>NC_045619.1:21250000-21875000 GCF_009829155.1 Mustela erminea | reverse complement strand
CAGAAACTAATGTAACATTTCGTGTCAACTACAATTAAAAAAAGTTTTTTTTATGATTTGCACATTATAGAAGTTTGATAAACATTTGTCATTGCTATTATATATATCCTCATAATTTTTTATTCTCCCCTCAGTTGTGAAAATAGAACGTAATTTTCTAGACTCTGAATTTCATTCTCTATTGTTTGAAATAACAAAGATATGCATTGTTTTTGCTCACTGGGAAGAACAAGGTATTGCTTTAGGGAGTAAATATATTTGTCAAGCACTGTTTATAACACCTGCTATAGCTTCAAAAGACAATGTGTTTTTTAAATGTACAAATGTATCATACATTTATTCTCATTTAGCTTCTATTATAAAAATCCTGAGACATCCTGTGGTGGTTATTCTGTTTATGGATCCAGAGGTCAGGAAGATGATCAGACCAAAGGTTAGATAAAAAATTTTGTCATTAAATTGAAAATTATAAACCTTCTCCTACCAAGCTATTTCCTTCTTGAATTTCAGGATATGGCCACCTATGAAGGTTATTTTACTTTGATAAAAAGAATCATTGGATAAGGAAGACAATAACCATATCTGTACGAAAGGAACACAATTTAAATCATGTACAAAAATTTACCTGTATTCTCCAAATTGCTTATTACACAGGGCAGCTCGGAAATGGGTAAATAGATACCTGTCCATGGTCAGGATAGCACCTCTTGTATGTTACACAGATGTTTCAATATGAACTTCAATCGTTTTTAAAAGAAAGAACAATTAGAAGAGGTGCATCTTTGGGATTTTTATAACCCCTTTAACAAGCACTAAATGATATCTTATCTTAAAACGGGCTGTGGGTATCTGTGATTGCAACCAAGTTTATTAAAATAAAAATTTTCATGCAGCAGACAGAAAAAAACAATATAAAGAAATCAGAGAAAATCCAAACTGGGAGTTATAATTATTGTCTGTGCTCAATAAATCAAGTCTACTTGCAAATATGCATAATTATTTTTTAATAAAAAAGAAATTAAGCATTTTGCTAGGCTTAACCAATGGTAGGTAATTATACTAAAAATGACATTAAAGTAGGCTGCTTTGTACTGATTCATGCTGCTTCTATTCTGAGGTGGGATTATCCAAATTGAAAGATAAAAACCCCATTTCTGTAACAAGGTACAGATAATACAAGAGAGAAATCTACTGTTGACATGGGAAATAGCTCATAAAACCACTTTTTCATTTGTTCCCATCTTGAGCCACAGGGTGTATATTAAATTAAAATTCCACTGGGGAAGGGTATTACCACCCCCACTTGATTGCTGGGGGAAGAGGGGGTGATAATTATGCAGAGCAAGTGGCCAGGACTGGTTACCCAGGCAGTAAGGTAAATTGCTCACGCTTTAGAACTCAGTTTCCTTTCTCCCCATGCTCTCCTTCAATCACACAATCCACAGTGAAGTAAGTGGTGGGGAAGGCAACTGTTGTCAACAGCAGGTAGAAGAAGAAAACATGAAGCAGAGGAAGAATTTTCAACCGAAAACTAACAATGCGTAAGAAGGATACTCTGAATTCTTTGGCAAGAAACCCAAAAACGTGAGGTGTACTTATGTCTAACTGAAGTTCTGGGTGAAGGCAGCTTTGAACATGATGTAGTTAAGTTGAAAAGAAGATTAACTATAGGGACACCGGGTCCTTTATGGAAAGAGACTTGGACGCAGATGGATCCAGCTTGATTCTAGCTCTACCATCTTCTAAATGTGTGAATGCTCCTTGGTGTTCCCTGAACTTCCATTTCCTCTGAAGTAAAATGCCTACCTCATTGGACTGTTACCAGGAAACAGCCTTCTGAAATGTGCAAAAACTTTGTCAGTTAAATAAAGCCCTATTAAAATGTTTCTGGAAAGTAACAGGGATTTATCTCACTTCCTGCCTCAGGGAACAGTCAAGGAACTGGAAGGGGTTCCCAGTTCTTACACTTTCTTCCTTCAGGCCCAAATGGAGGGGCTTTTCTCTGGGTCTCACAATGATTGGCTCACTCCTGTTTTACGAGGTTGGGTGACTGTGGCTGTTAGCCTGGGCACACTCCAAAGACACCATGTGATCTCTACTGCTGCAGCAGCCAAGCAGGCAGCAGCCAAGCAGGAGCCTTCTCAGCTCCATGCCTTCCTCCACCCCTGCCCTTGGGCAGGGTCCAGGAGAAGCTGGTGCAGCCTTCTGTTGTCTCATGCTGCTCTCGTCCTGGTGATAGTGGGGCCTGTCCTGTTTCTGATGCTCCATGTTTGGGTCCTTCTGGTGCACTGAATCAACACCCTAGTGCCGTCCTTTTTCCCCTGATCTACCTTGGGGTCTTCTCCCAGCTCTTTCCCTCTCTTGTCTTTGGAGGAAGGATTAAATTCTGATCTCAGCATCTGTCCAGCTGCAGCTTCCTCCTAACCGAGCGGAATCCTCCTTTCTGCCCTCTAGTACTGTATACCTCCTTCAGGAAAATGTTCCTGACCCCTGTCCTGCCCTCGGCCTGTTTTTACATCCCTATCACATGTGCTTCCTATGCAGACCTGGAACATGGCACCTTCTGCACAGTGTTGTACTTTCTCATCTCCTTACCAGGTGAACTCTTCAAAGGGAAGACCTTGGGACGGAGGCTTACTCACCATTGTCTCTCCAGCACCCAGCATCATGCTTGATGGTGAAAGACTATGAAATGGGTTTATCAGACCCTCTCTCCTCTGCTGACTCTCATTGACTTACAGTCATAAGCAAGCAAAGAAGGGTCATTTGTGTTGAGACCACAATGTAAGCTAGACAAACATCTCTCTCCAACTTCCTGGTTTGTCTCTTTCTGTATCCCTCTACCCTAGATCACCCCTGTGTCTGCAAGAAGGGCCAAGAAGAGAACAAAATCGGTAGGATGGAAGTGGCACAAAATCAATCACAGATTAAAGTATTCCTTCTTTGTTTTTTTTTTTTTTTCATTTCTCTTTTGTTTTGGTTTTCAAAAGGAATTGCAGGGTTTTACTCTTTTTCTGGTGCTCTTAATCTAAAATGCCCAACAGTTTACATGGATAAAAAATTTGGATAATTATAAAAGTTTGATGGGGTTATAGGGAAAGTTTATAAATAATTTCATACCTTTTAGAAATAGTCTAAGTCAAACTAATTAAAGAAATTTGTTTTTCTTCTTTAGTTCTACATCATTTACTCAGAAATTCAGGGTTTGAGAATTTTTCATTCAATACTATTGATAAATGGTATTAGACTTTTCCAGAGTACCCACTGTTTTCTGAGAGTGATTTCCTTAGCTTTGTGGCATATCTGGGAAAAATCCATTTCAATTTTCTCTCCCTTGCCTGCTTTCTCTTTCAGAGGCTGGAAATAAATACTTTCTCTGTTTCCTTAAAGTTGGGCAGTGACACAGACACAGTCTAGTCATTGAGGTGTAAACCTGACTCTCCTGGAAGGTTTTTGGAAAAGTTTTTGATTTTCTGATAAAAGGAACACATATGTCTATCACTGTTCCCTTTCCTCTTCAACCATCTGTGTGTGCAGCTGTCAAGCCCGGAGCTGCTATAGCCACCTTGCAACCATGAGGTGAAGAACAGGAAAGCATGGGGGACAAAGCATCATCACTCCAAGGAAAGTAGAGCAAGAAGACAGGAAGGACGTGGCAACTGCTCACTTTTAGTCCTCTTACTGACCGGCACAATACATGCTAGAATTATTTAAACCACTACTGGTCAGGTTTCAGTTACTTGAAGCTTAAAACATTCCTGACTGATTCAAACCACAAATAAGAAATTGTCCTACTAATGAAACTGTGGTTCATTACCTATGGTATCATTCAAAAGCAGGAACATAGTTACCAAATTTTATCTCAAATATTTTTCACAACTAGGTATGCCTTTCCCTGCATCTGAGTCCAATTCCTTTAAAGCCCACACTTGTACTTCAACCTAGCAATATGGTGGAGGGGAAGAGGTCACGTATCGTCTGTCACCGGGATCCTGATTTACAGTTGACTGAAGACGATCTCCCTCTAACATATGTTCCACTGCAACTTGCTGTTCCTTTTAAAATTCTGGGTCGGAACATTTAAACTGATGCTCTAGCTACTATTTCACTTGTATTCACTTCCTAAGGTTGCTATCCAAATGACTGAAAACTGGGTGGCTTAACACAGAAATTTATTATCTCACAGTTCTGGAGGTCAGGAGTCAGATATCAAGGTGTCAGCCAGGCCATGCTCCCTGGAAGAGAATCTTTCTCTTCCTCGTCCAGCTTCTGGTGTCTCTGGGTGTTCCTTGACTTGCGGCAGCATCTCTCTCTCATCTTCACATGGTTTTCTCCTCTGTTTCTTCTCCTTTTTTTCTGTGTCTTTACTTCTTACAAGGACACTTAGGTGATTAGAACCCACTCAGATAATCCAGGACTATCCTGAGTCTTTACCTTAATTAACTTAATTGTATTCACGAAGACTCTTTTTTCCCAAGTATGGTCACATTCACAGCTTCTGAGTGGAGATATCTTTTAGGGAGCCACCATTCAACACACGATAAGTATCTTCCTTTCTGCTCTAGAAATATTATTCCTTTTGTCTTGTTTTTCTTTGCTGGGTCTCATTTTTCTAACTCATGAGAAAAAAATGTTTATGATTTAAATCTTGGATTAGAATTTAAGGTTGTCCCTCAAAATATGTGTTGAGTTTCATATTTTAAAGTAAAGAATTATATTTATTATTACATTCTAGGCTTTATTTCTCACATTAAAGTAAAAAAAATAGATGGCTTAAGATAAGCAAGTACATCATGGCAGTAAGTATTTACCAGATTTAGTATCACCCAGGCAAACATTTCTTGTGATTTATTAACCACAATCTTTAACTTAGACTGGATTACCATTATTATTTTTAGGGCATAAATTGCTTTCTACCTAGATCAGTGGATTTTAACCCTGCTTTACATTATAATCACCCAGGGACTTTTAAAAAATGTATGTGTAGGTCCCACTTCAACCACTTTGAATACAAAGTCTGTGAATAGGTCTGGACACCCATAGTTTTTAAGAGCCCCCAAAGTGGTTCTTATGCATAGGGAAGATTAAAAACTGACCTAGATTCTTGCTAATGGTTCTTAGCAAGAACCATTGATTCTTGCTTCTTCAACACCACTCATTTACTCAATCAAGTAATCATGTGCTTTCTAATGTGTAAGTCTTTGTGAAAAATACAAGGATGTATAAGACAGAGTAGAAATCAATATAAACTTAAAAAAATCAGTACTAGGAGTGATTCCTATTAGTAGGAAAAGCTTCAGCAGTGAAGTTGTATATGCCCACACGGAAGTACTAAGGACTGGAAATTCCTCCAGGTTCTAGTTACTTGGGAAGAACCTTAGGATTCTAAGTCCCCACTGGCCCGGTGGGCATGAAAAGGAATGATGGTGGGGGATGGGGACAGGATCTGGCAACCCATTAGCAACTGCTTTGTTGGAACACATGTTAGACACTGCTGCAGCCGCTGCTCATCTAGACATCCACGGTAACAAACAGGCCATCAGCTCTGTGCAGCCACACAAAGTCATAAGAGGAAGAGAGAAGATGTTTGTCAGGAAGGCCCTGAAGGTAAGAAGATAAGAGCAGAGACCAGAGCAGATCTTGTGTCTACAGCGGTGGGTCAGCTTTCAGGGAAGAACTGGAGAGTGTAATCCAAGGAGTCACAGAGACGGAAGTGTGAGGGCTTGATGAAAGACAGGAAGGAGTGGAGCTGGAGGAGAACACGATATTAAGCCAAATACCAAACAAACTACTGCTAAGAGAGGAATCAAGTTGAGTTAATTCAATTGTATGTTAACCAAATATTTATTGAGCATCTTCTATGGGTTCCAAGTGTTGGGGATGCAGAGGTGAACATTTGTTCCAGTAATGGAACTAGGCCAGTAGTAAATAGAAGAATGAGGAGATTCGGGGCTTTTGTTTTTATAAACAAACAAACAAACAAACATACATACATTCTGGATATGGTGAAGGAAACTGAGGGAGGGTGGGGAGACATTAGTTTGAGTGGTCAAAGAAGGCGTTGACCCTAGCAGGTGACACTGAGCTGGGATGATGCAGAAAGAGAAAGAAGATGTACATAAAAGGTCCAGGCAGAGGGATCAGCGACACTAATGGCCCTGAGGTTAGAACACATTCAGAGTTTGCCAAGAATCAGATGATATTGTCTGGAATCAGAGCAAGGGGATGCCAGGAAGGAGAAGGAAAAGCAACCAAGGTTGTTGACGAATAAGTAGCTGGGCTTCTGGAAAGGTCAGGCTGCAGGTCTTTCTGTTCAGGTCTGAAAGGGACTGAGGTCCCTCTGCGTAAGCTGCTCAGGGCTGTCCTGCTACAGACAGCCTGTCCCCTCCGACAGCAGCAATCCTATCCTCCCGGCTGTAAAGAGGTACGGCGTGGGTTTTGCAGTTGTCTTGCTTTGGGTATTCCAGTCACACAAGGCCTGCATCTCAACTCCCTCAGGGTGGTTTTAATAGTTTCACTACATGCACGGTGATTTTAAAGCAGGCGATACATGAGGAAATGCAGTGGCATAAGTCAGTGATGTCAACCCCTGGCAAGGATCATGACTGAAAAAGCCAGATTCCCGAAGTGACTTCATTTATACCACCACATCTGGACAGAACCTGAGGTCTCTCTTGCCAGATGAACACAAAATCACCCTGTATCTGTGGAAATGGAAGAGGATGGGAGTTTCTTCCAAAGAAGAGAAAACTATTAACTCAAGACCTCCTGGTATTTTCTTTCTGTGCATTCTTCCCACAATGCCTTGCTTATACCATATTTCACTAATTTTGAGGCACACGCTTGTCCCTTATTTTGCCATCTCTGAACTGGTAATGCAGCTTACAGTCAGTGGTGCCTCCTAATTGCCATGGTATGGCTGCCACCCCATGTGCACGCATGCTTGGTCAGGGCTCTTGACATTGTCCCCTGAGGCCACTTACATTGTTGTAATGACACACGGTGAGCATAATGAGCAGTTAAGCTGTGTTAAAAGAGATCACCCTATATTTTGGGATTAATACAAACAGTTATTTGGTACTTTGAAAGGTACAGATAGAGAAGAAAGATGGTAATTTGGTATTTGTGAAGCAAATGTCTTCACTGGAGAAGAGGCAATTACATATTTTCTTTAAAAGCGGTAACCCTGGGGTGCCTGAGTGGCTCAGGGGGTTGGGCCTCTGCCTTCAGCTTGGGTTGTGGTCTCGGGGTCCTGGGATCAAGCCCCGTGTGAGGCTCTCGGCTCAGCGGGGAGCCTCCCTTTCCCTCTCTCTTTCTCTGCCTGCTGCTCTGCCTACTTGTAATCTCTGTCTGTCAAATAAATAAATAAAATCTTAAAAAAAAAAAAAAAAGCAGTTACCCTGTGCATTATAGAGCTGAAGAAAGGGTGATCCCCATAAACACACGGAGTCGTGTTCTGCTTTGTCACTGCACTACATGGAGAAAATGACCTATTAGGTGCCAGGGAACCCAACAGTTAGGAGAAACCGACAAAACCCTCTAGATGAACGGAATGTCAAAGCTGTATAAGGCTGTTGCAGGGGGTTTATGTGTTGGAGAGAATCACCATAAGGCACTGTATCTTAGTGTGATTATCAGCATTATTTTTCTGTCTTAGGGACACATAAAACAATGGTGTATCTCATAAGAAGTGGCATCTTAGATCATTTAGAACAGAGCAGATTTTTCTATCTTGAGATGCCTGGTGCCATGCAAACGTCAGATCCCATTTATCTCATTGGATTCAAAGTGTCTCTGCAGACCATTTACATGTTAGCAAAAATGTGTCTGCTTGAAGACTTGAAACTCACCATTGTGTCTCACGCCTGTGGTACACCGAACAAAACATTCTCAGGGCAACATGCTCACCTTGCTTGGTTTGTGAGCTGGATATAGTCAAAAACGTCTAAGTGCTTGGATAGATATGGAGCATGGGCCAATGGTTGTGAAGTAAACAGCTTTAATGAAAAATAAGGTAACTTTGCTAAGGCCATCATTTAAAATTCAATTGAAGAAGGTCATTGTGTTTTCTCGTCTGATTTTGAAAAGTCAGGGCAAAAGTCAAGGCCCTGAGTGTGGTTTTTTGTTTTTTTTGCCTTTTTTTTTTTTTTTTTTCCTGAAAGGTGCTCTCAGATCAGTGTGAAAAGACAGACTAGGAGGAGAGTCAGCTGGAAAGCTATGAAACAATTCACAGCCCTGCTGTGGGCAGGTTGTCAATCACTGCGTGTGAAGTTGGTGCTGATTTTTTTTTTTTGAGTCCACAGTCATTCTCTTATTCCTACTCAAGGATACCATCTTAAATAGTCGAGTTCCTTGACAGATAGCAGGTCAGCAGCTGAGGACATGCCACCTGGTGTGTGGCTGTGGAGGGAGTGCACACCTCTCAGCCCCAAACCTCAGGACTCCTGTTTGTTGTACTAGCAGGTTCTCAGGAGAAAAATCTTCTGCATGAAAGTGTGGCCCTGTGTAAGGTACAGAGTGTAGAAAAGAGTTTTGGCCACATTTTGCGTTTTCTCAAGCACAGATCACAAATATTTATTTCAAATGCGAAGAAGGGCTGAAGTGTTACATACTCCTTTAAGGAAATAAATGTATAATTTATATATTTAGATGTATTTTATATATTTATATTTATAACTCTAAAACGGCTTCTAGACATTTCTACTTGGAATGTGTGGTAGGGAGTTCAAACTTAACCATGTTGGACAGAACTCTTGATGTCTGCTCCCCAATTTTTCCTCCTAAATACTCCCAATCTAAGGAAATAGCTCAGGCCAAGGACCTTTGGCTTATCCTCAATTTCTCTCATTTGTAGCCAATGTCTAATGCACCAGCTTTGTCTCCAGTGTCTATTCTGATTTGTTGTCTTCACTACAACTTCAGTGCCTTGCTCTGGCCTCAGCTACTAGGAGAGGCTCTGAGCCTGATTTTCACTCTCGCTTTACTGACACCCCCCTGCCCCAGGTCTGTCCTTCCCACAGCAGTGAAATGAGCCTTTACAACGTAAACCAAACCACATCACACTCTCTTACTCTGACCCTGTCTGAAGACTTCCACTTCCTCTTTGAATATAATTCAATCGTCTTACGTAAGCCACATGATCGGGGCCTCTTTGACATCACTTCCTGCCAGCCTTGCCCCTGTGCTTCTGCTATGACAGCCATGGTGGCTTCCTCCCTGGTTCTCAGACTGGCTAAGCATGGTCCTGCCTCAGGGTATTTGCAGTTGCTGTTCCCTCAGTCTGGCCTGCTGATCCTTTGCATGGCTTATTCCCACATTTCATTCAGATCTCTGCCCAGATGACACCTCCTGGAAGAAGTCATTTCTGACCAGCTTCCTTAAGATCGAGTCGCTTTCTGTCCCTCTCACCCTGACTATGTTTCTTCATAGCCACAAATGGTTGCCTCTTCTCGGCCCTCTACCATCAGGTAAGTGAAGTTTGACTTGGACAATTTTGCTTCCTGTGGCTCTTTCTTTCTTTCCACACTCTTCCTTTGACAGCAATGTGGTCTACGAATATTTTTAAGTACCCATTCTGTGAAGGGCCTTGGGGGTGGACATACAGCTGAGCCTACAGGTCCTCAAAGACTTTGGTGTCTGGCAGGGGTGGGGGTGATAAGGATGAACCCAAATAAATAAAGGGGCTATGATAAGGTTAAGTGTGTTTCCCCAGAGGAAGTAAGGAATCAGCACTTGAGTTTGGCCTATCTCACTCTGAGTCCTGCCTTTTCCCCACCCTGCCACCCAAGTCTGCTTACCCTCTGGTGCTTCTCTGCACTTCTAAATTTGCTCTACAACTCTCTCTTCCCTTACTTTCAATCCAAAGCACCAACTCCTGCATTTCTTGGTGAAGTTCTAGGTCAGCTGATTATCTGGTCACCGTGGTCCACAGGGAGTGAGAATGACTCAATTCTCTCAGGTGACATTTGCTTTGCAACTTGCTCTTTTCTGCTGCGCCAGTCTCAAGGAGATGCGTGTGAGGGATGGTTTCTTTACCTACTTTTGCAGGAGACTGTGGAGGAAAAGGTACTCTGTGGGGTCTGCTTAGTTATTTTGAGCCTTTCCATCTTGTTCCAACTCTCTAGGCATTCAAGGACCAGTGCACAAAGTAGCTTGGGCATGGACTTTTCTTTAGTACAGCTTCCGAAGGGACTTTTCTTCAGTACAGTTTCTGAAGGACAGTGGGTAGTTCAGTTTTGGCATTTGCGAGGTGTTAACAGAGCCACCCTCTCTGTTCTTTGTCTGGATGTGTGCGTCCGTGTGTGTAGTGGTGATACAGGGTTATTTATGGCAAAGTACCTCAGACTTTCATCTCGAGGAACATGTGTAATCCAGTGGCTGCCACAAGGAAGAAAAAGAACTCTCTTAGGCAGCCATCAACATTGTTGGAAAATTGCTCTGTTATGGTGAGAACATGAGGGGAAAGTTTGTGTGTATTCTATTCATTCTGTTGTTAGATGTGACTGTTTCAAGAACCAGCACAGTCCAGCTCCTTTAAAGGTACAAGACATTGATGAATGTAAAATAAAAAGGACTGATGGCTTCTCTCATTAAAACTCAACCAGTTCCTTTCACACTACTTCATCTGGGTCAGCTGAGGCTGTTATAACAAATTACCATAAAGTGAATGGCATAAACAACAGAAATTTATTTCTTGCAGGTCTGGAGGCTTGGAAGGCCGCGATCAGAGTGCAGCACAGTGGAACTCTGGTGAGGACCCTCTTCTGGGTTGTAGACTGCCCGCTTCCTGTTGTGTTTTTACATGGTGGAAAGTGAGCTAACTCTCTGGTTTCTTCTTATAAGGGCCATAATCCCATTCATGATGTCTCCACCCTCATGACTTAGTGACCTCCCAAATTCTCGACCTCCAAATGTCATGACTTTGGGATCAGGGTTTCAATGTGTAACTTTGGTGGGGGGTGAGGGAAAGCAAACATTCAGCACACTGCAGTGTACCAGATAGGAGTGTCCACGGTGCGCATCTCCTAGGATTAAGGTGGGATGAAATGTGTCAGCATACGACAGTGGTTAGAACCCTGCTTCATACACAAGCATCCTTGGGTCAGTCAGCAAATATTTATTTGCCACTTACAGCGTGGTAGGCAGTGTTCTAAGAGCTGGGGATACAGGAGTAAACGAAATATATCTACAATCTAATGGAGCTCATGGTGGTTAATAAGAAGGCAGAGCCAGGATGAAAATCTTGCTGTCAAGTCTAGCACCAGAGCACCTTTTATTCACTGAGAGAAGGAAGGTGAATAAGAAACTGGAGATGCATGAAACGGGAGACTGGACATCAGGAGTAAAGCCATAGATGTGTGCTTGACAGCCATCAACCCGAAGGTGCCAGCTGAAGTCTTTCCATAGGTGATACTGTCCAAGAGCCTAACACTGAAGAGAGGAGATCTGAGCACAAAATCTTCAGCAAAACTGACATTTCATAAAGAGGAAGATGGAGGACAAGGTACTGAAACTCCTGCTACTGTATAATTGTTACTATTGCTATTACTCTTGTGTCTGTCTAGCGGAGGCAATTAACCTAAGGAACTACATTCACTGAAAAAAACTTGTCATTAAGTTAATCATAGAACTGATATCCCATCACCTTTGCTTATTCTGTTGGTGAAAAGCAAGCCTTAAGTTCTACCTGCACTCGAAGGGAGTTGATTAGACAAGGATACAACTTATTAGGAACCACTCCAGGGTGTGTTCATATATTCATTATTTTATTTGGCTGCCTACCTTTTATTATTGAATTTGTAGTTCTTTATACCTTCTGCAGGCACTTTAAAAAATTAAATGTATAATTTTCTTCCTCCTCCAAAATATTGGTTGCATACTCACTCTGAGCAAAGAGTTGGTATGCAACAAATACTTGAGCAAGCCATGAGAATGATTTTCCATTAGACAAATACTTTAGGATTTAATTTGCTAAAATAATTTAGTTTCATGGCCAATTAATTCACCACTTTTTCATCTTTTTATAGATCTAGCAAATCCATTATTATACAGTGTGTTTATCACCCATGTTACTATCCTCTACTTGTTAAATATGGGGGGGTGTCCTGTCCTCAAAATTTCCATACATTTGAGCCCCATGTCCATTAATATAGTACCCTACCTATTTTTCCCCCTGCAGGCCCCCACATTTTAGCAACACTAATCATTGGAGATTTTCCAGGATGGTTTTAATCTCATGTATTTTGATTGAAGGTTCAGAAACAATGATAAGAGCATCTATACTTATAAAATTTTTTCTTCTCTAATCAAAACTTCTCATTTGTGGTGGACTGATTGCACTAATAGTCCCAATTTTTCATCCTGACCTGCGTCCAAGCCATTTACTATGCATTTCAGCTCATCTTGTCAAGAGGTGAACTCTAGCCTCCTCTCTCAACATAATTCTGAGCTTGTCATGGTTCCTTTGGCCAACCATGAGCAGACAGGATGCAAGCAGAGGCTTGCAAATGGGCTTGCATATTTTTGTTTCTTTCTGTCTTTGCCCTAGGTCGTGCCTGGGAGAGCATGTTAGAGGATGGAGCACCTGGAGTAGAGCCAGGCTGCCCCACTTGTCTCAGCTGCCACCACCCAGATCAGCAGACCAGAGCCCACTGCCAGATGTGAGATCAAAAGAAATTCTGAGCCAAGTCCAGCCTAAATTACTGACCCACAGACTTGTGAGCTAAACAAATGCTTATCGCTTTAAGCCCCTGCATTTTCACACAGATTGTTGCATAGCATTGCTGTGGCAATGGAAAACTGATAATGTGTCCCATAAATCTGGGGAACTTGGAAGCAGCCCCTCCATTTGGCTGCCATGAAACAAAGATGGAGGTTTTCCTACTTGCAAAGCATTGTGCAAAATGCTCTACTAGGTTATTTCAGTTAATCCTGAAGACAAGATTATCTAGAAAATAGATAATATTATTATTCAAATTTTAGAGGCAAAGAAATTTTAGAGGTAAAATTAGAGAAGGTTAAGTGACTTGCATAAGGTAGCTAAATGATCAGAAATAAAATGGGCCGTTAAACCCTGGAAGACTGATTTTAGAGCCTCTATACTTTTACTATTGATGCTTGCTGTTTACTTTCTTGGTCCCCCCATCTCACCTTTTCTCCTGCCTACCTCCACTCTCTTCAGAAGAAGACCCTGTGTTCCAATTTGGGATATAGAGACCACTTTATATTTAGTTCTTTTTTTTTTTTAAACATTTATTTTATTTATTTATTCGACAGACAGAGATCGCAATTCAGCGAGAGGCAGGCAGAGAGAGAGAGGAGGAAGCAGGCTCCCCGCAGAGCAGAGAGCCTGATGCGGGGCTCGATCTTAGGACCCTGGGATCATGACCTGAGCCCCTATATTTAGTTCTTAATAGTACTTTCTTTCTTACATCTGGTATAAATGGCCATCCTACCCATTAGTCTGGAAGTTCTTTTGAGGGTAAAGTCTATAAAATACTTACTGTATTTTTTCCTACAGCTACCATGAAGTCAAATTTTTAAGAAGATAATGATCCTACTTAAGTTTTAGGAAATCTAATTATCTCCCCAAAGCAGTTTATATCAAAGTAAGACTCTCCTAGAGAATATATATATTTATATGTTAAACACATGTACACAAACATCCCAAATTAATCTAATTGATGAAATGCACAGCAGAGGGTTTTTCCTATTTTGTCATACAGTTTTAGGCTTATGGTTTTTGAATTTAGTGTTTTATGTCTATAAAATTAAAATTCTCCTGTTTCGTGTTTTATTATTTAATATTATAAACAGGGATTGATATAAAACTAGCACTGAATTTGCAATTAGTTTCTGTAAATGTACTTCAGGTATGCAGCCACCAGGTGGCGGCAGGGTGACAGGCATAAGGTTTGTACAGTTTTACATGCTTTCCGAAGGTTCAAGGTAATAGCTTTTTGCTTGAGTTCAAAAATAATTTGAGACCACAGATATTCAACTTAACATAATATATCTCTTTAGCAAAAGAGCTAGACTTAAACTCTAAATCAATCTTAAACATCTTTAAAGCAGATATAAATCCCAAGCTACAAAAATCACCTACCTAATATCTCTCCTTTCCAGCTTTTTGAATTATTTTCATAGTGGGCTGATTCTAGCACTAATCTTGCATACTTACTTCAGTAAAAATGTTAATCTTTATGATTTACTCTGAGTCTTTATTTATTGTCATCTCCTCCATCATAGCTCATATGTCAGGTTTCAAAATTCCTAATAATTTTCTTTTAACAAAAATACCTCTTTGGCTTCCATTTCCTCTAAGACAGAGATTTATCTTTTCAATAGGAGCTCAGATCTCCCATGGAAGACCCAAAGCATTTCTCCATCAGGATAGCATGAAAAGTTTATTTGCATTTTATGGAGGATTTTGTCCTTTTTATTTTCTGCACTATAGGAATAATCCATTAGAATTTTTCCCCTCTCAAAGCTCCTAGATGCACAGAGCCAATTTACTGTATTTATCTATTTAACTGAAGCATACATGAATCTCCTTAGCAACAGGCTCTGCCCTAAATATCTCCATAGATTTCTTAAAGAAACAAAAGTCTTCAAAGCTGTTAGAAACCTGAGCAAAACGCAGAATAAAAAGTTAAGTGACTTCATTATAATTAATAACACTGTATATTTAAAAGAAGCAATTTCAATGTAGAGAAAATATCAACTAGTTCAAAAAGCAGTCAGAAGTTCCCACGCTTATGGATCATCAAGCTGAAACTTTGCAACAGGTTTTAAGGTTTTAAGATTAAAGATAAATTGAGAATGAGTACATCCCTAACCTCTGAGCTACACCCCTGCTCTGGCCTAAGGTGTTCTGTTTCAAGAATAAAGAAGAGTAGCGTGGCTGAGTCAAGGGTCTATGCTATGTGGTTGGGGGAAAAAAAAAAACAAAAGAAACTAGCAATTCTGTACCTAAGTGTTGTCAGGGAGAAAAAGGTGGGGGGAGATCCTCAGCGGCTTTATCCTGAATGTTGCTACAGGAGCCGAGAGAGTCATTCCACCCGACATTCGCCCACTCCAGGAGCGCAGATTTAGAGGAGCACTAAACAGTGAGGGTTTGGGCAGGGCTGGTACGGAAAGATGATACCCGCTGGGGGTCTTGGTGGGGGAAGGTTAAGAGGCCAGTGCAGCAGAGAGGGGTTGGAGTTGGGAAGGGGGCAAAAGAGAGAGGCTGAGCAGTGAATTCCTAGAGACCAGACTTGGCACGTCGAACGGGGCTTTCTAGGTCCCAGCAGGTGAGTGCTGACAGTGAGAAGCCAATGGCACCTAAGTTGTGAGAGCAGGCTCCAGGGGAGCTGGCCAGCTCCGAGCCTAACTCTGGGAGACAGAGCTGGGGAAGAGAGAAAGAAAGAGAGGCAAAAGAACAGTAATATAGGGAAGGATGAAAAAAGGGCTGGATAATGAAAAGCTCTCATGTGATTTTGAGTCTCACAGAAAACCTATAAAGCCGGTGGGGTGGATACTGTTATCTCCTGTTTACCAACGAGAGACTGAGGCCCAGAGGTGGTAAGTGACGGAAGGTCCCATACCGAGTGGCAGAGACAGGACTCCAAGTTGAGTGACCTGATGTCGATGTACAGATGAAAGAAGAGAGGATGCCCTTGAAACCCTGACACATACCATGTGTCCTGCCTTTACTTTATAAACCGTAAGTACATTTTTTTTTTTTTTTTTTTACATAACCAGGACTTAGCCTTGTAAGGATCAAACTGAGAAGTCTTAGTCACTACTGAAAAGCATTTCTGAAGTGTATTGTATTTGTCCCAACCTTCTTTGAGCACTGGCTATAATTTACCCATTCTTGATATGTAGGCCTCTAACAATGAAAACTGGACTCTGTATGTATGTACTTCCAATTGAGGGACATTCACAGGCTCTATGGAGACGCATGGGTTTTCCTGCTGTCATGCCTAATGCATTTGTGGCTCCAGAGAGCTGCACATCAGAATTGGCTGAGTCAGCTCCTTGCCTCCTAGTCAGCTATTGCTTCTTGAGTGTGTTGGCTTCTGGCCCCTACCTACTCTTCTGATCATGTTATTTTCTTGATTAAAATCCTTTAAATGGCTCCCCACTGATTACAGAAGGAGTTTTCAACCCAGGCAGCACATTAAAACCACCTGGGGAGCTTTTAAAAACTCCTGGTGCCCAGATGCCATCACCAAAGATTTTGATTCAATTGTTTAGCTGAGGGCTGTAGCCTGTAGGGATTACCAAAAGTAGCATGGGTTTGGGCTTCCGGCCAAGATGGATTAACAGGGATTGGATTTATCCCCACCTTGCTTTCACCTGAAACAACTGAAAATCCTGACACAATATATGAAATACTGATTTTTAAGAGGTTGGAATGAAGCAATGAAGGACATTGATCCCTGAGAGAAGAGAAACAGACAGAGACCTATAGTTGTCCTAGTTGACCCCCGTAAGGGAATTCCCAGGCCATGGTGCAGGAAGTGGAATCCAGGGAACCTGGAAGACTCTTTGAATTGAGAGGATGGAAATGAGGGTCTAAAGAGACTGAAGGGCCTGCAGTGTTCTGGGCAGAATAGTAGAGAGGATAGAGTACTGATCAGCACATGCATATGAGGAAACCTTTTGAGGCCAGATTAAAAACAACAACAACAACAACAACACCACTACCTAAAAAGATTAGTGGGAATAGGATATAGAGTTCAAATGGGGTTGATAACAGTTTGCACTATTCAGACTGGGAAATCTAGAAACTCACAGGGCATTATAGAATACTCAGAGGCAGGGCTCTGGGTGGCTCAGTGGGTTAAAGCCTCTGTCTTCAGCTCAGGTCATGATCCTGGGGTCCTGGGATCAAGCCCCGCGTCGGGCTCTCTGCTCGGCAGGAAGCCTCTGCTTCCTCCTCCCTCTCTCTCTACCTGCCTCTCTGCCTACTTGTGATCTCTGTCTGTCAAATAAAATAAATAAAATCTTAAAAAAAAAAAAAAAGAATACTCAGAGGCACCTTGCCTTAGTAGTAGAAGTATTAGCCATAGATTAAATGATGTTCTGGGCTTGCTTGACAATCAAAACAAGACCTGAAAGGATTAGAATATATCCAAGGAACTTTTCTATTTTCCAGAACAAAGCTCAAGAATATCTACAGGAATTCAAAAATATCCAGCACCCAAAAAAAGTAAAATTAATAATGTCTGGCATGCAATAAAAATTACCAAGCATGCCAAGACCAATGAGGAGAAAAATCAATCAGCTGAAACCAATCCAAAACTGACACAGATATTGAAATTAGAAGACGAGGGCATTAAAACAGTTATTATAACCACACTCCATATGTTCAATAAGTGAGAAGAAAGATTGAGCATGTTAAATAGAGATATGAAAAAATATAAAAAAAGACTCATGTCTAACTTCTGAAGGTTAGAACTATAATCACTGAGATAAAAAAATATATACTGGGTGTTAATAATAGCAGATTAGATAGTACAAGAAGAAAAGATTAGAGAACGTGAAGTCATACAATAGGGACCATCCAAATGAATCACAGAGAGGAAGATACTGAATGAACAGAACATTGAGGAGCTGTGGCCCACTTCAAATAGCGTAATATACATGATTGGAGTTTCCAAAACGGAGGAGAGAGAATACGGCGCAGCAGATAATATTTTGAGAAACGTCCATGGATCAGCCACTATCGAAAATTGTGTGGATGTTCTACAAAAATTGAACAATAGGATTACTATTTGACCCCATAATCCAACTTCTAGGTATATATCCAAAAGAACTGAAAACAGGATCTCAAGGAGATATTTGCACACTGATGTCTACAGGGGCGTTGTCCATAATCAAAAAATTCAAAAGGTGGAAGCAACCTAAATGTCTATCAACAGATGAATGGATAAAGAGAATGTGATATTATCCAGCCTTAAAAAGAAGGAAATCCAGGGCACCTGGGTGGCTTAGTTGGTTAAGCGACTGCCTTCAGCTCAGGTCATGATCCCGGAATCCCGGGATCGAGTCCCACATCGGGCTCCAGCTCCACGGGGAGTCTGCTTCACCCTCTGACCTTCTACCCTCTCATGCTCTCTCTCTCTGTCTCTCTCTCAAATAAATAAACAAAATCTTTAAAAAAAAAAAAAAGGAAGGAAATCCTGTCATATACTCTAACATGGATGAACTTTGATGACATTATGCTAAGGGAAATAAGCTAGTCATAAAAAGACAAATACAGCATGATCCCACATATGTGAGGCATCTAGAGCAGCAATCAAACTCTTAGAAAAAGAATGGTGGTTGCAAGGAGTGGGGAGACGGGAAATAGGGGAATTATTCAATGGACATAGGTTCAGTTTTGCAAGATGAAAAGCTCTAGAGATCTGCTGCACAACAATGTGCGTAAATACCACTGTACTTACGCTTAAAAGGGCTTAACGTGGCAAATTTTATGTGTTTTTGACTACAATAAAAATGATGGTGGTGATGATTGTATAACTGGAATATATTAAAATGAGCAAATTGTATGATTTGTGAATTATTTGTCAATGAAGACATAAACAAGTTCAGGATGTCACACAACAATGAGAGCAAAGGCACCGTCCTAAAACTACCTGCAGTGTGATGCAGATGAAAGAAGCTCCATGTGAGAACAAACTGTCCGAAAACAAGCGCACTGAACTCTGCTGTTAAAGACACTTGTGATTGGAGGGTGCCTTTTGGTGCTGGCGATTCCATTTCTTGTTCTGGGCGCTAGTTACAGGTGTGTAAGTTTTTGGTGAAAATTCATTAAGCAATAAATAAACTTATGATTTATATGGATTTTTGTATGTCCACAGAAAATTTTTGGAAAGTTGAGGGAAAAAGAAGAAATATAAGAATTTAAAGGGTGGGGCACCTGGGTGGCTCAGTGAGTTAAGGCCTCTGCCTTCGGCTCGGGTCATGATCCCAGGGTCCTGGGATCTAGCCCAGCGTCGGGCTCTTTGCTCAGCGGGGAGCCTGCTTCCTCCTCTCTCTCTGCCTGCCTCTCTGCCTACTTGTAATCTCTGTCAAATAAATAAATAAAATATTTTTAAAAAAAGAATTTAAAGGGAAACCAAAAAAATAAAAAGAGAATGACCAAAACTTTTCCAAAGTTAATGAAAAGTACAGACCTCAGATCTAAGAAGCTCAAAAATCATTTATACACAAGAAATATGAGGAAAATGTCATCAAGATTCATCATAATCAAATTGCTCAAAACCAGTAATAAAAAGAACACTCTTACATGCAAAGGAAAAAAAAAAAAGACGAGTTACATACAGAGGAAGAGCAACAACAACAAAACCAAAAAAAGAAAGGATACCAGCAGATGTTGCCTCAGAAATAATGCAGGAGAGGATGGCGGATCCACATCTCTGAAGTGCGGTTACACTAGAATTCTATACTCAGCAAAAACAGCTTTGGAAAATAAAGTCCCTTCTACCAGCGGCTCACACCATAAGAAATGTTAAAGGAAGAGCTCATACAGGAGAATGATGGCAGATGGAAATACAGTTCCACACAAAGGAATGACGAGCAGGGAGGGCTTCGTGGGTTGTGTGACCTATGAGGTTATACAAGGAGCTGCCCTTTGAAGGAATCTGTGCTCAGCTTAATGCGTTGCTGGCACTTTTAAAAAATCTTTAATAATTTTTAAATAAAGGGTCCCCTATTTTCATTTTCCACTGGACCCTCCAGTTATGAAGAATTAAGAATGATCCGAATGAAGATTCCTGTGCAGCCCACGAGGGTGGGGGAGAAGGCTGGGAGGCTGAGCTTGGCTCGGGTCCTATGGGCAGGCATGGAAGATTACAGGAGGCTTCTTCAGAGGAAATTAAGAATGCTTTGATTTTTTTTTTAAAAGATTTTATTTATTTATTTGACAGAGAGAAATCACAAGTAGATGGAGAGGCAGGCAGAGAGAGAGAGAGAGAGGGAAGCAGGCTCCCTGCTGAGCAGAGAGCCCGATGCGGGACTCGATCCCAGGACCCTGAGATCATGACCTGAGCCGAAGGCAGTGGCTCAACCCACTGAGCCACCCAGGCGCCCAAATGCTTTGACTTTTAATCAGGGGAAGATTGAACGACATCTGGTGGGGGTGGGGAAGGAAACAAACAGCGGTTGTCCACTCAGATAAACTTTCTCAAGGCAGACATTTCTAGATAGAACATGGTTTTCCTTTTTGTACAGAGGTGCTTCATAGATGGCTATAATCAGAGGGTTTTAATTCTTCATGAAATTCATTTTTACTGAGTGTTCTCTTCAGGCCCAAATACCTTGTTTCGTTTCGGTATGAGTGTGAGTGCGAGTGTGTGTGTGTGTGTGTGTGTGTGTGTGTGTACTAATTCTAGCATCAACACTTCAATAATGCCTACTCCATCATATTGACCCTTAGGCACCACAAATATGTAAATTTTCCTTGGATACAAAAGAAAAGCTGTATTGCTTCCAGTGAAATTCTCATGTTTCAGTGTATTCTAGGTAGTATGATCTGATTTCAGTGTAGGTCTAGGCTCTGAAGTCCAGAGCAGCCTGATAGGTGCGGATATGCAAAATACGGGGAAAGACAGCCGAGCCAAGAGTACCAGTGTTAGCCCATTACCACTCCCTAGGCCAGACAGGAAAGGGCTAAAAATCACTGGAAAGTGAGTATGTGTTTGGGGATGACTGCTCCTCTCATGTAAGGAAGGGAAAAGGGTGCTTTTCCCCAAACTTAGCCACGTGAGGGAAGCTTCCAGAGAATTGCTGCAAGAGCTTCCAGTTCAGATGCAGTGAGTGAGGGGGATGGAGTCCGGGAGCTTTGGCTGATACAGATCCGCACGAGTCTGAAGCTCAGAGGTTGTGCCTGGCAGTCCCGAAGTCTCATGAGGAGCTGGGTGTACTGTATGTGGTTGGAAGTAGAATTCTTACATCCACGGAGAATTTATAGTTTGGTCTGCACTTGAATACTCATATCCAGTTATTTAGTTAAAGCCTTTGGCTTTCATTAAAGTTGTTAACATTTGAAGTGTTGAACGATGTAGCCTCCCTGATGTGGAAATATGAATGTTTTTCTCATTTATTAATGTCCTATAGTGAAGGCATAACCTTTTAGTTAAAATAATTGGTTTGGAAATGGAATTATAACATTTGCCCTCCCCTTACATCCCCTGCAATTTGTGAATTTGCTGGTTATTCTTCTTGCTTGGGAGTATGAGTTACTATTTGCCTTTAACTGATATGTGTACCCAGACACGTACACACGTACTTACATGCACGATGCAAAACTTTTAGGGAGTAAATTTAATTGCAGTTACAGGCAGGGAGGGTGTGGTAGGAAGGAGTGAGAGTTTATAATGCTGATCATGAAATAAAAAACATCAAAGCATGTAATGAGTCTAAACTTGATACTGATACTGTATTTCTATAGCATTTAAAGCAAATAAAGTCACACAAAGATTTAACACAAAATTAGAATGTTAAGTTTGAAAGATTCTTAGTACATCTCCAAGTGATTAGATTATCACAAATTTCTCTGGAAAGGTAGTAATTAAATCAACAACACTGCAAAAAAACAAAACAAGACAAAGCAAAATGAAAACAAAAATCGAAAAACCAAAACCCAGAAGAATCTGACAGTCCTAAATGAAAGAGGAACATTAAGTATAGTTTCAGCAGCTTTTAGACAAGAAGTAAATGATCTTCTAATCAATTTGCTGCTGCAAATATAAGTCGAATGATCTTCTTGGGACACATATGAGTTTTGCTACCTTAATTATTTCGTTTCTACCCGAAGGTATATTAAAACACAACTAACCACTGTAGTTAGATTTTTAAAGCTATTCTTGTACTTGCGAACAGAGAATTAAGGATGCACTAAAGCTGATTTTAATTTTGTTCTTTTGGTGGCTACTTTTCTTTTTTAAGATTTATTTATTTTAGAAAAAGAGAGAGAGAGTGGGGGCGGGGGTGGTGGGGAGGGGCAAGAGGAAGAAGGAGAGAGTCTTAAACAGATTCCTCCTTGAGCATGGAGCCCTACCTGGGGCTAGATCTCACGACTCTAAGATCACAGCCTGAGCTGAAACCAAGTCAGCTGCTTAACTGACTGCACCATCCAGGCGCACCTTGGTGGGTATTTTATCATTATCCATATTGTAGGGTATCATAAGCATTGGTGAAAGCCAATAGGAAGAAATTTGTGACTTGCTCTAGACTAAGATTCACACATTAATAAACTGGACAGTGTTCAAATTTATCCCATCTAACCAAAATCCTCTTGTAGGTACTCAGTGCTAAAATAAATCATTAAATAATAATAATAGTTATTAATTGTCATACTTTTTTGATGAGGTTATCAATAACAGTAGGAACTGCTGTGTAAACTTGGTAATACTTTGTACAAGGCTTGAGTAACTTTCTGAGTAAAGAAAATTCATGTACTAATATACTGTTCACTAGTGTTTAGCTCTCTTAACAAGCCTTGGAGAGGACTGTAATTCAAGCGAGAGGTTTATCCAGCTAGCATCTGCACCGGGAACAACTGGCCTGACAGTCTCTCTCAATATATTCATATAACACTAAAATATCAATACAAAAGTAAGAGTAGGATTAATGATGTTATTAATGATAGTAGCAGACACAGGCAAAACAAAGCTGTTAATAAAAGAGCTTCTTTGTATGAAGCATAGATTAGGGAATAAAAGGAATAATTATTGGCATCTAAATTCTCTAAGTCTAAACACATATGGGCCTGTAAAACCTATTTCTTAAAAGTTTCTTTCTGCTTGATTTCCACGGCTGAGAATACTGATATTAAGAAATGAGATTTCTATTAATCTCCCTCATCCTATACTTTGGATAGATTTATGACCCAAACCTCCATATTTTCATTAGGTTATGGTAATAATGCAGTCCACAAAAAAAAAAAAAAAAGGACTTTGGGGTCTTTTTATAACTTCTGGTGCATTTGTACTTTTCAAATCAGAATTTTGTATAGTTTTCTTCTCTTTATGAAAATACTTTGAATAAACTTATACTCATTGAGACTGCCGCACTATTTTCAAATATCAAGCAAAATACCCTGTGACATTGACGGTTTAATCAATACTATTTAATGATGCTAAATGTATTTATAATTACAGCAGCAGCCAGTCTCCTCGCCCTCTTTTCTCCTCCCCTCCACCAGTAGCCCCCGGTACCAAAGACAACCCCTTACCTTGCACTTTTCTCTTTACATAGAACAACAGTTATTGAAGCCAAATGGCTTTCTTAAAATGAGCCACTCATTACGAAGAGTTAGGATATGAATTTCTCTAAAAAGCTTTGCTTTAAATCAAAGTGACTGCACATTCCCTTCAGGCTAGGAAACAACAAATTATGGGTACTTAATATAGAATTACTGGGCCCATAGATTATATATGAGAATATTTTATATTTGGACATCTTCCCTCATTAGTTGGGATAAATTAAACCCTTGAATTTGAGACTAGTCTAAAGCTTTGTAAGCCAGAAGGCACACATTTGTGCCTTTCTTTCATTTTAAAACCCAAGAACCCAGAATCATCAAATGCCTCACCCTCGTAGCAGTTTTGGGGAGCATAAAAACTTTGTTCTCTGATTTCCAAGTCTAAAAGTACAGATCCATTTTTGTTTATAATAAATCTATCTATGGAATTAAATGACTCGCAAAGCCTCCTCAAGAGTGTGAACTTGACCATAAAGATGTCACAAACTTTAAGTACTATCAGCTTAAGGAAAATATACTGGGTTGATAGCAGATGCAGATGTACTCCAGGCCAGAGGAATTGGCCTCAAGACCTAAGATGCAGTGACTGTCTTTTCTAGTTCTGATAACAATGCTTGTGACAGCTGCTTCTCACAGGAATGAAGACAGATTTTACTACAGCACCTGTAGCTAAAGGGAAAATATGTAGAGTTTGTATGCATGAAAACGGCTATTCTTCTGTCCCAACTCCAGGTTGATTGGCCTGTGGGTGGTGGTGGATCAGTCCCTGAGCCCTGGCAGTAAGCCTGGGGCCTCAGAGTCTCACTGACTTACAGTCCTTGCAATCATCCACAAGGGACACAGTGACTGAACAGGGATCTCTAGGCTGCTAGTCCCCCTAGTGCTGAAAAAATTGTGGGTCCCAGTTCATACCTTAAATGTTAGCCCCAGCATTTGCATTTTGAGAGACTTCTAGGCCTGCTTCAATGATCCTTGCTTCGAAGAAAACATTTTATAGTAGACTTCTATTGGAATCCCTTCTTCTCAGTGAGGGATTACTGCTAATGCCCATTAAGCGAGTGACTCATGTGCTAAGTATTTGTTCTTCAGTGGGGAACAAGATTATTTGGAAGACGTTATGCAAAGATATTTGTCAAGTTGTTACAATTGACTAGAATGTCACCTAATTGGAAACAAGTTTGCTTGATCTATGGAAGGTCCCTCTTTAACATATGGCTAACCATAGCCATCAGATGAGTCCTGGATTCTTGGTGGAGAACTGAAATCTCCTGCATGCAACCAGAATACAACACACACTCCATGAGTTCCACTGTGTTGCCACACAGGCTAAGAACAAGTTAATCAGAGGCTTTCAGTCAGACAGTGTGTTTCTGCAGAAATAATGATAGCTTTTGTGAGGGAGTAAGGACAGAAAGCAAAGAGTAACTGATGGCAAATTAGAAGAAGGAGCCGAGAGTTTGTCCATTTACCGTGATTTTTAGATCAAAGGACAGTTTTTATGAGATGTTCTGGAAAAGATATTATTTTTAAGACAGACTTTTAAAAGCAGAGAATAATTAGTTACTACTAATAACAATAATTTAAAATAATTAATGGCATGCAATAGGCAGTGGCTGGACTTGTGGAGAGAAAGTGGCATAAAGAGTAGAACGAATCTCTTTTGAACAGGCAGAAATTTATTTGCCTTATCTTTCAGGTTACGAGTGTTTCTTAAAGTTTTCGAATATAAAATTCAAATCTAATAAATTATCTAAAAGATTAAGGGATTTTTCACTCATTTTGGAGAAGAAATGTTCAGGATGTCAAAGATAACGTGAAGGCATGACGATTATATGTTACTTCTTCATTCTTTCATTCCTTGATGCCATTGGATGTCAACGAACAGTCAAAATCAAATAAATATCAGTATTAAGACCATTTATACAGATCTAGTTGATCTCCTTGGGCTTGAACCCACAGTAACATATGTTGGCCAGTTTTCATGGAAAATCTATGCCAAGTATAGAAATACAACAGAGACAACTTAAGGTTAGATACAAGCTCTGGATAGTAAAATTTTGATATCACAGCAGCTATTATTATTAATAAGAACAAAAGCAGTGTCTTCAAGATTGGGGTTTATATACCAGGCCAAGGAATAGAGACAAGGAAACATAATAGAGATAGGAAACTAAAATGGAGGACTCTAATCTTTAACAGTGCATACGAACAAGATCAAGATGGGAGCCTATTTGTTATCATGACCATCCTGAGCAGACTAAATTTTCTGCAATGGAAAGCCTCCAAACGCTTGGGAAGTTTTCTTGGATAACACGAAACACCCTGGGAGTCCTCCTCGTGCCCCACATCAAAACTTTAAAAGACAGTAAGCATGCAGCTTGACTGGAACCAAGACAGATGTATATTTAAAGCAGAAGGCATATCTGTAAATTGCTGATGGATGTCAAATAGTTTTAAAGAAAGAAAATATCAACCTGCCAACAACGGGAATTTCATTCACCACGTGTTGAATGGGTAAGGTATCTTTAAAAGACCAACTTACGTTAATAAGTTCAACCTCCCAGATTTTTTTCAACAGGTCCATCGACGTGTAGCCATTAATCAGAAAGGCTTTGGTGTAGTCACCTAGTTCAATGGAATCCAGCCACTCAGCGACAGAAGTGGGATGATAGCCATCGTGGCCAATGGGTCTCATCTGAAATAAAGAAAATCACATTAGGATGAGGATTACTTTGAGTTCCAACAAACAGAATGGATCTTGCCACTTGGAAGTTTATTTGATTTGAAGCAACAGTTCTTTTTGGATAAGAAAACAAGGAAAACCAAAATACTTGACACACAAATCTAAGTCACTAATAATTTTCACGCTGAATTAGTTTTCAAAAATGCACCCAGAAATTTCTAATTTAGCTGCTACGCCAACTCCATATTTGAGAAAATGAAATATGTCAAACTTCTGTTAGAGACATTATTGACATTCTGTTGGATGAAATTTAAAATCATGGCAGTTGAGCAGTATTAAATTCAATACTGAAGGCACAAGGAACTGCACTTCTAAAATGTAGATGATAATTCTCATATGTGCAACATCAAAGCATGTGAAAATACTACACGACTCAAACATCCAAAGGAATTCATGCTTATGCAAGACATGTAGGTAGTGCAAACATGCTGGAGAAACATACTGCAGTGTTAAGCCAGTAAAGAAGAGGCTTTTTGGTGTTTAAAGACCATGTGTTCTGCATAGACTCTACAGTATGTTAGACATGAATAGAGAACTTGCTGGCAGACAGGTTCCTATTTTTTGTCAGCTATATACAGATTTTTTTTTTCTTTAGGAGAACAAAGAAGTGTGACAGCAGCATAATGTTTCTGAGTTTAAATTGGAGTGTGAAAGTAATTTAAGCAAGAGAAACTTCTGGGTTTAAAATTTTGTATGATTATTCTAGTCTTTTTAGCTTTTATTTGAAATTTATTTGAATTTCTGGTTCTTGGCTTTTGAAGTAAGTCACTTCGAAGACTTGCGTTGCTCTGCCTGCCACACGGTGTAGCTGATGCTTCCGTTGGTCTGGACAGCAGGCACCTCATCAACCTGATGTTGCAATTCAGGATGGGGAAAGCAAAACCGGGCAAAATACATAGGTTCTCCTCTTCCTTCAGATTCAAGGAGATAAATATTAATGGAAATCTACATGATTCTGATTTGCATGGAGATAAGATTAGTCTGGCTGTCAGGGATTCAGATTTTAATCCTAAACATGGTAGGCTTTGTTACTATGCAGTGTTCTCATTTTGAAGGTTCTTCTTATTTCTTCATCATGGATTCAAGGTGTTCATTAGGGATCAACACCTAGGGAAGGAGGGTTGAGAAGGAGGGTCGGGCAGAAGAGAAGTCAAATGATGATGGGCCCTGACAAAGCCTCTGTGAAACCCTGGGGGAGCTCTGGTTCAGGTCATGCTCCTAGAGGTCCCGTGCTGGCAGCATGACTGGCCCTTTGTGCCTCACACTCTCTGTCACTGGATGTGGCCGCCATGGGAAAAGGACTCTAGTGAGGCTGCTCTCCAAAGCAGAGGCAGACCCTGCAGGTGCTGACAGCTGGGGGTTGTCTGCTGACCGCTCTCCCTCCTTGAAGAGAGAGCCTGGAGGAGCATGTCCATGTCTCCTAGAAGACCATGGACCCAGATTCACCCAAGGTTTACATTTGGCCACACTGGGTTTCTACCTTTTTCTCTATACCCACTTCCTCATTCATATGCACACAACACACGTCTTATTTTAGATGAACCATTGGGAAGACATTTCTCTCCCCTGAACCTTTAGTAGACACGATGAAACGTTATCTCTTGATGCTTCAGCATGCATTTTCTAAGACCAAGGACATTCTACATAGCCACAGTAGAAGCACACTCAAGAAATCTAATATTGACCAGATTATGTTACGTAATATTCAGTCCATATGTAAATTCACCACAGGTGCCCAAAATAGAATTTGTAGCTTTTTCGTTTTTCCTCCTGGACAGGCTTAATCAAAGGTCAAGACAACTACGTTTTTGAAGTATTTCCTCTGCCTTTTTATCTCCCTTTTCTTCTTCTGGGATTATATTTACTCCATTAAAAAAAAAAAAAGATTATTGGGGGGAGGGGGGTTGGGAGAAGGGGGGGTGGGGTTATGGACATTGGGGAGGGTATGTGCTTTGGTGAGTGCTGATTCACAGACCTGTACCCCTGGGGATAAAAATACATGTTTATAAAAAATAAAAAATTCAAAAAAAAATTATTTATTTATTTATTTGACAGACAGAGATCACAAGTAGGCAGAGAAGTAGGCAGAAAGGAGGGCAGAAAGCAGGCTCCCTGCTGAGCAGAGAGCCAGATGCGGGACTCGATCTTAAGACCCGAGATCACGACCTTGGCCGAAGGCAGAGGTTTAACCAATGAGCCCACCCAGGAGCCCCTCCTTCATTTTTTCTCCTTTCTTTGTTCCTATTCCACACCCCAAACTATTTTCCACTTTGAGGTTTAAAGTTCCTCTATTGGGAGTTACAGTATAATTTATCATTTGCATTAGAATCTGAGTGGGATTGGACTTTTTTTTTTTCTCAAGATTTTATTTATTTATTTGACAGAGAGAGATCACAAGTAGGCAGAGAGGCAGGCAGAGAGAGAGGAGGAAGCAGACCCCCTGCTGAGCAGAGACCCCGACGCGGGACCCGATCCCAGGACTCTGAGATCACGACCTGAGCCGAAGGCAGGGCCTAACCCACTGAGCCACCCAGGCGCCACGAATCAGACTTTTATATGTCCCTTTTACATTGGACTGACCCATTTTAGCTACTCACTGAACATTTGTTCAGTAACATTAACACAATATTTATTCCATAATAGCCACAAATGCAAATGACAACTCAGGGTTTGTAAAATGAAGTTTAGTGGCAGTTGCAAATAACTGAATGTTGTCTGTGTAAAACAGAAGATTCAGATCCAAAACAGAGACACAAATGTACTAAGTACCTTCACATGCCATAGAGTTATAAACATATTGGGGCTAGAGACATTCTTCAGGACTTATGAAGAGGTGGCTGAACCAATGCTACTATCCTGACTAATCCCTGCATCCTGGGAAACTCCCTGACTGCCCCAGTTGACAGAAAGAAATAGCCAGAGAAAGGGCAAGAAGGAAGTAAGAGAAAGAGAAGCTCACCGGAGTTAAAATTAACCATTTGGGAAGGTTTCACTCTTAGCCCTCCAGAATCTGTCCACCCCAGCAGTAGATCCTGGGGTCGAGCTTAGAGAGCCTTGAATCAATCTGGGGTAGAGTCAGATGTTCCATCCCAGAGAACTCTCCACTGGGGTCCCCATAAGTCATCTGAAGTGTGCACACACGCGCGCGCGCACACACACACACACACACACACACACAGGGCAATCACTCATCACCTGCCACACAGAGGTTGGGTGATGGTGATAGCTAGCCAGTGATGAGCAGTGGTGAGGACACCAACCAGAGCCCTGCAGAGCAAACCCAATCAGTAGAAAAAAGTTTGTTTTTCTTTCCAATCCCTCCTTCTTCCTCCAGTGGCAGGAAATTTGGAAATCAGAAAAGAGAGAGGTGCCAGTCCCTTGGGGGAAACCTAAAATTGGGGAGCAGTGGTGGGGGAAGGGGTAAAGTGAACAATATTAGGGGCTTACATGGATTGGAAATGAGCTTTCAATATTTTACATGACTGTAAAGTTACTGGATATGTCTGAATGACATTAAAAATACTAAAGAGAATGTGCCATGGCAAGTGCTGTGAAGTGTGTAAACCTGGTGATTCACAGGCCTGTACCCCTGGGGCTAATAATACATTATGTGTTAATAAAAAAATTAAAAATTATTTAAAAAATACTAAAGAGAGAAGCAGTTGAGTTTGGTTGGAGCAGGATCAGAAAAAAGGCACATCAGTATCTGACGGAATGCAGGTTCTCAGTCATGTGGTTCCTCCTGTGAGGCAAGTTCTCCCGGAGCAGCCTTGAGGAGGTGAGAGGGAGGAATGAGAGATGCGGGCAAGGCAGAAAGCAAGAGTGAAGAGAACCTGGAAACGAACACATTGGCATGTGCCGGGGAGAGTTCATCCTGCCAGGCAGTCAATAAATATGTAGTCGGTGGCTGTTCTGAATGTCGTGCAGCAGTACAGAACAAAGCAGTCCGAGTCTCTTCCTCAAGGAAATTATAACTCTTAATTAAAAGCTATGCAAACAGATGACCAATAAATTACAAAGGCTCTGCCTACCTGAGGAGAGGAAAGCATTAGAGCCAAATGAAGTTACAAAATTAACTTGACACGTATTTAACGATATGCAGAATGGTTACTGTGCTGCACAGTAATTTCTTTTGAAGCAATCTTCCATCTGTTCCTTCATTTCTGTTCCTACTGCCACTGCCCTGTTTAGTTAGGTTCTTGTTAGTGCTTACGAAAACTAACACAATAGCCTTTCCCTTGGCTTCCCACCTTTGCTCCAGCTCCTGTGATGCTGCTGCATCAGTCTTCCAAAAAGCCAGGCTTTTAAGTCAACACCGGCACAAAAACCTATAGTGGCTCCTTCTTGATTAAAGTGAAAATATCCTATTCCAGAATTCTAGGGTAATTGGGATCAGGTATAAACTTAGCTTTCAACTTAATCCTATACTACTCTGCCATGTGTACCCTCATACATACAATTAGACACAGGGACATGTCTAAACAACCTGTTAAGCTGTAGCCGTGCCATGAACGTGAACTGTGTGTGCAAGACACTTCTATATCTTTGCTCATATTATTTTCCATGCTTCTAATGCTTTTGCCTTTATTTCTGTAGTGTTTTTCCAGGATAAGCTTCTCTTCTTGAGCTTTAAGATATAAATCTCCAAACATTTGTAGGGTACCTCACATAGATGGCCCATAGCTATCACACAACATGAGTCAAAACTTTATCTCCTTCATCTCACAAACTGGCCCTCCCTCTGTGTTTCCAATCTCCATTAGTGGGGAAGCATCACACCATTGCCTAAGTAGATGCTTACTTGGTAAGTCATCTTACTTTCCTCTTTCTGTTTTACTATATATTTGATTAGACCAACGTCTCATAAATTTGATTTCAGTTCCTTCCTTCCAAAATGGACTTGGAATCTGACAATCGTATCTACCCCGTGTTGTTGTAACATAGGACTTTGAATATAATACATATTCAATAACTCTTAATTTTCTTCCCTCATCACTGCTCTAAATTGGGTTCATGCTTATTTTTATTGATTTGTTTTGCCAATGTTTATTTTGAAATTGTATAATATTGAATCCTTTGGCTGCTAATCTTCTCAACTTCCATTCAAGATTCTTCTTTCCTCTCTCATCCCTTTCTCTTTCCCTCACTTCCTTTATTTTCCATCTTGTTTTAAAAGGGTTTATGTCTGGGGGGCCTGAGTGGCTCAGCGGGTTAAAGCCTCTCCCTTCAGCTCAGGTCATGATTCCAGGGTCCTGGGATCAAGCCCCACATCGGGCTCTCTGCACAGCAGGAAGCCTGCTTCCCCCTCTCTCTCTGCCTGCCTCTCTGCCTACTTGTGATCTCTCTCTCTCTGTGTCAAATAAATAAATAAAACCTAAAAAAAAAAAAAAGACTTAAAAAAAAAAAAAAGGGTTTGTCTGGGGCTCCTGGGTGGCTCAGTTGTTAGGCTTCTGCCTTTGGCTCAGGGCAATGATCTCAGGGTCCTGGGATAGAGCCCTGCATTGCATCAGGCTCCCTACCCAGTGGAAAGCCTGTTTCTCCCTCTCCCACTCCTCCTGCTTGTGTTCTCCCCTCACTGTGTCCCTCTCTGTCAAATAAATAAAGTCTTAAAAAAATAAAAAAAAAATAAAAAGGGTTTATGTCTTTTAACTTATTTAACCCTCTGCCCCAACTGACAGCTATTTTTCAGAAATATAACTAACAAGGTCACTCAAGTAGACTGAATTGTTTCCAATTCTTCACTTCCTTCCTGTGTTAGAATTATGCCCCTGTGCCCTTTGCCAAGGGATCTGCATTGTATCCCGCTGTGATTGGAGTTAATTCTCCATTCCATTGATATTGGCCATGTACTTGCCTGGCCAATAGTACAAGTAGAAGTGTCAGGGTGGCAGTTCATAGGTAAGGCCTCTCCACTCTTGTGATCTACTCATTCTTTTGCATTCCTAGGCTCTATTACAAGAATAACAAGTGGCTGAATCACCACGCAACTTCTGGTGCCAGGAGAAAAAGGAAGACTTGTGGAGCAAACCTAAATGTAGAAGCTTGGAGTCCACCCTGGCTCCGTGGAGTTTGAGCAAGACCAGCTGAAGTTAGGTGCACGCCAGCTGTCCCACAAACCCATGAGTAAGAAGAGTAAATATGCATTTTTTTTGTTGTTGTTGCTATAAACCATTGAAATTTTGACATATAGGGGAAAACTGACTAATACAGTCACTCTTTATTACAAAACCCTGGATATTTATATTAGCTAATGTTCTCCAGAGAAAGAGAACTAATGGGATGTATGTACACACATACACAAGTCTGAAATCTTGCAGGTCCAAACTCGGCAGGCCCGGCGGAGAAATCCCTCTGATTGGTGGAGGACCGCAGTCTTGTTCTTGTAAGGCCTTCAACTGACTGGATGGAATCCATCCATATAATGGAGGGTGTTACTGCTTTACACAGTCTGCTTCACTGAGAGCTTGCTGATTTAAATGTTAATTTCATCTAAAAAAATACCTTCATGGTGACGTCCTAGACTGGAATTTGACTGCATATGTGCGTATCATGGCCTAGTCAAGTTGACACATAAAATAACCCAAACTCTTTAGTTTATGAGTTCAAAGTCACATCCATGAGATGGAGAAGGACTAGTGATGCTTAGCTAAGCTGACATCAACATCCTTCCCAAGTTTCTGGCTGTCATCTTGTACACATCTATGTCTTCCATCCTTGCTAACCCTAAACTAAGTAGTTCTTTATTTTAGGAGTATGATTTTTGAAGGCATAATCCATTTTATAACTGGTGTATCTCCGTACCTTTGCTCCTGCCATTCCCTCGGCCAGGATTACTGTTTTCTCCTCTGTTTCCCTGTTGAAATTCTATCCTTTCTTAAAAGACCCTATTTAAATGTTGCCTCTTTTGTGAAGCTTTTTCCAGTGCTACCCTTAGGACCAGGTCAAAATTAATTATACCTTCCCCTAGACTTTTGTAGTAATTTGCATATAGTTCTGTTATAGCTATAGATGTAGTTGTCTTCTTTATCAGACTGTCACCCTTTTGGTGAAGAAACAAGGTCTTACCCATTTTTGTTGTCTCTTTTGTGTCAAGTGAAGCGTTCCATACATGGTAGGCATTTGCCCAGTGTTTATGAAATTCGGTCATTTAATGATTACATGAAGATAAAGTGACAAATTCCATGGCCTGGTGTCCACTTGTAAAGGACATTTGTATTTTGTGCTGCATCTTATGAAAATGAGGGCTATTTTTATATCTCACATTAATGTACAGCTATTTAAAGTGATTACATACCAAGAGCCAATTCCAGACAGCATGGTGCTGTGTTACAAAATGCACTGGGCTTTGTTTCCATAGCCCAGCATCCTGCCTCTGCCGTTAACAAACTGTGTGATGGTGGGCAGGTTATTTTACCTCTCCAAGTTTCAGTATTCTCATCTGTAAAATGATAGTGTTGGGCCAATGATCTCAAAGTTCCTTCATAATTCCTATGCCTTGCAATTCTATCTTTTGTAAGTTAACATCAAATTAGTGTGGGATTTATTTATCCACTAAAGGAAAAAGAAGCCCAAAGGCAAAACATTAAAAAAGTAAATAAGTAAAAGAAAGGAAGAAGGACAACAAGGTCATTTAGGCTGAAGTCCGGGTGGCATCTACACTCCTCTCATGAGTTGTCAGCAGCATCCAGAAGAACACCGCGACTGCTTTCTCAAATCTCCAACAATGAAACCTCTTTCCAGTAGGAACACCTGCAGGACAGAGCTAGACGGAGAGTTCCAGGGGCGGCCAGGCTTGCAGTACTGCCCAGCATGAATGGGAGTTAGGCACTAATCTGTGGTGGGCAGGAGTGGGCATTCCTAAGAGAGCTTCACAACTAGGCCATCTGATTCAACTTGTTGAATCCCAAAGTGTGGGGAAAACCCAAACTGGGACAGAAATGGCTGTTAGCAGTGAAAGATGCTTCAGTCTCCAAAAAATTGAGATATATGGATATGTTTTACTAAGTACCTTCCTTGGTGCTCTCAGTGTTTTGTTATTCTGCCCAAATGCACACTGACTTTCCTCTAGGAGCCTCTTAAAGCAAATCTGGCCTCAGAGACGGCATCCTGTTATCATCACGGCAGAGATTATTGACCCCAGGACAGTGAGGGCTCTGTGAAATCTGGGGCATTAAGGGAACCAGTTAGGAGGCAGCTGAAAAGGCAAGGCTCTGAGACTGCCTTGTCTACCTTTGTCAGGGTAACCCATATTTTAAGTGTTTCGCACAGGTAAGAAGAGGAAGAGGAGTTCTTTGTTTCAAAAAGAAATGTTTGCAAACCATTGATCTAGAAGATTTTTGTAAGATTACACGATCACTACAGTTTCATTTCCTCTTAGTTTCTTGGTTTTATTTGAAATATTCTGGATTTGTCATATGTATACACACACATATGTGTTGCCTGTGGTTCCTTCTCTGCCTGAAAGCAGCTTTGTCTGTTCAGACAAGGATGCTGTTTTACAAAGATAGAGCCACAGGATGAAAGCTGTAGCAAGAAGGCAATAAAAATAGGAAAAGGAAATAAAAAGAGGGAAAGATATTATATTATAATAGATTTGGGATTACAAAAACCTAGTTCGGGAGCACCAAGATGACTCAGTCTGTTAAGCATCCAACTTGATTTCAGCTCAGGTGATAATCTCGGGGTGGTGAGGTCGAACTCCGTGTTGAACTTGGCACTGAGAATGGAGCCTGGTTAAGATTCTCTCCCACTCCCACTGCCCCTCCCTCTTCTCTAATAAATATAGTTCTGAATACAGTAAGCTATTAAGACCGCATTACGATATTGGCATCGTAATTAGATCAAGGGAACAAGGAAGCCCAAAAGTCAATAACAAATTAGATGTTTTTATGTCTGTAAAGTGTTACAAAATTGAAACAGTGATTCCTTGTTGTCCACTAAAATCTGCTCCCTCCTCTTCCACAGTAATGGGGTTTACTAGAGAACAGATACACCAAATAAACATATTTAAGAAATCCCAACAACAAAAAAAGATAATTCCAGCTTCGCTTCTGATTGTTTCTATGGGGATATATTCAAGCCTGTGGGAAGCTAGTGAAAGTGACGCATGTAACCTCCAGATCACCTTCAACCTAAAAAATAGGTTCTTTGCTCTAGAATTGCTATTTTCCTTTCATCTTCTTGTGAGCTGGAACATCAGTGCCTGTGGTCCAGCTTTGACTCCACAGGCAAAATAATAACCTAGAGTTTGGGAAACGCTTCTCAAACCTGCATGTACAAAAGAATCACGTGGGCGATCTTGTTAACATGCAGGTTCTAATTCAATAGGCCGGAGGGAGAATTTGAGATTCTGCATTCCTAACAAGCTTCCTGGTAATGATAATGCTGTCAGTCCCTGGACCTTGCTTTGAGTAGCAGTGCTTTGGAGGATGACAGAGCGACAGATGGAGGGTCCTGGGTCTTTCCAGAATCGCACAGAGCAGAGCCAGTTTGTAAACCTGGACGGCGTACTTCAAGACTGTTACGTGGGAGAAGTAAATGTTCTATTCTTTAAACCACTACATTATGAGGTTTCTATTCTAGCAGCTTTGCCTTTCCTCTAATACAAACAGAATTGAAAATAAGGTAATTTCATACATAACATTTAAGGAAGCCCATACTTCCACTTGACAGTATGTTGCATTGTCTCTAGCTTTGTGAAGCCATTAATTTTCACAGCTGTCGCCATTCAGAGAAACCCCATTTCCTTTAGCTGCGTTTGTTGGCATCTTTCTGTCAATCACACTAGTATCCCTTTGTGATAACTATGCAAGATATAAGAGGGGGAAATCGTGGGAAAACCTCAAGTTTCTAGCTTTTGATTCCTTGTCCCCAGGTACATGGTGGTGTTACTAGTAGAGAAAGAGGAAAAATAGGCGGAGATGACACGAACAATTTTGAGACATAAGAAATTAAAGACAGTGGAACTGCACTTTACATTTGGGGGAGAAGTCCGAGGAGACATATAACCTTGGGCATCATTTGCCATACAGGTACAGGTAGGAGTCTTGGCCCCTCCACGTGTCAGCTGTCTGACCTTGAATAAGCTACTCAGTCATCCTCAGCATCTGTCTTCTGATTGGTGATGTGAGAGATAAGAATGTCTGCCTCCGGGGGGAGTTGTCGTCATTCAGCGAAACAATGCACAGTACTTGGCACACGGAAGCACTCAGTAAATCCTGGTTATTTTTATCGTAAGTGGGAGCTGAAATCTTGCATGGATGAGATTGGGGAGGGTGTGTACTGCGGGAAGAGAAGTGGTGTGAGGACAAACCAACACTTCCAACGGGAAAGATAAGAATCATACTCAGGAGACCAAAAAAGCAATAGTCAAGACAAGAAGGGAAATGGGGGAAACTTAGTTTCAAAGAGGGGGGAGTTGTCAGTGACGGGAGTGCTGGGGAGAGGTCTACTAGGAGGAGGAAGGGGAAAGGTTCGTGGGATCTGGCAAACAGGTCCCCAGGATTTTATAGAAAAGAGCCCCGAGGCGAGGCTGCCCTGGGTTGCTGTGTAAGAGATGAGGAAGTAGAAACTGCAATCAGAGCCATCCTTTTAAGGAGTCTGCAAAGAAGAGAAGGAGGGAGATGGAAGGTTGTAGAAAGCACAAGGAAAAGGCATGGAGAGGAGTGGGAACTGAGGACGCAGGGCTGAGGAAGTTCTGCGGTATCAGGGAATAAGAGACAGAGGGTGCGGTGGAGATTGACAGAGGTAGAGGGTTTGCCTTTTGCTTTGGGAATTTGCTGGCCTTTCTTGGAAATGATAGCATGAGAGGCATAGCTGGAGTAACTTTGGGGTTGATCATCTGTATTAAAACAGTTATAAGGATCTAGGAGCTACCCCTACCTGGCTTGGACTCGGTGAGAGCTGGGTCCTTGTATGTGAAGTACTGGTCAAGGTCGTCAGGTGGCCAAGGGCAGCCATCCCTGGGTACAAACACACAAACCTGACTATCATTTACGTAAACCTGCTGCTTGCAACAGCTGTGATGCACCCGGCTTGGAGACTTAAACTTGCCTACGAAGCTGCAAATGGACGGGGGCTTCTCTTTTCCCACCGGAGGGACTTTGTACTGTCAGACTCCCTGATAGACTTTTGTAACACAGACAGCTGATATCATCAGGCGCCTCCCTCTACTCCTGCTCCTTGTTCTAGCCTCTTCTGCTCTGTCCTGCTGCTACCCAAGACTCGGACTAACAGCAGCCCTGAAAATAAACCAGGACAAGCAGTGCCAGCAGGCAGTGGGCTGCCAAGTCCAAATGCAGGTCTGTCGGGTAGTATGAGGATCAGATCTCCTATAGGCTTTGAGACCTGGGCTTAGACATCACTGCGCTGTTTCATCAGTGGCTCTTAAAAGACTGACTGAACATGAAAGAGAAAGGCAGATCCACTGATCACGGGGCCCCAGAAGAAAGTCTATCCACCACCATCTGAGTGCTATTGTAGTGCAACTTGGCTGGGAGAGATACGTCTACAGAATGGATAGGACTATTAACGGTAAGAATGTCACCTCACAATCACATGAGACTTTGAAGATCTCAAAGTGATCTCACGTGCGTTATCTCATTTGTGAGGGGTTTTAGGTGGTCTTTGGGAAAATACCCTTTATGCAGCCTGAGCCTTTGGGTACCCTGTGTAATGAGGTTCCTTCTGTGGGAACTGAAAGGACTAATACACTGTGACTATTGTTAGGAAATGAGGAGTGATGGGTCTCCAGGTGGCCATCTATGGCAGGGGAGGGAGACACGAACATGTACAGATATGCTGCTCCAAGACCCTTTGTTTACAATCATACTCTGTTGTGGATACATTTCTATAAAAGAATCAGAAGACACTTAAACCCTCAGAGATTTGTAAGCAAATTGTGTTTGGATGTCAGTACGGACTTAACAATTGCAGATGATGGTAACGTCTGTATTTTTTCCCGGCAGCCACTGAACCTTGCGACATGGGGTCTTTTGAGTGTTCAGACACTGAAGACTCCCAGCTTTAGGCATAGACAGGGCAGGAGCAGTGAAGGAGTCACAGCTGGATATTACTCTGCACGACATTTGGGGGGAATAAAGGTAAAGTGCTTTGGACAAGGCACTGTCTCTTAATACCCTGTGATTTCTATTTCATGAATAAAAGAAACAAACTGAAGTCTAGCCCAGAGGGGCCCTGACATTTCCCTCCTTTTGACAAGCCTTAAGCCATGGAGTAAACCGGAAGTGAAGCAGCAGACAACAAAGGGTACATAAATAAGAAATGTTCTCAAGACACGGGCGATCACCTCCCAGTAGCACGGGAGAGTAGGTTAGTGAATGAAGTAGAAGCACTAGCCAGACTAGTCCAGCCTCTAGCCATCGGGGTTAGGGGCACCCCTTTTGATCACAGGTACCAGACTCACCACAAGTTAAAGAAGTAAAGCTGCTGAAACAGAGAAGCCCTATAAATCATGGTAGGAGAACCAAAATGATAACAGCAACAAGGACACCGTCTTCTCCATAATGCTTTGCAAGCAGTGTGAGTAGACTGCCAGTCAGACATGGTTATTTATAGCTTCATCTCCAGGCATGCACAGAGTACCTGCCATAGGCAGCATCATTGAGAACCAGGCAGTTACCTGCCAGATAAGAACCATGGGGTTGTGGTGAAGAGATCAATAGATCCGCCACTCAGCACAGATGTAAACATGGTCATGCTGAATGATTTTTTTGCATTTCACTCTGAAGATTTTGGTAAAACTTTTCTTTCTTTTTTTTTTTTTTCTAAGATTTTATTGATTGATTGATTTGACAGACAGAGATCACAAGTAGGCAGAGAGGCAGGCAGAGAGAGAGGAGGAAGCAGGCTCCCTGCCGAGCAGAGAGCCTGATGTGGGGCTCCATCGCAGGACCCTGGGATCATGACCTGAGCCGAAGGCAGAGGCTTTAACCCACTGAGCCACCCAAACGCCCAAACTTTTCTTTTTTTTTTTTTAATTCAGTAAAAGAACATGTTTGTACCATTTTTCATTTGTAAAATCCTTGTTTCGATAATATTGATCCTAGATCCTTTTGTTAAATATCACCGTTTATTTTGATGTAGTTCTTGGCTGCAAAGATCTTTACAAAACAAGAGCTCAGATTAAAGATGAAGGGGATTTACTGCAACTAGAATAAGGTGTCGTACAATGCTCACCATCATTCACGTTTTCAAGCTCCACCAGTGATAGGAATTATATTTAGAGAAAGGCAGAGGATCACTTTTTTCCCACTGACAATACATACCTGCTGACATTCGTGTAGATATACAGTGGTTATGTAGCACACTGCTCTGCTCTTAGAACAGAAATTTTAATGCTACTATCAGTCAGGAAAGTTGTTTGCATGTTATTAGTCTCAACAAAAAAAATTTCCCAAACTTGAGTCTTCAGAAAATAATGAATGTTCTGAATGCCAATTCTATTTATTTGATATTTAAAAACCATGTCCTTTCTCAGAGCATAATCACATCACCCACTGAAGTACTTCAAACAGATAGATGTACTGTAAAACCAAAGTTAGCAGCATACAAATGAGTAACATGTTCTGCCTGGGTAGGGAAGTACGAAGGATATCATTCAGACAGTGGCCAAAAATTAGTATAGGAATTACAGAATTGGAGACCTACCACACGTCCATTCATCCATCTATCCGTCCACCATTCACTCATCTACTCATTCATTTATTCACTCAAATACTTGCCACATGCCTATTATTTTCTACCTATTCTTCTGGATGCATCAGTCAAAAAACATGTAAAAGTGCCAGTCATTACGGAGCTTACGTTCTAGTGGGGGAGACAATAATAATTAACAAACCATAGGAAATAAGGAAATTATGTCAGAAACTGATGTGCTGCGAAAAGAAAAAGAGAAAGTAGAGCAGGAGAATTTGATGTGTTAGAGAGTGCCTGTGGAATAGTCGGGGTCTGTGCAGGAGAACAGGCTGGTTAGGGAAAGCTTCACTCAGAAGGCAAGATTTGAACAGGGCTTTAAGGATGGTAAAGAGGTGTGCTGGCAATCAGGGGACAAGATGCCAGGTAGAGAGACCAGGAAAGGCAAGGGCCCTCAGGAAGGAGTGAGACTGCTGTCTGTTCAAGGAATAACAATCCAGGGGTTAGAGCAGTGTGTGTGGGAAGAGAGGGGTGGGGAGCAGGTCAGAGAGGTGGTCAGGGGCTGGGGAAAGTAAAGCTCTGAAGGTCTTGGGAGGCTCTGGCTTTCATTTGGAGAGAAAGAGGGAGCCAGTGCAGGAATTTGAGCAGAAGTGTGACATCGTTTAGGTTACGTTTCAGTGCAGTCACCGGCTGCTGTGTTGAGAATAGTTCCTAGGGAGGCAAGAGTTAGGAGGAGGGAGACTGCTCAGAGGCTGTGGAAGTAATGCAGGAGAAAGAGGCTAATGGGTTGGACAGGGTGCTAGAGTAGAGGTGGTGAGAAGCGGTCAGATTCTAAATGATTTTCTGAAACACAAACTAAAATGTTCCTTGTTCTCTAACATAGGCTGTGAATCTGTCTTCTTGACGGCCACAGCTGTGTGGCAAGGATTTCAACTTGAATAGATCCAAACTCACCTTTCACGTGTGGGAATGTATGGATAACTGGCAGGGTTGGTCTTGCATGGGTCTGTTTTCCATGAGGAATTCAGAGTCCTCAAAAGACTCTTCTGCTCAAAGAAGGCAGCCAATGCATATGTTTATGATTCAAAGGACAATAGACAAGTGTCATAGGGAATGTTCGATTCTGAATGGCTTTCAGGATCTGGCACTCTGACTAGGCCCTGGCCTAGCTCCCATGGATCAGCCTTAAGAAGAAGAAGCCTCAATAAAAAAGCTGCATCATGAAACATTTTTGGGACACTGGGAACAAAAGGAGTCAGCATAATTGGCCCCGGCAACTTCATCAGCAAGCAGAGATGGTGCTGTATTTTAGACATTGGTGCCCTCAACATTGGGCACCAGCACTTGGTGATGGTGCCCACATTGGCAGGCTTCAGTGGCACTGGCAGAACATTCAGTTGGCACTGGCTAAGGCGCTTCTGATGAGAAGATCCTGGGCACTGCAGCCAGCAGCGCAAACATCAGTACCTTTGACACGCTGGGCACCTGCAGCTATGAAGCCGGCTTTGGCCGTCATTAATGGCAGATCTGGCACCCTTAGCGGATACTGACAGCACTGACAGCACTTTTGGTGAGTCGTGGTGGCACTGCTTCAAGCTTTGGTGATAAGCGAGAGCAAGAGAGGCCGAAGAGAACAGGTGTCACATGGTCAGTGAGTGGTCTGGTTAATGGTGCACATGTGATGTGAGACACCCAGAACAAACCATTAGGAGGGATTTCAGTAAGGTTTAGGATACATAGAGAATTATAACCCCATTTTGAAACACTTGCTGGAGTTGCTGAGAATCCTTTTATATTTATAGTGAGGGAATAATCTAAGAACTATGTCACTACCATTGGTGGTCACAATAAACAATATCTTGGTCCTTATAAAAATGTTTCTAGCCTCATAGTCTAAGATTTTTGTGGGTCAGTTCAGAATTTTTAATTACCTCAGACATTGGAGTGGCATTGAATTTTCAGCTGTGCTTGTGTGAAATCTCAGTAGAGAGTCAGCCTCTTACCAACAGTTTTAGTAGTTATTAGTTACTTAATTCAACAATAATTTTTATGCACAAAATATGTATGTCACATCATCCTAGGCATTATCAAAATACAAAAGGGACTAAGGTTCCCTCCTTCCAGGAATATGTAATTTCCTTGGATATATATTTGAATGTAAGAAAATAATTAAGTGCCAGTGTTTTTATAAGTTCCAGAAAAGAGAAGAAACTTGAGTGGAAAAATTTGGGCAGATACTCTTCTGTCGTTTCTCTTGAGGTTCATATATGGGGAAAGAACGTGTGTGTGTGTGTGTGTGTGTGTGTGTGTGAAAGTGAGTGTGCATGTACAAAAGACAGACACGCAGAGACAGAATGGACGAATGAAGGCATCCATTTCTCCTTTCTGTCTCTAGATCTAGCAGGAACACAGGTAGCATTCTTTGTCTGGAGTGACTCCCTCAATGCTCTATTTAGGGAAAAATACTTAATAAAAATACTTAATAAATAAAAATACTTAATAATTCTTTGAGATTCAGCTCAAACATCATCTACCTATCCAAAAAACCTTCCTTCAACCTCACGTACTTAGCTTTTCCCTCCTCTGTAGCAGTTTTCTTTTTTCACATAATGGTATAATTTTTGACATATTTGTGTCCAAAATGTAGGTAGAACTCCTCGAGGCAGGGACCAAATATTATCCCGTTTTGTGTCCTCATCTCTGAAGCTCGCAGAGGGCCAAAATGAACTACTGTCTGATTGAATGAGGAACATCTGGGCATGTGGGTGTTTGCAGACATTATGTGTCTGGAGTTGTCCTATCCCTTCATCTGGTTCCAATCCTGCCGGGTATGCTAAGGACTTGGGATGTAAGGTCAATTGTTGCTTTGTGTCTACATCAGTAGCACTTAGAAAAGTACTCTGTCAAAAGTGTACACCAGCAATGTTTATAGATGATGATGTAATTGAGTCCCAGAGGTGAAAGGCAGGGAGATCAATCTTTACATGTACACAATAATCTCTTGTACATTTGTGAAGAAAATTTCACATTCAAAAATTTCTGCAATACGTTTACCTCATCGTATTAGAAAATCATCAATACAACCGTTTCCCAACAAACAGTGGCCTCTGAGTAAAGAAGCCACTGAGGGTTAAAACTGGTGATGCATTGAAGAAAAAGCTTTTAAGCTGTTGGGACTCTGGTGTTCATAAATAATAACCTTAAAGTTCATCTAAAGTATATCCATGTAGCACTATGCCATTACAAATTTATACAATGAATAAAGCTAACATGTATTTGCTCTGGAAGACAAGAAGGAAGGAATCTGACAGTTTACTGAGTACTCACTTTCTCCGATAAGACCAGTAGTAATCTTTTAACTTAAACAAAAAAGCTGAACTCCTTTTTAAAATAAAATGTGCTAGATCCATAGAAGATGAGGACAGTAGCTAGTCACTTGTCTAAAAGTGGAGGCGTTGACAGGCTATCCACAGAGCAAAGGCACGGGAAGCTCGGGTGATAGAGGCTGAGAGCACAGATTCTGGAGCCAGGCTGCCTCGTTCCGGCCTGGACTCAGCCACTTACTAACTGCGTGGCCTAGCAATGTTACTTAACTTTCCTTTGCCTTAGTTTCTTCAACTGTAAGAGATAGAATTAATTAATTTTAAGATTTAAATGAGTAACTGTGGAGTTAGCCTAATAGTATCTACAACAGTGCCTGGCACACAGAAGATTTTTGTTCAAGTGTTGGCTGTTAAACACAGCCAACTCTTAGCCTGCAGTGTCTTTCTGAGTATGCTCAGGAACATCCTGGGCACTGTGGATTCTTATGTTGTTCTAGTGTATTCATTGTGGGTCTACAGATCAACCAGCAGATTAGAACCCAGAGTCAAAAGACGGAAATCTAAAATCTCATTGATCACCAACAAAGAAAATTATCACCAAGAAATACAGGTAACAAAAAAGCGCTTAGCTTAGGGTAGGAGAATATTAACTCTGTTGCTAGTTAAGCCTGCTCCACTGAAGCTGAGTGTAGGTATCTGTTAGGGTTCAAAGTATTTGACTTTTTATAGCTCGAAAGGCAAAGTGATGGATGAAACTCATAGCTGGTTAATGGCACGGGCTGTATTTCAGAGAATGGTTATTACAAATGAAAAACAAACAGCATATCTATTTGCCTGAACAAGAAAGTAAATGTTTTGGGTCACTTTTTGCTCAGAGTATCATGAGCCTATCTCAAAATTCCCCATAGCAAAGGAGTTTTGAAGGTGCATAAGAATAGCTTCTTGATTCATCTGCCTCCTCCTCCAGGAATCCTCTCCTGATTTCCTGTACATAAGAGACCTTCCCTTTACATTTAACATCCAGAGCTTGTATTTTTACTTTTATTATAGCTCGTTCATGCTCTGCTTTGTATTAAAATCACTTGGATATTGGTTCAACCTCCTTTGCTAGACTGTAATCTCTTAGAAGGCAGATAATGTGTAATTTCATCTTTTTTCTCCTTGCATTGTGTCTGAAACACAAGTAGATGCTCAATGCATTTGTAGGCATAATTGAACACGGACTTCTCACTTGGATGCTATTGACCAAAAATAAGAAATACAGCTAAGGGGCGCCTGGGTGGGTCAGTGGGTTAAAGCCTCTGCCTTCAGCTCAGGTCATGATCTCAGGGTCCTGGGATCGAGTCCCGCATCAGGCTCTGTGCTCAGCAGGGAGCCTGCTTCCACCTCTCTCTCTCTCTCTCTCTGCCTGCCTCTCTGCCTACTTGTGATCTCTGCCTTTCAAATAAATAAATAAAAATTAAAAAAAAAAAGGAAATACAGCTAAATTATATTCAACTATTAAGTTAGCACTTAATTTAATTATATGTTAAAGATGGGGATGGGGCATTCAAAATGGTGGATATGTTTATTTATTTATTTAATTTATTTATGTAAGTTTTTTTTTTTTTTAAAGATTTTATTTATTTATTTGACAGAGAGAACTCACAAGTAGATGGAGAGGCAGGCAGAGAGAGAGAGAGAGGGAAGCAGGCTCCCTGCCGAGCAGAGAGCCCGATGCGGGACTCGATCCCAGGACCCTGAGATCATGACCCGAGCTGAAGGCAGTGGCTTAACCCACTAAGCCACCCAGGCACCCCAATTTAAGTTTTATTTACATGAGAGACAGAGGGGGAGGGAGAAAGAGAGCGTGTGTGCGCATGCAGGCGGAGGGGCAGAGGGAGAGAAACTCAAGCAGACTCTGCACTCAGTGTGGAGCCCCAACTGGGGCTCGACTCCATGACTCTGAGATCATGACCCCAGCCAAAAATCAAGAGTTGGATGCCTCACCAACTGAACCACCCAGGTGCCCCAGGTATGTTCTTTTAGACCTCTTCCATGAGTTTACATAGTTTTGCTTTTCTGTGAAATCACAATGCCTTTAGCAATTTACTGGGACTGCACTGTCAAGGTCTGCCCACTCAGCTTCTCGGTTCACTTCTGTGCCATCCTATGTTGCACATCTTTATCGAGCCCTTGCTGTTCAAAGTACTTTCTGTACCTACCCCTCTGTGACTTGCCATTTAGTGTACAGAACTGATTACATTACCCATAAGAGATGCAGGCAGGATGCCCTCTCAGTATTATGTTATTCATTTAATTTCTTAGCTAGGAAGGCCCTAGTTATGATTTTAGACAACTTTGCTTCTAGCTCTTGATGGGTTAAACAATAATCCTAAATGCAGGAAAAACAATAATTAATTTAGTGGATGATGACCAGATTCAAAAGTTTGGCCCTCTTCTTATCTAGAGAATGCATAATTTGCTCTGTGAGAAGTCCACAAGTAAGAATGGAAAGCTCACAGCACAACATATTCATGGGCATTTTTAGCCATAGTCTTTTATCAAGAAGTATGTCCATTCTGTTACTGTGTGGCCCAAGGCAAGAGCAATGGTAAAAATGCATTGAGTTTTGTTAATGAGCATTACTGAACAATTATAAGTGGTTATTCCTACTATTAATTTAGTGCTTCTAAATGTCAGGCGTTTCCTAGGGATTTCTAACCTTAGCGCTCACCACAATCTAACACGGTGGGTTCCGCCACAATCTCCTTCTCATTGATGAGGAAACAGGACTACAGAATTGAACAACTTGCCCAAGTGGCTAAACTAGGATTAAATTAGGTTAATTTGAAAGCCGATGAGAGTTCATTTTTGCCAAGGTCTTTGAGGGTGTCTTGCTTGGAATATTTAGCTTAGTCATTTCAATATCTCCTTAGTGTACTTCTCGTGCTTTGAAATACAGTGTTTGGACAACACAGTGAGGTGGTAAAGAACCTCAGGTTAACTGCCTGGGTGTGAATCTTAGTCGGCCTACCTACGATTAAAATGCATTTGTATATCCTCTTCACTCTGTCTACTCCCTGTTTAATTCATTTTTCTATAATACTTATCATTACTTGAGATTACATCTGTTTACTTCTTTTTGTCTGCACCCCTCTCTAGGATGTAAGCTACAAGAGGACCATGGCCTTGTACGTGTTGTTTCCTAACATCAACTCCTCAACACCTAGAAGAGTACCTGGCATGCAGTAGATATTTCATAATAGATCTATGAAATGAATAAAAGGAGATTCATTTTGTCTATTGTGTATGCCTGGAGAAGTAATTTTTAATGGGATGAAGGAACCTCACTTTTTTTCTTGGTTCACCTTCAAGTTTTTTAAAAAATTTATTTAGTAAACATAAATATAGCACATAGGATATGCCAGGCTCCATTTTAAGTATTTTACAAATATTGACTCATTTAAATCTCACAACACCCCTACTAAATAGGTAAAATCAAACTTAGGAAGTCTGGCCATGTTCCCAACCATTACACCCTGCTGCTTCCTGGCTGATTCTTCTAAAAATGTCATCTCCATGGAGCTTAATGCTCGAAAGATGTGTCTTCATTCTCTCCTAGGGTGCCTTTCTCTCTTGCCCATCTTTCCTTCCTCTCTACCCAGATTAAAGAAGAAAATAAATAAGATTAGTTCAGTTATTTTATTCCATTATGCTTTTCCTTCTTTGAAACAGCAGTGGCTACTGTTAGTAATGGTTTTCTAAGGCCACCTTTGAGGGTAAACAAGTGTTTTTTTTTTTTTTTAATTTATTTATTTTCAGTATAATAGTATCATTATTTTTTCACCACACCCAGTGCTCCATGCAATCCGTGCCCTCTATAATACCCACCACCTGGTACCCCGACCTCCCACCCCCCCACCACTTCAAACCCCTCAGATTGTTTTTCAGAGTCCATAGTCTCTCATGATTCACCTCCCCTTCCAATTTACCCCAATCCCCTTCTCTCTAACTCCCCATGTCCTCCATGCTTTTTGTTATGCTCCACAAATAAGTGAAACCATATGATAATTGACTCTCTCTGCTTGACTTATTTCACTCAGCATAATCTCTTCCAGTCCTGTCCATGTTGCTACAAAAGTTGGGTATTTGTCCTTTCTGATGGAGGCATAATACTCCATAGTGTATATGGACCACATCTTCCTTATCCATTCATCCAAGATGCCCTTCAATGGATGAATGGATAAACAAGTGGTTTGACACCCAGTGGGTCACTGGACTGGTGACATGGTCTATGTCTGCCTTTCTTCTTTCTCCTGTGTGTCTCCTTCCTCCTTTTCTAGAGCTTTTGGATTCCTGGCGCAATCCTTCACCTCCAGCCTTGAAAAGGGAGTTTAGAGATATAGGGAAGTTACAAAAACTACCTTTTAAGCCTGAAACTTAAGAAAAGGCCCAATATTTTAAACAATTCTTTTTCTTATGGTTAGTCGTTTGGTCCTTTCCTGTCCTTTTTACAGTTTCTCTTGCAAATACACAGAAGTCCTCAGAACCTTGGGTCTCCGATATCACACAGTATTCGCCTGGGAGGCACTTGCCATGAGCACAGACACTTGGGATTTAGCTCCACTTCTGTCACTAAGAAACAATCTGCCGCAGGGCAAGTCATTTAATATGACCTACACTTGGTTTCCTCACCTGTGAAAGACTCAGGAGAGATACTGAGCTGGATGTTTTAAGGTCTTTTGCAGCTCTAAATTGTGAACTTCTTGGAAGAATTATGTAAGGAAGGGAAAGTGCCCAGGTATCAGAGTTCCTCTACTATTACTACTGATTGCAGTAGCACTTCAAGGGGGCCATTGTTCTTTATTAAATCGGGGTGAACTCCTCAAAACTGAGGGTGACAGCTGCTGGGGATGGCAATAGATCAAAACCTAATTACTTGCAGAATTCCTCCCCTATTTTTCTGTAAATACCGGGTCGGGGGGTGGGGGAAGACTATAATTAAAAATGATATTTTAGCTCTCTGGTCTATATAATAAACTATTCCAAGATAAATTCATTTAAAAGAAAACATTAAAAGATCTTTCCCCTTTAGCTTAGGAAGAATGCAGCAGTCATCTTGGTTTCTGAAACTGCAGAAAAATCTTAGAACAGAGCATCAGTAAGTATGCTAGGGCTCGACTAACAGAACACAATATAAATAAATAAATAAATAATTAAAAATTATGCTAAGACTGCACTCCTCACACACCCAGCAGTTCTTGGAATACTTGTGCAGCCCAATCAGCTACGCTAATTCGTATTCTGTACATACTGGGCTCTGTCATTTCAGAGGGCCCAGAGACCTTTATAAACACCAGCCCCTTCTTCTCCCGATGTACTCTTGAACGACAGACTAGTTATTGGTCTCCACATGTAACAGAAAATGTGAGGCATGGGAGAAGAGGTCACTCTAGGAAAATGTAGGCCATCAGGGTTGCTAGGCTAAGAAATAACAGAAAAGATCTGAATGATTTACTGTCACTTTAAGATTTATGTAATACAATTACCTAAGTTTTTCGCCGTAAGGTCAGTTAGTCTGTCTTCCTTCCCTGTTCTCTAACGGCACCAACACCTCTCCTGAGAAATAAGCAAGCTTTTACACTGACCTGTCTGATCCAATGAGCTTATTTGCTTGTCACAGAATCGTAAGACATCTGCAGAACTGAATGGCAATTGAAAGGACTCTCAGAACACCACAATTTGACTCACCAAGGACCAGACTTAAAGGAAAAAGAATACCCTATGCTTTGGGTCAGACCGTGGGTCCAATTGTGTATTAACTTTAAGTTAGGGCCCCTAATCCTAACGGTACATGTATGTGTATGGGATTTTGTTCAAGAGTCTATCTTTAACTGGATGTTCATAGGGTGGCAGATCAACACTGGGTGGCACAACGCTTAAGACCAGCTGCAAAATCAAAGAAATGCAAGTAAAAGAATGAGGGTAGGCGGAGAGTGAGTGATGACAGGGGAGAAAGAAAAGTTACACTGTCAAATGTACCTTGAGAACTTCTGTGCCTGCAGTCTACAGTTTGCCATTGCCCTTCTGAAAAACAGCAGAAGACACAGGAGTGTCTATCATTTTTCTAAGTGATAGGAAGTAAGACTGAATCTTCTTTTCTAGACTTTTAAAGAAATTACTTTGGTTAAACACTTTTCCCCTAAAGCTTATACACATCTTCATCAACCATCAAGACTACAATTGATACATATCTGAATTTTAAGGAACTTGAAAGAACTAGCATCTTTTTTTTTTTTTTTTAAATTTATTTATTTATTTTTTAATTTCTAGCATAACAGTATTCATTATTTTTGCACAACACCCCGTGCTCCATGCAATCCGTGCCCTCTATAATACCCACCACCTGGTACCCCAACCTCCCACCCCCCGTCCCTTCAAAACCCTCAGATTGTTTTTCAGAGTCCATAGTCTCTCATGGTTCACCTCCCCTTCCAATTTCCCCCAACTCCCTTCTCCACTCTAAGTCCCCATGTCCTCCATGCTATTTGTTATGCTCCACAAATAAGTGAAACCATATGATAATTGACTCTCTCTGCTTGACTTATTTCACTCAGCATAATCTCTTCCAGTCCCGTAATCATCTAGTTGTGAATATCACGGTCCCATGAAGATGGCTGATGAAAATAAAAGGAGTCCTTTTCATTGTTATTACTGGTAGGTTATTCCACTTTAACCACAAATGTAGACCTGGAAACTAGATTGTAATGTAGACCATGATAAAGTGTATTTGCAGTGAGTAGACTTCTGTGGTGGACCCCTAGGGATCCCACCTCCAGAAATTTACTGCATCTCTAAACACCTCCTCCTGTACGTGAACTTAATTTAGTGACTTGATTCTCATGAATAGAATACGGCAAAAGGATGGCATGTTACCAAAGACTGTGACTTCCATCTCCCTGGCTCTTTCTTGTCCTCTCACTTGCTGTGCTGTTTAAGCCAGATGCCTGTTGTGAGATACTTTATGGTGAGGCCCACATGACAAAGAATTGAAGAAAACCTCCAGTCAACAGCTTGTGAAGGACAGAGGCCTCAGTCCAAAAACCCCTGAGGAACAGAATCCTTCCTATAAATAACCATGTGAGTGAGCTAGGCAGTAGGTCCTTCCCACTTGGGTCTTGAGATGACTGTAGCCCTGCCAGAGACCCAGAACCCAGGATCCAGCTAAGCTGCTTTTGCATTCTTGGCCCACAGAAACTCTGAAAAAATAAATGTTGTTTTTCTATGCCACTAAGGTTTGGGGTAACTTGTTATATAACAGTAGATAACTAACACTGAATCTTGTTTTTCTATTGGAATAACAGATAATTCTGTACTTTTTTTTAAAAACCCAAATCTCAAACTGAGGTTAGGAAAGGGGGTAATTTAATCTAACCAGAGGTTTTTCAGTGTCGTACAGTGAAAAAAATAATTGGAAGTATGTAGCCCAACAAATACTAGTTAAATTGAATTGAACTTAGAAATAATGAGCAGCTGAAATGTAAATGTTCATTATGCAGTCAAAAAGAAGTAGGCTAACAATGATGAGGAAAACTATGAACACCAGAAACTGTACTATGATCAAGAGTACTGTGATAACAACCGTTACTAGATAGCAAATATTGTAGAGTTTGAGTTTTGAGGAACTCCACCACTTAGCTGAGGAAAATGAGCAGGGGAGGAGAGAGAGCATGAGAGAGGCAGGAAGATGACCAGGTAATGAGGACGTCAGAAGAAGACAATGCTGACAGCTGACATGACTATAGGAACTTAACTAGAGCTGAAGTGCAGTGAAGGTGGAAAGGGTCATAAGGACTTTCTTCCCTACTGGTTACTGATAACCTTGTGTGCGGTGGTAGCGTAGGAACTAGTTAGACCCAAATAGGTTGAAGGATCGATAGGAGCAAAATAAAGGGGACAGTGAGTATAAACCACTACTCAGTAAATCCAAAGATAAAAAACATAAAAATATGAGGAAAGAAAATGTTGAAAAAGAAGTGGGCATGTGACATACAAGTTGCTAGTGTGCTGGAATATCTTCAGGATGAGAGAGGTTAAGAGGGCAGACAAATGGGTTCTGACGGAAGTCTTGCAAACATTTAAAATGAAAATGCTCTGGATTCCTGATTTCCAAGTGTTATCTTGTCAGGGGATAAGAGACATAATGCCTTTTTAAAAGGATTTTAGAGGATTATCCAAATACTTGGTCATATGGAATTCGTACCTGGAAAAAGGTAAATGATGTGTTCAAATAAGTAATCAGATTGTTTTCCCAAGTCTAGGGGACAGAAAAAGTCCAATATGCTTACAGTTTCTAGGGGAGTAAAAAGCAAGTCACCTTCTCATGAAACTTTTGGTATGTTTCCTTTCTTAAAGAGAGAAAAGGGTGAAATCTGATCTTTAGAAGTTCTGGAAAACTTTTAGACCTAAGAAAAGACAGAACTGGGGTTGGTGAGGAAAGTGGAGACTGGGAGAAAATGGATAATTGAGCTTTGCTATTAAAGGTCAAGCCTTATAAAAGACAGAGGGAAATAATGAGTAGAAGAGAGGAATTAATGTGCTTACTGTTCTAACTATGCCTATGCTTAGAACACACGGAATACATTCCATGTGATTGATGTATCAAATGTACTTGAGAACATGCAGACCTTTGCATTGGTGAATATTTCAATATTAAAAAGGGCATATTACAGAAAAACCATTCTTACCAAAGAAATAAACTTTTGTCTTTGAAATTTGAAACAACAAATAACAAATAAAGCATGAAAAACATGTTTTTTGAAGTATGCTAACAGATCAAGATTGCATTTAGCAAACCACCTTTTCTCTGTTTAGGAACAATCTTAGGGATTCCAAAACACAATATGTTAATTAAAGGATTTCAGGTAGCAATCATGGAATATTTTTCATGACAGATGAAGAAGACAGATATTCTGAAGACTAAAACTGCATAAACAAAACAAAGAGACACTGTGTCCCTTTTGCGGCAGTGCAAAGTTAGAGTGAATGCAAATGAATGTGCTGGCAGTAAAATTACACTATTAACCATCTGAAGATTGGGCTCATTACCTAAGAAGGCAAAGCATCAATTTGTAGCATTATAACATTCTGTTTGTGCTGATGAACACGTGTTTGGATGTTTTTATATATTCTCTACTCATTTGGGTGCATAGTAAGCACTTTCGCTTCAGCCTCTTGATAAAGGCTTAATTTTGTATTGTTTCTGTTATATTGTTTTCTCTAATGGGAATGATATTCTGTCTTAAAAATAAACACTCCATTTATTCTCCAAATAATTCCGAGATCAGGTTCTTCTGTTTCTCATTATCAAATGGCATATACACAATTATGGATATGTCTTAAAATTGAAGCACTTTTTGACTTGAAAAATGTATATTTGAATTAACATGAGGAAAATATTCATTCAGTTGTTCATTCTTCCATTCTTTAAATGTGCATGTATTGAGCTAAGCACATTGGGAAATTCAAGGGTGGATCTGACACTGCCTGCCTTCAGGATGTTTCTATGGCAGAAGTGGTAGAATCTTAGTAACTTCAAAACAGGCAGAGCTATAAACATTCTCCTTTTCCGAGGGGGTTTGGGAGAAGGGGGTGGGATTATGGACATTGGGGAGGGTATGTGCTTTGGTGAGTGCTGTGAAGTGTGTAAACCTGGTCATTCACAGACCTGTACCCCTGGGGATAAAAATATATGTTTATAAAAAATAAAAAATTAATTAAAAAAAAAACAGGCAGAGCTATCAAACCTCAGAGAAAAGAAAACAGCAGTGTATTACTGCCTTCTACAAACATTTCTGACCACCTATGATGTGACTGCCACTGCTCTAGTGGCTGGGTATATAGGAGGGAACAAGATAGTCAAGGTCCCTGAGCTTATGGACTCTGCATCTTGGGGGAGAGATGAAGAATAAGGAAAAAACAAACACATAAATACTATAACTTAAGGTAGCCAGAAGTGCCATGGAGAAACTAAAATGGGGTAATATGAAGACAGTGATGGTCTTGGATGGATGTGAGGAGTATGACTTTGAGGTCATCAAGGCCTCAGTGAGGAGATGGCAGCTGAGTAGAGATTTGATGATATATGGGAGCGAGTGTATGAAAATCTGAATAAAAGTCTTTTTACTAGGCAAAAAGACCAGTATGGAAAGGGCTTGAGGCAAAAATGAGCTTGGTATATTCTGGAACAAAAAGGAACCACATAACTAGAGTTTAGGAAAATGGGAGAGTGAGAGATGAGGCCACGGAGGTGGGAAGGGGCCAGATCCTATTGACTTCTGTAGGCTGTGATAAAGATTTTATTCTAAGTGAGAAGGACAGCCACTGGAGATTTTAAACGGGGTATGCCATGATCTGATATACATTTGAGAAGGATCATTCTGGATGCTGTGTGGAAATTCAGATATAGAGTGATAAGAAAGGTAACTAGGACAGAGATTAGGTATCCGTGAATTATCCAAGCTAGAGAGAACCAATGAGAAATTGACTCCGGTAATCCAACCTACAGATGATAGAGAGAACTTACCCTGGCAGTCCACTTAATGGTGGTTGGTTTGGGCCAGGGTGATAATTACCAAGGTGAAAGACGTGGTTCCATTTTAGGGAAAGTTTCACAAAGGAAGTGATGTGGAACTATTTGAGCTTAACTTGACAGGCAGCCTTATGACAAGAGGGTAGTCACTTATGGATTTGAGTGCCTACCATGGGCTGCACATTGGGCTCTGTGTTGTGGGTATAGCAGTGTAAAAGTCCTCACAGAGAATGAGGAGCAAACTAGCTGAAGAAGCAATATTTTAAGATACAAAAGTAGTGAGGTGAACAATACACTTATAAGAATTACTTCTGGATTTAGTTCTAAGGCCGTTTTATTATTTTCCTTTTACTGTAGAAAATTGTATGATCAAACTCCTTTTGTATGCGTAACTCTCCTCGAATTTGCAAAAGTGTTAAGGTTCTATCAGTGGACACTCAGTTCACTGTCAGTTGGCAAATTTCATCAGATCACTTCCTTAGAAACAGTGGTTAATATTTATCTTTCTCGTTCTGAGGAGAAATTACAGCCTCATTAGGAAGGAAAAGAGCAAAGGAGAGTACAAAATATATGTAAGTTCATACATCTAGGTGCAAGTCTAACTTTTCATCTGCTTTCAGTCTTGCCCCCTGAATCTTTTCCCAGCTGGTTGACCCTACTTCAACTTTCCCTCCTTCTCATGCCAATTGTATACTGCCTCCAAAATTGACTGCCTAAAGCAGTCCAGTCATGTCTGTTCCTCAGAGCCTACAGAACAAATTTCAAATTCTTTAGCCTGACACAGACTGACCCAATCTACTTTTTCTGCTTTATCTCTGGCTGTACTCTCTGCTCTCTAATTGTTTTAATCACACTGGATTTTTTTTTTCTTTTTAAAAAAACTATTTAAAAAACTATGGTTTTTTTAAATTTTTTTTATTTTTAACCATAACACAAAACTTACCACCTTAACCATTTTTAAGTGTATAATTTGGTGGCAGTGATTGAGGACATTCACACTGTTGTGCAAATCTCACTGCATTTTAAATAACATAGTGTCACTATTCCTTTAATACTTTTGGCAATTTATATTTATATTTATATGATTTCTGCTGATCCCTGAAATGCTTTCCTTTTCCTTATCAGTTAAAGTCCTACGTATCTTAAAGACCAGTGCTTAGATCCTACCTCTTCCTTTCGGTTCCTATGAGACCTTATCTGGAAACAGAAGGTCAACTCTGTTGCTAGGTAACATAGGGCTTATAGTTAAAATGATATGTTGGCTTGCAAATTGCATCTAGACTGAGAGGGTTTATACATGAGCTATAAATACCTGATGGGGATTTGATGCTTTGGTTTTCCTTGAGTGATGACTCATAATTAGACAGACCCCTTGCCCCTAAAGGCAAAGACTATTGGGTGTACAAGAGATAGATAGAGCCTCTCATGGGGCATGAGGCTTTTAATTCAGGAACATTCCCACACCCACCAAATATTGATCTTGTCCTCTGGTACCTGAGCTGTCACCTGAGGGGCCTGGACTGATGTTGGTACCAGTATAAGGACTTGCACTGAAGAGAAGCCCTGAAGGTGCCCTGCTGGTTAGTGGTGTTTCCTGTATGACATTCTTGTCATCCACCTAAAGCCAAGTTTGGCCCACAGTGGTCTTGTAAGTCTGATTGACTTACAAAAAGAACCGTTTTTGCGAGTTGCATCAATATGTAGAGATGTTGTCCTAAGTACCAATAGCCCTTTCATATCTGGACTGAAGACTCCTGTACATGGGGCCAGGCCAAGAAAGCATTGCTTACCTTTGGAAGGAGCTGGATTGCCTGTAGAATTCTTTGTCTGTGCCCAGAATTAAGGATTCCAATTTCCAACAAATCCTGATCTTCCATAACATTGCTTCCCTGAAACAAACCCAGAAATTTTAAAATCAGGTATTTTTACCATGGGTAAATAATGATTTATTTAATGCAGAGAAAAATAACTAACAAGTGAGCTGATTTTTACAAACAAAAACAGAGTCATTCTTCTGTGAGGGTGAGGGCAAGTTGGAGGTCACCTATGTGACTGAGTTGAAGGTCCTAGGAAAGCTTCCTTCCTCTAGGAAATGCTGTCATGGCTCACCATTTATGATGGGGTTATCTGCATTGGGGATTCGTTCCTGTGTTCTAAAACCATTCCCCTAAAAATGTAAATGCTTCTGAGAAGAGTTGCCATTCAGGATCTTCAGTGACCTACCTATATGTTGACATGAATGAATCGGTTTTTAGTCTTCCCCTGAAAACAGACTGTGAGAGGAGGACTGATTAAAAAATTGAAATATACTAGGCTGGTTAAAAGTGGGAATTAATAATTAATCTTAAAATACTGAAGGACTTAGAGTGGAGAAGGGAGTTGGGGGAAATTGGAAGGGGAGGTGAACCATGAGAGACTATGGACTCTGAAAAACAATCTGAGGGTTTTGAAGGGACGGGGGGTGGGAGGTTGGGGTACCAGGTGGTGGGTATTATAGAGGGCACGGATTGCATGGAGCACGGGGTGTGGTGCAAAAATAATGAATACTGTTATGCTGGAAATAAAAAAAAAATACTGAATGCCAGACATCTGATCAAGATATGGGGATACAACAATGAATAATTTGGAGGTCCCTGTCCACAACTGCCTTTATTCTTTCCAGTCCAGGGATGTAAAACAGATTTTCAAAGGCAGGTAGAATGCTGTGAATGTGCTATGATGGTGACACATGCTTGAGAACTCCAAGGGGATCTGGGTGTATGTTTTCCATAGAGGTGATGTCTGATCAGGTATCTGAAGCATGGTTAGGACTTAGCACTCAACAGAGCAGGACACAGGGAAATGACATACACTGTCTCGTGGGTGAAAAACAACATAGCATATTCGGAAGCACTGGATTCTTGGATGAGTTGGAGAGAGGAACAAAAGTTAAGGCTGGCAAGGTAAGCCAAAGCCTGACTATATGCACATTGCACACCAGCCTGAGGAATTCAGACTTCATCCTGACCATAACAAGGAGCCATGGACAGATTTTTTTTTTCAAGTTTTATTTATTTATTTGACAGAGAGAAAGAGCGCACAAGCAGGCAGAGTGGCAGGAAGAAGCAGAGAGGAAAAGCAGGCTCCTCGCTGAGCAAGGAGGCCAATGCGGGACTCGATCCCAGGATCCCGGGATCATGATTTGAGCCAAAGGCAGCCGCTTAACCAACTGAGCCACCCAGACATCCCCATGGACAGATTTTTAAGGACAGGAATTACATATGAGATTCCAAATTTAGAAAGATCAGTTTAGTTTAGTTTTAGGGCAATTTAGTGGCTCGGGCTCAGTTCCTTTACCTGTACAATGACAAAGTTGAGATATACAATCTCCAAGAACCAATCTAATCCTGAAATTCTTTGATTTCAATGACTTTTTTTATGCCTCTGATTAATATTCTAATACAGAAACTTACAGATCGCTTATTTTGTTCCTAAATTTTAGTCTTTTGTAGTCTGTCAGCTAGTGTTTCCCTTTAAATTGAGGGGTCTATAAGGAAGTTCAAAATTTGAAGCATTCCTTTTTCTGGACAAATGAAACTATCTTATTAATGTGTAACAAAAGCATTTATGAGTAGAAATTACAGAACACATCTTTATGGAGAGCAATGGGTACCAACAGATATTTAAAGCAAAAGAGAATGAATTCGAAAGGGCAATCCTGGGAGCACGGAGACCATTAGGAGTTAGTACAGTTGTTGTAGAGACAATGTGGGCTTAGACTGAGGTAGTGGTAGTCATGGGAAACAGAAAGACATGAGTGGGTTTGAAACTATCAAGAAGTTTGACTCAGTGATTGAATATGTGGAATGATGGAGAAATGCAGAATACACAGTACTTCCGGGCTTGGGCAATGGGGGTGAATCATGATGCCTTTCCTGAGGTAATAATGGAGGTGGGCCAGTCTTGTGTGGTACAGAGTGAGATTAGTATCTTTCCCTGTATAGGGACAGAAGAGATGAATGTGAACAATTTAATATCAGACTGCATTATAAATGGGTGATTGATTGTTCTTAGAAAGATTAAAGCCATAAGAATGGTACCATAGCTAGAGATTTAAAATGGGCATTCACTGGACAAAAACATTCCACCTACTCCTGGTATCCTTCCTATGTTTAAGCTACCCTGGCCTTCTCAGAGGAGGCAGAACGATCCAGGTATATAGCAGCATGATAATGAAAAGCCTAATGAAAAACAAATAAAGCCAATGTTGGCAAAATGCCACAGGAAACATTGCTCTCAAGAAATTACTCTGTGCACACAGTAGAGCATGGCTAAGAATATAAATGGCCTCATTTTGAGAAAGCCTTATTATTTTCAGAAATGGACCAGTATGTCATGAGTAGGATATATGATACTATTCTGTATTTGACTTTTAGTCTTTATAGGGTTTCCAAAAGGAGTTAGAAGGATCTTAAAAAACAAAAACAGAAAAAGGTAGAGAAAAAACAAACAAACAAACAAGAAACAGAAAACTTTGTCTGTCTATGTGCTAGATCATTATCAGGTTTTCTGTGGGCTAAATTAACAACCCACAACATCAGCTCACACACATTCCTTGGGGTGTCTGTGCTTGTCTTCTGTCAGTGTATCTTCTGCTTTAGTAATTATAGATACCTACTATCTACAGGTAATCCTGAAAATTTGAATACTGAAATTATTTGAAGGATTAAATCCTTAAAAAACCACTGTTCTTCTAAACTACCAATATACCATCTTCTCTACCTTCAGTAGGAGGAACATTTTTGAAAAATTGTAGGGAAGTTAGACATCTTCTCTTTGGGTCAAATTTCCTAGCATATGGAATAATTACCAAACACTTTTGAAAAATGAGTGAAAATTTGGGAAGCACAGTGCAAATGGTGAGAATGTGCCCAAGGGGAAATGGTACTAATTGTGGAAATGTAAAGAAAAGGATTCTCTGTCCCCAATGAGGCATGCTGTTAGAAATTTTCTATTTTCTCTCTTACTGCAATATATAGAGATACCAAAAATATCCTGGTGCATCATCTAGCCAGTCTTTTTTTGAAACACCAACCAGGCTTGGAGTCTAAAGATCTGGGTCCGAATCTTGTTTGGGTAAACTTAGCTAAGTCATATATTATTTCTAGGTCTCATGGTCCTCACCCGTAAAATGCAGTTCAATGAATACACATTCAGTTCTAAAATGCTATGATTTCAGTAATTTCTAACTTTCAATTTATATCCTTATATGTAAATATAGATTGTATAGTTTGAAGTTACATTTACATTGCAGTGACATTTTAGTGTTTCAGAGCTTGCAACCTAAAGTTAGCTTTAAGAAGTATGGTTGACCCTTGAACAACATGGGTTTGAAATGTGTGGGTCCACTTAAACTTTTTTTTTTTCAATAAATACAATACTGCAAATCTACTTTCTCTTCTTTATGACTTTCTTAGTAACATTTTCTTTTCTCTAGTTTACTTTATTGTAAGAATACAGCATATAATATTTGTAATTTACAAAATATGTGTTAATTGACTGTTTGTTATTACAAAGGCTTCCTGTCAACAGTAGGCTATTAGTAGTTAAATTTTGGGGGAGACAAAAATTATATGCAGATATTTGGCTGCACGGGGCAGCGGGGGTGGGGGGGTGGCCAGCACTCAATCCCTGCATTTTTCAAGGATCAATTGTAATTATAGAGAAATACAAGAATGCACTTTTTGGGGGGACAAATTAATCTCAGTATTAAGTAGGAACTTATAACATTTATTATTAAAAGAAATGACAGAATGCCTTCAGTCTGTAATATCAAGGCTTCTTACAGGAAGCCTTTCAGGAAAAAATCAAATGTCTCAAATCTTACAACTAACCATTTCATTTGCACTTGGGTAACAGATGTGCCATCAAAGACAATAAACATTTCCATTCTTCCTGGGAAGCTGGAATTTATTCTGATGTTATGACTTGCCTTTACTAAATGTTAGAAATATCACAGCTTATCTTTTTTTACCCCCTTCAGTAATAGCTGAATGTAAACTCTGGCTTTCTCTCTCTTTCCTTTTTCACATGACTGCCAGATCAAAGGTTTTTGGAGTAGAGCTCCATGATGTGTGTCTTTTGCTTAATCAACTACTACACTGTACTGTCTACCCCCTCATCCCTAGTATGCATGCTGTGTGTACTCCTATCTCCCATTTACTCCTCAACCCACCACAATAACCCCATAGAGTTTCTCTGCCAAATGTTGAGAAAGATGTCTCAATTGCCATATCTAGTTGATTCTTTTCAAACCAGATTTCAAAAATGTGTTGGCCACAGGTGGCTGGTGTCTACAGTACTGGACAACACAAACGAGAAGATTTCTGTCATCAAAGAAAATTTTGTTAGACAGTGCTTTTCCACAATTAAAGGCATTTCTTTTGAAACTGTAGTTGAATCACATAAGGAAAAAAATGGGGACTGATAGGGAATCAGAACAGGGAGTCAGAAATACTCATGAGTCATCCTCAGGATATAATTGATGTGCTTCTTAGTCAAAGTTCATGAACATAAAATTGAGGATGTTTAGCAAATTTTCTTCTAATTTTTCAGTCATTAAAACAAATTAGTAGCAGTTCTATTTTCATTAGTGTTTCTTCTGGGACTAGAAATCTATGCTATCAAAATGACAAATCAAATCAAGGAGTAATTTCTTATTTTCTTAGCACACTACCAGGCACATTGCACAAGGCACTTAGGGAATAATAATCAGCAGATAAAGTTGCTTAGTTAATGACTTACTAGAAGGATCAAAGGCCCAAGACAGTGTTTTTTAGAATAGCTGTCCTTTTACTGACAAGAAATATCTAATCCAGGGGTCTTTATTACTTTCTTAAATCATGGAATGGGGAAAAAATAACGTATTTTATGCTCTGAGAGCTGAAACTCAAGTTTCTCTGACCCTAGGGAGAATATTTTGTATTACTGGATTTTTTTTTTTCCGCTGTGATAAACTAACAATTTGACCAAATAGAATCAAAAGTAGTATTTTGTTCTTAATGCTCTATGAGAAATATAATAGCTACTTATTGAATTCTTCTCTCAAAAATATCTAAACTGATCTTCTCTGATCTGATCACTGATCTGATCACTTCTGTCTCTCAGAACTCCAGCTTGAAAAGTCCTCTTATTTTCATAACCTCAATTCCATATCAGATTCATTCAGCAAATGTTCCTTCATGTTGCCTATTATATGTAATAAATCCCTACAGATGCTAGGGAAACATATTTAAGGACCACAGGGAACTTGTTTATTTTTAATATAACCTTAAGCTGGATGTTATTTATTCTCTCTCTTCAGTCCAAGACTGAAAAAAATGATAGGACTCTGTCAATTTGGAGAAAAAAATTTTTTTTGCTCTATAATTAACTAAACTAGATTCTTCTCCACAATTTGTGTGGCCCGAAATATTTAAAACAGAATATTTGTATAATAGAATGATAGCAAGATCTTGCAAACTCACACACAGGGAAACACATATTTTGGATTATTTTTAATATTTTTTACAGCATAAATGATGTTGTGGCATAAAACTATATATAATGTTCATGGAATAACATACCTCTTAGCTTTTATAAAGGCTTTGAGTCAATTTGATATCAACCTACAAGTAAACAGAATGCCAGTCTTTTCTGCATGATTAGGATGGTAACTATTGGGATAAGTCCCAGATTTATAATTCCCCTGACAGTGTTGGAAAGCTTTATTTTGTTTATCAGATGGAAACATGGGTTACCGTAAGTAATCAGATAATGGATAATGTGCTTCTTCCAATTTTACACAACTAAAAATTTTTTGTGTGTGTGTTTCTTCCAATTTTAATTCCCTCTCTTACATGAATGAAATAACAGTATACTTTTTTTACCCCTCTACCTTAGCCTTCCATTTGAAAATGTTCTGTCTTCCGCAATGGAATTTCTTGTTCACGGCTTAACTAGAATTTCACATTCTTAGCTTACGAAGAGAGTTTCTAAGAGTCTTTAGACAACATGGATCATTGATTCAAATAAATGTCACATTATTGAGCAATAAGTTAGAGAGCATCTTATATATGTATCTATTTTAATAAATACGCTATGTCTTAGAATTATTTTTTAAGATTAGTATTTATTACTAACATGATTGTAATGAGTTTTATACTACCAGTTTTCCCCTCTTTATTTTTCACTTCTATTTCCCCTTTGAAATATCTGTTCCGAAGCTATGGAGAGAGAGAGAGAGAGGGAGGGAATTGAAGTAATCAGGTATTTATTTGTCAAAGTATTGAGCAAGGTTTGATGATTTCATAAGTTACAACTCTAATTCATTTGAGTGTGTTCATGTAGATTTTAGAATTATGTATAAGGCTTCAAAGTCATTTATACAGTAATCTGTTCTATCTTGGTCAAACGTTTCACAGATGCAAGAGGAAGCCTATTCTTTTTTAAGGATGTTAATCCACCAGTCCTATGAGAAGGAATGAGATTGTGAACAAAACTTATTTCTACATTCTTACTTTTTTCTGGATACATGCATATGAAAATAAGAAGCTTATGAAGACCTACTGTCTTCTTTAAATTTTCACACCAATAGCAGGTGATGTAAGCATAAAGCAAATTACACACTTACTGAGTTCTTATTATGTGTCAGGCCCTGTTTTGTTCTGTTTTATTTATTTATTTATTTATGAATATTTTTATTTATTTATTTGAGAGAAAGTGAGAATGAGAGGGAAAAGCAGACTCACTGCTGAGTGGGGAGCTTGTTGTGGGGCTCTATCTCAGGACACTGAGATCATGACCTGAGCTCAAGGAAGACGCTTGACCAATTGAGCCACCCAGGTTCCCCAGACAGGCCCTGTTCTAAATGCCTTAGATATATTATCTTATTTAATTCTCACCATAGCTCTCTGAGATAGGTGCTTGTTCCATTAGCTAATAGGAGCCTTTTGCGTAACTATTTCCCAATACTGCCTCCAGTGGGGTTAGTGTCGGAGAAAAAAGATTCAGTTAAAAAATGTGACTAGACCTAAACCATTTGCTTTTTGCTTTAGAGCCATATAAATTTCACATTTGAAGGCAAGTGTTCCGACGTATTTTACATTTGATTTCACAACGTTTGAGCAACAATGAATCTTTCTTTATAGAAGAGAGTTTGGAAAGCTGTCTGACCTATTCTTCCCTCCTCTGCTCTGGTCCTCTCTGTTCACCGAATCCTGGAATCGGGACTGGCAGGGACGTGGGGGGGGTTTCTGGTCTAAATGTTCCCTAACTAACCGCAAAGCTTTAACTTCCCTCTTGAAGCGTGGTGTCTAGCTGGGTTACACCATTCCCAAAGGGGTAGGGCGGATATTAAATGCTTTAAATGGTCTTTCCCAATAGCGGAATCTGAGAAGGGGGCTGGGGGGATACCTCAGTCCTACTCGTTTAGTTCCCACTGTGCTGCAGACTGCGACAGGAGAGCTATTAGGAGAACATGCCAAAAGTGGAGATGAAAACAGTTAGCAGCTGTCCTGTGTCCTTTTCCAATCACAAGCTGTGAAGATGAAAAAAATGTTTTTCCTTGGGTAGGCCATACATAATCTTGGCAGGTATCTGAGTTTTGTTCTTCTATCTAATATGCTGAACATTCCCCAGTGCCTCATAAGGGAAAAATGAGCAGCAATTAGATTAGTTTGGACACCCTGCTCTTAACAGAAGAGGAACATGGCACCTTCATATTTACAACAGGCTCCTCTTGCAAGTGATCTCTCACTGGTGGTACAGAATTCTGAAAGGAAGCTCCTCTCTGGAGAAACAAAGAGAATTTGCTACCAAGTATAACCAACACAGCCACACACTATGAAGTAGAAAAATCACCTAAAATGAGTAGTGTTAACTACCAGTCATTGAGGACTCACTGTGTACCAGGTACTTTGTCCACCTTATTTAGAAACCTTACTACCCATTATAACAAAGGAGGCAATACATTCATGTCACAGACAAGGAAACTGTGAAACCATCTAGCAACTTCACACAGTTAAAATACAATGGATCTGGGATCAACGTTTTACTCTTTGAGACCGTGACACTCATGTTTCCTTCGCTACAGTAAAGGAACCAAATGTTCAGTAGAGGACATTTTCTAGATGGAGATTCCAGTCAGAGGATGTGTAATACTGCCAAGAAGTAACTCCTGTGATGCTATTTTCACCATAGCTTCACATATATATTGACAGACCACTGGGAGTGACTGCCATGGTTTCTCCAACACATTTTATTTCAAATAAATTATTTACCTTCTGAAAGGTTAAGTAGTTAGTTCTTCCAACTGTCTTAACATAATCTAGAGCCAAGCGTGCTAATCTAAGTGACAGAGTCTGGCTAAAGCACCAACTAAGTTCTCATACTCTGAGCCAGGACTGTGCTGGGAGGTGGAAAAGAACAGCATGGCATCGACTTGGCACTTATCAGCTCTTCTGTAGAGCCTTGTCAAACAATCTTTTCTGGTCAACTGAGAAAGGCCATGTTGGGTTTCTTTTCTTTATGTCTCTTTCAAAGCCAGGATGTCTGAAATTATCTAATAAGGTAGAAAATGCCTGGGAATGTATTAAGGACATTTGTGTTCCTAACTTAATCTGTTCTGAATCCAGAGAAAAGAGTCAGTTGCAGTCCCCTGAGAAGGCTATCCAGGCTGAAGAAGGCTGTCACAGTGAAGGTGGATAATTTGGTCCTGTGAGAATTGGAAGACTGGTCATAAAGGCAACTCATTAACCATCAAAGAGATGGTTGTCCTCAAGGAGTGGATATCTACAGATTTAAAGATGATGAGGTTACCTGATACTGAACTGTATTCAAGAAAACATCAAATGAGTGTAGGAGGAAAGGAACAAGGAGGAAGAGAAAGCAGGGAGGGAAAGAATGAGAAAGATAAAGTATTGCTCATTAAGTGTGAAGGTAGTAGTGAGGAAAGTAGGGTTGCCAGATAAAACACAGAAATTCCAATTTACATAGGATTGTATATTTTTATTTGGTTAATCTGGCACCCTTACAGCAGAGGCTATTGAACACTGGAAATGAGCTAGCGGAGTCCAATCCATAATCAGAGCTACCACAGAGATAGGATTTGCCACTAATTCATTTATTCAACATATATTTGTTCATCTAATATTTTGTGAGCTCTTACTATGTACCAGGCACGAGGCTGTGTTCTGAGACACACTAAGAACAGAACAGACAAGGTCCCTCTGCTTTTAGAGTTTATAGTCTGGTGGGGAAAATAGGAAAATAATGAAACAAAAAACTATGCAAGTAATTATTATTTAGCAAAGTTTTATATAGGCCAAGAAATATTAAGGGCTTTATTTTGTTTATTGCCTACAAAAACCCCTGAGGTTGGTACAGTTATTACCCTTATTTACAAATAAAGAATTGAAAACACAGAGAAGCTAATAATTGCTCAAGTTCACATGTCTAGTAAAAATTGCTCTAAGGAAAATTAATACAGTGCCATGGTAAAAAAAAAAAAATTACAAAGGAGATTTATGCTAGAAGGAATGGTCAGGAAAGCCTCTCTAAGGAAGTGACATGTAAACTGAGATAATGAGGGATTAAAAGGAGCAACCAAAACACAAGAAGAGCCATTAGAAGGGCATTGTAGAAGGAACAGCAGGTGCAAAGGCACTGAGGTGGGAAAAGAGCCAGGGAGATTCTAGGAATAGACTGAAGGCTAAAAAGACTAAATACAGTGATTGAGGGGAAAGAGGACAATGGAGGGGAAACAGGGAAGACAGTGGAGATCCTGATAAGGGCTCTGATTTTATTCTAAGTGCAATCGAAAACACTGAAGGAAATAAACTGACATATATTTTACTATACTCTGGCTATGGTGTAAAGAAGGGATGGAGGAATTGGGTGACATGGAACCTGAACTCAACAACTTGACTTGAAATGATAGCCTGGATACCCTGAAATCTGAGGAAAATGGGATGAAATATGACCTGTTGGAGAACCACAGGAATTGGCCTCACTGGAGAGTCAAATTTCCAAGCTAAATATAATCTTTCATTTGAATCAAAAAGAAAGTCCAGATGACAAAGACAGAAGTCAAAATGGTCTTTGATATAGTATCTAAATTAATACAACTGTGGCTAGAGATTGAATACCACCTGTTAAAATGTAAACACCCATACTCCATGGACTCACCATTTCTATTTCTAAGTTGCAGACATTGTTGTGAGGCTGATCCCCTTCTCCCTTGCTATCTTCTACCATGCAGGCTGGAGAAATTAAATGTTTCAACTTCCCTTGAAGCTATGGGTGGACATGTGACAAAATTTGCCCACTGGGGAACTTCTGGAAAAACTTTTGCTTTTCTGATTAAAAGGGAGAAATTCACCTGGTATCCTTTTATGTCCATAAGAAAGTGGCTGTGGATTTCCCCCCGGTGAGTGTGGTCAATTGTTCATATAAAGTGGCAGAGATGGGTTCACAGCTAGTTAACCAGCAAAAACAAAGAACCCTATTGGACATCTGTAAGCAGGCAAGCATGAGTTGTGGGAGAGTTAGTCCCTAAATAAGAAATGTTATTTAAAGCTGTCTCTGTGTTTTGCATACAAGTGGCTCTGGTCAATGCTGATCCCTCTGTTGTGAGGGAAAATAATGACAAGGATGTGGACTATGGCATGTAATAGAGGTCATAGCTGAGACATCAAGGTATTAAAAATTTACCTTAGACAGACCTGGGTGCAATAACCACAAAGAAGTGTGGAGAAGGATATTAGAAAGAGTGAAAACTATCATAACAAAATTGGGAGGGTGTGTGTGTATCCATCTACAGATTCTGTTTGTTCTAATTTTGACTTAAAATTATGCAATCTCACAGAAATAATTACTTGAAGGAATTTGTTTTCTATGGATTTTGGTTTCTATTCACATTTGCTGGATGTGAAGTTAACAAAGTGTTCATGGGGTTGACAGATTTTAAATCTGGGAGTGGCTTTTAGCTTCTAATTGAAGAGGACAGACATCCAGAGATTGTGGAGTCATCGTAGTTCTAAAGGAAGCACATTTTTACATAAATTTGAGTTTTTATGGGAAAGGATTTTTACACTTAAAACTTGAACACATTATAATCTTAACAGAACAGAAACAATGAGAGCATTTGTGGGGTTTGTTAGGTTGGCCTGAGCATGTGACTTTTCCCTGAACTCTCGAGATGCCAAAGTTTGTGGTTAGGTCCTTGGTAACTTGGAATGCCTTTGGTGGACAGTGAAGGTGATCGCCCTATTGAAACCATTGACCCGAATATTCCTGACTTTTCTCCACATTTATTTTTGGTTTTAGTTTTGGTCTTAAAGACATTGTTTTTGAAATATCTTCAGTAGAAAACATTTTATTCCCCATGAAAACTTTGTTTTTGCTTGCTTTATATAAAAAATGTGGTGTTGGGAAAACTCACTGTATGTTTGTGTCCCCCTCATCCCCCAAATTCATGTGCTGAAACCTAATTCCCAATGGGGTGATATTTGGAAGCAAGGCCTTTGGGAAGTGATTGGGTGTTGAGGGTAGAGCCCTCTTGAATGGAATTAATGCTGTATAAAAAAGGCTTCAGAGAGCACCCTTGCTTCTTCTGTCATGTGAGGACACAGATGAGAAAAGATGGCCATCCATGAACTAGGAGGTGGGCCCCTATCAATCACCAAATCTGCTGGTGCCTTGATCTTGGACTTACAGTCTCCAGAACTCTGAGAAATAAATTGCTGCTGTTTATAAGCCAAGCAGTCTATGGTATATGTATGGACTAAGACATAAAACAGCACTGGAATTAAGGATGAGGAGATGGTCACTGTTGTTTAGATATGCAGGAAGCTGACCCAACCATAGGATTAAAGAACGCTGAGCAAAATCACAACTCAGAGTTGTTTGGACTGTTGTAGAGTTGTGTAGCTCTACCATTTGGCCTTAGGTTGAATACAAAGAGAAGATCTGTGCGAGGCACACAAACACCCCTGTTCTCTGTATAGGCATCTATACTATGAAGGATACTCCTTCTTCATTTTCTCCTACCATTTTCTTCACTAAACAAGAACAAGATATAGGAGAAAGGGAGATACCCTTTCTCATGATGAATATTATTAAATGCCCCCTTGTCTAGTTTTTCTAATTAAAGAGAAGTTTTGAGTTTTACCTCCAAAATATTTACTGGTACCAAAACCATCACAAATTCCTTCATATTAATTTGAGCATTATTGGAAATGGACATATTTTGTCTAAGTCAAAGCAGATGCTAACAGGCCACAGAATCTCTTATTTCTTTCTACTTGGTGTTATATGTCATGTTCTTCATTAGATAGCAAAATTCTTGGAAGAAATGATCATGACTTAAGCATCTTTCCATCTTCTCTATTGGCTATATTTTGCTGAACTTTTGAATAAAATAAAAGCTTGAAAGAAAGAATACTAAGTAAAAAACCAGGAACCATAAGTTTATAAAAGATATCCAGTCTAAGGCTCACCAAGTAAGTTTGTAGCAAAAGGGTTGAAAAGTGTGAGCTGAAAATTCTAATATTGAGGATGTCTGATTTTTTTTTTTCCCTAATTGAAGAAAGGATAAAGATGGAATTTCCGGTACACGATAACACCAAAATGTTCTTAATTTTTTTCAGTGTTGCAAATTCTCATGATTTGATTTTCATCCAGGACTGTCAGTTGAGACATCTGATAATCTAAAAGCATTCAGAGAATTAGGATCCCATATGGCTCAAAAATATTTCCTTTCCGACAGGGAAAAAGAGAACACACTGTGAAAATAATACTGGTATAGCCTTTGGTTTATGTGTTAAAGGAGCACAAATGAATTTAAACCTTTACCTATGGTATAGTAATCATTGTAATGATCATCATGGTCAATTACAGTGAATAAATTAAGAAGAATATACAGTTCTCATAAGCATGTTGCCTTATGAAAAAGTAGAGATATTTCAAAGCAGTGATAGTAATGTAGTTAGTTTAGTCTTATGGAAACAACATTCATTGGAAATGAGCACCAAATTAGGAGTCCTGACTTATCACTAATTGTGTAAACCTGGGAGTCTTTCAACTTCCTTGGGACTTTATTTTCTCAGCTGAACAATGAAAAAAATTGGACCAGATGTTCCTCTTTAAGACAGCATCTGTTCTGGAGGTTCTAGCTGGGAGTAAATCTACTCATTTACTCATATTGTTTGAAGAATATCTCTCCTTGTTTGGGGGAAGTTATTTTCTTTAAACAAATGTTGAGTATTAATGTACATTTATATAATGATGAGAGAGGACAGAGACTTGGTTGAGTTCAGCCAACTGCACTCACTGAATTAATAATAACAACAACAGTAGTAATAATAATAATGACTGGCAACATTCATTAGGTGTTGACTGTGAGCCAGAGATTGCTTTGTCTTCAGAGTCTATGAAATAGATATTATTATTAATACTCCCGTTTTACAGATGAGAAAAGTGAAGTCGAGAGATGACTAGAAACTTGACTGAGATCACACAGAAGTGGTAGAGCTGCTGTGACAACTGAGGTGGCAATAAAGGGAATGATGGGAGCAGATAACCAGATGCCCCCACATCCCATAGTTTCCAGACAAGTGTCTTCCACATGGAATTGCCTCACAGGGATTAGATGGGGGGAGTTTCTCCTTACTAGCCCCATGGTCTGCATCAACTCTCTTTCTCACTATCTCTAGTGAGGAACTGGAGATTAATAAAGAGGATGGAATTTAGAGCTCCGGGTTCACATCGCAGTTTTGCTTTTTAATAGCTGAGTGACTCGGGCAAGTAAACTTCCTTTCTTCATCTGTAAAATGGAGATACCAATGACGCCTACCTTTTAGGGATGTGGTACATAATGTTTATGGAATTGCTTCATAAACTATAAAGTAATATTGCTAAAAATAAAGCATGCCTGCTAGGAACTACTTTTTTTCCCATTTTTTTTTTTTTCCGTTAAGAACATAGAGCTGTAAATCTTCTAGTTTCATGTTGTTTTTGCCAGAAATAGTCTATTCTGAAAGAGGCAGCTTGTGTGGTGGAAAAAAAAATGTAGGTTTTATTCCTAGCTCTGCCATTTACTTAGCGTTTTGGCCATGGGCAAGTCGCTTAATTGGGCATCCCACTGGGCCCCAGGCTTAGAAGGGCCCTGTGCTCAGAGTTTTAATGCTCTGTGGTTGCTGTCTTGAAATTTTTCAGCATTTTTTCTCTGACTTTTTATTTTGTAACTGAAGATTGATGGGACAATGGAGTATGTGTTGGTTTCTCACCATGACTCAGAGATGGGTTCTACTGAAAAGCTCTTCAGCGCTTCCTAGGCTCACTGGCCCTAGGCCCCACTTGGCCCCTTCTCTACTTGGTCCTAAAACAGCTGCTGCCCCACTCTCTACCTCCAGCAGAGTTGTAGACACTGGCATAGGACAGGTTGGGATTAGGCATTCACACTCTATGGCACCTCACGGTGTGGTATGTTTTCCCTTACTCCCCGACAGGCTGCAAGTACCATGGCATGTCTGGTGGCCAGTGAACCAAAGTTTACCCTTAATCCAGATACAAAAAATGTCCTGACACATAGATTTAAAAATCACTGGAGGTCCACTGTCACCCATAGGTTCAAATGATGGGCCTCTAAGAAAGGGAGATGTCTATCCTGATTTCCTCAGACCCTGCCCAGTTCCAGGAGCTGGGCATTGGAAGGAGAGCTCAGCAGATAACAGGCTCTGCAGTGAGGCACTGTGTTTGCATTAGGAGGCAGGGTCCAGGCTCCATTAGGAGCCAGGGTCCATTAGGAGGCAGGTCCTCTCGGCCTGCGAGGGTCTTCATTCCCTGCAAGTATCCTGTGCCTGGGAGCACTCCCTTGCCTGGAAACCTTCTTTCCTTCTAGCCTTCAACCTTCCTCATTTTGGTTTGTATTTGTCTCTTTTGGCCAGCTCACGGCACCCTTTGGATTAAAGCTATGAAATAGAAATTGTGTGATTTTGGTTATTCTACATACAAATTAAATATTTTGATATTTGTGTTTAAAATTGGCATTTCAGGTGCCTGGGTGGCTCAGTTGGTTAAACAACTGCCTTTGGCTCAGGTCATGATCCCAGGGTCCTGGGATCAAGTCCCATATTGGGCTTCTGCTGCTCAGCGGGGAGCCCATTTCTCCCTCTCCCTCTGTCTGCCACTCCCCCAGCTTGTGCTCTCTGTCAAATAAACAAATAAAATCCTAAAATAAAAATAAAAATATAATTGACATTTCACAATATAAAAACAAATGGCAAAATTCATACTAAGAAAAAAAATCTTAATTTTTTTTACTCAGAATACTAAGTAGTAAATTAAAAAACACCATAGCAAGTTTGGAAAAACACAAGGAAGAAAGGAAAAGGTCTTTATGTAATTTTGATGGCACTTTTACTTCCGCTTTTTAAATAAGGAGTCCTACATTTTTATTTTGCACTGGGTCCCACATACTCCCAGTGTGTAAGTTTTGCATAATCACCTGGTCCCTGCATCACTCCACAGGTACATCTGGAATATCTGTAAGCTCAAGTTAGGAAGCACGGCTGGACTGACCCATGAACAGCTTATTCTCTACCCAGTTATCTGTGCCCTTATCTTTACCTTTCTAAGAAGGGGGGCCATCCCCTTCGAAACTATGGAGGTCATTTAACCTTACGAAGGATGATGTTTCACTAGACATTAACTAGATACAATTTTCATTTGTAATTTTAGAGATTGGCTTAGAATTATGAAAATAATTGTAATTTGTCTGGTCTTCTGAGGTCATTCATTCATTCATTCATTCCCTCATTCTCACATTTATTTATACTGTCCTTTTATAACATGTACTGAGTGTTTATCATGCTGCACATACTTTGTTAGGCATTGAGAATTCAAAAGTTATTAAAATGCTCTCTCCCCTAAAGGAGCACAGTAATGAGGGCAGGGGCAGGGAGGGAGGCAGCACATAAATAGATAATTATTTTTTGTGACAGAGAGTGCAGTAATTATGGTTATACAGAAAAAAAGATTTCTGAAGGCATAAGCATCACGGAAGATATTTTGGGGCAGGTGACATCTCTGTTACCTACTAAATGATTAGTAAAAGAAAAATGGCAGAGGTAGGGAGGAGAGGGCATTGCAGGGATGGGTTATAGCATGAACAAAGGCACTGAGACAACAGTGTAATGAGGGTGAAAAACAACTAGTAGTTTACGTTAATCAGGACAAGACCAAGTAGCCAGCTTTGTCAACTAGGGTACTAAATGGCCTTCATCCTATAGCTCAGGGCAGTTTGTGAATTTTTTTTTTTTAAGATTTTATTTATTTATTTGAGAGAGAGAGAGCATGAGTGGGTAAAGGGACAGAGGGAGGGAATATCCAAGCAAACTCCTCCTGAGTGGGGAGCCCCATTCAGGGCTCAATGTCATGACCGTTGGGGTCAGGACCTGAGCCGAAACCAAGAGTTGGATGCTTTACCAACTGAGCCACCCATGCACCCTTGAATGCATGGTTTTATACCTAGAAATGAGAAGGCTGGATTTACAATTTAGAGAACATACACCAGTGGCTATTTGAAGTGTGGATTTGAAGGGATAAAACTGGAGGTGAGAAGCTGGAGCCTGTTTAAAAAGCTTTTGTAGCCATATTACAAGAGACAGTGAAAGTCTGAACTAGGGCAGTAGTAGCAAGGATGGCGTTGAATTAAGGAAATACTAACGAGTTAAAACTGGCTGGACTTGATTATTGATTAAATGTAGGAGTGAGTGGAAGGGAAGAGCAAGGATGATTGTCAAGTTTCTTGTTTGGGGTGACTGGTGGTTAAGGACTCAGGTGAGAAATGACTTCAAAAGGAGGTAAAGACTTTGGAGGTGGAGTGGGGAGGAAGAGGTTATGGAAGACACAAGGCTGAAGTTTGAGGAGAGGTTTGAGGTGCAGTTGTTGATTTGGAGGTGACCAGAGTCTAGGTGGTGACTATGAGATGGACGAAAGCACCCATGGGAGACACCTTGAAAGAGGGAAGGAGAAGACAAAGGTAATGAGGAAAAGGAGAGTATGTTGCCATGGAAACCAAAAGGATAGAGTTTCACAAATGAGGACATGAACCAGCTGTTAAATATGGCAGAGAGATCCTATAGGAAGTGGAAAAGTTCCTTTGATTTAGTAAAATAGAGCAGCCAATGAGAGATCAGGAGAGGAGTCTTTCTGGGAGAACCGTGGGAACAAAAGCCAGATCTGAAACGATTGTGAAGTAAGAAAAGTGGAAAAAGTGAATATAGACTACTCTTTTGAGAAGTTTGAAACGAGTAAGGGAGGAGAAAATTTGGAGCACAGCTGAAAAGGAGCAAGATCCAGGGAGAGTTGCTTTCTTTTCTTTCTTTTTTCTCCTAAGAATAGGAGACACTTAAGCAAGTTTTCAGGCAGAAGGAAGAGGATACTTGTGGAGAGGGAAAGTTTGAGATACAAGAGAGGAGGAAAACTCATGGAAGGGGAGAGGCAGGCCTTGAGTAAGACAACGCGTCCTCTGCACCTGGAGGAAGGGGCGTGTGGGGGTGAGGCGAGGACCCTGCAGGCCTACACAGCCCCTGGCTGGGCCAACATGGACACATGTCAATTCTCAGGCTGTCTCTACTCCTCAAGCTGAGCTGCAAAACTTGTGGGAAAAGTTAGGCAATTGTGCTGAATGAATTTTCTACAGATTCACATCATCTAACTCCTGACAGACTGCACTCAGACGGCAATTCTTTGTCTTGGGTATTCCTATAAAAATTCCTTGATGATGGTCTTCCAAGTCTCCAAATCTTACCTTCACATTCCTCAGTCTTACAACAACATCCCCTCTTGTGAGTCGTCTGAGCTCATCCGCCATGAATGCCTGCTGCATCTCTCCTTTCTCCATTTCTTATGTCCTCACCTTTACCTCAATTTCTTTCTTAAAAATTCGACTGATCTTTCAAGGTCCAACTCCTTGATAGTCCTTATCTCTGCTTTACTTTTATCTTACATATATATTTATAAGTTATTTGATGTCTTTTATGTTATTTTATAAGCTATTTAAAATACTTTCTAGAACAAGAAAGGGATTCAGTCAACCAAGCAACTGCCCCGATGCCTTTTTATGAAACCTTGTCTTTTCATCTTCTTTATCTCCTTGACTCATTCATATCGCTCTTCTACAAGCTATTAAATCCTTGAAGGGCAGGTGATTTTTTTTTTTTTTTTTTTTGGCAACTGTTCTAGCAGTGACAATGGACCATAAATAATAGCTACCTACTAAGAGGATACATAGATAGATATACATGTGCATGTGCAGATATATATTTATATTTTCTAAAATACATCAACTTAATCCAATCCTTATTAGACACTTAGTTACGAGCCATGAGGGGTTAATGAGGATAAAACAGTCTCTGTCCTCTTGGATGCAAAATCCAGTAGGGCATTCTAATATGTATGTATGTGTGATTAACATCAGTACCTAAACACTAATAAATATTAGGAATGGGCTTTTAGTGTGAATAGGATTTTAACAGGCAGAAGTCCCCCTATAGCAGACCATGGCCTGAAGGCAGGGGGAAACAGGCAGAGGATGAAGCTGGAAATGCAGTCTGGACCCAGAGAACAAGAGAGCTTGAATGATGGTTGATGACACTGCATTTACTCTATAGGAAACCTGGCGGCTCTCAAAAGTGTTTAGGCAGAGAAGATTATTAAATATATGTTTTTAAAAGATTACTGACAGCAGGATTGAGGGTGAATTTGAAAAGAAGATTTGAGGTTGGTAGATCTATGAAAAAGCTCTTTTTTTCCCCCTTGAGGTAAAATTGACAAATAACATTATATTAGTTTCAGGTGTACAACACAATGATTTGATAATTGTATATACTATAAAATGATCACAACCATAGGTCTAGTTAACTGCAGTCACAGTACAGAGTTTTTAAAAAGCTTTTTTTCTTGTGATGAGAACTTGTAAGATCTACTCTCTTAGCAACTTCCAAGTATGCAATACGGTGTTATTCACTATCGTCACCATGCTGAACCTTACATTCCCATGACTTTTTATTGTATAACTGGAGGCTTGTGATAGAGTTTAGGTGAGAGATGATAAAGGTCAAACAAGGGAAACTTGGTTACAGATTAAATACAAGTGGCTGTATGGGTGTATGTGTGAGTGGGTGTGTGGGTGTTGATGGAAGGAGGTAGTGAGCAAGGTGAAGTAAGTGCTCAGAAATTATATGCCGATCTTTTTTTTTTTTTTTTAATAAGACATTAAATGGCAAACAGCAATAGTGAATATAATTTATTGGATATTCCGTAACACGTTTCGCTAGAATCAGCCCCGGACAATATTATTATCTCTTCTTCCCCACATATTATCCTCCAGGCCTGATTTTGGTAATTTGTCCTATATGATCCAGGGTTCTTCTCTTCTCTTAATATTTCAGATGTTCAGTTTTGAGGGCCCAATGAGCTCATATATCCTCCAGGGAAAGATACATATTAGTACGCATCTTTTCTACTTTTTATGGTACTTGGCAGAGGGTTAGGCAAATGGTGGATACCAGATAAATAGTTGTTATATTGAATTAAATGATATTACTTGGGGTTTACTGAAGGTTGGATGTCCTCACACTCCTTGGCTCTGCAATGCTGCTCTCTGTGCCCGGAAGTCTCTCTCTGTTTCTCTTCACCCTCTCTCCACTATCTTCACCTATTTGCTTAAGTAGTTCCTTTTCATTATTTCTTCCGTGATTTCTTGACTGATTTGCTTCTACTAGGTTAAATACTTTCATGAAGGAGCATCATCTACTGACTTATTTGTCTCCCTGTTAGCTCCATAATGGCAGAGAATCTTTTTTTGATTTGCTCATTATTTTATCCCCAGCTTGAGCACACTGCCTGGCATACAGTGACTGCTCAGTGAATACTTGTTAAAGAAATGTGGTTTTGTGTGGTTTTAGTCGTAAATCTGAACACTCTGAAATTTGATTCTTTTGGGGGGAAGTTTATTTTTGATTCTACTTTTTTTTTTTTTTTAACTAAGTTCAATTAACCAACATATAATACATGATTATTTTTTGATGTAGTGTCCAATGATTCATTGGTTGCTCATTGGATCATGAACCCTCCTTAATGCCCATCACCCAGTTACCCCATCCCCTCACTTCCCTCCCTTCTGCAACCCTCGATTTGTTTCCCAGAGTCCAGAGTCTCTAATGGTTTGTCTTCCTCTCTGAAATTTGAATCTTTAAATCGTTGGATGCAAAGCCCTAGATTCATCATGCAAAGAAGTAATGGGAGACCATCTAAAAATGTATTTTTATTCTTTATGCTCTTAAATTAAGTAAGTAGAAATTGAAATAGATATTGTTATATTTTCAAGGACCTTTATGCAATTAGAATTATGGAGAGGAAACACTAAGGCACCTCAAGGGTCTCCTCTCTATACTATCCCCCCAGGAGTATACAAAATATCTGTTTGGTTGCCTATTTTCTCATGTATACACACTACCATTAGTTTGTCGGTTCCTCTGGGGGCAGGAAGCAGGTCAGCATTAGAAAACAAATGTGACATCAAAATATGAAGAAATCAGAAAACTAGATTGCTTTTTCGAAAGCCTTAAGAGGTATAGCTCTTGTGTTCTACAGACAACTCAAGATCACAGGCAATACAATCCTTTGCTCTGGGGCATTTATTTTAGTCATACCATAAAATTTCACTTTCTACTGTCTCGTACCATTTTTGGCCCTAGAGACAGAGATTTTTAAAGAAAATCAGGTGTGGGTCCTGTTCTTATAGAACTTAGTGTCTAGGAATGAAAGAATTGGTGGTGACCTCATTTTGAAGAGGTTGGCTTAGATCAAGACCCAACTTTGAAATTGGTCCTCAATAGGATGAGTGGTTTCTGAGAATACAGCTCGGCACAAACATATTCATACCCCTGAAATAGGCTGTGACTTGAGGTGAGGAATTCTCTCTCATAGATCCATGACTAGGAGTTCTCTGCAAGAGCTCAGATCTTTACTTCAATACAGATGCTTCTTGTTATTTTCCCAACAGGCACCACAAGGGGATCAATCACTACTGGTAGCCTTATAAAGAGTGTTTCTCCACAGCCAAAGGCCACTCTGTGTTCTTTAGCATCGTCAGCCACCATGATGGTATAATGGAAGATACATCCTTTTATTAAGCTAAAAAGGGCTGCATTAAATGTATTCATAGCTTAGGCACCACTCTGTGCTCCATAGGCACTGAGAAGTTACTGGTTCATTGTTAAAATCCAAGATTGGGACAGGGGTTAGAGGATTCTCATCCTCCTACATTTGTGTGGTCTAAGGCAGTGTATGCTTTTAAATTGCATTTTGGATTATGTCTTAACAGATAATCTTTAAAAGTGCTGGGCCCATGTAATTAGATAATGGAAATAGTATGCACAGTAGGGCTGGTTAAGAGTGTCTTTAAAGTTGTTGCCAGTTTCCAAAGGTGTCTTTGGATTGTTAAAACCTAACGACTCATTGACAATAATAGTCAAAATCATAACTTACATGCTGCAGAGCATTTTTCAATTCAACTTTCGGTTGTATTATTTCAGTGGAAAGCAAAGACTGATAAGTTAACTGGCTTGGCCCTGACTATCTTAAGAATAACTGTTAGAGCAAGGCTGGTCATTCAGATAACTGTTCTTGCTGTAGTGTTCCCTCCAGCTCCGCTACCTCATAATAATGGACACTGTAGCTAAAAAAGTTAAACTCAAGATACTAAAGTGAAGTAACATGTTGGAAAATACAATGAATAGTGACCCCATTGCTTCTGAGGATCTGTTTCTTATTTTTGAAGGTTAGCAGCTACACCCTATTTGAGAAATGATTTCATATAGGGGTAATATGAATGGAAAATTGGCATACTCCTGCACAGAGAAGCTAATGGGAATACTCAACGATAAGTTAGGAACCATGACCATGTTGCTTCAGACTTATAAATGAAACAAAAATTAAAATGTTAGCTTGATGTACTTGACATCGCCTAACTTCACAAGCTCTGTCTTTGGGGATATCTAGTTCTATAGAAAGAACACCTGGCATTCCTTTTTGTAATATTAGACCAAAGTAAGGGATAATGAAACCAGAAATGCCTTCTGCAATGTTAATAATCTTTATACTCAGAGGGTTCAGTCAAAAGTAGTAACTAATAAAATTAGCCTTGCATCAAAACTGAGCCCGCCAGGCCTGGCTTGTAGACTAGAACATTTGAGTGAGTTCTAACACAGGCTCACTCGCAGGTTAGCCATCATCTTCCTGGCAATCAGTCTCTTCCTCTCTGAGCCACAATGAAAAACCAAACCAAACCAAACCAAACCAAACCAAACCAAATCAAACCAAACCAAAAAACCCACTCCCTGCAAGAACATACTTCCAGAAAGACACAGTGAGGTCAGAGTGGATAAACAGCCAATATCTAGATCATAGAAACTAGAGGAAGAAAAATGAAAACCCACAATAACTTCAAAATACATGTATTGTTTAACTAGAGTGACATTTAACTTAACCCATCCTTTAAGATCCAGGATATCTCTATCTCATTGAAACTTTCTCCAGGTCTCCCAGGAAGAATAGAGAGAATAAAGAATTGGTTGATTCCCTTATAGATGCAATATGAGGCTTGGAAAGGTCATTCACTTCATAGACCTTAACTGCAAGAGCAGCATTTATAACCCCTATGACTTATATGCCGATATATATTTTTTCCCATTACACATGGTAGATGACGATTCTGAAATAGCTCCAGTAGATTCAGCTTATGAGGATAACCCACTGTGACAGAAAATGCACTTTGTGCAAGCTTCCATGTCACAATGCATTTTAGCCAGTGGTCCAGGTTTCTATCTCTACAACTAGACTGTGTACCGTGGGGTTAGAAACTTATTCTCTCTAATATCCCCAGTGGTTAGCACAGTAACTAACATATAGTGGATAGCTGATAAACATTGAAGAATGAATAAATGGGTATCTGAAAGCATGATCTAATTTGGGAAAACAGCTTTTGGAAACTGGGCTCTGAGAAAAAGAGCTCTGCATGCAAAAGAATATAAAAAAATGTTCAATGATCAGGGTCGTTTAGTTGGGTACTAATATTGGAAAAATAAAATAGATCAGAGACAGACTGTAAATAGAAAAAGGAAGCAATGTTTATTTTCTTTGGTTTGTTTGTCCTTCTAAAATTCACAGTTTTATGTATGAGCATTGCAATAGGATTTGAACTAAAAAGAGAACAGGTAAGAAAGTAGGTGAGTGGAGGGATGGTTGATGAGAAAAAGTAGAAAGCAGAGTTTCAAACATCAAAAGGGGTCACCTGGGTGGTGCAGCTGGTTGAGCGTCTGATTCTGGGTTTCAGCTCAGGTCTGATCTCAGGATCGTGATATCAAGCCCCGTGGCAGGCTACACACTCCCTCTCACCCTCCCCTCCCCTCTCCCTAAATACATAAATGAATGAATGAATACATACATACAAATAAATAAAACATCAAAAAAGATAAGGAGGGAATTGAAAGGATATTTGACAGGGAAAGGAGAAAAGAGCAAAGGATGATTTCCTAGTAGGTCATTCTGCGGTCATTCTTCTCCAAGGAATTTCAGAAGCTGAGTGAGCACAGGGGAGAAAACAGAGTCATGGAATGGACAAAAGGAATGTGAGTGTGAGATACATGGCGTTGAGGAGTCATAGGGAAAGACGAAGGGAAGAAAATGGCTTCAAAAAGGACATTCTTGTCATCAAGAAGGAAACTCCTCCTGTCCTATACGTAGACACCCAGGCCAAACTGTGAACTTGTGGTCTGTCTTCAGCTTCTTCCTCTCACTTTGATACCTGCTCTCAGGGCTGCTACCTGACTGGCCGGGCTATAGAGTTTTCCCAACCTCTATCTTATTCTCTCAGGACACCTGTTTCTACAAAAAGACAAAGAAAGCTAACTGGTTCAAGTTAAGTAATTCCTACTGCAGGCTTAGCTAGCTTCAGGGTTCCCTTGCCTAGTGCAGGGCAATTAACAAAGTAAATACATGGAAGGAATTCCTTGTGCACCAGGCCCTGAGCTAGATGTAGCAGAACATGGTAAGGGAGTTGTGGAAGGGGAGGTCCCTGAAGGGATGGGGCAACTGGGTGTTGGGCGTTGAGGAGGGCATGTGATGTGACAAGCACTGAGCGGCATCCGCAACTGATGAATTATTGAACACTACATCTGAAACTGATGATGTACTGTATGTTGGCTAATTGATTTTAAATGAAAAAAATAGAAAAGAAAAATAGTGATACTAAGTTCTAGAAAATAGGCTTCATTTTATAAAAGGAACATAACTTTCTAAAGTAAGAAAACTGGAATTTTAATCACTGACTTCACTTCTAAAACTTGGTCTTTTTCTATCCAAATAAAACTAAGTCACAAGTCAAAAAAAGGGAGCAACACCTGGACTTTAGAGACAAGCACACCAAAGACAGAGGTCCAATCAACAATCTCCTGCCTATGTGCTTGGGGAAGTGATTCTCTCCTCTCTGGACCTTGAATTCTTTATCCAATCCTTTGTTTGTAAGGAAATGATTCTTCAATCTTAGTTTCATCCTTTCTGAAGCAGAAATAATGTTGCCTACTTTGCAGGGTTGTTTTTAAGATTCATAATATGTGTAAGTGTTAAAAATGCTATTTACCAAAAGTTGAAGCACAGAGGTAGGTTGGCATGACCAAATTCACATAGCTGGGAAGTTCCAGAGCTAACATTTAAGCCCAGGCAATCGTTTTCATGTTCTTAACCAACACGCTAAGTCATCTGGGTGGACCGATGCTTCCATCTACAGTGGTATGACCATGACCATGTACAGCCCCTCAGCGTCGTGAAACACTTTCATACTCACTAATCTCATTTAACACTCACAGCCACACTGTGTGGTAATATTAACCCTACTCTGAGGTTGGAAAAATTAAACCCAGGGAAGGTAACTCGTTGGCCAAAACCCAAATAACTAATTAGTAGCAGAACTTGTAGTCAACATGCAGTATTTACAACCGCTAATATAAACATCAGAAAGAGAGTCAGCCCTGAGTCCAGGGAAGGTGCTCCCATCATTACTGCTTATGTAGGTGGTCTTTTTGCATTGCTTTTAAAGTTCTCTGCCAGCAAAACTGAAACCTGGCCAGGTGTTTGATAGATGATATATGGATGATATATTTGATAGATGGATGAGAAACTGAAAGTGAAGGCATGAGTCCATGAGTGGATTTGAACTCCTTACCACAGGGATACTGGTCAATTATCTCTCACTGAGTGGTGCTATCAGCCCAGGTTAAAACAAATTGGATTTTTAAGAAGGTGTAAAATTGCCACCATAAAATCGGATAAACCTACTGCAGTTGGGAATAAATTCTATCATAGAAATATATCCTGCCTGATACCAAAGGCAGCCAAGAAATCGAGCCAAGAGTTTCTTGGATGAAAACTGACATTTTCTGCTGTAGAGACAGAAGTGGGAGCACTGATTGGAGAATTATATTATGAAGAGTTCTAAAATATTTATCATCATTCTAGGCCATTTATTCATTTACCCTTTTAATGCTCATTTCTTTTGTGCCACTGGGTCGAGCTTAAGAGTAAAGAATAAAAATTCATTTTGTTTTTATACATTAATATAAAGAAGGAAGCGTCTCTGTTTTTTTGGTTTGAAAAATAATGGCACTTCTGAGAAATATGAGGACACTAAAATGTTCTTCCAGAAACATGAGTTTTGTCATTAATAAGGATGCTAGATTTACCTGAGTAGGTTATGAATTTTTACTTTTTGGGGGGGCAGCTTTTTGCAACTTGAATATTTCAAGAGGGGGGAAAAACCCCGATGAAGACAATGAAAACTGCCATTGCTTCACTGTAGCAATGACCATATTATGCTTCCTTCTAGATTTGACTCAGGCATTTCCTTCTCCTGGTGGCCTTTTTTGACTCTCCATGAGAACTGAGATGTCCTTCTTCTGTGTTCCAGGAGCACTCTGCACAGACTGCGATCCATCACTCCCTGCAGTTCACTGCACGGAAGCTATCTGCTTGCACATCTGTGCCTGGAGAAGATGATCAGGACAAGAATCATGTCTTACATTCACCTGGTATCCTCAGCACTTGGCTTATGGCCAGGGCTAAGACAACGTTGACTGAACAACACTGAATTTTAAGATGACAACCTGAGTATAGAAATACTCCCTCCACCCACATAAAAGTCACTATTTCAGATGTACTAAGCATATTAAAAATGTCATTTTCTAATGGTATCAAAGACTTGTAAATGAAAGAAAAAGTAAGTTGCACATCAGCTATAGTTCAGGAATAATTAATTTTTTTTTTTAATCAAAAGAAGAAGAAGAAAAAAGAACAAGCCAGTCTTATTCCCCAAGTCTCCACTATTTGGCTTATATAATATTAAAAGGTATTTCTTTAAAGTATCATTTCTATTTCTCAGGCTGGAAGAATACTTTTGCTAGTGTCCTCATAGCTTTCTATTTTGGCTCTGAATCCAGAGACATGAAAGAGGCTTGACTCAGCCGCCGCTTAATACTGCACAAGCTTGACAGAGAAGACTATTATATAAGATAATGTGTATTTTAAGGTTTTTTTTTTTTTTTTTTTTTATAACCAGTACCTAAATGCCACCTTCCAACCTTATGAAAGTGCTGGAACCCAGTGTGTGGGAAAGAGAGGTCCCCTACTTGCTCTGTATTCCTTATAAGTCTAAAAAAAATAAAAGCAGTTGATTAAGGGTTAGCAATTTTCCTTTCTTTCTTTACACGTACTTGTAATTCATTTAATGCAGGAAGTGGGCTGAATTTTCTTGTTCTTTCCAATTCAACTGTCAGGGAGCTTTCTTGCCAGCCTGCTATGGTTACCATGGTAACAAGATGATGGCGGCAGTAATATGATCTCATGTGCCTTGTGTCAATAGCATCAGATCATCGTGCTTGGGGATAATTTTGACAATAAGTTTAGTTTATAGATTTAGGATTTCTTAGCATTTGATTGATTTACTGGAAATATTGAGCAATTACAGCCCTAGATTGGTGATAGAAGCATGTTTGCAAAGGTTAGCATTCTTCCCCTACATGACATCTTATATGGCATTCTAAAATTCTTAAAGTGCTTTCATATTGTATATCTACTTTGATTTTCACTAAGCATGAGAGCCATTATTAACCCCATTTCATAGAAGAGAAAATAGAGGCTCATGCAATACGCTTGTCTAAGGTAGCAAAGCAATACTGCAATGGAGCTAAAACTTCAGCCAGAAACCCCAGGTTTCCTTATGCCCATGTTGAGAATTGATGGGTCTTAAGAAAATGTTCTTAGGTGCACTGGTTAGACCCCGGAATGTCTGACTTAAAATAGTTAAAATGTGCGTATGATAAGAACTATATGTAGTTTGAAAATACAACTACTTTACATTTGGGTGATGCTTCATACTTTTTACATCTCCCATGGCAACCTTCTCTTTTAAGACTTCCCTGATACTATATACGTAAATAGATGTTTCTTCTTCCCTTTGCCCATTGGCCATAGCCTTGCTTTTTAAAAAATGTTATTAGTTGCATTTATTTTCCCATTATGAGTTCCTTGAAGGAAGGGATTATATTATTCACTCTTGGAAGGTCCCCGTTCCTAGCATACAACCTGGCACATAAAAGATGTACCATAAATTCTTGTTACTTGTTAAAAGTTAACTCATCTGACTCTTACACAATCCCAGGAGGTAGGTACAGCAGGTATTATGATTAATGCTTTCAAGAATGAGTAAATAGGGGTCACATATATAATCATATAAAATTCAATTTTTTGAATTTTTTGTTTTCTGAATGTTTGCTTTATTCCTTCATTTATTTCTTTACTCAGTCTTTCATTCATTCACCAAACATTTGTTGGTCGCACCTTATATAATAAGCACTGTTATAGATGCTGGGGTATTACAAGAAGTAAGACATAGTTCTCACCATCACCGGACTCAGAGATATCACAGATAACTTTCTGCCTGGATAAGCAGGTAAAATAAAGCCTTATATGAAACCCTGAGTCTGCATTAGATTATTTTTCAATTTAGTTGGCCCCTTAAAAACGTATCTTTGGGACACATTTCAATTCCTCCCTTTAATGCAAGATTTTAGAACCAGACAAGCCTTAAGCCATCATGAATATAGGATCAAGTACTAATTCTGTGTCTTGATTTTTTTTTCCTCAGGTGTGAAATCACCATTTCCAATTTCCCACAAAATCCCCAAACTTAACATATCTGAAATGAAACCTAGTATCTGCCCTACAAAATGGGGGTATAGTAGAAAAGAGGCAGATGCATAAGTTAGACTCCTGGCTCTATGTTATATGTCAACATGGGTTTGCTACTTACACTCTCGAAGTATGTTTTCTTTTGTACCTGACACAAATCACAGTGCCCAAAATACTTCCTAACTGAATGGAATAGTGAAAAAGTTGTCAATGAGGATGAAAAAGGATAACATAATATTGATACCTGAAACACTAGGAGGTACTCAATAAATATTCATTAAATGAACAAGTGGGCTAAATAAATATGATTAGATTCCTTTCTTGAAACACATTCAATTGCCAAGACAAAACTTCTGAATATATTTACTTCTCTTTCCTCAATCTCCACACCATGGAATCAGATGTATTGTACATCTGTAATAACTTGGCCATGTTCCATTCTTTCCATCCAATGCCATGCCTTGTTCTAGCCACACCTTTTCTCAACTAGACTTTTATACAAGGTTCTTGATTGAACTTCTCTCTTTCTATGCTCTCTGATCCCAAATTATTTCCCGAACTATTATTTTTCAAGGATAAATAAGAATGTATATCTCTTCTGGTCAGAAATTTTGGATTTATTCTCATATTCTAATTAAAAAACTTTTTAGCATGGCAGTGAGATCCTTCAAGAGGTGACCTTAAGTTCCATTTATAATCATCCCCCTTCATAGACTCTTGAGTTTAAAGCTTTCCAACTCCCTAAATATGCTTTTGGATTTCTAAAGTTTTTGCCTTCATGCCTAGTTAGTGGAATGATAATAGTTCTATAATACTTTGCACATGCTTTGCAATTTGTAAAGAATTCTCTTATGTATATATTGAAACTTCATAATAACCCTTTAGTAGGTAGATATCATTTCATTTTACTGTTTGGGAAATTAAAAATCAGAGTGGTTAAATGACTCATCATAACCTTTATAAGAATTATGTTAGAAAATATTTTTGTCTGTAATAAGGGTTGAACAATAGAATAATTAAATCAAAATACTTAAAATAACAACTGTGACTTCAAAATGTTAACATTCAACATTTGTTCAGCTCTTTAGCACGGAGGTTAGGAATGATGGCTCTGAAGCCAAACTGCCTTTGTGGGAATCCTGGCTCTACTATTTCCTAGCTCTGTGGCTTTGGATAGGTTACTTGATTTTTTTGTCCTTCTATTAACTCATTATTGTAATGGGGATAACCATAGTCTCTATCAAGCAGAATTGCCCTAAGGTTGAGTTCAATCGAATAAGTGTGATAATAATATTTCATAGATAATAAATACCCCTAAATGTTTTTGCTGTTGGTAGCCTCAAAGATACATCATAATAACTTCTTTGTTAGAGTATACCCTGGTTTCAAGGAGCAAAATTAATCGCTTCCTCATCTGGTACTCCAGTTTCCCCTTGTTTGTGTCTTCTATGTCATGAACGCAATAGCTGCTCCCAAGCATTGGTTTGGGATGGAAAGTTTACATCTACTCCTTACTAGGACCAGTCACTCAATTTTTCTAAATCCATTTTTCTAAGGTAATAGTATTTATGTAAAAACGGTTAAGGTGATTATATTGTTAGAGCAATAAGGCCCTTAACACATGGAACAGAGCAAGTGCTCAGTAAAATTTAGCTACTATTGCTATTACTCATACAAATATGTCACCCATGATATTTTGAGTTTCTTCTGGTTAGAATTTGTCTTTTTATGTTTTTACTCCTGTCTTTATTTTTTCTACACAGTAGAGTCTTAAAAATAAAATAAACATTCAGATACAGGGATTTTTAAATAAACATGATTTATAGAAAAATGTAACTTAATCTTTGTAGAGAAAACCCCAAATTCTAAGTTGATATGTACTAGGACTCAAATACAAAAAACATTAAATTCTAGGAAAAGCTATCTTTTAAAATATCTGTTTTAATTATTATATAATATAGATCTAGTGGTTGTCTGGAAAACCTGAATGTATATAATATGCTTATAACATACACTAGATCAGGTTTAGATTATAAAATTTCTGCTACCTTGTCCAAAAATGAAGCAAAAGTATTTAGATGATTTTATAACACTAAAAAGTTTGAGAATTTTCTTCTGTAAGTTGGCATATCTCAGTAAGGATGAAGTTGGTTTTACTGCATATGAGAACATCTTAATGCAGTAAATTTTTTTTATTATGTAGCTTTATATAGCACCCTTCCCTGAAAGAGTGACTATACAGCACCTAGTGCTAAATTCAGTAGCTAACTCAAGTCTTTTCAGTTTCTTAAAGAGGTTTCAGAAATGGAGTTAATATTCTACTTAGCAAATTAAAATATAATATTATGAGTTTCAATGTTGTGTGCCCACCCACCCATCAGACTGCTGATGAGCTGCTATTCATATATTCAGATGAAGTACTATGAATATTTCTAATTCACTATCAAAAGTAACTGCACATACACACACACATAAGGATAGAAGAAAATGAATGAGCAGCTAGAAATGATTACAGGCAACCTTAACAATACAAAATCTGGACATTCTGGACATTCTGGACAAATACCCAATTTGGAATTCACTAATCTTTTACTATTAGGAGTCAAGGCTGGCAGGACTGAAGAATTTCCTGGGATTCTCATGGTTTGTCCAGAAGCTCTGGATCCAAATTTTTGGTCTCAGGATAACAGTAGCAGCAATAACAAAAAAATAATAGCAACCATCATTCATTCACTGGACAGTTACTTTATGCCAGCACTTATATAAAGCTTCAGCTTCTGCAGCAGGCTGAACAAGGGCCCTCCAAGGTATCAGGTCCTAACCCCTGGAACCTGTGAATCCTACCTTATTTGGAAAAAGGATGTTGTAGATGTGATTAAATTAAGGATTTGGGGATGAGGAGATTATCCTGGATTATCTGGTTGGGCTGTATATTCAATCACATGTATCCTTGTAGAGTCAGGAGGATATCTGATAGACAGAAGAGTGGGAGGCAATGTGAACATGGAGGCAGAAATTGAGTGATGTAGCTACAGGTCAAGGAATGCCAACAGGAACTAGAAGCGAGAAGAGATAAGGAACAGATTCTCCTCTAGAGCCTCCAAGAGGAGAGAAGCCCTATCCACACCTTGATTTTGAGGGAGTGATTCTGATTTCAGACTCCTGACTTCCATATTTTTCCTGTTTTAAGTTCTCTAGTTTGTGGTAATTTGTTACAGCAGCCACAAGAAACTAACAACTTTAAAGGATCCAACCATAGAATTAACACCAGAATACTCCCAAACTCTTGTGATTTTTTTTTTTCCCTCTGTGGGGGCTGCTGCAGGTGAGAATAGAGCTATTAAAGCATGATTCCAATGTTGAGCATCACTTGCTGACAGTTTTGTAAAATCTCTTCCATTGTCAGCCCTACCTACTTTTAAGTTGGAATTGACACATAGGTATAGTGAGTCCAAGTCTGATGTAAATGCCTTATTTTCCCCTAAGTAGATTTTCTTAAATATAGCAATGCAAATGCTATTATTTCAATGTTTCTTATTTAATTTCATTCATCCATACATTCTTAATTTACCAATAATTTAAAAATAGCAATATCTGTGAACATAATAAATACAAAAGAAATGGATTTATGGGTTTACCATTTCTTTTTACCAGGAAAATTTCAAGAACCTGTATGTGTAAGGCTTGATTTAGGCCTTAGAGGTTTAATGATAAACAAGACACATTTCCTGGCCTCACTTAACATTCTTGTTGAGAAAAAAAGAAATGATATCGATTCACAGTTAAAAGGAGAGTGTGAGAATGCCATGAGGAGAAAATGGAGACAAGGCTGCCATTCAGGTTTCTGCCATTCACTGACATGGAAGCTGCAGGAGAAGAAGCACATTTGGGAGGAGTGGGTTTGAGAGAGCTGTAAGAACATCCACGTGGAAAAATGGATCTGGTGTGAAGAAGGAAGATCTAGTATGATGTTACAGATTGGGGAAGTATCTGGACATTGGTGGTCATTAAGTCTTAGGAATGGAACTGATTGTCCCTGGACATTGTGTACAATGTACAGTCTCATAAAGCATGTACAGGCTTATTGAGAGAAGGATGACTAAGCCAATTTGAGATAAAGGGGTCTGATGTATCAATTGACAAATTCTGTCCAATGAGGATGGCCTTAAATGTGAGACTTAAAGTTTAGAATTTTTTTCGTAAGTAATGAGTAATAGGTATTTTGATAAGGGGACTGATAGGATCATAGCTGTGCTTTATAGGGTGAACCCAAGGTAGTGTAAGGATGGAAGCTAGAGAGAAAAGGCTAAAGGTGAGGAGTTTAGGTGGAAGATTAATGTGATGATCTAGGATAAAAGGTACTGAGGTCCTGGTATAAGTCCCAAATGTACTAAATAAAATTGACATCAAAGGCACAGCTTTGAATGTTTATTTCTGCATTAAAGGTCTTGCATTTTGTATAATGTGGAAAGAGAGAAAAGTGATAGGTCATGAGGAAAAATTCAGTGTATGGCATGACCCATTTTATTTACTGAGAACTTTGTGGAAGCTGGATCAGTGGGACGTGCAGTGCTGTACCCTGGCATTTGAAGAGGAAAGTTAATAATAACTAACTATCGCCACAGGATGGATGGCGCCACTCACTGAGCATGTTGCTAAGGGCCGGCAAGAATTGAATGAAAAGAATTATCCCTTCATTCTCTTTAAGGAGATCCTGACAAATGAAGCATGTTTAACTCAATGAACCAAAAAGTGTAAGGATCACTAACAGTTTACTTGGTGATTTGCTCCCTGAGGTCACTGCTGAGCTGATGTGGGTAGTGGGCATTGTTCCTTTGATCCTGGAGTTCTTCATATCATTTTCAGACTCGACCCAAAGTGGGTGAGGTCTTAGGACTATCCTAGCAAAGTCATCCCCGGTTCTCGAGGTAACTAGGATGATTTCTGGAATATTTTAGAGCTTGTGAGGCAGTAGAAACAGTGGAAATATACTCTTTGGGGTCAGACAGACCAGAGTTTGAGTGCCATTACGACAATTTTGTGATCCTGAGAAAATTATTTAGTCTCTTTAATGAAGCCTTAGGCAAAATGGGGATAACATTGTGAAAATTTCACAAAATAATATATGGAAAACTCAGTGCTTGAGACTTAATAGATACACAATATATACAAGTTCCCTTCCATATTTGAGATTATATCAAAATATTCTTCAAGAATATGTTGACTAGAAGACTTTGGAAAAGGAAAATCAATCTAGGGAAAATGGGAGGAAATTCCTTAAGAAACAAAACTTAAAATTTTATGGGGCTATTCATTTGTTTAGTTTTTTACAACTCTGAGATGTTTTCTTGCTTTTATATGAATCTTCAAGGAGTTTTAATCAGTAGGATTTCGCCTATCTTCCATTCAGTTTTTAGTTAGATGATGCAGAGATGTGGGTATTAAAATCAGCTAATGAAATCTCTTTCTAGGATATATTGCAGGGTACCCCAACTTACTGTGTATGCAACATGAATAACTTCTAATATGAGACAACAAACAAAATGCATGTCTAATCAATGTAGAAAAATGTTTAGGAGGCTCTGCAAATATGTTTTTGTAAACGCATGTTGCCTGCCAACTTGCCTGATTTTAAGAGTTGCTATAACAACCGGGAGTCCTCTGAGCAGCCTTGGCACTCTGCATTCTGAGATTTTTTTCCTTTTTCCTTTTTTTTAACTGAGAAATATTATTACCTTGTCTGGGCCTGTTAGCTCAGTTGTTTAAAGCCATGGTACTAATAAAGACAAGGTAGGGGATTTGAAAGTTTACATTAGCAACAAAATTCCATCTATGGGCTCTCTTCCAAGGCAACTTGTTCATTCATTCAAAAATATCTATTGAATGACTGTCATATGTCTCATGCCATACTGCTCTAGGCATGAGGGATGAAATAAAGCAATAAAGCAAGAATGATAAATAAATAATAGGAAAAGTGATTGCAGTCAGGTGCGAGAGTTAAGTAGGTGACATATGCTAAACAAGCAACAATAAATGTATGTGTGGGGATATAGGTAGGGTAATATGGACCACGAAGACAAAGAAAGGAGACAAGGGAGAAACACTACATTAGGTCTCTTGATGTGGTGATATTTGAGCAAAGATTTGGACAAATCAAGTGAAGATTGTAGATAACAGGTGGAAGTCTGTTTCAATAAGAAGGATAGGGAGTGCACAGGCCCTGAGTGGGTGCATGCGTGGCTGGATTTGGACCAGCAAGGAAGCCTGGGAAGGTGGAGTAGAGTGCTCAGGGAAAGAATGTTAGGTGATGAAATGAGAAAATGAGAGAACCTATTCATACAAGGTGTTGGAAGCCGTTCTAAGGATTTTAGTTTGTATTCTGAGATAGGAAACCCATGAAGGATCATGTGCAGAGGAGTAACAAGATCTGATCTATGTTTTAAGAAAGAACACTTTGGGGGCGCCTGGGTGGCTCAGTGGGTTGGGCCACTGCCTTCGGCTCAGATCATGATCTCAGGGTCCTGGGATCGAGTCCCGCATCGGGCTCTCTGCTCAGCGGGGTGCCTGCTTCCCTCTGTCTCTCTCTCTGCCTGCCTCTCCATCTGCTTGTGATTTCTCTCTGTCAAATAAATAAATAAAATCTTTAAAAAAAAAAAAAGAAAAAAAGAAAGAACACTTTGGTTCCTGTGTAGAAAAGAGACTGAAGGAAATCAACATGTGAGAGAGACCAACCAGCAAGGAGGCTATTGTAATAGTACAAAGGGGAGCTGATGATGGTTTAGAGCAGGTGGCAAATGGTGAGAAGTCAGCAGACTCTAGATGTATTTTGGAGGCAAAGCCAGTGGGGGTTGCTGATGGAATACACACGAAGTAGGAGAAAAAGAATGAATTAAAAGATGATTCCAAGGCTTTTATCTTGAGCACTAGAAAAGTAAAGATATTCTTTTTTTTCAGGAAAGACTGAATATAAAAGCAAGCACAAGTGTCTATGAGTGGGTGTGCATGTATGTGTGGGTGTGCATGTGTGTGTGTGTGTGTGTGTGTGTGTGTAAAGTTGAACCTAGAATGGACTCTTGGGCATGTTAATTTTGAGATTTTTTGTGAGACATCTAAGTAAATATGTCAAGCAGGCAATTGGGTACATAAAAATCTTTTTCATAGATTTCAGAGTTTGAGGATAAGTTTGGTCTGAAAATAAAATTTTGAGGGTTATCAGAGCACAGATGGAATATAGGGCCCTGGCATTGAATGACACCACTTATGGAGTGAACATGGATAGAGAAAAGAAGAAAAGGACTGAGCCTTAGATCATTCCAATGTTAGAGGTGGGAAAGATGAGGAATGTCCAACAAGAATGAGGAGAAAGGGATAGCGAAGTACAAAAAGCAAGAGATAATTAGATATTGGAAGAAAATTATTTCAAAATGGAAGAACTTATCAGCTGAGTCAATACTACTGATAAGCCATATTAAATGAGGACCTGGAATCGGCAATGAAAGAAGTTACTGGAAACTGTTTTTAGAGTAGTTTTGGTAGGGTGATAAGGAGAACATCACTTGTGCAAGAGAGAACAGAGGGGAGGTAGCGACCACTGATGGAACTTTTAAGGGTTTTTTGCTATAAAGGGAGCTGAAAAATGGGGCAGTATCTGAGGCAATGTAGGGTAAAGAGCATTTTAAAATTTAAGTTAGGGCTTATTAAGTAAGACATGTTTGCCTGCTGATGGGGATAATCAAGAGAGTGGGAAAATATGATGATGTAGGACAGAGGAGGAAATAGTGAAAACTTACAGTAGGCAAGAGGGGCCACTTAAATATGATAGATTTCATTTATCCATTCAAAAAATTAAATGAGCATCTATCATGTATTAGATATACAGCAAAGTACTGGGGACACAGAAAGGAATAAAATGTGGTTTCTGTTATCGAGGAGGTCATTTTCTTGAGAAAGGGAAGAAGTATTTTTATAACCCAATCATTCACACTTAACATAGCAATGGTAATGTCTGAGAAATATACCCAGGGCTCTATTCTGGACCCTTTTCATCATGGCATGCTGGTCAGGTATGGTAGGCCAAACATGGCCTACCATGTAACTCTAAGCTAACGCAAGACCTTCATTCCTCTAATGCAGTGACATGTCCTGGGTTGAACTACTGATTGGACCCAGGCAAGAGTTCTGAGCATGATTTGGTGCTGTGGCTGCACAGATAAAGTTCATGGTCACAGATCTGAGAAATGTTCAGAGGTAAAATCAAACATAGTTGGTGACTGACTGATCTGGAGTAAGGTAAGGAAGAGGGAATCAAGGATAGTGTCAGGTTTCTCATATTCAGGACCCTGGAAGTGGGGCTGCTGGCAAACAAATTACTGAAAGGTAGCATGTGATGGATGAGAAGAAGAAATCTTGGATCTTTTATTTAAAAAGACATTTAATGTCTACCTGATACTTTCAAAAAGCTTTAAAAGGAGCCAGATATTTCTGTCTAAAAAGAGGAAAAAAAAATAGACCTGTTCTCTATATAATATCACAAACACAAAAGAAAACTAGAAGATAGGACAGATTTTAGAATACTTTCTTTTCACTACATAAAAGACAAAAAAAAAAAAAAAAAGTTAACTGGAACATCTGGATGTGGTTCACAGTGGCCCCAGACTTTACGAGCCCTAGGAAAACATTGTGAGTAGTCTTAGAATTTTGGGAGAAGAGAACATGGATGACCTAGGCACCTATTTTCAGGTTAATTCTGCTAAGTGGTAAGCTTCATGGTACCACAAAGTGCTTTCATATTTTCCTAGTCAGGTGCTCTCACTGCCAGAGAGATGAGAATGAGCGGTCCTGGATGGCAGATGAGGAAAGGGCATGTCTGAGGGTGTAACCTGCAAACATGAAATTTCTTTAAAGTATGCATTTTCATCTTTTTTAAAATTTATTTTTATTTATTTTAAAAATTTTATTTATTTGTTTGTTTGACAGACAGAGATCACAAGTAGGCAGAGAAGCAGGCAGAGAGAGAGAGGAGAAAGCAGGCTCCCCAAGGAGTGGAGAGCCTGATGTGGGTCTTGATCTCAGGACCCTGGGATCATGACCTGAGCTGAAGGCAGAGGCTTTAACCCACTGAGTCACCCAGGCACCCCGGCATTTTAATCTTAACAGTTAAATAAATTTTATATTTAATTCCATGAAATATCCATTTTCCTTTATAGAAAAATAATAGATTCCACTCCTTCTCCCGCCTTGCTTACCCTGCTTTGAATCACTGAGCAAAACTGATGCCCTGGAAAGATAGGTCACAATCCGTCTAATGACTCTGCTTACACCCTTGCATCTTGCCACGCCCCCAAGATCACACAGAGAAGCCCAGGGGAAGGGGAAGAATACTGAACAAAGTTTCAGGATGCCTGGGCTCTTCTATCACAGTTCTGCATTTATTTTTTTTAATTTTTTAATTTTTTAATTTTTTATTTTTTATAGACATATATTTTTATCCCCAGGGGTACAGGTCTGTGAATCACCAGGTTTACACACTTCACAGCACTCACCAAAGCACATACCCTCCCCAATGTCCATAATCCCACCCCCTTCTCCCAAACCCCCTCCCCCCAGCAACCCTCAGTTTGTTTTGTGAGATTAAGAGTCACTTATGGTTTGTCTCCCTCCCAATCCCATCTTGGCTTAAGTGGGTAGGAGAAGAATAAATCTGCATTTATTTTTAAATTTTATTTATACCCTTCTATTTCCAATAGGAGTTTGGAGTAGCTGTATGACTTTTGGAAAATCACACTCTGTACCTTGGTTTCCTTAGGTAAAAGGAAATTTATAAGAGGACTATTCTATATCATCTCCAAATTCCCGTCTATGAGACTAAGATTCTAACTCCTTTTGGTTTAAACAAAGTGTAAACAGGGTAAGTGTATGATGACATAGTAGGTATATTAGTAGATCCAATAAACATTTTGGGGAAAAATAAACATTTAGCTAAGGGTTGAAAACTGAATTAAAAACAAAACCCTGGGGTGCCTGGGTGGTTCAGTGGTTAAGTGCCTGCCTTCCGTTTGGGTCATGACCCCAGGGTCCTGTGACTGAGCCCAGAGTCAGGCTCCCTGCTCTGCAGGAAGCCTGCTACTCCCTCTCCCATTCCCCCTGTTTATGTTCCTTCTATCGCTCTCTCTCTCTCTGTGCCAAATAAATAAATGAAATCTTAAAACAAACAAACAAACAAACAAACAAAACCCCAAAAAACCCAGCAACCCTAACCTTGGGAGATGATTATAGCATAGACTCCATATACTTGATATGTGCTATAAGAGGAGGTTCTTGAGAAGTGGAATTGCAACTTTCTGCTGAAAGATATCAATCCTCCAAGGCACCCTCAGCAAGCCCACAGGCAAACTGCCGCCTCAGCAGACTGAATTTGCCTGTAAAATATCACGTTGAGATTGGTGTGCTGAATAGGATGGGAGAAGCGTTCCCATAGGAGAGGGCCTGCACTGGATATGCTCATAGAGATGGCAATGGCAAAATGATATCTTAGTCCACTATTTAGCACCATTCCATTCTACTTCTCTCACTCAGTTCACTTGTTTTTCTTTTTTTTGTTTTTGTTTTTGTTTTGTTTTTTTTTAAGTTTGACAACAATAATGCTGATAATTCCTGATTCTGGGATGGTAACAATGATCCAAATAGATTCTCATCATTTATCAGCATTCACAAAAAAGAGAACAGTTAGCTATGAGTTTCTAGAGGGAAAATCCATAGAATCAGAAAAGTAAAAGGTACATGATGGTTTATCTAGTGAAGACTTATAACAGTATGGTATTCCCTTTAAACATAACAGCACTCTGAAGGGGTTGCCTCCAATAAGGAATCATTTGCCTCTCTGAAAGGAATTCATTGGCAATGCCCAATCAATAAACTTGGCTATGCAATGGGCCATGCAGTCTTGGAAATACTTAGCCTGCCTTACATTCTCTTCAGGAATTTTGAAGACCTGGCCATCCCTTACACAGATGTCTGTATGCCTTCTAGGTGTCATAGACTATGCCAGACTTCTCTCAGCAGAGGGTGGAGATGGCTTTCTTTTTTGACCACGTCTACCATTTCCCTCCACAGATTATGCTTCCTTTATGAAACTAAATCTTCTTTTGCTGAGATAAGGATGAACACAATTTATTTGAAAAGACCCTTATAAAATGTATTATAGAAAGCTGCTCTGTCAGAAACATAACATTGAAAACTAAAAATTAACATCACCTACAAAGATATGCTAAGATCTTTCCACAAATTGGTTGAATGATCTTGGGCAAGTAATTTAACCTCTCTGAATCTATTTTTTCAACAATAAAATGTGCCTAATATTTTCTTGCGTCATGATACTAATTAGTTAAAAACCACACAGTAGCTGCACACCATAATGGATTCTGAAAAAGCCTCGTTCAAACACCAACATTCTATAAATAGTATTGTAGCTTGCCATATGAAGAGACAGCATCATTAGTGTCCTGTCTCAACCACATGGTTGGTGAAATTAGGACACAGACCATGAATGAGGTTGTCTAAAATTCTGATTCAGACAAACAGGCAATAGGGAAGGAAGCCTTTATCTAAGAGCTCATTATTTCCTCTTAGAATGCATGCTTAGAATTGTGGTGAAGCCCTTAGCCTCAACTGACAGCTTATTTGAACCTGTTTGAATGGCTCCTGAGATTCCAGTCAATAAACAGGATCTGGCCTGTTCATCTGCACATTCCTCTTAAATTCCTCAACACTTGATTTTCTGACCTGGTTCTCAGCCACTCAGTGTCAGCGTGTGGTCTGGCATTATGAGAAATTTTCCAGTCTGTTGGGTGGAAGTAATCCAATCCTGCTACTGTTTGCAGTAGAAGGGAGTGAGAGAACAAAGGCAAGATCCAAGAAAACAAGAAAAGTTCTGAGGCCTAGAAGAAGTGGCATCGTGTAGTAACAATCTGGAGAAGTGGAATTGGAGGTGACTAAGAAGGCCAAAAGATGGAATGTCCAGAGAATAGACCACTCTCTGGCTGGGAGCTGTGGGGACGAAGAGCAGAATGCCCTGTGTCTGGATTCTTCTGGGCATGATCAGGTACTGCAGCAGGATGGGCCGGTGGGACTGTGTCAAGGCCAGAAAAGGTAGACTTTGTCCTCCTGGGACTGAACAAGGGCCAAGAAACTGATTCAGTTGTAATTGTAGCTGCAGGAGCTCAAGTCTGAGGGTAGAGCATGGTGCCCTAGTGGAGTATACCAGTAGCAAAACACAGTTTGGGCAGACAGTTCCAACTGGCAGCCCAAGATAAAGTAGCATTCGAGAGCATACATGTGGGTGGTATTCCCTCCCCAGTGGCACGGAGGATTCTGCATTAGGCAACACTCCTAGTTCCAGGCAGAAGAGCGTTCAGTCTGTCAATGGGTGGCAGGGTCTCAGTCATTTAGCTCAAAGCAAACCTTTGGTTAAAACCATTGATAAGATGAAATGGGCTATGTGACCCGGAGGACGGAGCAAGACTCAAGGAGGGAGCCTCAGACTGAGGCTCAGGAATGAGACAAATGAGTCCAGGCTGCTGCAGTGATGAGAGCAGGGGCCCTGCAACAGGCCTAGCATAGCAGCAAGAATTGTTTGATGTGCAGTCATGTAAAATGGGTTAGAGTTTAGTTATCTGCAGCTTTAGGTAAGGCTTGAACTTGAGAGTGGGTGGAGGTGCAAGGTTTGGTCTTGAGATGGAGAGGTGGTGATTCCACCCGTAGTGAGGAGGAGGGATGCTCAAATTTAGAGCTGAAATGGGGAGCAGACAACCTGCAAGGTAGTTCTCTCTCCTCACACTCTACCTTGCTGTCAGTCTCGAAAAGTGAGACTCACAAACTGGTTTAAACTGGTTTAGGTGCATCTGCCTCACTTGCATTTGAGATGAACTAGATAATACTGCCTGGTTAAGTAGGGGAAGAAGCTTTCAAACGCTGTTGATCATCCCACTTAAGATTATCTGTCATCATTCATCTCCTCAGCATTTCAAAAGATGTTGCTGTAACATTTGGATTTGAAGTGATGACTGCATCAAAAATGAAAAATGCAAAAACTGTAAAGTCTAGGTGCACATGAACAGGAGGACTGCTCCCAAGATTTATTCCTGTGTTTATTATTTGAGTAAATCATAAGTAATACCTACGATCTAATTTGGGATATTAGTCATGATTAATTTTAGAGAGACATGATAATCCCTTTAAAGAAATCTTCCGGCCAGTTATATCAATTTTGCCAATCCATTGTGTAGGTTTAACTGTGCTACTGTGCTGCTGTATGACCTTTGCTATTTGCCACCGTGTCATGTGTTTAAATGGCACATCAAGGTAGGCTGATGGTTGCCACTTGCTTATAAACTTTAAAAATATACTTCAGCAATTTGTTCCATATTTATATCTTAGCATGTGATTTTGCTTTGTGAAACACAAAAGATAAATCTTATATTTAGGAACCATGTGCTAGGGAAGCTGGTAGAGTAGAATTTAATTGACTTTTTTTCCCTGCAGCTCTTGAAGAAATCGGATATGAACCCAGATTAGGTGGTGGCACACATATTTTTGTAAAAGGAATTTTACTTGTTGAGGCTGAATTTATACTTACAAGCCTCAGTCATCCTTGGTTCCTCTCTCTCCCTTCCAAAGTCAATTTTTACCTTGTTCTACCCATTCTTCTGCCACAACATCCCTGAATCTAATCTGTCTCCTTCTGTCTGTCACTATAGGCAGTGACTTTTCATATCCCCTAAGAGTACTTGTGCTTAAAATCCTTCTTTTCCCTCCATCCATTCTTGATATTGCCACTAAAGTCAGAGTATTAACACACAAATCTTATCAGAAGACTGTGCTGCTCCTAGCGTTTTTTACATAATTAAGTTTAAACCGCACTGGATGACATTTGAGGGGCTGGTGATCTGGTCCTAATTTATCTCTTTAACCTCCTTTCCTGCCTCTCTCATCCCTGACACACACACACACTGAGCCTCCAGCAACATCCCTCTGTTTCTCAACATGCTCTGCACAGTCATATCTTCATGGCTCTTGATACATGCTGTTTCCTCTGCTCACAGATTCTTTCTGGGTTTCTGCCCAGCTGACCCCTTCGATGCATCCATTAAGGACTGGTTCAGAGACCCACTTCTGTGCAATCTTCCCTCCTTCCCCCAATCAGAGCTAAGCAAGACCTTCATGAGTCTCCACAGCATTTGGAAGGCACCTATGTGGAAAACTAGGTATATTGCATTGTAAGATTTTGTTTATGATGAGTCTGTCTCTTCCACTCAGCCAGGAGCTCCAGAAAAACCAGTGGCCGTTACTTGTTCATCTATGTTTTATGCTCCCTCCTGCTTCTCCACCTGCTCTTCCAATCTCCAGGGTCTAGTATGGACCCCAATAAACCCCCCAGAACACTTGCTGGTTTCAAAATGAGTGATGATTTTATATGGGATTTCATGAGTTCCTTTAGTTTTACTTTCTTAACAAACTTGATGCTTATTCAGGCAAATCCACTTCCAGGTCCAGCTTACTGACTTTTTGATTCAAGTTCCCAGTCATTTCTCTCCTTTGGCGCAAAACTGATTGCACAGTACATACTGAAATCCTACTGTTCAAATTATATGTCAAAGTCTGAGAGTCCCAGGTCTTTTGCCAAGCTCAAATAATATACTTCTTAAAGCCATGGACTAAATTAAGCGCCAGTGAAAATGCTCTCCACATCGTCTCAGTTGTTTTTGCAGAACAACCATTTCTGTATAGCTCTTTCTCCTAATTTTTACCTTAAACTTTTCATTAGATACAGGCCATTTCTCCCTGTCTAATCATCTTCTGAGACCGTACATTATCCTGTTACTTCATTTATAATGGGAGCATATTTATTTTCTGTGATGATGGCTCCCGTGAGCCTCCCTTTTTCTTAGCTACCTACATAAAGTTAACTTCCTCAGTGGCAAATTAAGGACAGATACAAGCAGCCTGGGAACCAGGCTCTGTCACCATGGGGGGCCGCCCACTCAGCCTCCTTCTGTTCAACCATCCGAAAGATGCAGCTGCTAAGCCAGCCCCAGCATTGGGCTGCTCTCCCCCTGCCTTCTCTTTATCTCATCGAGGGAGTGGAGAAATCCCTTTCTCCATCAGGAACTGGTTGGGTTCGGATCCTGAGTTCTCTAGACTCTCCTCTTCTCCTCCCCCTACCCCAGCTGCCTACCATCTCCCTCCTACACCAAGGCCAGCAGTGACTGCGCTCCAAGACTCCCCCTCCTTCCAGAACTGCCTCTTGGTTTCCATAGCAACAGAAAATGTTGGTGGGAAGCAAAAATGCTTAACTGCAACTAGTGTTGGGGCTGAGAGGAGGAGGTGAAATGTGGGCCTCTCTGGAGGCTGCAGAATGAGGGAGAGGGGAGCACCCAGGTGAAAGCTGGGGAGAAAGAAGCCAGACGAGGAGCCCTCAGAGGACAGAAGGACAGGGAGGTTCAAGGGGAATGTGCACCGGCAAGCAGAAAACACATTGGTTAAGAACATGAGCTAGGAGGAGAAACGAGAGGAAAGACTTAGAGAAAGGAAAGCAGGATTCTAAATATAGTGAGTGAGGGGTTAGATTAGGTATAAAATTTGGAATCAGTGATTTTTATTTCAAAGGTAAGTAGTGGAAGGCAGTAAGTATAATGCAAAAAAGGGGGTGTTCCAGCTAAATAATTATATATATATATATGGCAATGATTATATATCTGGGCTTGTAATGGGTGTCCCTACTTATCAGTCATGGGTTATTGATCTTCTCTGATCCTGAGTTTGCTCCTCTGTTTGCTCATCTACTAAAAGAGAATTATTATCTACTTCAAAAAGTTGTGGGGCTCAAGTAGAAGAAAGCATACTAAATGGTCACTCATAGCAGGTCAGGTAGCTTTGTTTTGTTTTGTTTTAGCCATTGTTTGAGGTTGAGGATTGGTATTTCGATGAGGACTTGGGGCTGGAAATTTAAGCCAAAATTCATGGCAAACCATGCATTGTTATATAGTTTCTTTGTGTATCCATTTCAATTTTCCATGTGTGTTCAGTAGAAGTTATCAAGGTGACACAAACCTTGAGTACATGGTGTCATCACCAGACTCAATTCTAGCCGTTTCATCACAAATGGGAATCATCTCTTTCCTTCAAACAACTTCACCTGAGCTTTCAAAAAAGGCTCCCATGATATTTGCTCATTTCCTCTCCTATACAGCCATAGTACTATTGGCCTCATAACCTCTTACTCTTCTTTCTTCCCTTAATTCAAGAGGTTGCTGCAAAGACAGTAGTCCATGTCCACAATCATGTTTATAGTGGTCCACTGGTATTTTTTGAATGAATGTCTGTGCCATGACTTCCATTAGGACTCCAAGGCAAAATAATCTTGAAAACTTTTGACCTAACTAGTGATGCCTAAAAGCTGATTTACACCAGGCTGACTGGGCTATCATAGAAGAACATGATATTACTGCAGTGGCTCTACTTCTCTGCCTTCTTGTCCTTACACTGTGACGTAACAGCAACAATGATGACTGAGCTTGCTGTTCCAAGTGCTCTGTGTGGACAGACTAATAACTGTCACCTGAAGCCAATGAGATTAATACGTACTTGTTGTCATGCCTGTTTCCATGTGTGGAAACTGAAGGACAGAGCCAATACGAAAATTAGCCAAGATCATATGCCTTGTAAGTCTCAGGGCTGCTGGCATCAAGGCAGAGTCTATCCTTTTTGTCAAAACACTATGCTCCTTCTCCATGGAAGAAATAACTGGGCTCCATTAGGAACTGTGGCTTCATGCTATTCTTACTGCTCTTTTTTTTTTTTTTTTTAAAGATTTTATTTATTTGACAGAGAGCACAAGTAGGCAGAGAGGCAGGTAGAAAGAGAGAGGAAGGGAAGCAGGCTCCCCGCTGAGTGGAGAACCCAATGCGAGGCTCGATCCCAAGACCCTAAGATCATGACCTGAGCCGAAGGCAGAGGCTTTAATCCACTGAGCCACCCAGGCACCCCTATTACTGCTCTTTAGAGGCAACTGTTTTTTCCTCACATGGTGTTTAATGAATAAAGTGAGAATGTGTGACTATGCTCCCTGGCTTCTGTTTCAAGACGTGTACTGAGCCCATTGGTTTATCTCTTTTTTCCCCCCACTTAGGTCCCAGTAAAAATCTGAAAAGGAATAAAAACCTCACAACAAGGAAGATAACTGGAGAAAGGCTATAGGAGTATAAGAGGTTTCACTAAGCATCCAGAAGTCAGGAAGAGCATGGAAAAGCATTAATGGTGCACTGAAGTTGATATCGCTTCAGCCAGGGGTGTTTCCTGAATGAAAAAAGGAACTCAGGTTGCCTGTTGGGGATCCTGAGGTTTCAGCCTGAGAGGAGGAGGGTGGGGTGAAAGAAGACACTGAGAAGTGGACGGAAAATGGGGACAAATTAATAACAACCTGTGTACAGAACAGTTGCCCCCTTGACCACAATACTCATGGCCCACCACTTCCCCACTTGGCATTTCTCTCTTTCCTCAGGCCAAGAGGAAAATAGATACTTATTCTCTAAAGATATCTGAAAAATCTTTCTTCAGAGAACAAGAGCAGTTAGTATGGTGGTATCTGGGACACCCTGATCATTACAGGGGCACTCTACTCACTACAAAGTGAGGCCTGGAAGTTAAAAAAAAAAAAAAAAAAAAAAAATGCTTATGTGCACAGAGTTTCCAGTGAGCCCTTCCACTGCTTCTTCCTGAAATATGGACAGAAAACCACAAGCTACCAGTCATTGAAAGATAGCCTGTGGAAAGGAAAGAAAGATTAAGCTAAAACCAAAGCACAACAGAAAGACTAACTCTACAGATAATTCAAAGGAGAGAATTTCAAAATAAAAATGATCATCCTCCCTCCCAATCCCAACTTGTTTATCTCACAAAACAAACTGAGGGTTGCTGGGGGGAGGGGGTTTGGGAGAAGGGGGTGGGATTATGGACATTGGGGAGGGTATGTGCTTTGGTGAGTGCTGTGAAGTGTGTAAACCTGGTGATTCACAGACCTGTACCCCTGGGGATAAAAATATATGTTTATAAAAAATAAAAAATTAAAAAAAAAAAAAAGATCATCCTCTAACTGGTATCCCCAGACAGATTCAAAGCAATGTTATATGTAAGGAAAAAGAATAGGGTACCATGAGAAAGGAATAGAGTAGAAGACAGGGCTTTGAGAGATTAAATGTTTTATTGCCAAAGTTAAAAATTTAGAAAAAATTAGTTTAGAAAATTTAGAAATTTAGGAAAAAAAACAATTTAGAGATTGAACTCAATCTCTTAGAGTATAAGATAAAATAGAAAGATATTGTAAATGTTAGAGAGTGGATAAGTGACCCTTATAACAGGTTATGAGGCCAACTGAGTGGGTCTAATATCTGGCTAGTAAATGTCTGCAAAAAGGCAATAGAGAAAATGAAAGGAGAGAAATGACCAATGAAGTAATAGAAGAGAATTTCCCAGAATGTTATTTTTATATTTAAAGTGCCTAACAAGTGTGAAACAGGATGAAGAAGACACCCACTTAGTCACAAGTTGGTGACACATGAGGATACCAAGGATAAAGAGAGAAGATCCTAAAAACTTCTGAGAGGGAAAAAGGTCACCTATCAAGGAATCAATGTCAGACTTTCTCACAACCACATCAAAGGCAACAAGACAAAGGAGCAATGTCTTCTAAGCTCTGAGAAAAATTAGATGCAACCTGGAATTACACACTAAACTACAATATTAATCAACCACGGGGGCAGAATACAGGCATTTTTAGAATCACAAGGCTTAGAAAGTCACCTGTCATGTATTTTTCAGCTCTTTCTTTTTTAAAGTTGTTTGAGTGTATACTTTAGCAGTGTGAGAAAAAGCAAACCAAGAGAGAAGAAAATATCCAAGAAACAATGGGTTCAATTCAAGAGTGCAATAAAGAGAGTCTCAGAATGAGGACTATGAGGCAGTCCCAGAAAATAAGTGCAGCTTGGGACAGAAAGACTGGGAAATGGGGTCCCTAAGAAAAAGTAGGTCAGAAAAATAGATAGTATGATGGAGAATGTAAAAACCTAAGGACAAATAAAGACAGAAATGACAAAGAGAGGAAAAGTAATCAGAAATGATAGGGAAAAGAAAACAAATATTAAAAATAAATAAAAGGTGAGTTCTAGGATAATTCTCATGTTTCATTCATTGTGTGAATGGTGTGTGGCCATGATCATTGATGCCCACACTCATCAGGGTGGGAGTAGGAGCCTAGGGATGGGGTTTTCATCCCTGATATATATTCCCATAACCCACGAGGGTCATGGAGGCAGAGAAACACTGTACTTCATATACCAGTGCAAGCGTGGACAATGAAGACTTCTGCAGGGACCACCACAAGTCAGTTTCCCTACTTGCCTGGCAACACTGGGGTCTTTAGTATGATAGGAAGACATTAGAAACCAATATTGATGGTGGTGGAATTTTCTACTAGCTCTAGCATGAAGACAAAACTAAATTAATTTCATACATTACAAAGTGGTATTTCATAGCACCTGAATTTGTGGGCCAAGATTCAATCCGCAACTCTACTGGGGATAGAACCAAGTAGGAAAGAGAAAAAATGATGGTATAAATGAACTAAATCCTCACCTCGCATGTTATTTACTCTGTCAGTAAATGATGTCTAGAGTGAGAACTAAGGATATGTGCATCTCATATGGAGATAATTTCCAGAGCCATTAAGCACAGAAATGTTTAAGGTATTTATTTCTGGAAAGTGAGGTTAGGAGTGGGGAGAAGATATAGGACATTGTTTGCATTCAAGTTTTATTTGTACGTTTGTTTTGATGTCATCTATCTATCTATCTATCTGTCTATCATCCACCTATCTATATTCAAAAAAATGTTTAAAAGTATGTCTTTTTCTGTTAATCCATCTGTCCAAATTTCCTTGCTACAATGGAGTTGTTTAAATTGTTCTTGTGTCTAGTGTAAGCCACCTTCTTGGAAGAGGATGAGGTGGTAAATCAAATAATTAACCAGTCACAGGCATCCACTCATCCTTTTGCCAAACCTCTTCCTTTCTCATTTCCATGAGTGCTCTCTAGGACACAAGGAAGACCCCATTAGTACTGTCATTGTCTCAGTTGTGGGGTAACAGGAAGCTGAGGAGCCTTAATTTTCTACATCTAGACTTTGGCTCTGAAAACTGCTACTAAATTGGTAAGCTCTGATTACAGCTTTTTAATGTGCACTGTTTTTCCCTGAGCTGTCGAACAATCTTCTGAATTAGTATCAATAAAATGATTTCTAACAGGATCTCTGACACCAGAAGTTGCCACTGACGCCAATGTAATTATTATCTCCGGACCCAGCCAAGCCAGGCAGCACAGATAATCACCTACAACTATAGGCTGATAATTAGTCAGTCAGTCAACTGATGTTGAGTGCTCACAGGGAGGTTCTGGGGGGGTGACAAGGGAAGAGAAGACCCTGCAGTGACCTTTCCTCAGGGCACATCAAACTAAAAGGAGCTGAGGATGCAGAGAAGAGCAGAAAAGCAGAGATTCATACCTATCAAAAGACAGAAATAAATAAACATATTTTTGGTTACATAGACAGGGCCCTGGAGATACAAGCTGGACTGGAGTAAAAATGAACTCTCCCTGATCTAGCCCATGTCGACCTCCCTGGTTTTATGTATTGCCTCTTTTTGTTTTTGTCTCCTGCATCCCAACTGGACCCAAACCATTGGATGTCCCCTTATGTGCCTCCAAGCTAATAGGTTTCATTTACTTGAGAAGTTACTCCATCACTCAGCCTTCATCAGGCTGTGAATTTTCCCAGTCCATCAAGAGTTAGTATAAATCTGACTCTTTCTGTGGAGCCTTGCCTGAGCCACTCATTTTGATGCTTCTACTCTATTCTGAATTATAGTTCCAATCAGTTATTGTGCAGAAGTAATCTGTCTGTTTTCATGTTTGTTTCTGCAGTAGATCGTAAGCTTCAAGAGAGGAGAGTCTGGGTATATTACTCATTCCAAAAGAATTAAAATAGTTAATATTTGTAAAATACTTAGGACAGTGCCTAGAATATTAGCATTATATAACCATTTATAATCATTATCTTTATTATTATCATCGTTATTATGATCAGTCTTTGTGTTCAGGAGCTCCAGCATAAGGTCTGGCATGTGAAAGTGGCAGCTAAGCAAATACTTCTTCATTTGAATTATTGGAACTGAAATCAAACAACCTGAGTTTCAGAGATGAGGAGGTTGGCATGTGTTTTGGCAGTGGCCATGGTTCCAAAGTGAAAGTGAGGACGACTTCTTTGGTTATTGGAAACATAAAGAAGGGAATACTTTTGAAGAAGCAAAAGATCTCACAGGTGAATAAATTAAGGTTTGGAGGATAGGAGGGTATTTCTGATGGTATGAAACTAGTGAACACAGATTTCTTGCTGGCTTTGAGAGCCTACTAGCCCTCAGAAGATGGGCTTGTTTGGAGAAAGAGTTAATGTAACTCAAGTAAAATCAATTTTCTTCATGATTACCTGGAAATAGAAGGCCAATTGGTCAGACAGATGTTTCTCTGCTCATCCTTCTTTGCTGTCTGTATATGTGATGTGCTCGTGTGTGCTGCCATCTGGGTGAGCCTATCTGGGCACAGATAGGATGGATCATTAAGCTGTCTTTCCATATGGTGCATGAGAAGCATCTGAACCATGCTTTCACAGGTAGGTAGCATTTTCATTCACAGGGGCATTTCATGATCCTTAGGATTGTGCCAGATCAGTATTTCTTTTATTGAAATACTACATGCATTTTGCAATCTCACCGCCTTTGTTTATGGTTTCATTCAGTCTTGTATTATTGGCCCTATTCTTCTGTTTACATAAATCCTATCCAAGCCCATTTCTTTCAGAGAGCTTCCCTGACCACTCTGGCTCACAGATATCTCCTCATTTTCAGAACTCATAGAAATTCATAGATTCTAACATTTATTTCTCCCATGGTTATGTTCTATACTGTGAAAACACTTACGCTGTTGTCCTTTATGGCTATTTGAGTGTGTACAGTTATTTAGCATACTTATGCCAGTGTCAGCTCCCTAAGTAGACTGTGGGATCTTTAACAGGAGCCTGTATTATGCCTCTTTCTAGTCCCCACCACAATTGGCACAGTTTGAGGAGTACAGTAGGTATACAATAGGTATTTCCTTAGGAATGAATGGATAAGTCTCTCAGGAAATCCATTAAAAAAGATTTTCGTAGGCGCCCCCTCATAAATGCTTACTTACTTTCCACTTTAGATTGTTAACCCATATTAAAGGATAAAAGATGCAGGTTTAAAACACACAGATTTATATTTTAAAATGCTATAGTCTTCATAATCTGTGTTTGTTAATATACTACTAGTATTTGTTCATTTACTTTATAGTCTGGATGCAAGTTTAGGTTAGGGATACTGGACAAATCTACTAGACCCTTGAATATTTAAATATATTCTTAAAAATTAATTATCACAATTTGGTCAACCTTAATTAAGGGAACATCTTATTGGTGTGAGCAGTTGGGTGTCCTTGAGTATGTTTCTTAGGGAAAGGGCTAAATGCAATCTAGTTCCCTGGAAGTCCCGTAGTACTCTGCCAATAGCACGCTCTACTGCTTGACCTCTAAGCCTGAAAGGCTCAGGTCTTTGAGCGAATTTATAGTCGATTAATCAAGGTCTGTGGTGAGTTAAGAGTAAATTAAGGTGACATAAATTTCTAACATCCTTCAGAGTTATTTGACATAAGGTCATGAGATAGGTGTGTTATAAGTATTTTGGTGCTTCTAGCATAATTCATGTAAGTGTTTTCCTTGTATCCAGTGTATTATGAAGGCAAGAGCAATGAAGCCTTATGGCAGTTTCTGTGTGTCATTGTGCTGTCAGTGATTCCAAAGTGGTTTGCCAGCTAAATGGACCAGCACTCTTATCACCATCAAGATTCATTGCCTATTGAAAACACACAGCTAGTCTTAATCTGCTTCTCACCACTACCTTGTGAACTAGGTAGTACTAGCTCATATCTGTACTTGGGAAACTGATGCTCAGGGAGGTTAAGTGACCAGCCCATGATCTCACACAACTAGAAGAAGCCAGACCATGAAATCAATCCTATATCTTAAAGTGCAGTAGTCTTTGCCATTCCTACGAAGCAAAATGATTAAAAATCTTAAATAAATCCTTGACATGGTCCTGCAGTTCTACTCAATTTTCCTAGTAAATTCTCTTGCCTACTTTTGGAAATGACTCTATATCCCCTCTATCTTTAAATCTTCCACATTCTTGTCTCATAATTCACTTGAAAATAGAAACCACTAGGGGTGCCTGGGTGGCTCAATGGGTTAAAGCCTTTGCCTTTGGCTAGGTCATGATCCTAGGGTCCTGGGATCAAGCCCTGCATCAGGCTCTCTGCTCAGCGGGGAGCTTGCTTCCTCCTCCTCTCTCTCTGCCTGCCTCTCTGCCTACTTGTGATCTCTGCCTGTCAAATAAATAAATAAAATCTTTAAAAAAAAATAAAATAGAAACCACTAGAGCAAATATACCTTCATATTCTCATCACTTTCTATAAAAATCGCTATAGTATCTATCCTCTATCTTCTTTACTATTACAGTAGGAACCTCCCATCAAAGACAATTCCTCCACTTATCTCTGGATTCCAACCTTTATTCATTCATTTCCTTTATTCATTCATTTCCTCTCACTTTATTCATTCATTCATTCATTCATTCATTCAATCCTCCTTTCTTCTCCAATATAGTATTTCGATTTCTATCTGATCATTCCTTTCAGTAGCCAAACATGACTTCAATCTTTTCTGTTTATAAAAAAAAAAATCTTCCTTTGACCTCGAAATCACCCTTAGCTACTTGCTTATGTCTGTATTTCAACTCTCAGCAAAACTTCCTTCAATAGTTATCCACTCTATTACTTCTTTAACCCAATGCATTATGTACTCCTTCTGTACCCCTTACTACAGTGCATGAATGTATGCTTGTCAAGTTTTCCAGTGACCTCGATGTTGCCAGATTGGTGGCTCTTTCTCTGGTCTCACTTCGCTTGATCTCTCATCACCATTCTATTCAATTGATCACTTTCTCATGGAAAAAGTTTTGTGGAAAGATATTTCCTCTTTTAGACACTTTGAATTTGAGGTGTTGATACAAAATAGAAGTAGAATTTTTTTTTAACCTTTGTTGAGGATAAGTGAGGTCACCTAAGGTGAATGTGTGGAATGAGAGAGAAGAGATGGAAAGGGCTAAACCCTAGGGGATAGCAAGAGGCAGGAAGTCTACAAAGGAGCCAGAGAAGGGTAGTTATTAGGGCTAGAGATGCCATGGATACAGAAGACAAGGACGAAACAAGTGGTCAACAGAAGCAAAGACCAGATAAAGATGGTAAGTGAGAACTGGAAATAATATAGTGTACTTGGAGAATTAAGAGTTCATTAGTCAACATTTATAAATAATTTTAAGATGTTGACAAAGGCTCATTGTATCAAGGCCTGACTGTGTTAATTTGAAGAGCAAATCAGTGAGTGTAGTCATTTCTTTGGAGAAGCTTTGTTGTGAAGGCAAGAAGAGAATCCAGAATAGACATAGGATTAAGGGAGGGTTTTGAAAAAAAAATTAGGTTATATCTGAGCTTGTTCAGAGATTGTAGAAAAGAAGGCTTAACCAATGTTACACCATTTATGCTAGAACTAGGAGAGAATTTATTTAGTCTCCTGGATTGAGATAATATATGCATAATAGTTTAAATACTATAAAGGGCAATAGGAATTTAATATGGTGTTCTCATTTCTAGTACATCATAATTAATTATCAGGAAGTAAGTGGATTATGTTTTTTGACTGCATAACCATTCCATTATCCCCATTACCCCCCCAAAAGAATCTCATTATTACTTATCCAGCAGTTCTTAATTGATTGAATGATTGAATGATTGAGTTCTTAAATGATTGATATGAATGATCTTCTGCTTGCCCCCCCCTTTTTTTAAGGAGTGGGGGATTTCTAAAGTAGATGTTGACCAGCCTGTATTTTCTGTTCACTTGTTCTGAGCTAGCAGATAACTGGATGGGTTACATAGTTATAGGCCTGATGAATACTAAGTTCCCAGCTCTTCTTTACAGGATTATTCCTTCCTGATAAAAGAGTGTATAATATAACTCTTGTCAAATAAAATTGAGATACTCCAGATTCTAGGCTTGTTATTCCCAGAGCTCCTTCAAAACTCTGGAAGGAGAAACCCAATTCTTCTTGCCAACCATTTAAACAGACATTGGCTTAAAAACTCAAGATGTTCCACAATGCTTTGGATATGAATCCTAATCATCCTTGCTCAGTCTGACAGAAGGTAAACGTTTAACAATATGAAATTTAATTCTGTGGACTCAAGGGGCAGAAATCAATGACCTGATATTCAGAGGCCTTTGTTAATTATTCATTGTATTTTTCTTTTCTCCTAATATGCCTCTATAACATCTAAGTAGAGTCATAGGGGCTCTTGTTTCTCAAACCCTCTTAGATCATATGCTCTTAAATGAATGGATAGTTTCCAATGTCTATGATATGCATGGTACATTCTTAGGAAGTCTGGGATGAAGTCAGCAAAAAGTATACAGTGGCCTGGAAGGTATTATTTCTGTGTCTCTTTAAGCTTGACTTTTCTGGAGGATAATAATACATAGCAATTCATAATGACAACTCACTACACTTTAGAAAAGATTATACGGAAGGGTAAATCATGTCTCCCATGAAAACTACTCCTGTTCAATGTGGTGTCTCCTGTATGTATGGAATGACTTCCACTTAGATGGTCTCATAGTCTGAGGACACACTTGACTTGGAGGTGTGTGTTTTTTTATAACAGTGTGCATAGTGGGAAGTTTCTTAAGTCTGGACTTCCTAATCTCTGCATGAGGCAAGGTTTTTCTTCTCTCTCATAACTCTTCTTGGTACTCTGAATCATCCCTCAAATAACAAGGAATGCTTATGCTACTTTGTTTGTTCAGAGCCCATACCTTTCTCACCTCTGTTATGTTGCCTGAGCAAATCTTATTGAAAAATTTTTTCCCTTTGGAAAATTTGAAGCTTGAGTGTGTTGGGCAAGATACTTGGTCTCTCTCTAAGTTTTGTAATTGGTAAAACTGGAATAGTAATACATACTTCATAACATTTGTGGGAGAGGTAAATATAATGTATGTAAAAATATATATAACAAGTTTTTTTTAACAGTAGTTATTTTATTAAATTGGTTATATTGGGCTCTGCTACCAAATAGTTATCAAATATAAGGATGGCAAACAAATGAATATTTCCTGTAAATGTGATTTATTGAGGGGCCAGCAGAGCTGAAATGTAAAATGGAAAGACCATAAGGCTAGAGAGGTAGGAAGTTCTCAGTTCTGGCCTTGCTGCTTCTCATATTAACTAGCATCATAACCTTGTATACAATGACCCATGCATGCGAAACTGGAAGCTATCAGGGAGACTGCATTTATCATTGATGAAAGAATAACATCAGATTCTTTCAACATTTTAAATCTCATGTAAACCTCAGGTAGATTGAGTTTAATTCAATTAGTCAAATATTTAGAGTGTGTGACCATTATGGACTGTGCTTAGCAACAAGAGGGATAATAAAGGATACTGTTGTACACACATTTATTAAGGACTGCTATGGGCTGAACTGTATTCCTCCTAAATTCATATGTTGAAGTCTTCACTCCCAGTACCTCAGAATGCGCCTTTATTTGGAGAAAAGGTCTTTACAGAAGTAATCGAGTTAAAAATTAGGTCATTAGGGTAGGCTCTAATCCAAGATGACTGGGGTCCTTATAAAAAGAGGAAATTTGGACACAGACACACACAGAGAGAAGATGATGTGAAAATACAAGGAGAAGACTATGGGCACGTGAAGGCCTAAAACAGATCATCCCCTCACAACCCTCAGAGGAACCAGTCTTGCCAACACCTTGATCTTGGACTTCTGGCCTCCAGAACTATGACAATAAATTTCTGTTGCTTGCACCACACAGTTTGTGGCCCTTTGCTATGGCAGTCCTCGCAAACAATACAAGCACCTATTATGTGCTAGGAAAATAGTACTGAACAAAACACTGTTCTTTTTCTCAGGGGAAGGAGTAAGGTAGAGAAGCAGATAATTCAGCCTTGTGTGATAAGACTGCTCCATTAAAGGTGTGTATAGGGTGCCATGGGAGGCCAGTGAAGGACAGTTGAGTATACCACAACAGAATTTGTAAAAGGCTCCTCCCAACAAGGAACCTCTGAGCTGGGCTTTTTGAAGTAAGAGTTACCCAGGCTAAGGAACAGTGCAGGAAGGGAATGTTCTGGGCAGAGAACAGTGTGTACAAGACGTAGGGTGTGCAAAGACGTGGATTTGTGATTAAACATGGCATGGTTGTAGAACTTTAATAATTCAGCATGGCCAGAGCTTAAGAGGGGTGAAAGATCCATCTGGAGAGGTGAGCAGGGTCCAGACCAATAGAAGGTGGTTCCACAGAGGAGACTGTGGGGCGGGGGGTGGCTAGAGGAATGGGTCTTTCTTGGAAGAAACAAACTAGGTTAGGTGGGAGGGGAATTATGAAAAAAGGAAAGGTATATATTTGGCAGTGAGTGTTCCAGCGTGATTAGAGCAGAGGCCCTCTTGAGAAGCAGTGGGGATGAGGTAGAAAATTAGAAGTAGGATAAAAAGTTGCTCAAAGGACCCAAAGTATGACAAACTGGGAGTGCTTCAGAGGAAGTGCCAGCGTCCTAGTCAATGTCTGCAATCTAACAGGGCTCTCTAAGCATTTGCTGAATGAGTGATGGGAGGAAGGATGAAATAATGCGGTTGTGGTGAGTTGAGCAGGGACCGTTGATCAAAGAGGTTTGGTTTTGAAATCCAGGTGGTGCTGGGCAATTTTTTAAAACCTTGTTGAGTTTCATTTATGAATATATAATAATAATAAAATAAGAATTCTCTTCATTTATAAATATGGGGATACTAATACTAACCGATATAGTGAGGATTATTTGGGATACTTTATATGAAACTGAATTGAATTTTAAATCCATTCAATCAGTGTTTATCAGAAACTACTATGTGTCAGGCACTGCACTAAACTTTAGGAATACAGAGACAAATAAGACCCGATCTCTGCCTCTAAAGGAACTCACTTTCTAGGGTGGGAGACAGACATCTGAACATATCATTGCAACGCAATATAATAGAGATTAGCACAGGGTTAAGGGTGGGGTGACAGGGGTGCACAGAGACAAAGTGATTACACCTGCCAGATGCCAGGGTGGTATAAGGAAATACTTCCTCGAGGAAGTGATGCTTAAGCTGAATCATGAACAATGCTGCACAATTAGGTGGAGAAGGAAGAAAAAGGAATTCCAAAGAGAGTGAAAAACAGGCTCCCTTTGCAGCTGTGTTTTTCTAGTTCCTATGCCGGCGCAGTGCTCTTGCTGAAAATATACTCCCGTCTGATTGGCTCCAGCAAAAACACCCTCTCCAGCTCTTATGAGACTCCTGAAGGCTGCCTCTTGCTCTGAATATCCTCAGCTCTTGACCAGGTTCTCTTTAAACCGAAAAGGCCTTTGGTAACCTTGCTGTAGCCACCTGCCAGATTCCTTCACTCCCTTCTCTTTCCTTCTCTCTTTTCTTCCTTTCTTTCATCCTTATTTGCCTTTTTCCTTCCTCCTTTCATCAAACATTTACTGTGTCCACATGTGTAAGCCATGAGTTGTCCTCGGAGATACAGAGGGTCAAAACATATTTCTAACTCTCAAGGAGTTAAAAATTATCCAGTGCGTGGGCAGCAAACTATGGCTCTTTCACCAAATCTGCTTGCTTTTGTAAATAAAGTTTTATTGGAACACAGCCACGTATGTTATTTACATATTGCCTATGGCCACTTTCATACTACAACAGCATGTTGAATAGTTGCAACCGAGACCACTTTCAAGGCTTAAAAATATTTACTATCTGGCCCTTGAGAGAACAAATTTACTGACCCTTGTTCTACTATTTGGGTGTGGGAGAAGTGATGGGAGTGGGTGGGCAGGTAAATAAGTAATAGGACACAGTAAAATCAGTAGTAAGATAGGGAACTCCAGAAGAAGGGTTCTTGACCCATACTTGGAGGGCAGGGGAAGAAGAGGCAGCTGAAAGAAGTGACAACTAGGTTAAGAACTAAAGGATAAAGAGGAGTTAAGAGGGGGAAGGAAGGTCATTCTTGGCAGAGAGCAGCATGTGCAAAAGGCCAGGCAATGAAAGATAAATACACAGTTCTCTAGATCTGTGAAGACAGAAAATGGTAACAGAAGACGCTGAAAAATAAATTGGGGCCGGGCAGGTCAGAAAGGATCCCGAATATGAAAGCCATATTAAGGATTTTGGAAACATAATCTTCCGCAGGTAATTGAGAATCACTGCAATATTTTAAGCAGAGTAGTGCTAAGGCAAAGATGTGCTTTAGAAAGAACACTCTAGCTGCGGTAATACTTAACATTTTTGGGCATTTGTTCTATGCCAAGTCTTTGCGAAATGCTTTGCATGCCAAAATGTATACGGAGATGTTTATTGAGTAGTTGGGCTGCAGTGGAAGTCAGGTAGAAAGAAGCTGAGTAGGACAGCTACGGATCCAGGAGTACTAACAATCTCCCTAATGGATGGACAGGTAGGGCATCACGCACATTTAGCGGGAGGAGGAGAATCAGAGAACAGGATGATTGGAAAGGACAGTGTAATGTTACAGAACCCCAATAAATATCAATAGGGGGTGAAGACCAATAAGGAGTGAGGGCTGAAAATAAGACATTGTAAAGAGGGCAAGAGAAATGAAGTGAGAAGAAAGGGGGCTGGGGTTTGGCAAGAAGCAGGTCACTGCTGATTTCAAAGAGAACAATTTTAGCAGAAGAGCCGGGAAGCAGACAGAATCGTAGGGGTTAAGGAGGTGACTAGAAGTGAGAAAATGGTGGTCATTGAGAGATCTGTCTTTTAAAAGAAGCAACAAATTTGATCATGGCTGGATTTCTCTTTTTTTTTTTTTAACTTTTAAAAAAAATTATTTATTTATTTGACAGAGAGAGAGAGAGATCACAAGTAGGCAGATAGGCAGGCAGAGAGAGGGGGGGAAGCAGATTCCTCACTGAGCAGAGAGCCCGATGCGGGACTCAATCCCAGGACCCCAAGATCATGACCTGAGCCAAAGGCAGAGGCTTTAGCCCACTGAGCCACCCAGGCGCCCCAATTGTGGCTGGATTTCTTAAAATTAGTCCATAATTCAGCAGTATGAATAAGTTTTCTGAGTCATGAAACAAATTCCTCGTCCCAAATATCTGGTCATTTAAAGCAATACTGGAGAGGAAATTATGCAAATATGCTGGATGACTAAATTAAAGGCCAATTCATGTGAGCATGAGTTAGTAATGGAAGCTGTAGTACTGCATTATTAGAAAATGGGGCAGCTTATTTTAATGCTTAAAAATGTAACTGGAGTAACTTCCAGATGGAAGAAAAGGCCTCTTCACTATCACCAGATTAAAACTGCAGCTAATGTTTTTTCTGAAAGCCATTCTTCTGAGATGGTCATCCCTGAACATGTCCTCATTTCTGACTTTGAGCTACACAAGCAATCAGCGTCCTTCCAAGGCTAATGAGGTCTACAAGAACAATTAACAACTCTGCCAGCACCAATATTGCACCCGGCAATTGAAAGAGCTCAAAATATTAAATAACAAGTCCAAAGAACATTTCTCCTAGATCCCTCATTAGACTGATTTTACAGATGAGTAAACCAAATCATAGAGAAGGAAGACAGTGGAAATGAGAAGTCTTACTTGAGTTCTGTTTCACACCACTGTGAGGCTCTTGCCTATTACATTTGTAATTAAGCTGTTGTCCAGATAAAGAATGACTCCCTCCTGGCACTGACTTTTGGATGCCAACAGATTTTAAATGCCTGTAGTTGAAATATATATATTTTATCGTTGTTGCAGAAGTGCACGTGTAATGACTGGACTAAGTTTGTAAAATGACAGCAGCACATTCATTATACCACCCACTTCAGGGCCTAGAGTGTTTCAGGAACAGGGTGGTGTGGGGAATGTGGCAGGTATTTTTTCTCTTGGACCTTTAAATCTCAGTAACTTTATAAAATTTTCTTAAGTCATTTTGAAATAAGAAATCATCTCAGGGGTTATTAGGCTTACCCTTTAGGGACAATTTATTTTCCTGCTTCACAAGTTTAACTTCTTTCTTGGGTCATGATATGTTGCTAAGACACTGAAAAGGTCATTTTATCAGGTCAACTGTAAATGGTGCTCTTATTACAGAAAAGTTATATAAAAGAGGAAAAGAAACGTAAGTACATTCGCATATAAAATGCACCACAAAAATGGAAAAGAAATTCTCAACTAAATACTTATAAGATCAATCTTCCTTCAATCTTTTGTTCAGATGGATGGCTTCCAAGAGCTCTGTGGCTCCACTCTTCAGTGTCACCCTGACCTTCAACAAGTCCTTTATGAATGCTACCCATCCAAGTGTACAAAATGCCAAATCAAATAGGGCTCCTGGAATAACTTTATTTTTTTACTCTGTAAAGGATGCATTTGGGGTATCTTAATATTGGTCAAAGCATCCTAAGCCAAGCTAGATGGCAACTGCTAGAAACACAGGAAATGCTAAAAAAAAAAAAAAAAAAAAAAAAAAAAATTGGCATAATTCCATTCTTCCCCCCTTTTGATTAGAGTTTACAAATATAACTGTCAGCTAGTTATCCTGGGTGAGGCTATGAGTCAGTCCTCCTCGGATAATAAAAACTTCTTAATTCAATTTTGGACCATAAATTTACCATAACACTGTCAGTGTTTTGTTGTTATCAGTATCTTTATATTTCTTTACTCCCTGCTATGATAGATTTTATCTCTTCCATTGCCTACTGTAATTTGTTGCTGAAAAAAACAATTGTTAGTAAGTAATATGCTGAGGGGTGGTGATTATATAAAAGGATGAGGGGCAAGATCCCTGCGAAAGAATGTATGTGTGTACCTGTGTGTGTGAGCTCATGAAGGAATGAGTGCCTAATGTGAGTGCAAATAATTTGATAGGCCTGAGAGCAACACTGTAACCTGTTAGAGGTCAAGAACTGTGTATTGTTCACTGTTACATTCTCAGTAATTAACACTGTTTCTAGCACATATGAAATGTTTAAGGATAGTTTGCTGCACGAATGAGTGAAGGGTACTAATGCTCCAGGTTCATGGGCAAAACAAGGCTTCCAATTTAAAAATGAGGTTGGATTGGGCACCTGGGTAGCTCAGTGGGTTAAGCCTCTGTCTTTGGCTCAGGTCATGGTCTCAGGGTCCTGGGACAGAGCCCCACATCGGGCTCTCTGCTCAGTGGGGAGCCTGCTTCCCCCTCTCTCTCTGTCTGCCCCTCTGCCTTCTTGGGATCTCAGTCTGTCAAATAAATAAAACCTTAAAAAATAAAAATAAAATTAAAATGAGGTTGGAGATCCATCTGTAACAGTCTACTGTGCACCCAGTTGTTATGGCGTGATGTCTATATACACAGAATTATGCTAGGAGTTGTGAGAAAGACCAGAGAATTGAATACACACAAAGTGGACTTGAAGAGTTTCTAGTCTAGTGGGAGAGACAAGAAATATACGAGCAAAAACTTAACTTCGAATTCTAGAGAGTGAATAATGGCATGCCCAATGTAATTTTTCATACCGAATACAACCACTACATAAGTGCAGAGAAAAGAGAGTCTCCAGAGGACTAGAGTCATTACGGAAAGCTACATAAACAAGGCAGGAATTGAGTTAGACATCTGAGGATTTAAAAAGAAAAAAAAAATAAGAGAGAGAGAGGGAAAGGAAAGGAAATAGCTGTCCAGGATGGGGAGAGGAGAGTACAAATAAGCAGTCATCAAGAGAAGAATAGATAGTCTGAGACTTAAAATTTAGGAAGGAGTCATCAGACTTGGAAAAAAGAGATGATGATGATAGAAACATATATAATAAGGAAGTAAAGAAGCATGTAGGTTTAGTATACTAAACACTTCATATCTAAACTCCTTGGTTAAAAAAAAAAAAAAAGTCATGTTGAAACATAGACATATTTTAGGACCTGGCAGCATCCCCAGAGGCTAGTGAGTAGCACATGCCTCACTAGGAGGAGACTGACCATATATTACTTTGGAGGGGACGAACAGGTAAGTAGGGCTTGAATAAGTCTTCAGATGAAGGATTCTGTATTGAAGGAGCCTTGGATTGCAACATAAATCTAACTCTCCCAAAGTCTTAGATGACCTGATGTAGTTTTGTAGTCATTCCTTATATTTTATCAATTTCCATTTATTATATATATTTAACGGTACAGGAAAGTCAGAACAGTGTATACAAATATCATCAAAGCAAGACCAGGTACATAAAGAATACATTTGGAATTCTGATTTTCAGATACTGAGAAAAAAAAAAAATTCGCACAGCAGTAAAATAAAGGAGAAATATTAAGAGCCTAAAGGGGAAGCAATAATTGATAGATAAACAAAAAACAAATGAAGGTCTTACTTTTCTAATCTCTCTAAGAACTGAAGTAAGAAATCTTTATTAAAGTTAATCACAGCCCTGTGGATAAATCATCCATATATTGTATTTATGTGTGAGAATATGTAGAACAGAGTTAGTAAAAAATTTTTTTAAGGCTTTCAATAAATACTTTGAAAGTCACTTATATGGATCCTTTAAAACATTCATTAATGGAATATTGATTAAATCAAAAATTAACTCTTGAGAATGTTTCCTAAATAAAGTATATCTATGCAGGGATGTAAAATGAAGTTTCAAGCAACATTAATTATATCCTTTTGATGTCTCTACTGTCTTGTTCTAAAAAGCTAATAAGACCTGCACTACATCATTGTTAATGGGAGTGTGGTGCTTGTTGCTTAGGCAACAGGATGAATAAATGCAGGTCAGAATGTGCTTCAAGAAAAAAGAAAGCTAGAATATGATACTGAGTGGAGACTAAGTAGGTCTAAAAGATTTTTCATCCTATTAATAAAATCTGTTTCTTAAACTGGGCTGATCATATTAGTGTACTTTAACTAAATTCATAATTAAATAAATCAGATTATGGAAATCAATAAATAATTTTTATAAAGGTAGAAACTAATTTTTATGATTCTAGTAGCAAATAAATAGTGTAGAACAGCATATAAAGCAATAATTAATGACACTATTTTATGGTCTGCTCGGTTTTCATAATTAACTCCACCGAATGATGATTCAAAGTTTGTTTCTTTTTTAATTAATTTTGTCTCATGAAGAAAGTATTTGATTGACTCATCTGAATTAACTTTGTTTTCTTTGTATGATTTTCTGGAAAATCATACATAAAACTTAGAACTATAAAAGTAAAGACAATAATCTATGGAGAAGCTCAGACCTTGGTTTTGTCACATATACCCAGGATTTTTGCCTCCCAGATACATTTTGGAGTACTTATACATAATTCATCCTTGAGTGTTGTTTTACGACCTCAAGATGCTTATTTTAAAACTGTTTGATTAACCTTTCAGTTTCTGGCTTTCAAAAAGTGGTTATATTTGCTCAAATGTGTCCAACATTCAGAAAATTATATTGAATTAAAATATTTGGAAGTAGCCAAATAGTCTAGAGAATCCAAAGACCTATCTAGCTTCTCATGGAACCAGAATAAATTTGGACAAGGGTTTGAGGCGTGAGAATGAGAAAGTCTTATCTCAGGCAGAGACAGAGGGAAAGAATAAAGACATCAAGATGTGCAGTAAATATAAATAGCCATGAAAAGACTTTCATTCTGTTTGATAGTTCCCCGAATTCTTAGTGTTCTCTGTTTAGAGTCCTAAGTCTGTCCTAAATCTGCTCAGTGTCCTAACACTGTCATAGCAACTGAAGAAATTTTTCTTTTTTCCTATTTCAATACCCACGATATCTCATCTGTCTAATCAATTAGTGACAGTTCTCTTCAACAGGAGAAAGGTAACAGTAACTGCATATCCCATTATAAAAAAACACATCCGTAAGAGTTCTATGTATACGGTTACTTAGGGCTCATATGTCTTACTACATCTATGTAGCTTTTTTTCAAAATCTCGTGGAGCATACACTTTTTAGGAAAAGAGGCTGAAGTTTAACAATTTGACTAATTTTTAAATCCATAATAGTCAAGTCAAGCTTGGAGAAAAATAATTTTAAATGAAAATTAAAAAAAAAAATCCTAAGTAGCTTTCACATTTTGTTATCTATTCTAGCATTAATAAGTTTCACGTGTCTGCCCCAGCATTTTATTTAGAAATAGCTATTAATTATTTTCTGCAAGACATTTGTGTGTTACATGCTTATATTATGCAGCTCTCTCTAAATTTAGGGATCAGTAATATGTGTGATGAGAACTTAAAAGCAAGGAAAGGTAATAAGGACTGTGACGTAGTTTAACAAGGGAAACTGATGAGCACAGGGGGAGGTATGTGAATGATTAGAAAGCTGTATTATGGGTCTGCACATCTCCCCACCCTCCTTCCTCACCTATATTCATCACAGGGAGAAGTTTGCACACACCGGGTTTAGACTGCATGCAGACCAGTGTTCGGAAGTACATGAATGTACTTAGTCCATCAGCCTCCCTTTCTAAATACTGACAGGTAGTTGACGGAAACGTTTGTTTCTTTTATCTGAAGTAATAAATAACACTTCAGTGCTCTTCAATCAGCATGTGTAAGTAAGTGAATGTTCTCCATAATTGACCATCTGAAGCAGTTTGCTAACAAACTAAAGGTCGTCCACATAATTTAAACTGCTTATCGAACAATTATCAGGAAAAAAATAATCCTCACACCGTAAACATAACAAATTGTCTAATTAATCACTAAATGCTGATGCTCAAATGAAAGATGTTTTAGGAATCCAGAATTAACTGAAGAGTACTATAATCTAACTGGGTATTCTGAGATGACAAATTTATAAAAATCACACAAAGAATGACAGGGAGAATATAAATGTTAATCTTCCTTCACTGCCTATAAATAGTACTCTCACCGGTTCATTCACATAATACATATGTATATGGATGCCTATAGATCTCATTTTTCAGCAAGTGTCTATATGCACACAGTAAGTTCCATCCTAAGGGCATCCGATTTTCTGATGCAGTTACATATATAAATTGACCGGTTTTGGTGCAAATCAGGCTGCCTCTGAGCCGTGTAAGACACATAAGAAGCAAAGACAGACAAAAGGCAGCTCCGTGGACACAGAGAGCATCTTACCATAAACTGTACATTGTCAAATCCATTAGCCATCAGGTGGTTCTCGTACTGAGGTAGCCCAATGCTTTCCAACCATTGTCCCACTGTTTGGACGGGGCATCTGGGTCCTGTAAGAGGATGAAGAGGGAAGCGTTTAAGCAGGGAGTAGCCGTCCACTGGGTAATAGCGGTAGTCCTGGGCTGAGAGGTGGCATTGCCACATCATGCTCCTGGGAAAGTTGCTATCAAAGGAGCCCGCCAGCTTGACAGATTAATGTTCTCAGCGAGAGAGCAAAGTCAGAAGTAAAACATAGTTTGCCAGGCAGGCTGTGGAGTATGACTTGATCCTAGCTCCACATTTCTTACATATTAATCTTTACTACCGACCAGTACGTCATACAGCCCCCAAAACCAGGCAGCAGAAGAAGGCATATCAAGCTGTCAGCTTAGGCTGGTCTGCGTTCTATGTGATTGTTGGAGTACTCCACAATAAGCAATGCACGGCCGGCAGCCAGAATTCTTTTTATCAAGTACTCCTACACTCATCAGTATGCAGCTCCATGCTCCTTGCTCCCCCTCGCTCGCTCCCCTTCATTACCCAGCCCAGGCTACACCTCGCATTTTCAATAATAGCCATCAGATAAGGCAGATTTTTTTTTTTTTTGTCTGCAAGCTGGAAGCCTGCTGCTGCTGCTTCCTCCTACACACCCATCCAAGCGTCAATCCTGAATGATGAGAGCAGTCAAAACAAATGCAGAAAATAGCAAGATTCAAAAGCAAACCAAAGTGCTTAAATCTCAATTGAATCTTCATACTGGTTATACGTTACAGGGCTATTTGTTGTGGAATTTTACGTTTCAAAAGACACCAGGAAATGCAAAGCTTTAACTATAGCTTATAGCGGAGCTCACTACAGGTTTCCTTTTTCCTCTCCTTTTCTTCTCTTTCCTTTCTTCTTTTCTAACTGCAGCACAGATAAATGTTTCCGATCTAAAGCTTTGCAGGGTTTGGAGAATAATTATTCTCTTCCTTTAACATGCTGTATGAAAATGAACCTCTCTGAAATATTTTTTTTTTCCCCTTCGGAATTACTGCAAAATACAGAAACTGCATCGCAGTCTTGAAGTCAAGATAATTCATTTCTCAATTGCAGGGCTTCTTCTAAACAAAAATATTATTAGGCACAAGAAATCCTTTTCCCCTCTGATATTTATAACCCAGTCTACCAGGGTTAGCATTCTAAATTAGCTATAAAGGTAACGTTACTGGGTAGAGATTTTTAATAAAGAAGAAGAGCCCTAACCAAAAATAATTCAAGAATAACAGATGCAAATGTGTGAGTTTTACTGAATGGCAGACAGATTGGGTAATTTATTTAATAATTGAGAGAAACCAGAGATTAATAATAGAACCCATAGAAAAAATAATAGACCATAGGACTAAATCATAAGAAAGAATAGACTCTTAAGATTGGGAGATAACTTGAAGAAGGGTTAGTCTAACCTGTCTCTTAAGGCAGAAATCCCTTATCATAGGGTGCCGAGATGTTTATCACCGAATTTATGCTTGAATACTGCCTAGAACGCAGCTCTTACTACTTATCAGGAAGACTCCACTTATTAGATATTTTACTTCCTACCTGACTCCTACTCACTTGTTCCATCTCTGCCTTTGAGGTTACACAGCCTAGGAACAGTGTCTTTTCTACATAAAGTGTTTTAAAAATCAAAGATAACTCCCATCCCCCCAGAACAGTGCCTGGCACATAAAAAGTGCTCAATAAACATTAAATAAATGAAACATTATTTTTCTTCTTTCTCCAAACCTTATCTTTCTCTTTTTAAGAACTTTGGCAGCCTCCCTGGCACACAGACATGAATCTTTAAAACATCTTGGACTCGCTCTTTCACTGCCTGACATGCAACCCCAGGTTCTAGTCCAACCTTACCAGGGTGTTTTGTATCCATTCCCTGGATTCTACTTCCTTTTTCATGTTTGTGGAATGGCCATCCACTTTGATTCTGTCATCTCATAAGACATCTAGGCCCACATGGCTGGATGCAACGATAGTATCTATATTGCTTTTCCTATCTCTGATATTTTAAAATCTATTTTATACATGGGTGTCAGACTAACCTCTCTAGGACAGTTTGGTTTTTATGCCTTGTTTCAAAACCCCTCCATGGTTTTCAGTTGGCTTCAAAATAAACTCCCATCTCCTCCTAATGAGATTTTGGGGTCTCCATGATCTTTTACAAATCATCTACATTTATTTATTTTTCCCTGACACTCCAGTCACGTGTTATTTCTGGCTGGTCTCTAAATGCATACTGCAACATACTTGGGTTGGTTTTGTTATGTCCCCACATTTCTGCCCCTTCTTTGGCTTTGGAACAGATGACATTTCCTTTAGTTTTTTGTAATCCCTCCTAACAGGAATAAATGCTTTCTTTAACTGTTTTAAATGGCATTTTTTTTACCTTCTATTAGGACAAATAAATATTTTCTAATACTATAGTTATTTGTGTATAAGACTTGTAGAACTATGTCTTGCTAATACTGCTTGTGGTAAGGATTCAGGATGTGCCTGCTAAACCAAATAATTTTCATTTCATAATCCAAACAACATAAAATTCTAGCTTCAGATTTAATATTTCATTAAAAAATTTCTATCTGAAGTCTCTGAATTTTTATTTTAAAAATGATAGGTAGGTTTTTATATAAAATTTTTAGGTCTGGATCTTTAATATCCTCATCTTCCTTTTCACTTAATTAAGATTTATTTCTGATTGGTTCTAGATCTTTCAAGAAGGTCAAAAAGTTTGCAGCAGTTAAGGAGTCAGTTTTAAGGGGCTCTGGCTGCTCAACATTACTTGTATGAGAAGTTGAAATCAAGACACTGTTTGTTCTTGGCCAGCTCTAAAGCTGGTATAAGGTGAAATTAAAGGTAAATATCAAATACAGCCTTTCCTAGGATCATATCCACACTGTTCCTCCTGATCATTATGAACTATGAGCAGGTGGATAGGCTACAAAAAGATTGTACAAACATAATAATAATGTTTTAGCTTGGTAAGGCATATGCTAAAATCTTAAAATCCTAAAATCCCATTTCGTCTCTTAAGATACATATCAGGGATCAAGTACTGCCACACACACACAGCCTAGGTATCAAATCATCTTTGTTAAGTGAATGAACTAATGACACTGGAAATGGTTTTGATAGGATTTTCATTTCTTAATAGAGAGAGAGAAAGAGATAGAAGAATTATTTCAAGGTCCAGACTGCTTTATGAAAACATAGCTTGCATACAGGCTAATATCTTGATGAACATAGAGGTACACATCCTCAACAAAATATCGGCAAACTGAATTCAGCAATATATTAAAAGGATCATTCACCATGATCAAGTGGGATGTATTCTGGGACACAATGATGGTTCAATTTCCATAAACAAATCAACATGATATACCACATTAACAAAACTAATATGATCATCTCAATAGATGCAGAAAAAGCACTTGGCAAATACAACATCTATTCACAATAAAATAAATCCGAATAAAATGGGGTTAGAGGGAACATATAGCTCAACATAATAAAGTCCATATATGACAAACCCACAGCTAACATCATACTCAATTGTGAAAAACTGAGAGCTTTTCCCATAAGATCAGAAATTAAATAAGAACATCCACTCTCACCACTTTTATTGAACATAGTACTGGGAGTCCTAGTTGCAGTACTCAGACAAGAAAAAGAAACAAAGCATTTAATTGGTAAGGAAGAAGTAAATCTATCACCATTTTCAGGTAACATGAGACTATACATATAAAAACCTTAAAGACTCCACCAAAAATCCATTAGAAGTGATAAATGAATTCAGTAAAGTTGCAAGATACAGAATTAATACCCAGAAATCAGTAGCATTTCTATACTAACAACAAAGAATTTCTCTGCTCTGAAAGAGAAATTAAGAAAGCAATTTCATTTACAATTACACCAAAAAGAATAAAATACCTAGGAATAAACTTAGTCAAGGAAGTAAAAGATATATACTCTGAACACTATAGAACACTGATGAAAGAAATTGAAGATGACAAAAACAAATGGAAAGATATTCCATACTCATAGATTAAAAGAATTAATATTGTTAAAATGTCCATATTACACAAAGTAATCTACAGATTTAATGCAATCAAAATACCAACAACATTTTTCAAAGAACTAGAACGAATAATAAAAAAATTTGTATGGAATCACACAAGACCTGAATAGCCAAAGAAATCTTGAGAAAAAAGAACATAGATGGAGGTATCACAATCCCAGATTTCAAGATATACTACAAAGTTATCATAATCAAAACAACATGGGACAGGCACAAAAACAGACACACAGATCAATGGAACAGAATAGAAAGCTTAGAAATAAACCTACAATTATATGATCGATTATTCTACAAGAAGAAGGCAAGAATATACAATGGGGAAAAGATAGTCTCTTCAACAAATGGGTGCTGGGAAAACTCAAGTGTTTACGGCACTTGAGTTGTAACATGTTCCTTTTCTCCTACACTATGTGTGGAAGAATGAAACTGGATTACTTTATTATACCATACATAAAAATAAACTTTAAATGGATTAAAGACCTAAATTTGAGGCATAAGACCATAAAACTCCTAGAAGAAAATACGGTCAGTAATCTCTTTGGTATTTGCTTTAGCAAAGTTTTTCTAGATGTGTCTCCTTAGGGAAGTGAAACAAAAACAAAAATAAACTATTGGGACTATGCTAAAATAAAGATTTTGCACAGCAAAGGAAACCATACACAAAACAAAAGGCAACTTAGTGAATGAAAGAAGATACTTGCAAATGGTATATTAATAAGGGTTAATATAAAAATATATAAAGAACTTAAACAATTCAACACTAAAAAAAATCTGTTTTAAAAATATGCAGAGGACCTGAATGACATCTTTCCAAAGAAGCCATACAGTTGGCCATAGACACATAAAAAGATGCTTAATACCACCAAACAGGAAAATGCAAATTAAAACCACAATGGGATATCACCTCACAACTTTAGAATGGCTTGTATCAAAAAGACAAGAAATAACAAGTGTTGGCAAAAACATGGAGGAAAAAGAACCCTCATACACTGTTGGTGGGAATGTAAATTGGTATAGTCACTGTGAAAAACAATATAAAGTTGTCTCAGAAAATTAAAAATAGAATTACCATAAGATCCAGTAATTCCACTACTGGGCATCTATTCAAATAAAATAAAATTACTAATTTAGAAAGATATATGCACTGCTGTGTTTACCTCAGCACTACCTACAAAAACGAAGATATGAAAGCAACCCCAATGACTACTCATAGATGAATGGATAAAGAAGATGTGGCATATAAGTGGTATGGAATATTACCCAGCCATAAGGAGGAATGAGATCTTGCCATTTGTGACAGCATGAATGGACCTATAGGGTATTATGTCAATGATATTGTAATAGTGTCATATGGTGACAAATGGTAGCTGCACTTGTGAGCATAGCATAACATACAGAGTTGTCAAATAACTATGGTGTGCACCTGAAATTAATGTAACACCGTGTGTCACTATACTTCAATTTTTTAAAAAAATATATAGGTTGGAGACAATACTAGTTACCAATCACTAGAAATCTTTGTATAGATTAAATTTAATTCTTTATTCAGTCATTCAGTTTCTGTTCAATAATTCTCATATGTCAGTGAAAAGCTATAATGCAGGAGGGAAATGGGTAGGAGAGAGTTGAGTAGGGTGAGGTGGTGAGGGAGAGAGAGGAAGAGAGAGGAAAAAGAGATCTTGAGTCAAATTGTTTGGGGTTTTGTTAAAACTATTTTCTCATGAGTCAAACGTCTAAAAGAATCCTGATTCAAGTCTGAAGATCACGTTTTTATAGTGGTTAAGTCCATTTCTCACCACAAATATTACTTGAAATACTTTATTGGAGTCTTAAAATTTTTCAAGCATAACAGTACATTATTGGGCAGACAGCTTTATTCAACTAGAACTTCTCTAAATCCCGAGAGTGAGATAAATGGAGGGAAAACATAAATTAATAGTTATTCAGAGATACTATGTCCTAGGCAGTGTGATATGGATTATGAACCCCATTTCAGATAAGGAAAACAAACTCAGAGTATGTGATGAAACCAGGAATTTTCTTTGGCACAGTCTTTAGGAAAAAAAAAAAAAATCTGGGGATGCCACTTTCAGAATGGCAATGTGAAAAGTTCCATGGACATGATTCTCCACGAAACAGATATAACTGCTGAATATCGTATAATAAAACAACCTTTTAAAGTATCTGCAAATTGTTCCAAGAACATACAGAGGATGGAACGAACTCTCCCCAGCTCAACTTGAAAGTCCACTCTGAGTGGCTGTGCCCAAGAGATGAGACTCCCTCTCAGCACCCCTCCAAAGGATATGATACCTTATCAAAAAAGGCCAGCAGCATTTCTTTTCTTCTTTTATTTTTTTAATTAATTAGTTTAAAAAAAAATGTTTTTAAGTAGGCTCCAATGCAGGGCTTTAACTCACGACCCTGAGATCAAGAGTCAGACAGACTCTTAACCGACTAAGCTACCCAGGCAACGCTGCCGGCAACATTTCTAATTCCATCTGACTCCAAGTCTCAGAGGTTAACTTCCTGATGAGTGTGCCTGAGAGGTCATGGGCTCCTTTTGTCTTCCCTGCCCCCATTTCATATGTTCCATCCCAGTTGCGACAGAGTAGGAATATTGGGGTCCTGATTGCCCTCAACCCAGCTTGCTTAGAAGAGCTGAGTTTCCAGGCCCAGAAAGGCAAGAGCTGAGAGGATGAGAAGACCCGAGGCTACCACCCTTGCCCGTTGCCCAGAACAGTGACTCAAAGATTCTGCCAAAGGGAACTAGTCATAATATGTCAGTCCATAAATAGGTCAGTCCTTAAGTGCAAGAGAGCTCTAAAGCTCTCTCCAAGAAATTGACTTTATTTGAAACAGTATGAAGAAGTTCAAGCCTAAGGGCATTGTTAAAAACAATGGAGATTTTTGTGGTAAGCAATTAAAAGGAGACTAGGACTACAGGCTAAACAGTAGGGCCGCTGGTTTTGGAGAATCAAGAAGAGACAGTTAAGAAATGCTCTCCTGGGATCAGAACAAACTTCAAATACTGGCCTCAAGAAGTACTCCTAACCAAATTTAATTGGACCAGACTCTGGAACAACTCCTATCTTAGAGAACTGTCAAAAATAAGAGCGTAATAAGCTTGCAATTAGTGGAGCCTAATATCCAGGTGTGAGACCAAAGGGGGCAGAGAGATTAACAGAAAGATTAGGGAAAGAAAACCAGAAAATTCTCCTATAACCACTGTCATACCAGGATGACTGTACATGAGCAAGGCTGTACACTTGAGTAGGTAAATACCATGAATTATATCTATAAAATGGGATATTATTTAGCAATAAAGAGAAATGAAGAGCTCATACATATTAAATTATAACTAAACCTTGAAAATATTATGTTAAATGAAAGCAGCCAGTCAAAAAAATACCATGAATTATATGATTCCATTTATATGCAGTATCTAGAATAGACAAATTTATAGAGACAGAAAGTAGATTAGTGGTTGCTTAGGGCTAGAGAAGGAGTACTGGGTGAAAAAGAGGAGTGATAGTTAATAGATGTGACATTTCTTTTGAGGTGATAAAAATGTTTTTAAATTGTCTGGGGATAGTTGCACAACGTTGTGAATATACTAAAAACTGCTGAATTGTGTACTTTAAGTGGGTGGATTGAATAATATGTAAATTATGTCTCAATAAATTTTCACTTATTGAATAACAAAAAAATAATTCTTAAAAAATTATGAGAACACAAAACACACAATTGCATATACATATAATTTATTGCTTTATATATTGATATTTTAGTGCTCTATTTTTTCTTTCTTTTCCATCATCCTTGGTTATGCCTTCCCCTAGTTACTCCATACCATCTGTGTTATCCATCCTTCCCTCAAGTTAATTCATGTTAAACTAGTGTTATCTTTACATATATTAATCCATTGTGAAATCTATCACACACACACGTACAAATACACACACTAATTGTAGGCTTTGTTTCATAAAAATAGAATCATATTACTCTTATTTTTCTGAACCTTACTTTCCTCATTCAACAAAGCCTTATGGAAATTCCACTAATTAAGTGATAAGCTATAATTTAATCTTATAAATAGCTACATAGTAGTCCACAATGTGGATATACCATTCTTTTCTCACTTTTCCGACTGATATCTCTAGATATCCCTCCATTTTCTTTTTAAAAACTTTTTATGTTGAGATAATCATAGCTTCACACGCTATTAAGAAGGCTTTACTCAATTTTTGCCACTCTGACATCTTGTATAGCTACAGTACAATATCACAATCAGGCAAATGGCATTTATAAAATCCATTGATCTTATTCAGATTTCACCAGTTTTGCATGCACTCATTTGTGTGTGCCTATGTGTTTAGTTCTACACAGTTTTATCACACATGTAGATTGTGTGACCATCACCACAGTCAAAAATAAAGACAGTACCATCATAAGGGTCCCTCCTGTAACCCTTTCATAGCCATAGCCATCTCCCCCCCACCCCGCCCCAGCTTCTTAACCTCCGGCAACTACTAATCTGTTCTCCATCTCTATCAATTTGTCACTTCAAGAATGTTATATACATGGAGTCATAGAGCATGTAACCTGTGGGATTGGCTTTTTTTTCATTCAGCGTAATTTTCTTGAAATCCATACAAGTTATTCTGAATGATCTATGAATAGATCATTGCTTTTTGTTTTAGAGTAACATTCCATGATATGGATATATCACAGTTTCTCCTGCAGAGCTTAAGTTTTTAATTTTGATGAAGTACAATTTGTCAGTTTTTACCTTTATGAATTGTTTTTGGTGTCTACCCATTATTTTTAACTTTTAAAATGGTCACTTTAAAAAATGTATCTGTTATGAATAGTCTATAACTGTAATTATGTTTTAATCTGGAATTTAAAAAACTATAGTCCAGTGGTTTGTAATTTTTTAAAAAGACTTATTTATTTATTTTAGAGAGAGAGTGAGAACAAGTGACCAGGGGAAGGGATAAAGGGAGAGAGAGAATCCTGAAGCAGACTCCCTGCTGAGGGCAGAGCCCCAGATGGGCTCAATCCTAGGACACTGAGATCTTGACCTGAGCCCAAATCAAGAGCTGGACGCTTAACCAACTGGGCCACCCAGGTGCCCCAGTGGTTTGCATTTTAATGGACAAATACAGTTTAGGATAGTGACAGTCATGTTTGATTTTAATCATTCCATCATACTTTCTATTTATATTTATGTACATTGTTGTTTCCTCATTAACCTTTTTTTAATTTTTCAAATTTTGTTGATCTGGTGACGTTCCTATTCATTCTATTTTTCTCTTTTTAACTTCTAGATTCTGTGATATTTCTCTTTTAATAGTTACTATATATATTTCATGTCTATCAAACATATACTTTTCTAGATTATTTGAAAATAAGGTATCAACTCTCTCTCCTTCCATAATTCTTTAAAACGCTTCCAGTGTGTCTACCCAACCAATGCCAATTGATTTAATTACTGTAAAGAACCAGTCATCACTGTTCCATATCCTCATAATCTTTTCCATTCAAGATTTCTCTCATTTGTTTGTGTTTTTAGAGGGCACGTATTGCATGGAGCACTGGGCGAGGTGCATAAACAATGAATTTTGGAACACACACACACACACAAAATAATAATAATAAAATAAAATAATTAAAAAAAAAAAGACCTGAGCACCTAGAGGGTCTTTGCTCCCTGCCCCATCATTGGAATGTGGGTTTCATTTGCCTTGTGGCTCCCACAGACTGCTCCAAAGACATAAACTTAAGATATAATATGATGTTGAAAACATTCACATTGTGTATGTGACTGAGCCTGGTTAAGGCCTCTTTTTAAGGTTTAAAATTTGGAAAGTGGGCACACGAATCCATTCATCTTGCTACCACTCAAGTCAAACTCCAACTGTAAGTTCCCTTTGCTGTTATTAAAACAGTCACTTACCAAAAAAAAAACAAAAACAAAAAACAAACCTCATATACTTAGAAAATATTTTGAACTGAATAAAAATAAAAATACACTGTATTAAAATTTGTAAGATGTAGTTAAAGAAATATGTAGAGAGAAATTTAAAGCATTAAATGTTCATAATAGAAATAAAGAAAATGTCAAATCAATAATCTCCGCATCCACCTTAAGAAATGTGAAAAAGAGAAAAAAATAAAACCAAAAGTAAGCAGAAAGGAGGAAATAAAGATTAGAGAAGAAAATAATGAAATGTCAATAAATAAAAATCAATGAAGAAAAATCGATGAAACTAAAAGCTTTTATTTATGATCATCAATAATTGATAAGACAACTAGTCAGGTTAACCAGAGAAAAAAGAGGAGAATACACCATTTACCAATATCAAGAATGAGAAAAATCACAGTCCTACAAAGTCTGCAGACACCTAAAAAGGATAATAAAATATTTTTAATAACTTTGTGTCAATAAATGCAACAGCTAAGGTGAAATAGACAAATTTATCGAAAGACACAATCAAAGCTCTCTCCTGAATAACTTCATAATTGAATATCTCTTACCTATTAAAGGCATTTTATTTATAGTTAATACCTTTCACAAAGAACACTCCAGGCTTCGTCAATGACTTTAATGGTGTATTCTACCAAACATATGAAGAAGAAATAATAACAGTTCTGCACAAACTCTTCCAGAATATTGAAGAGAATACTAGCCAACCCATTTTATGCATTCATAATTACTCTGATACCAAAGTCAAACAATGATATTTTGAGAAAAGAAAACTATAGACCAATATTTGTCATGGATACAGATGTAGAAATTCTTAACAAAATGTTGGGAAATAATATTCAATAACACATAAAAGATAACACAACATGACCAAGTTAGATTTATCCCAATAATATGTCATTTTTTAATATTAAAAAAACAATTAATGTATCTCACCATATTAACTAGTAAAAAAAAAGTCACATGATCATCTTAGTAGATGCATTAAAAAAATCATTTGACAAAAGCCCACAACTATTGCTCATAAAAACTCAACCAATGAGAAAGGAATTTCTCAAACCTGATAAAAGGCATCTATAAACGACTGACAGCTAGCGTTGCACTTAATTGTAAAAGACAGATGCTTTCCTGCTAAGATCAGGAAAAAAGACAAGGAAGTCCACTAATACCTCTTTCATCTAATACTGTCCTGGGGGTTCTAACCAGCACAATAAATCTGGAAAAAGAAATAAAATCCATCCAAATTAGAAAGGAAGACTTTTCTGTTAACATATGATATGATTATCTATGTATAAAATCCTAAGAGATCCATATAAAAGCTAGCAGAATAAATAATTTTATCAAGGTTGCAGAAAACAATGTACAAAAATCAATTGTATTTGTATATACCATCAATAAACATATAGAAGTTGAAATTTAAAAAAAATCATATTAAGGAATAAATCTGTCAAAAGATATTCTGGACCTATATATTTAAAATTACAACGCGTCTCTGGAAAACATCATTTAAGATCTAAATAAATGGAAAGATACACTGTATTCATGGATTGGAGGACTCAACAGTGTTAAGATGTCAGTTATTTCCAAATTTATCTGTAGATTTAATGTAGTCCCAATCAAAATTCCAGGAGACTTGTGTGTGTGTGCATGTATGTGTGTGTAAATTGTCAAGCTTCTCATAAAATTCATATGGAAACACAAAGGACCAAGAATAATCAAAATAACTTTGAAGAAAAAAGCTGGAGAAGGTATTTACTTGACTTTACTTATCTTAAAGCTAGGGTCATGGGGACTGTGGGGTATTAATGTTAAGATAGATAAACAGGTCACTGGAACAGAATAGATGATTTAGAAACAGATTGACACACAAAGAATCAACTGACTTTTGATCAAAGTAAGAGATAATTCTGTGGAGAGAGGAGAGACTTTTTAATGAATGATGCAGGAGTAACTGGAAATGTACATATACAAAAAATGGATTTCAATCCATATTTCACACCATATATAAAAATTAGCTTAGGGGCGCCTGGGTGGCTCAGTGGGTTAAAGCCCCTGCCTTCGGCTCAGGTCATGATCTCAGGGTCCTGGGATCGAGCCCTGCATCGGGCTCTCTGCTCAGTGGGGAGCCTGCTTCCTCCTCTCTCTCTGCCTGCTTCTCTGCCTACTTGTGATCCCTCTTTCTCTGTCAAATAAATAAATAAAATCTTTTAAAAAATTAGCTTAAAATGTATCATAGGCCTAAATGTAAAATCATGAAACTTCTAGAAGAAAAAATATAAGAAAATTAGGAAAATCCTGAACTTGGGTTAGGCACCAAAAGCACAATTCTAAAAGAGAAAAGGATCATTAAAACTAATCAAAAATTTAAAATAATGCTCCTTTAAAATCATTGTTAAGAGAATGAAAAGACAAAACAGTGGACTGGAAGAAAACATTTGCAAATCATACCTGGTAACAGACTGTATTGCAAATATATTAAGAACTCTCAAAATTCACCAATAAAAGATCATTTTTTAAATGGGCAAAAGATTTGAACAAACACTTCACCAGAGAAGCTATACAGATGTTGAAGAAGCACACAGAAAGACGTTCAACAACATTAGACATTAGGAAAATGGAGATTAAAACCATAATGTAATACCACTTACTAGAATGTCTAAAATTAAGAAGGCTGATCACACCAAAAGTTGACAATGATTTGGATCGATGGGCCTCTCAGACACTGTTGGTATAAATGTAAAATGCTATGACTTCTTTGGGAAATAGTTTGATAATTTCTCAAAAAGTCAAATATACATCTACTACATGGCCCAGCCATTCCACTTCTGGGTAGCCACCCAAGAGAAATGAAGGTATATGCTACAGAAACTTGGCCAACAACTCAAAACAGCCTAAATAGTCATCATCACTGAATAAATAAATTGTTGCATATTCTTACAATAGAATATTACTCAGCAACAGAATGGAACAAACAGTTGATAAATGCAACACATGGTTGAATATCAAAATAATTTTGCAGAGTAAAAGAAACCAGACTTCCCCCAAAAGACTACATTCTGTATGAGTCCATTTACATACAATTCTAGAGAAGGCAAACTTATCTCTAGTGATAGAAAACAGATCAGTGGCTACCTGGGAACAGGAGAAGGGGGGATGGGAGGAATTAAGAAGTGATAGGAAATTTTTGGCATTTATTTTATTGTGATAGACCCATTTATTTTATTGTGATGAAGGTTTCAATGTACAACCGCTTGTTGTACATCAAGCCATAGTCTTTAAATTTGTGCAGTTTGTGCAGTTTGTTGTAAATAAACTTAGCTTAAAAAGTTAAACTAATAAACTAGGGAAAGGAAATAAAGAATAATGGGGAGGGAAGTTCCTTACAGGTAGAATTGTCAGAGAATGCCTCTCTGAATAGGTGAAATTCTGACAGACTGGAATGCAGTGAGGGAGTGAGACAGTCTGAGTCTAGTAAAAGAGAATTTGAGGCAGAAAATTTAAAGGCTGATCGCTTCTATACTGTAATGGAATAGTGATACTGGGAGGGTAAATTTTACATTTAGTTTAATTTTTACATGTTCTTAACTGTTCTCACTGTATATCGCATAGTGATGAAAGGTCTAGGAGACTGAGATGAATGTGTGCTTACCCCAGGATATAGTATTAAATTAATACATGATATCAGTTTGGGCTTCTGAAGTTAAATTTCTCTTTAAAAGTAGAAGGCAATTGATATTCTGATTAATTCAGACATCTCTTAATTAGGTTCTAGTTAATTGGGGAGGAGGATACTTCATTCTATACTTTATTAATTCTTTCAGCATTGACTGATTTCTTCCACAATTATTACAGAGTACCTCTTGTTCCAAGCATTTTGCTAGGCAGTGGGGATATAGCTTTGAACCGCCCTGCACTTATGCACTTTACAGGCTAGTGGAGAAACTGATTTACCACTTAGAGAATGTCATTTGATATGAGAAGAATTAAAACTTAGAAACATGACTTCTTATTGTGACCATAGGGAGAGGAGAGATGAATTAGAAAAATCCCTTAAATGACTATAGCTTCCACAAGCAAAAGAAAAACCTACACACGATCTGCTTCAATAGGTGCTACTCAGAGGAACTGATAAAACAGATAAGGTGGGGAAAAGAATTTGGTAGAGGCTGCTGTTATCAAATGTGTTAAGTAGTCAAATGGCATGGAGGAAGGGATGGATAAAGGAGAGCCTCCTGACAAAAGTGAAAGGAAGAAGGAAGGAAGGTAGGAAGGGGAGGACGAGGAAGGAAGGAAGGAAAGAAAGAAAGAAAAAAAGAAACCCTTAAAAATGTAATAAATGCCTGTTTATCCTAGCACCAAGGAAACTGACATACAGCACATACTTTTCAAAGATTGTCTTTCCAGCAGTCTAAACCACATATAAAGGAAGGGAGCTAATATTTAATTATTTATTAATTTGTTAATTATTTATTAATGATGTGTCAGGGCTTTAAAATATCTCACTATGTAAGAAAGCAAACTCAATTTACTGTGGTCAGGTTCTAAATGGTCTACACATATTGGCTCAGGATAACCCCAGGAAGAACTCTGGTTATCATCTGCTCTTACAGAGAAGGAAAAAGCAAATACCGAAAGGTCATACCTTTTCAGAGCTGTCCAATTAGACTAGAACCCTGGTAGCCTGCCTCCAAAGCCTAAGCTCTTAGCTGCTACTCTATCCTGCTTCTCTTTTCCAGATGCACAGGATTGGAAGCTTGCGCTTTTCAGGAGGGAGAGTATTCACCCAAATCCATCCCAGCAAGTTTGTTTTAAAAGGGTTTCCCAGTTTTCCCTGTTTATTCTCCTTTCCACCCTTCATCTTGCATTCACAATTTGCATTCACAAATTCTGGCTTCTGAAGTGCAAAGCAACGAGAAAAAGTAGAAGGGAATCGTGAAAGGTGAAAGAAGGGTAAATCCTATCACTCTGATATTTTTATTTCACTCTAACAAAGGGTTTTTCGGCACTTCTAAGGGACAGCAACTTCCGTGTAGTTTCCACCTTGGGGGCCTAGCCTGTCTGTTCTGCAAAGCATGGATGCTTGTACTGTGTGTCCAGGAAGACACTGCCTCGATAGCGGGAGGCGGCGGGGTGATGAAGAGCCCTGGTCCTGGAGCCAGTCGGCCTCGGTTTGCATCTTGTCTCCTCTCCGTTGTGTAAATGTCTGTTGTTTCTATTTTTGAGAAAAACCACGGAACAGTCAAGAGAGTGCTGTTCTTCTTGGGCAAGTTTCTGGGGCTTAGCTCTTCATTGGGAAGGGGAGAGGGACATTTCACCCCACCTATTTTATGGTTTTGTTTGAAGCAGAAATGAAATAACATGTGTGAAAAGTCAGTGTGGACTATAAAGAGCTAATGATATGATAGGGATATCGTACTGCTGGTGGAATATACACTTGTGTTTTTCACTCTGTCTCTCCATCAAAGGGACTGGTCCTGAGCCATCAGTGCTTTTCCTCACAGAGTCCTCTTTGTTTTGGGAGTGAACAGTCTGCCCAAATAACTGAGGAAAGCCCATTGCACTGTAAGGTGATCAGATTCCCCAAACCTATGATGTCATTAGGGTCTTTGTCTTATGTAACATACACCAACAGCCAGGTCATCACATGCATCAAAAGGCGAAAAGAGAAGAAAGGTAGAACAAGGAATATGGTAAGAAAGGATAATTCTGATCCCCAGCTTTGCAATCAACAAAGACACTATTAGTTATTTATTCCAACATATGTCAAGTAAAGATCGGTCATTTTTGAAGAGACTGGTAAAAAAGCCCCGCTGAACTTCTGAAGAAAACGATGCCCACATTTGGGAGAGAAATATACATTCAACTAAGAACTGTAGTGTTGGAGTCCATATGAGGCTGCTTTCCAGTCTTTTATATCCCGTATTACAGGTGTAGGAGCTAGAAGTGAACAGTGCTCACTCCCATAGGATAGTGTAAGAAGGATCCTGACAAATAATTCTGTTTTTAATCAAGAATTATCATTATCTCATTTTTCCAATCCTAAATGTCCTCTGAGCTGAGAATCTTACACTTCATATCTATTTCTTTATGGAGAAAAATTGACAATGAAAATTAGCAGAAACAGAGATAATGCAATAAGAATGATATTTCTTCCACTGATAAAATGACAACCATTCTGAAATACAAAGATAGGAATGCAAAACAAAGGTGGCAGGCAACAGAAGAAGGAAAAGGATTAGTCATTTCAAGAATCATGGAATGTTGTAGGTCAACAGAGTTCTGGATCATAAAGCCAAGATTTGAATACGAAAATGCTCCAATATCATGCTTTGGTGTTTAAATGCTAAGGGAAGACAGGAGCTCAGATTAAATTTTCCCTAAGGCCTTAAATTTTATTTTGAACTAAAAACTTCTTGAAGCACTTAAGAAATACCAGCCTTTACAAAACCGATCTGACAACTTATGCGCTGGGGTATGATCTAAAATAGGAAGTGAAATTTAAGCTTAAAATGCTAAAATCTTCTGGCAGACAACAAAAAATACATATATATAGGCCATACCTGATTGGAAAAAAATAGTAATTCCGTTGATTTCATTCTCTTTTTTCCTTCTTTTAAGGCTTCTGGCAAATGTTAGAATCTTCTTTAAGAAGCTAATTACAGCATGAAGTCATTGAGGCCTCCTGCGTGCCAGTCATTGTATTAGGCCCAGGGAGGAAAGGGAAACTGTACTGCTCTCAAAGATCTTAGAAGCTAGTGGGGAGAAAATTACCATGCAGGTGATGAATGCTATAATGGATGTGTATAAGATATATAAAATGTAGAAGGAAAGAAAGGATGCTTAATTTGGCTTGGGTAGAGAGCTTATGGAAGAGTTCATTTGATTTGTGATTTGAAGATTTAGCAGGAGTTTGAGCGGCAAATAAAAGGAAGATGGTTCTGATGGTTAATTTTGTGTGTCAATTTGGGCTAAGGGATCCTCAGGGAGCTGATGAAACAATTATTTCTGGGTATGTCTGTCAGAGTGTTTCTGGAGGAGATTAGTATTTGAATCTGTAGACTGAATAAAGATCACCCTCATCAACATGTGTGGACATTATCCCAATTTGTTGAGGATCTATTAGAACAAAAAGTCAGAAGAAAGTGGTCTATCTCTTCCTGCACTCTGACCTTGGCACTCTGGGTTGTTGGGCCTTTGGACTTAGACCAGGACTTACACTGACAGACCCTGAAAGTCCTGGGCCTTTGGACTAGAACTGAATTACATACTGGCTTTCCTGGTTCTCCAATTTACAGAAAGGAGATTGTAGAATTTTTCAGTTTCCATAATCATGTGACCCAGTTCCTATAATAAATCTCCTTTTTTCTATATATCTGTGTCTGTCTGTCTGCCTACCTACCTATCATCTATCTATCTAATCTATTTTTTCTATTAATTCTGTTTCTCTGAAGAATCCTAATACAATAGCATTCCAGGCAGAGGAAATAACATAAGAGAAAACGATGTTTGAATAAAAAATGATCAAAATGATTAATTACTGTTGGAATTTCAAAAGTTATACATGCTTGCCTAAGGAGGGGAATGACACAGGAAATGTGACAAGATAGGTATGCAGGAGACAGGTAATCAAGAAACTTGTTTGCCAAGAAAAAGAGCAACTATTTTCTTTCTCAAGAGCAAAGAGATACGATCAAATTTTTGTTGCACAGACGTTATCTGGAACGATGTGAGAGACAGAATAATACAGAGAGGAAACTGGAATAGGGGGACACAAGAAACCTTTAAGGCTCTCCCTCTTATAGAGAAAATAGACAAAATGACCCAAGTAAATATTTTAAGGGACAGTCTCTAAGCAGAGGGGATTCCAAATACCCTCAGTCTCTTAGAAACTTTCAAAGTAAGCCTTGGTTTAATGGCTAAGTGAATTTCTTGTGAAAGGAACTTTGCCTGCCATCCCCCAACTGCAGAAGTTAGATATAGAAGAAGTTAGATAGAGGTTGATTCTTCCCATAGAGAAGACCTTGTCTAATTGATAGTGATGGCAAAAAATCTCTTTGGTTGCCAGAAAGACATACCCAAATTCCAAGTGTTCTGCGCATACATTACAAAGTGGTTGAAAAGGAAATGAATACATGATCTTTTTTTTCTTAAAGATGATTAACCTGAAAATTAAAGGAATTGATAATTATGAAAAGTGCTTTGAATGGTAATTGACATATAGCATGAACTGAACAAATATTAGTGAAAATAATAATAAAAACATTTGCTGTTACAATATACATTAGCTAGATATTATTAGCTATAATATGTATTTATCTACAATAAACATAATACATATGATAATATTATTAACAATAATTGACTATCCAGTCATAAACAAATTTCAAAAAATCAACTTGCTTAGTCAGTCAAGCCCTGTCTAAAATCTATGAAACTCATGATTTTGAAATAATTTTCTCAAAGAAACTACGAGTCAGATTCAATGTCTATCACTCACTAACAAATGAATTATGATTAAGTATAAAAACTGATGAGACATTTAATTCATCTACTCTTCTTAGCCTGGCAATTTTAACTATTCTGAAATCTCATGGGTAGGATAAATACCTTTTTTGAAGGAGCTCTGTTTACTTTCTTGATGAAGTCAACTGTTAAATCTATGATTTCTATAAAACAGAAGCCTCCTCTCCCCAAATATTTTTAACCTCAAGGTTAATACTTATTTCCATTTGCTACTAAAATCCTGAAAATTCAGGGTTAAAGATTTGTTTTTTGCCCCAGCAACAAAAATTGTTTTAGGTAAAATGAGATGGGTTTTGAGAGAAATTGTACCTCAAGCCTGTGTCTAATCCTTCACATTTAAGACAATCTCAGCAACCTCACATATAGAAATTTTCATTTATTTCATATAGAAGCATTGGCTGAAAATTATAATATAAATACAAAATAAAAAAAGAGTAGAACTGGCCTAGAAATGTTGAATTAACAGACCAAAACATCTTTATCTCATAATGCAAGCATACAATTACGTAATTTAAAATCAACCTTGAGATTCATAATGATACAAAGTCATGGAGGTAGAAAAAGAGCTTTCTCTTCTGTTTTCTATGTAACCCAGAGCTAAACCAGGCAATTTGTCAGGGACAGCTGTATTCACCATGTAGCACCCACTGACTTCTAATAATGACCCCAGTTTTCCCTGGGGCCCTTACCACCTCACTCACTCCCAGTTTCTTGTACACTATTTTCAGGGATGGCCACATGTGGTAGGTGGCTTGTAATATGGCTCCACTGTTCATTTTTTCCTGGTATTAATGGCTTTATGCAATTGCCTCTTGGAATAACTTGCTTCTAACCAATAGAATACCTTAACATTGCAGAGATGTCACGTCTATGGTTAGATTACAAAAATTCTGACTTCCACCTTACTAGGAAACCCTCTCCCTTGATAGCTTTGATGAAACAAGTTGCTGTGTTGAGACCCATGGCATGGAATTGAAGATAATCGCTGGTCAACAGCCATCTAGGAGCTGAGGCCCTCAGCTCAACAGCCCAAAAGGAACTGAATCTTGACCATAATCATGTCAGTGAGCTTGAAAGTGGATACCTCTTCAGTCGAATCCCCAGCTCTGGCCAACATATTAGGTTGAAGTTTTGTGAGAAAGTGTGAAGAAGAACCCAGTTAAGCCATGCCCAGATTCCTGACCACAGAAATACCACTTTGAAAAAAAAAAGTGTGATGTTTTAAGCAGCTAAACTTTGTGGCAGTTTATTATACAACAATAGGTAACTAATACATCTGGCTGCATGACCCAATTCAGGTCAATAAAATTAAACTCAAAACAAGACATTTGTGTTAATCCACCTTCCCCCCGGCATAAAATTGTGAAGATGTAGACTTGGTTGTGTTGGCAGTCTTATTCATGCCACTTTGGAACCTAAGAAAGGAGCCAAAATAGAGGAGAACAGAGCTGAGAAAAGGAAAAGGGCCTGAGTTCTAACAAACTCTTCTGAGTCCTCAGATCAAGCTGAACCTAAAACTTGAATCTCTCTTGGATTTTGGATATAAGTTTTGCAAATATGAAAATATTTTCTATTTTGAAAATACACTTTTGCTTAAGCCAAGCTGAGCTCTAAGATCCAAGATACATCATAAAATAATAGTTTCATTTCCTGTTTTTGGTCTTGTGAACAATTTTTTATTCTCTGTATAAAGCACTGATTAATTGTTGACTCATCTAAGAAAATTGGTGGCCAGTAAAGGAAGACTTTTTCTCAATACCTCTGGATTCTAAAACAAAATTTTAAAGATAAACTACAAAGTCATCTCAGTAGCATTCATGTAGCCAGCTGATATTAGGAAAAAACCCTGCTTTGTGATACTGCATTGCTATAGCTGCCATTTATTTTGTTTTAAAAAATAATACACAGATAAAATTTCCAACATGTTAGGTTTTTATTTATTTATTTGTCAGAGAGAGAAAGGGAGACTGAGAGAGGGAACCAAGCAGGGATAGTGGGAGAGGGAGAAGCAGGCTCTCCGCCAAGCAGGGAGTCCGATGTGGGGCCCGATTTCAGGATCCTGGGATCATGACCTGAGCAGAAGGTAGATGCTTAACCGACTGAGCCACCCAGGCACCCCTGTGCTGGATTCTTCTGGCAGTCAAATAACATCTTTAAGTTCCCATGACTATTTAGCAAAGTCTGCCCAGATTCTACTGCAGTGGTATTAATATGTGAAAATATTCCGTCTTTCCTGTTTTTAGGTTCAGAGCCTGAAATTTTACATGAATGTATCTATGTTTTTAATCTCAATGTGTATTCTTTATCTCATGGATTTTTGTTTCTTTTCTGGATAAACTAAACTATAGTATTTTGTTTTGAGCTTCCATTGTCTTCTCTATTGGTTTTGACAAAGGTGGCCTTCTGCTATGGATTGCATCAAACATGGTTTAATTGAGAATGACTATGTACTTACTCATAGTTCACTCCAAACATATTGAAAACTACAAAAATGTTGTTGTCATTGTAACTTAGGTTACATTGTTACAAGTAACTTAGGACCATTCGTGTAATAAAACAATGACAACAACATTTTTGTAGTTTTCAATATGTTTGGAGTAAAATAATAGGAACAAAAAGTTTATGAAATCCTCTCAAGGTTAAATGCTAGCTCAGTTGAAGATCCAAACCCAGGTATCTCTTCAATTCATTCCCAATCCTCTGAACCATCAATTATGAACTTTATACCAGGGTAATAAAAATAATGCTTTAGCATGACAAGAAAATACCAAGTACAAAGATAATGTAGGAAAGAGGTTAGCAATAATATAATAAGCCTTAGGTTGCACTGTTCATTTGTATGAACAATAGTGATCTTCTAAATTAAATGCATGTTATGGATTAGCTAAATGTGATAACAAGAAATGAGTTTAGTAAGAATATATGGCCAATCTCAGTAGAATTAATCTATTTTAACTTGGTATATATTCTAGGATAAAATGGTACATTCTTTCTACCCTCAATTTCAATAGCATTTTGTAATTAGAGCGTGGTTTAGGGCCATGAAACAGCTTACTTAGCATGACCTCTGACAATTTTTCCAAGTTAAGAGTTAAGGAGCAAACTCCTATGTGTCTATGAGGCAAACCTCTCTGTATGTCCAGTTCCTCACTTACAAAATTGGAAGAATCTAAAAAAAAGAGTATTTATCCTATAGGATTATTGAGAGATTAAATAATACTTAGAATTTTACCTGGCATATGGTAAATCCATGTGCTAGTATATTACTATTATAACTATTGTTATCAATTATTAACACTATCATCATTAGATGACTTTCAATGCTCTATATTATTTGAGCTTAATTTATCCCAACTTTATTCATATTCTCTTCTATTCATGTTAAGAGAATGTCTTCCTGTGCCCCTATTTTGCTAATGTAAATGGGTGTTTTCTAAAGAATATAAAATAGTTTTTAATTTTTTGAATATGAATTCACCTGTTGTTTGGGGTTTGATCATTCATTAAACAAGAACTTCATTTTTACCTTTGTAGTAAACACTGTGTTCAACATCATGATAAATAAAACACATGAGTAAGTGTATCTTCTGGCTAGATTATAGTTTCATGGGGCTCTAAACATACATCAATCAGCAAAACAGTTAAGAATCTACCTCAGTGCCTTATCAGACCACCGAAGATTAAAGAAATGGAAGATCATATAGGAGAGAGGGGAAGGATTCATGGAGGATGTGAGACTTGAGTTTGGCCTAGGGTATTAGATAGGATTTATAGTTTAGCGTTATTTGAGCTCAAGCATAGACTATGTCCAGAACAAACAATTTAGAGCCCCAAGTTCAGAGTAGAAAAGTTTCTTGGACCTGAGTTCCATATTCCAATCCTAGTTCTAAAAATCATTTGCTGGGGTGCCTGGGAGGCTCAGTGGGTTAAGCCCCTGCCTTCGGCTTGGGTCATGGTCCCAGGGTCCTGGGATCGAGCCCCGCATCGGGCTCCCTGCTCAACGGGGAGCCTGCTTCCTCCTTCTCTCTCTGCCTGCCTCTCTGCTTACTTGTGATCTCTCTCTCTCTGTCAAATACATTTAAAAAAAAACTTTAAAAATCATTTTCTATGTGACATTATGCTTTCTGGCCTATAGATTATGAAGAATTTTGTCTATTTTAAGTTATTATTAGGGGGAACATCTGTAGACAACAGAATAATGATGTTAAGATTCAGGGTTCCAAGATTTCATCTCTAATTCCATCAAGACTTAGTGCAAAACATTGTAAACAGTGTATCTTCAATAAACATTTGTCTTATAAGAGAATGACCAGAAGAATAAAGTTGGACAAACCTAAATCTCTTCTGCCACTTACTGGCTTGTGATCTTAGTCAAATTACTGAGCCATCCTAAAGCTTTAGGTTCCTTTTCTTGGACATAAAGTTTAAAAATTATGCTCATGTCGCAGGATTGTTCTGTGGTTAAATGGAAATAATTCATATAACTACTATGCTTAGTACCTGGTATATCTTTTTTACACATATATTTTATAAATTGGACGGCTGAAGAGTGCTCAGCAGATAGAAAGTAGAGTGACTCTACTTGTAATAAAAAAACCTTCACATAGAAGGAGTAATAGCATGCCCAACATTTAGTTGTGACCTGACGTGTTTGGTCTAACCATCCTGTAAGAATGAGATCAGGGACACACAGTGCACTGTAGCATCACTAAGACTGTGCATGTACAAAGAATGAGGCCATTGACTTTGATTCCTCATAAGAGCCCTAGGGTATTATACCATTTAAAAATATGTACAGTAATGTAATGGCACTGGATGGTGACAGATGGCAGCTACATTTGTGGTGAACATAGCATGACACATAGAGAAGTTGAATCACTATGTTGTACACCTAAAACTAATGTAACATTGTGTGTCAACTACAGTTAAGTGATAAAAAAAGAACTTATTTTTAATTTTTATTTTAAAAAATTTTTAATGTTTTTTTAGATTTTATTTATTTCTTTGACAGAGAGAGAGTGAGAGAGGGAGAGCACCCAAGCAAGGGGAGTGGCAGGCAGAGGGAATGCAAATCAGGACTTAACCATTTGCAAAACTATTCTCAATCCTCGGTCTACTTCTGACCTCATTCTCTTCTCCTCAGAGTCCCAGAGCTATCCTTGCCTTGAGAGGATCGTGAGTAGGAGAGCTAGGCAGAGGATGTAAACCAGGACAAACTATCTCTGAATTTTCTATTTTATTTTTTCATTTTTTTCTTAAAGATTTTATTTATTTATTTGACAGAGAGAGAGAGAAAGAACAAGCAGGGGGAGCAGCAGGCAGAGGGAGAGGGAGAAGCAGGCTTCAAGCTGAGCAGAGAGCCCTGACTCAGAGCTTGATCCAGGACCCCGGGGTCATGACCTGAGCTGAAGGCAGATGTTTAACGGACTGAGCTACCCAGATGTAGCTCCGTCTTTTAATGTACAATGTTCCTTCTAATGTACAATAAAATAAGAGCTTGAAAACAATATATAAAAGACTCTCCAGTGTATGTTAAGTCTTGAAGAAATGAATAAAATGAACTAAAACTTTGGCCTTTTTTCACAAAGATGATATAGTTCAGTGATGGTGATGTTTATAATTTTAACTGTTTTATATATTTAAAAATTGGCTCATGTTCTATTGGGAGCAAAGAGAATGTTATATAATAAGATCATAGCAACAGTAGATATTTGAGATGGTACTCCGATTTTGAGGACCATCCATCAACTTTGATAGGAATTTTATGGTTAAAAATGCTAAAATGACTTGAAATTTTCCTTCTATTATATTCCTACAACCTTTGAAATATTTTGAGGGGGGTTCAATAAATCAATAAGATATATAGATTATCTAGTGAGAGTCTATTTATTTCTCCAGGCCATTAAGCTGTTGGCAGTACATCAATTCAATTATTTATGACTTGTTCTAATTAACAAATTTGTATTATCTGGAAGATAAGTTCAGTCCTATTCAATACATTATTAAAGTTACAAAATCTGTTCCTAAAAACCAGAGTTGGGTGCATAATTATTTCTTTCTTTAGCATTTTACAAATATAAATGGGCTCATTTCCAATAACAAAAGATTAACCACTGCACAAGGCATGCTAGGAAGGAGTTTTTGTAATATCACATTTTAAATAATTGGAAAATGTATTTAAATATATTTTACCCAAACTAAAGTGTGACATAAACCATCTGTGTATAAAATTGCATCTGCTTAAATTCTATGGCTACAGATTATAGTGACTATTACATAAAAGATCACCAAATTATTCTAATAGTTCTATTCTTAAAAATCATTAAAAAGTTTTCCATCTTATTTTTATTATTCAATATAATAAATAAGATTGGGGTGCAATATTTTGAAAGGTTTTTATGTGTTACTTTACATAGTAATTGCATATACTACTTCACTCTTCTAGTATTGAAAGCTAGAAATTTTGGAATTAACCCTTGCTCTTTCCTATCTTTTATCTTTCAGACAGCTTGTCATCAAATTCTGATGTGTTTTCCTAGTTCTTCAGATTTTACTTTTCCTTTGACTTTTGTTGCTTCTCTTATACCTGGAATAAATTATAAATATCTTCAATATGTTTAATCCTTGCACATAATAATTATAGATACTTAGCACATAATAGATGAATTACTCCTCTTTCTTTCAGTTTCCTCTATTCAGTCACTGAATCTCTGGGGAACCAATGTAAGAAGGCAGATTTTCCATTTATTATTTATTTCAGGCTCTTATATGATACAATAATTTTTTCAAAGATAAGAGTAACCAGAATATATCTATTCATTGGAATATTTCTTATTTATAACCTCTTAAAGACCTAGGCTACATTTGAAATTAATGTCTGTATTGTATAAACATATAAATACATATATTTATCTAACATAAAGCAAGTCTTCAATAAATATTTGCTTAGTGAATGAATGAGTGAGTGAGTGAATTTTCTACTCAAGGAAATGAGTTTAGATGTTTCCTGATGACCTCAAAGGGCTCATCAGTGTGCTAGATGCTAGGATTTTAGCAGTGAAGACAGATTCCACCCTTTCCTTCACACATATTATTATATGGCACTGCCTTTAAAGAGGGAATTAATTATTTTAAAAATGTGGAGTTTTATTTGAGAGATACCTTTTATTTATCAACAAATAAATTTCAAGGAATGAAACAAAAATAAATGTAGTAAACTTATACATTAAAAGAGTCTTAAGAGACCTATGAACCACCTATAATATATTTACAGTCTCAGCAACCAGATTCCAAAAAACAAAAGATTAAAAAACAAATTAAGACAACTGGGGACATTTAAACACCTAGTAGATCTTGTATTATATTAAGGAATTATTTCTTTAGGTGTGATATTGGTATTTTGGTATGTATTAGCAGATAAGATGATGTAAAGTCTGAAAGTTTCTTCCAATGATTCTGGGTACGAATAGGGAGTGAACGGTTGATATAGAGGAAAACAAGATTGGTCATATATTTGATGTGGGAAACAGAGACAGAAGAAAAATTATTAAATTTCCTTATCTGCTGACAAGCCCTTGAAATAGGCAGAGTGACAGTCCTCTAGGGACTCTCTTTAAGAGAGTTTAAGGCTTTGCTAAAGGCAATCCTAGCCTGACCAGCCTCTACCCCTACCAGGATCTTGAAGTCTATGTTAATAATTCCTTGGGAAATTTTCTTTATCTCTAAACCCTCTAAGATATGTGTTGACAATCATTGCCAAGCATGTGGCCCACTGATATACGTCTAAAGGGTCTCATGACAAAGGTTTTATTATCGGTAATGAATAACTTTTCCCCAATAATAGCTAGCCCTTCAAGGTCCTGGAAACTTTGCTTCCAAAATTCCTTAGAGACTTATGCCATTCCCAACCCCCTCCCAACTTACAAGTATATAACGGACCACTCTTCACAACCCCTGGGCAGCAGCTCTTTCTGCCCATGGGTCCCGTTCCCATGCTTTAATAAATGCACCCAAGATGTCTCAAGAATTATTTCTTGGTCATTGGCTCTGGACCTCACCCCACCTATATTTTAAAACTTCATCATATTGATAGGCCTTTAAGCTAGGTGACGGGCACATGAGTGTTCATATTAGTATTCTCTTTACTTTTGTATATTTGAAATTTCCTACAAAGAAAAGTTTTTAAGAAGTTGTGTCAGTAAAACTATAGGAGAAACTCTGATAATGTGTAAATTTTTGACCCTTTAGGATAAAAAAAGGCACGAATAAAATGCTATCATACTTAGCTCCCTAAATGCTTTAATTGCTGCATTTTATTTAAATCCTTACTATATTATTGAATTCCTAGCTATGTAAGGAAACATTAAAGGGTGGAATCATGATTTGTAATTTGTCAAGAATTGTATATGTTACTAATTTTATTAATTGTATGCTTCTAGTAGATATAGCATTTAGACAGATAGGATACAGAACTCTAATACCATAATAAAAAAATATATTGGTTTCCTTGTATATGCAAATCTGTTCTGAGCATCTAACTTTTTGGTGATTTTAAACATGAACTTCTAATAGCTGAATGTCATAGTGTCAAATGTTGATGTGGTAAAAAATGCTGGTTTTGACTGGATCAAGCAAAACACTCCCAAAAGTGCAGCAGCACAATCTGTTATATTTGCAATGAGAAAAAAATTGGCAAGGATTATAAAAGTTACTTAAGAAAGAACTTAACAGGGAGATGAAGCACAAATGGAAATGCCATAGAGAGGAATGTAGGGCAAATTCCTGAGGAGATCACAGAGAAATAGCAAAAGCTTGTAGGAGTTGGGTCAAAAAAGCTCAGTAGGAAGCAGGATGCCACATCTAAGAGACATAAAAAGAAACGGAAAAAAAGAATTCTTTTACTATTTCAGGAACAAAAGAAAGCTAAATGACACACTTTGCTCCTTCAGTAGAGGGAGAGGGAAAGCCAACTGCTCATGATAGTAAAAATGCACATGCGATTGGTAATTTCAAAAAATCCTCCTTAAAATAAAGATGAACTTGAAATAGAATTACTAGTGCATTGATTGGGGGGTATAAATTTAAGACACAAAAAGGGGCAATGTGTTCTTTAAAAGTTATTTTAACATAATTTACTATTATGGTCTTGTAATTTATATTCAAAGATAGCTATAGAATTGACCATCCACATATGATGGCATAATGTGCAGCAGTTAGAAGCCACGTTTTCAAGGATATTTAATGACAAGAGGAATTATTAACAATACAATAATAAGTGATAAATGCAGAATCATATTGTTGTCTGGAAGGTTACGATCAAATTGACAGTAGTTATTGTTAATGAGGTTATTGGTGATCTTTATTTTCTTTATGCATTTGTTGCATATTCTACAATGCAAATTATTTACTTTTATAATCAACTATAACAATAAAAATATTGTTTAAAACAGTAAATAATTCTCCTCCATCTCCTACAGTCCAACTCCTACTAGCCCATTTAAGTAACTCTTGTTAAGGATACTAGTAATTGCCACTCAATTGCCAAATCCAGTGGTTGCTTTTGGCTTTTGTTCTCTGAAACATTTCACATTGTTGGCCATCCCATACTAGAATTCTCTGCTCCTGTGGCTTGTCTTTTCTAATTTAATCACATATCAGCTGCCGCCTGGAAGACTGCAATGGCTGTCTGTCTTTATCACAAGCCATTCTGTTCATTGTACACCTGACCACAACACTCCGTTGCTTTCATCCCTACAGAGTTCTCACAGCATGTAAGGTAAGGTACTCAGGACTCATAGTTGCAAGTGACCCATTGAAAAGAAAAGGACAGTTTCAGGTCTAGGAATTTAAATCAGTCCTTAGATCTCTATTTCTTGCTTCTGTTGTGTCTTGGGGAGTTGCATCTCTTACAAGTGGATGAGCTTCCTCTCAGTGATTGGGATGAGAGGGCAAGGCCACAGATAATTACAGGCTTTTATAGCATTCCAGCAAACAACCTTGAAGCCAACACCTGCTGTCCCAGTGCCTGAAATCCAAGGCAAAGTCTAGTTTAATACGTCTACCCATAGGACTAATTGCAAAGGCCATGAAGATAGGCCAGAGTCCCATATCCAATCCTGTGGATAGAGGGGGTACTATACTATGATTGCATTCGGATCAAAACCACAGTATGGGGAACACCAAGGGGAATTTCCACAAAGGAAAACAGGGACACTATGAGTAAAGGAAAGAGGTGAGGAATGTTGGGCAAATGAAAACACAAATATTCCCTATACAAACTAATACAAGGTAATATTTAGTTCCCTGAGCCTAGAGCTCTTAGATTTTCTTGCACTGGTTGCTGCCTACTTTTCTAGCCTAACTTTTACCATCTATTCCCAAGAACTCTACAGTCTATTTGCCTCTTTTCTGAATAGGCTGTGCTAGGTAGAATAGTGGCCCCCAAAGACGTCCACACCCTAATAATCCTTGGAATCTGTGAATATGTTATAAGACAAAAAGTATGCTACAGATGTTACTAAGGTTAAGGACCTTGAGATGTAGGAAATTATCCTGGATTATCCAAGTTGGCCCAATCTCATCATATGAGTCCTGAAAAGCAGAGAACTTTTCCCAGATCAGAGAAACAGAGAGATGGCAATGTGGCAAAGACTTGACCCACCATTGCTGGCTTTGAAGATGGGGGAGAGGGCCACAAAGAATGTGGGAAGATACTGGAAAATACAGGGAAATGAACTCTTCCCTAGAGCTTCCAGAAAGTAATGCAATCCTACCGACATTTGGAGTGCAGTGAGACTTGTGTCAGACTTTGGACCTATTCCAGAATTGAAAGAGAATAGATTTATATTTATATAAATATAAATATATTATATTTATATTTATTTATATTTATATTTATATAAATATTTATATTTATATTTATATTAAGCCACCATGTCTATGATAATTTGTTACATCAGTAATAGAAAACTAATACTTAGGCCATGTTATTTCATGTTTTTGGAGAGGAGGAAAAAGTTTTCTTTGACCCTCTCATGGTCTGAAAATTGTTAAAGGAGAAAATTAATAGGAGAAAAGCATGAAAGTTTACTTAACATACATTTTGTATGACACAGGAGCCTTCATAAGGAAATGAAGACCCAAAGAAATAGACCTGTGTCACTTGTGGAGGAATATGGTAGATTAAGAAGTAGGAAGTAGGGCACCTGGTTGGCTCTGTCAGTTGTGTCTGCTTTCTGCTCAGGTCATGATTCCAGGGTGCTGGGATGGAGACCTGCATCAGGGTCTGTGCTCAGCAGGGAGTCTGCCTCTGCCTCTCCCCCCAGCTCATGATCTCTCTCTTGCAAATAAATAAATAAATAAATAAAATCTTTTTTTTTTTTTTAAGTATGAAGTAATTGTAGTAACTTTTATCAAGGCTTGTGTTCTTTTTTTTGTTTGTTTGTTTAGGCAGATAGTTCTCTTTGTCTTCAGAGATTAGGATGCTCCTTATACCCAGGGCACATGGCCTGTTTCAGAGAAGAAAGGTAAGGGGAGAAAATCAGTGACCTTCCTACTTCCGCTGTTTTTTCAAACTCCTTCAGCTTAACAATACTCAATACGTCAAGGCACCATATTTTGGAATAGCATGTTCTAAACCCCATCACTTTCTTATTTTGCATATTCTGGCCTTTTATGTAAAGTGTCTTCCCTACCGACCAATTCCATTCAAGTCCAGTCTATGTGGTGAACTCCCACCATTGTTCAAAATGTAACTCAGGTGTTTTCCCTTCTCTGAAGCCCTCTTTACTATCAGTCTCTGGAAAGATGTGAGTATTTCTTGCTTATGGCCACAGTACTCTGTGTATACATCTACTGTGGTAGTTAACATACTGTATTGAAATTGTCTTAGAGTAGGTACATCTCTTCCATAGGACTGCAAATTTCTTTTAGGCCAGGGACTTTAACCTATTTATTCCTCAATATATATCACAGGTCAAACAATGTTAGGCACACAGTACATTTTTTTGTTGTTGTTGTTGTTATAGATTCTTTTTTTTTTTTTTAATTTCCAGCATAACAGTATTCATTATTTTTGCACCACACCCCGTGCTCCATGCAATCCGTGCCCTCTATAATACCCACCACCTGGTACCCCAACCTCCCACCCCCCGTCCCTTCAAAACCCTCAGATTGTTTTTCAGAGTCCATAGTCTCTCATGGTTCACCTCCCCTTCCAATTTCCCCCAACTCCCTTCTCCACTCTAAGAAAGGTCTCAGGTACACAACCTAACCCTACACCTAAAGGAGCTGGAGAAAGAACAAGAAAGAAACCCTAAGCCCAGCAGGAGAAGAGAAATCATAAAGATCAGAGCAGAAATCAATGAAATAGAAACCAAAAAAACAATAGAACAAATCAACGAAACTAGGAGCTGGTTCTTTGAAAGAATTAATAAAATTGATAAACCCCTGGCCCGACTTATCAAATAGTACATTTTAATATCTGTTGGTGAATGCGTGAAAAGTCATCGCATTGATTACTTACTTTGAAATTTACATAGGAATGTAAAAGAGTTGAAAATTGGAAAATGTCCAACATATTATAAAAAGAGAATATGAATATGGCATTCTAGATTTAACTTCCATCATCATAAACATGCTGGAAATCAATCAATACCAGGAAAATTTTCAAATACATTGAAGGTAGCAGGCACATTTTTATTATAAGAAAATTTTGTCTTAATTACCTAATATCTCTTCCTATTTCAGTGGCTGGCCTAGTAAATTTGGGGGTAAGAAATTGATCATAATTAATCTTTTTTAGGTAGCAAAGCTTTGGATAAGATCTTATGTTGCTGCTGGGAGGTCTCAGTTCTTCTCTAACTGGCTCCTCCATGGGGCTGCATGAGCATCCTCATGACATAAATAAACTTGGAAATGTGGTCTTTTCTCTAGTGGCATTAATTAATAATATCTAATGTTATCAACTTGAATCTGACTGATATATTTATGTAGAGCTAGCCTACAAGATGGCCCCCAAATGATTCTTGCCTCCTGCAACTCGCTCCCTTGGGCACTCCCCTTTAACACTGAACAGGGCTAATCTATGTGACAAAAGGACTTTGTCAAAGAGACTGTATGACTTCTGAAACTAGATCATAAATGACATTCCTACTTCCACCTTACTCTTGAATTTCTCATTCTTGGAAAGAGCTTTATGTCATGAGGATGCTCATGCAGCCCCATGGAGGAGCCAGTTAGAGAAGAACTGAGACCTCCCAGCAGCAACTGGTACCAAACTGCCAGCTGTGTGGAAGCAGATCCCCTAACCCCAGTTAAACTTTCAGATGACTACATCCCTAGCCAATTTCTTGAATACAGCCTCATAAGAGATCCTGAACAATGGTTACTGAGCTAAGTGGCTCTATAATTCCTGACTCACAGAAGCTGCAAGAGATAATAAAAGTCTATTGTTTTAAGTCATTAAGTTTTGGGATAGTTTGTTATGCAGCAATAGAGAACTACGATACCACTTGCAATACAGAATATAAAGATAAAAGCTTCCATAAAGCATTTCCTTATATTGTTAGCAACAGATTCAAAAAAGTTATTATACTTTGACTGTCAGCCTTAGCCTTCCAAATCATTAAACTGAACAGTCTCAGAGCAGAAGAAAGGTAACAGGGCACATCTGCTTCTTTTGGATTCTATAGTAAGAAAAAAAAAGGGGGGCCATCCTTGACACTCCACTGCCAGTTCTCAGTGATCAGCAATCAGTGGCAAGAACTGGTCATGCCCTCCCTTGTCTCCAGATTCTTTTCTGTCACTGAAGCATGTGAAGTTGGATGGTGTGATCGTTAATTCTATGTGTCAGCTTGAGATGGCTGCAAGGTACCCAGGCATTACTCAGGCCAAGCATTATTCTGGGTGTGTCTGTGAGGATATTTCTGGGTGAGATCAATATTTGAATTGGTAGACTGAGTAAAGCAGGTTTCCCTTCTTAATGTGGGTGGGCCATCCAGTCACCCAATCAACTGAAGACTTCAATAAAACAAAGACAAAAAGACTAAGAGGGAACTCCCGCCTGACTGTTGAGCTGGGACACTGGTCCTTTATGACCCTCAGATTCAGAGTGAAACATTGGCTCTTTTTGGGTCTCAAAACTGCTGGTTTTTGGACTCATACTGAAACTATACATCAACTCTCCTGAGTCTCTTGCTTGTCAACTATAGCTCTCTGCCTTGTTAGCCTTCATAATTGTATGAGTCAATTCCTTCCTTATCATAAAGCTATCCATCATCTATCTATTTATCTGTCTCATATATATATTTTAGATGGGAGGCAGTTGTGGGGGGTGGGGAAGGAAAGGGGTTGGGAAAGGAAGAGAGAAGGTGATAAGCAGGCTCCACACACAGACAGAGCCTGACCCAGGACTAGATCTCACAATTCTGAGATCATGACCTGAGCTGAAATCAAGAATCAGATGCTTAACAGACTGAGATACCCAGGCACCCCTAGTGTGTGTGTGTGTGTGTGTGTGTGTATTTATACACACATGTATATTTATAAATATATATATTTGAAGAACATGGGGGTTATGTTAGGGTTGTTGATCCCCCAGGCAGTCAAAAATCCACATATAACTTTGATTCTTCAAAATCTCAACTGCTAATAGCCTACTGTTGACTGGAAGCCTTGCCAATAACATAAAGAGTTTATGAATGCACATTATGTATGTTATACGTATTATATACTGTATTCTTACAATAAAATAAGCTAGAGAAAAGAAAATGTTATTAAGAAAGTCAGAAGAAAGAGATGACACATTTATAGCAATGTACTGTATTTATGGAAAAAACTTTGCATATAAGTGGACCCATGTAGTTCAAACCCATATTATTCAAGGGTCAACTGAGTATTCAAGGGTCAAATGTATATTATATATGCTACATATTATAAAATATAATAATAAATAATAAAATAATATATAATAGATAGCTGTATGTATGCATGTGTGTCTGCGTATCCTACTGGTTCTGTTTCTCTGGAGAAATCTGACTCATACAGATTGTGAAATTTGTAATGTGACTGCAGAAAATGAGAAAGACATGACACACAGTCAGTCTTTCTCTTGATAATATTCAGGAGAGAAGTAGAACTTTTGGGCTTTTCTATTTTCCTGAAAAAAATAAAATGAGAAGGCATAAAAGCTACCTGCCATTTTTCAGGTCTGATCTTCCTGTGGTTCATTCTATTTTTCTTATTTTAAAGAGTCTGTGGACAGACACATACTCAGTGTGTCTCTGTGATTGCAGCTCTAAGTGTGACTATCACAGAGCAAGTGCCTTGATGTCATCTCATCTAAAGCATCAGAGAGGATGTTTTAGGCAGGGATGGGGAGGAGGTAGGAGAAAGAGAGTGATGAAGAAGGTCAAAGGAAGAACAGTACAGCCCAAACTGTGGAAACAGAGAGCAATGAACTGGTTCAGGCACAGACAAGAAGTGTCCCTTGGCTGTTGGATTAACACAGATGCACTCTGGTTAATGCCCTAAAGAAGATGAATTAAAACGAAACACTTTGATGCTAAAGAGAGTTGTTTCTGCAGGAGGGCAAGATTGGGCACAAAAAGTAGAAAAAGACTTGCATTCTAGTTTAATTTATTCAGTTTTACGTAGATAACACCTTACATTTGAAATGCTTCCTGTTATATGGTAAATTTTGAATTAGATAAAATGTTCATGATTCTGACAAAATTTTTCACACGAATCTAAACACTTACCTTCAGGTTCACTGCTATCATTGTCCCCAATTCAATTAGAGAATTTTTGTAGACTTGCTATAAAATTGTTTCAGTAGAGCAGCTAGATGGTTGTCTTTAGTATCCTGAAATAGTAGATTTCAGTCTTTCTAAGCAGGAATGGCAAACTGGTTTCAAATTATTACTTTTTTTTTTTATCATTGTGTTGTTAGTACTTTAATTTTATAAGTGTCTGTCAGAAGTAATTTTTTTTGCCTTGTTCTATGCATAGGTGGGGAAGTTACTGATCACTACAGGATTTGTAGTAAGAGCTAATGGGGCTATAGCCAAGACCTAGTGTTATTTCCTCAGCTTGCTTAAATTCAGGAAAGTCGCTGGAGAATGAAAGAGGTACAATTTTACAACACAGTGAAAATTCTAGGCAGTTCTTAAGATCAGGCAATAAATATAAGCTCCATAGCATAGAAATCTTTGTTCTTTTTCTTTCTTGATCAAACCAAGGCACCTATCCATTCAATAAGCATTTGCTGAACATACGAAGGTGCCAGGAAGTGCTAAGAAGAAAACAGGCGAAGAAATGGCATCTATAGAAGTCAGAACTCTCAACGGCTGAAGGAATTGCTACTTGGTTCCTATTCTGGACTGGGTTTTGAATTTGTGTCAACAGAACACTTAATTTGTGTTACCTCTAGATTAGGGTTTTCATCTTAGATCAACAGATCCTAAAGAGGTATATGGAAAGGCTTCAGGTGGTCAATAAACTTCCCAAAATGTTAGGCAAAATTCTATATGTAATCACACATTTTCTAGGATTTCTTAGCTTTCATCAGATTTGCAAAAGAATCTATAACCCATAAAATGTTAAGACCTATGGCCTAGAAGGAGAGTTAGAAGGAGACATGCTCTCCCCAAGTGCCATTTGAAAAGACTTCTAAATGGAAGTTGAGTCATGGGGCTGCCTGGAGGAAGTGCTGTAGGCAGTGGAAACAGCATATGCGGGGCCTGATGTGGCAGGGATGCCTCAGGCAGGGAGCTTAGTTATGTTTGAAGACAATAAGAAGGTCTTTGTTGTGGGGCAGAGTAAAGAAAAGGAGACAAGTAGGAAATGGATAGGGGAGGGAGCTGGAAGCCAGACCATGCAGAGTCATTGTAAGAATGTTATCATATTCTGCCTATGATAAAAAGTTATTGATTAAGAAGGTAGTCAGAAAGCAAGAATAAGTATTCACAATCCATGAGAGCAACAGGCTATCTTTGAAACATGTTATTACTTGGATAGAAAAGAGAAATGAGGAACTCTGAAGATACAGTCAAGTATCCCATGAGCACTGAATAAATACTCTTTTTTTTTTCTGAATAAATACTCTTAACTCACTAGTAGGTGGATGTGTTTGAACATGATTAATAAGGAACATACTGTGTTATTATTCCAGCTATCATGATGAGTATTGATTTAGTACTTTAAAGAAAGCTTCTTATTTCTGAAGGAGTTGAATAAATTTATTATATTTTCCAGAGTCCTTAGAAATAAAGTTGTTTTTGTGTTATGCTGTTACTTAGGTATTTTCACTTAGGTGATCCTTCAGGTGTGCAGAAAATTTGCATGTATATATTCCTTTCTCTTTTGCTGCAAAAGAAGCCAAGTAATAAATATTCTTCCTCATTAAGGGTTCAACAAAGGAAAACAAATATTTACAATAGTCAAATCACATGAAATTGGTGTTAAAGAAAGAATGATTGAAAGACTATCTACAGTTTATGCCAAAATTTTTTATCTGAAGGAAATAACTCGGCTATTTATAATTACTCCATAAACAGGTACTTACTAACAACCATAAAGGAAAATAAACACTGCCGGGGCGCCTGGGTGGCTCAGTGGATTAAAGCCTCTGCCTTCGGCTCAGGTCATGATCCCAGGGTCCTGGGATCGAGCCCTGCATCGGGCTGTCTGCTCCGCGGAGAGCCTGCTTCCTCCTCTCTCTCTCTGCCTGCCTCTCTGCCTACTTGTGATCTCTGTCTGTCAAATAAATAAATAAATAAATAAAAACACAATGGGAATAAGAAGGTTGTAGAAGTTTGTACCTTGTTCATTCATTCATTTATTATTCATTCATTTGTTTGAATCAACTAATATCTATCATGCAAGGACCATGTACCAGGTATTGTGCTAGGAGCCAAACACAGAAGAAAAAATTTTAATTTCAACTACAAATAATTAATAGCATAGTAATAACTCAACAGTGTAATTGTAGCTTCTTCTAATTCTAAGTAAAAATAGGGTCAGCATATTTCTTCACAGTTATGGCAACTGAGCAATAGGCTGTTAATCCCTAGCCTCTCTTTGGATTTACTCTTCTCCCTCTCTGTTTTGAAAGCAATAAGACTATGAATGTAACTGGATATAGCAAATGACAATCCAACTGGACAAGTGTCTAATTCTCATGGTCAGTTTAGTTGACTACCATCAGTCCCCTTCTGCTCATCCTCTGGGAATACTGCAGAACTCACTTCAGTGGTTTACCATTCAAAATCCGTTTGTGGTTCTTTGGATGTGTGCACACACTGGCTATTTAATGGAAAGCACTGTCTCTCTGTTAATAAAGTACAAGTGACTAAAATGATGATTAACTCTCAACTCAGTACTTGAACATCAGGCAATTACTTCACTCTTGCTTTGCAATTTGGAAGCATTCCATTCTATACTGAATCCTTAACTGGTAAAAATTCTTACTTGTTAACAAAATACTAGAATAAAATGGTAATAATTTCTCTAGCCCACAGACACCTCTTATGCTACTAAATGTGTATGACTTTTTTTTTAAGGGACATTTTTATTTTTTATTTTTTTAATTGTATGACTTTTTAAAAAAGATCTTTAAATTTATTTGACAGAGAGAACAAGCAGGGTAAGTGGGAGAGGGAGAAGCAGGCTTCCCACTGAGCAGAGAATCCGATGTGGGGCTCCATCCCAGGACCCTAGGATTACCACCTGAGCTGAAGACAGACGCTTAACAACTGATCCACCAGGCACCCCTATTTGTATGACTTTTAAGATATATTTTGTTTTCAGTCATCTATTACTGTAAAACAAATAACCCCCAAACTTATAGGATTAAAACAATAAACATTTTATTTCATCATCATATTATAATATGGGCTGGGCTCAGCCAAGCAGTTCTTCTACTGGTCTTACTGGTCTTACTGGAGGTCACTGGTGTGGATGTACTCAGCTGCTAGTGCTATGGGATCACTGGGACAGTTGTGCTTCCTGTGTTTTCATGTGGTCTTAGGCTTCTAAGTGTCTCGTGTCCCCTGTATGTTGCCTGTCTGAAGTTAGATAGCTTTCTTCACACAGTACCTCAGAGCCCTCGAGTCCTAGGACTTATTAAGGCTTAGTCCCAAAACTAAAACACTTCACTTCTACCTCATTCTATTGGTGAAATAGGTCTTAGGGCCAACCCAGATTCAAGATGAGGAAACCACACTGGGATGTGAATACTCTAAGGCATAATTCGGTGGAGGCCCCTATTATAACTACAACTTGAATTGAATAATCTGTAAACCTATGATACAGTCAGGTTGAAAGAGAATCTTAGGATATAGTAGGCATGAGCTCCGTAGCAAGGCAAAGGGTTGCTAATTCTTGATGGTCAGGGTCCCACCTGTTTTGAAGTTTGTGTGTCCAGCAATACTTAATTTCAGGAAATCATCTTTAATCATCCTGGTCCCTTTGTCTGGGAGAGATTTTCTTGACTTTTCAACATCTGACAAAAATCTCTCCTTCCTCAAACTTGGGCTCAGGCTTTCCCTCCTTCACGGAGCCCTCTCTTCCTTATACTTTCAGGTTCTATTAGGTCCTTGCTTCTGAATTTCTAGAACATGGCCTATATTTATCTCTTTTACAGAACTTACCATATTGTTAAATGTTAATCAGACCATATTAAAATGCCTGAGAACTTGTTTCATGAGTGTTTCCCCAGATAGAATGTGAACAACCTGAAGGCAGGTGTTGAGTCTTATTAATGTGATTTCTGTCATTCTGGAAGTACCCGTAACACTATGTTAGAACAGAACTGGAACCATAGGAGTGTATCTTGTGCAATCTAATGTCACCAAATCATCTTGAATACTGCAATGCACCTATTAATGGCTCAATAAATTTGTATGGTTGATTGAATAAATAAATCTATTTCTCTTAGTTACTGTATAAGAGATATAATCTCTGATTTCAGTGACCTGGTAAATTTTCAGTAAGCTTTATAAGCATTTCAATTCCTAGCTAAGAAAGAGGAAGCAATATGCCTCGGGCATAACTATTCAAGTAATATCAATGTTTAACAGCATAAACCTTTCAGGTAGGGGCACGTGGCTAAAAATAAATCCATACCCTTCTAAAGATGCTGGCTAAAATTTTTAGGACATGTGTTTATGCTACCAAACATAAAACTGTTCTCTTGCTTCTACAAAACAGAATAAAACCTGTAGGAAACCAAATTACTTTGCTAAGTGTGACAAATCCAAACTGTTACAGAGCAAGAGATAACATAAATCAATGGGTCTTGGAGGCAAACACTGGGAGTTATTTTGAGGTGAGTGAAATGCAGTCTTCATCTGAAAACTACATTGCATTCCCATAGATCAAGCTTTTAGTTTCATGTTATATGGCAAATGATTGATGCGCAATGATTTCAGCCACCTGAAAGCCCTAAATAAGTATAATAGCAACAGGGAGCCACTCAAGCGCATGCCTGCATTTACTGGCCTCCCTTCCTTTTAAGTACTTCGTGGTAAGCTGTATGCCTGTATTTGACAATTTTCCCTTCTAAAACCTAAAAGCAGAGACACTGCAGGGGTTTGGATTACCAGGTGACTCACTGCTTGAATTTGATATGCCGTTGCCAAGGCAATGAAATGTCATAAACATCTTCTACAGCTACCATCTTTTTCTTGTTTTTAGAATCAGTTGTTCTAAGAGGAAAGGATGGAAGGGCAAGAACTCTGGATTAGGAGGCAGAAGAACTGGGTTCCAAGTGTGGCTCTGCAACTTCTTAGCTGTGTGACTCTGGACAAATTATCTGATGTCTATGGATTTATGATTCCTCACTGATAAAATACCACTGGAGAGAGAGAAAAAAATTTCCTGGATGTCCACTGTTTCTTTCTCTAAGAATATTCCGATTTTCCAGGGGCGCCTGGGTGGCTCAGCGGGTTAAAGCCTCTGCCTTCGGCTCAGGTCCTGATCCCAGGGTCCTGGGATCGAGCCCTCCATCAGGCTCTCTGCTCTGCGGGGAGTCTGCTTCCTCCTCTCTCTCTGCCTGCCTCTCTGCCTACTTGTGACTCTGTCATATAGATAAATAAAATATTAAAAAAAAAAAAGAATATTTGATTTTCCACAATCTGTGGCCCTAGCAACTTTTATAACTGAGGAATGCTTTAGAACTTTATTATTATTGTTATTTTAAAACTATATTCCCATGTTACAAGGGAACCACTATTTCATTTAATTATTTAATTAAAAAAATTTTTAAGACTTTATTTGGCACAGAGAGAGAGAATGAGCACAAGCAGGGGGAACTGTAGGCAGAAGTAGAGGGAGAAGCAGGCTCCCCCATGAGCAGGGAGCCCAACTCAGGGCTTGATCCCAGGACCCTGGGATCATGACCTGAGCTGAAGGCAGGTATTTAACCAACTAAGCCACTCAGATGCCCCTAGAACTTTTTTATTTTAAATCATGCTTTCAACTTGGGTTATTAGTAGTTTCTGGCTGATAATTTTGACTAGATGAAGTTTGGCTCCTCAATCATTCCCCCTGAAATAATGATGTACAAAAAGCTGAATTAGGAGTCAAGAAATCACAGACTAATTGCTTAAATTATCTGGCTTTTAGTTTCCTCATCTATCAAATAAAAGGATTGGGTAGATGATCTAAATTCCAGCTGTAATAGTCTCCCCTATGACTCTTAAGGCCTACTTTCCCCCATTTTAAGACATGTATAACTGAAGTCTTAAGAAACTATGTTTGATCTCTTTATTATTGAAGAATAAGTGACATACAATATTATATGATTTTTAGGCATACAACATAGTGATTTGACATTTGTAGAGGTTGCAAAGTGGTTACCACATGTCTGATTACCACCTGTCACCATACAAAGTTAATCAGTATTATTAACTATATTTCCCATGCTGTACATTACATTCCCATGACTTATTTTGTAACTGGAAGTTTGTACTTCTTGATCTCCTTCACCTGTTTTGCTCCTTTCCCCACCCTAGTTCCCTCCTATCCAGTAACCACAAATCTTTTCTTTGTAACTATGAGTCTTAGTTTTATTTTGTTCATTTTGTCTTTTAGATTCCACATATACAGAAAGTCACATGGTCTTTGTCTTTCTATGATTTATTTTGCTTAGCATAATACCCTCAAGGTCCATCCATGTTCTCACAAATGGTTAAGATTTCATTCTTTTTAATAGCCAAATAATATTCCCTTGTATATATACCATATCTTCTTTATCCATTCATCTATCAAATGACATTTGGCTTGATTCTGTATCTTGGCTCTTGTAAATAACGCAGCAATGAACACAGGGGTGCATGCATCTTTCTGAATTCTTCAGATAGACACCTAGTAGTGGAATTGCTAGATGATACGGTAGTTCTATTTTTAACTTTTTGAGGAACCTCCATACTGTTTTCCATAGAGGATGTACCACTTTACATTCTTGTTAACAGTGTCTGAGGAATCTCTTTTCTCCACATCCTTGCCAACACTTGTTATCTCTTATCTTTTGGATACTAGCCATTGTGTAAGGTAACATCTCATTATGGTTTTGATTTGCATTTCCCTGATGATTAGTGATGTTAAACATCTTTTCATGTGTATGTTGGTCATCTGTAGGTTTCTTTGGAATAATGTCTATTCAGGTCTTCTATTCATCTTTTAAACAGGTTTTTTGTTGTTGTTGTTATGGAGTTATAAGAGTTCTTTATATATGTTGGATATTAACCTCTTATTGAATACATGATTTGTAAATATCTTCTCCCATTTAGTAGGTTGCCTTTTCATTTTGTTGATGGTTTCCTTGGCTGTGCAGAAGCTTTTTAGTTGAGTGTAGTCTCATTTGTTTGTATTTGCTTTTGCTTCTCTTGCCTTTGGAATTAGGTCCAAAAAAAATCACTGAGACTGATGACAAGTTACTTACTGTCTACGTTTTCTTCTAGGAGTTTTATGGTTTCAGATCTTATATTCAAGTCTTTAATCCATTTTGAGTTAATTTGGAGGGGCAGAGTTAATTTTGGGGGGCAAGGGCCAGAAAGAGAGGGAAAGAGAATCCCAAGCAGGCTACCCGCTCAGTGTAGAGCCTAACACGGAGCTCTATCTCACAACCCTAAGATCATGACGTAAGCCAAAATCAACTGTCAGACACTTAACCAACTGAGCCACCCAGGAACCCCCATTTTGATTTCATTTTTGTATAAGGTGTAAGATAGTAGTCCAGTTTCATTCTTTTGCACATAGCTGTCCAGTTTTCTCAGCACCATTTATTAAAGAGACTATTCTTTCCCCATCGTATAGTATTGGCTCCTTTGTCTTAATTAATTGACCATGTATTCATGAGTTTATTCCTGGACTCTATTCTGTCCCATTAATCTGTGTGTCTGTTTCTATGACAATACGATACTGTTTCGATTAGTGTACTTCATAGTATAGTTTGAAATTAGGGACCATAATACCTCTAGCTTTGTTCTTTCTTAAAATGGTTTTGGCTATTCAGTGACCTTTGTGGTTCCACATGGTTCCAAATAAAGGCCTATTCTCCTCATTTTAAGAGAAAAGTAACTGAAAGACTGCATGACAGACTGTGTGTGTGTGTGTGTGTGATTTTACTGAGGCTATATAGCTATTTGGTGATGGAAACTTCCATTAGGCAGAGGACAACCTCCAGATGTTAGATCCTGTTAGTCTCAGGAGATCCATCAGTATCTGGGTCCCCCAGGATTATCTGGGTCCCTCAGGACTTCCAAGGAACAGGTAAGTAGTTGATATGCCTGTGATTCTTGTTTCTAGAATAAACTGCTCTTATTTGTGGAACTTTATCCAACAATAACAAAATAACACTGCAACAATTAATGTTAATTTACTACAAGTCAAGCTTTTCACAAGTAAGCACATTATATGCATTATTTTTTTGAATCCTCACATGAAGTCTATGAAATAGGTGATTGCTATCACTGTTTTATAGATGAAGGACAGAGAAACTAAATTATTTTCCTGGTTTACACTGCTAATAGCAATGTTAGCAGAAAGCTATATTAGGTCATTCTGACTGTAAAGTCAATTATACTGTTTCCTATGACTTGTCACAGTTTAAAATTTATTTCCTCCATATTCTTCTTCTTTCTAAACTGAGACCGTTAATAAGTGAAATCTTGCTCCTCTGAACTCCTAAAGCGCTATTATGTGTAACCCATGAGAACTTGTCAAACACTATCTTGTATCATTGTTATTCGAGTACAAGTCTTTTCCCCTAAATTAAGCCGAATCTTCCTGAGAACAGAAAAGTCCTCTTGGATTCCTTTTGCTCTTCACATTCTTTGCATATAATAAATTCTTAGAAATATCTGTGGTTTAAATGACTCTCCTTCTGGATTAAGTTCACCTCAAAGGAAAGATACTATCTTATTTTAACCAGGAAGGATCCCACAGTTCTGCCTGCTAGTTGATCATTCTCATCTTTGGATTCTGTAGCTGTATGAAACGTAAGAACAAAAGTGAACAGACGACTCGCAGTGGAGGGCAAGCCATGCTAATTTTTGTTGACTGGCCCATTGAAGTGGTAATGAGGCAGAATTACAGCCTTGGGTCAGAGCAAACCTGGAGCTCTACTGCCTTGTTATTCATCTTTTCCCAAGGGATTAGCAGCCCCGGCAGACAGTTTTTTCTGCCAGGCAAACCCCAAACCTCTTGGTGTAGTGACAAGAAATATTCACCCCAATGTGTATCTCCCAAGAAGACCTAAGGCAAAGTGCTGGCTTTGTAGTTCCTAGGCAATCTAATCTGCCATGAAGTACGATTCACAGCCTCATGCTACAGGGGAAAACTAGGAAGCAGAAAAGAAAAAAAGTCCATTCTGCATACTGATTTTGTCTAATGTGGCATCTGTACACATGGGCGGCCACAGTTCTTCCATGCTGCTGCCAGATTAATTCTTCCCAAACACTGCTCTGATGATGAAACCTGAACTAGCTCTGCCTCTTGAAAAAGGCAAGCCTGGGATGAAAGGTTTGCCACAGTTAGGCTCCAGACTGTATTTTTATCTTTTGTTCCTATTATTTCAAATTCCAACCCACCACTCCCTGTTTATTCTACACTTTTCCATGCCTTTATATGTGCATATATATATCTTCATTTGTAAGTTAGAAGCCTAGCGAAGCTTCAAATTCCAGCAGCTTACTTGCTTCCCTATACAAACTTACCCTGACCCTGCATGTTGGCAGAAATATTTCTTCCTTCTGCTAACACTGGTTTGCCCATGGCATTTGTATTTTTTCTTGTCTGGTTCATGTTTGCTCAATCGGGAAAACCTAGTCCAGTGCCTAGCACAGAATGAGCATTCAGTAAATGTTTGGGCTTCTACTTAAAGTGGCCTTTGCTCTGATGGTTGCTTTGGAAACCAAATATAAAATATATACAAACATATCATTTTCAAGGGTTAAAGATAATTCCCAGTTTTCAGGAAAGGAGAGACTCCCCTCATGCTTTCAGGGTTAGTGCTGCACTCAGGGACCTTGAGACTCCCTGTGACAGGCAGATGACACTGAAAACTGTTAGATTTCCTGTGTGCCTGCTTGGTGCTGCATCACTTCCCATTCTCACCTCTAGTCATCCTGGTGACATACTGATGATGGCTATCTCATTTTTAGAGAAGGCAAATGAACAGTGCTCAGACATCAGCATCCCTATGCACAACTGCATTGAGAGTGAGTGCCAGAGTCAGGATTCCCACCCAGGTCTGTCTGGCTCCGAATCTAGCTTCCCCACCCCCGAACCACCACCCTATGTTCTGTCTTTGAACTGCACAGCAGGTTTTATGGAAGTTTGTGCTATTTTTCTGTCACTTTTCTGAGGTTCGTTTCCCACTCCTGCAGCTTCACAAAAGGCCAATTACGCCTGCCAGTGACCTGTTTCCTCTAATAGGATTTCCGATGGCTATGGCGCCATTTCAGCGTCTGCTCCTCTCTGCCCAGAGCTGAGCTCCCAGGAGGCACTGGCAGTCTGGCAGCAGGTCGTTTCAGCTGCTTGTTTTGCCACCCTCTCAGCCCAAACTGCTTATTTCAAACCTTTCTGCGATACATCACTTACCTGCCCTGAATTCCCCTTTTGTCTTTTCTCAGCCTATCTCAGAGGCCTGCAAGTCACAACTACAGCAATTCTCAAGGCATCAAGGAAGAGTAGAAACTTTGTTGTCAGGCTTACTAATTGGGCTGTGGGGAAAATTCCACTAAGACTCACCTAACGAAGATTACCTTTGAACTACCTAGGAAGAACGGTTTTCGGGGGCTCGAGGACATCCATCATAGGCAGACTGGGAGAAGGACTCTAAAGTAAATGAGCGGAGCTGTATTCAAGTATTTAACTGTATTCAAGCATCCCCTTGAATACAGTTAAAGAACCAAATGGAAGTATTGTTTCATAAATTCTAAGATGCGCTTTTCTTTTTTTAATGTTGGAACACTCAGTAATTGGAATGTGGCTTAAGACTCATTGTTGGCCTGACAGTGGTCAGCATAGTTGTCCTTGTTTTTACCTGTGTGGTCATCAAATGCACCAGCATCAAAATTTTCCAGATTTTCTAAGAAAGGTAGACTAGCTCTATATAATTGCAAAGCCAATTTAAAAGCCCAAGATTTTAGTTGTTTTATAATCTGTTTTAGGAAATGTTTCATCCCTAAAGTTCTTGGTGGCACAAAGGATAATATTGTATGGAACACATGGACCCCAATGACTGAGACAAAACTGAACCTATTCAAAGAGTCAGATTTAGATGCTGAGGAAGTTTTAGAAGAATCTGAAACAATTTAACTTGCTCATATTTTCCTTTTAATGTATGACCAAGAATGATATATGACTTAAAAAATGCCTAAATATATTAGAGCTCTTTCAAGAAATATAAAATAAAAACTCTAAATGATAAAATAGTGTGTGTTATAGTCAAATTGATGTTTTTTCTGATGCAGCTTATAAAAATATTTAAGTGTACATGGGAAAAACTTTACTTTTGCATTAGATAGGGATGGTTTTAAGTTCTGGTTTTACCACTTAGTAGCACTGGGACTCTGAGCATATTAGTAGGTCTCATGGACAGAGTAAAATTCATAAATGTGATGAATCATTTGGTATTCTGCAAGCTTTATTAAGTCATTTCTTTCATTTTGCAAGACTTTGTAACCATTTAGTTTTAGCTTTTTCTCACTAGAAAGTAAAAAATACATATTTCTTTAAAAAATCTAGAGCTTTCTCTGCTAGGTGATTTTGTAGTTTCAATAAAGTAATGTGTATTTTACAAATTAATTTTGCTATCACTTAAAGAATAGGATAAAATGAAAATCCAGGAGGTTTGGTAGAGCCCAAAGTCTTGCTGGAAACCAGCAGGTTTCTTCTAAATATGAATGGAAATAAGCACAACTATGCTGAGTACTACTGTCAGGCAGGGCTCTGACTTATCTCCTTTAAGAAGCCATGGTTTGACACAACATCATGCGTCCTGGGATTCCATAACTGGACTTCTGTTTTGATGTCCATGGTATAGATAGAAGTTTAGTAATTTTAATTAAGAGTAACAATTTTTGGTGGGGTTGTGGCTGCCCCACCAAGGACTACATTCAGCTTCCTTTGCAGTTTGGTATGACTGTGTGACTAAGTTCTGGCCAACAGTATGTGAGAAGTGTGTCCTTAAAATGAAAATGTAATCTTCTTTTCTTGCCATTATTTGGAAAGTGGAAGGGATGGTGAAAGCTAAGGACATTATCTTGAGTCAAAGATGGAAGCTATGTACTAAAGGTGGCAGGACTACCAGACAGAACGAACATGGTCCCTGATGCTTTTGGATGACTTTTGCCATATCACAGACCACTGAGCCAAACTTCAATGTGAGAAAAGTAAATTTTTTTCTTGCTTAAGCTACTATTATGTTGAGTCTCTTGGTTACAGCAGCCAAAAAAATTAGGCTAACCTCTTTACTTTCAAGGTCTTGCCCCTCGCATTCTTATCTTTCCCTGAGACTTTTTACCTCCATGTGCCAATCTTATAGAGGGGTTCCTTGATCTACATCCTGGTGCTTCTATTCTGAGGACCTACTAAATCTTCTTGAAATCTAGTTGCCTTGCAGCTGCTAGCCCCCTTCCCAGCCAGTCCTGCATTATATGGAAATTGTTTCATAAATTCTGGTTTATGTTCATTCTGACTACCTGAATTTTCTATTATGCTTCCTGTTTCCTCTTAAGTTCTTTAACATCCTTAAGTTGGACTTGATACTGATTATAACCATGGGCTATCTTTTCCTTTCCTTGCCTATGTGATCCTTTTTGTTCATCACCTGCCACTACAAGGTCTACAGACAACTGCTTCTATAGTCCCAGAAAATAGACCTGGTTCCTGGTTCCAATCTCATCCTGCTTTGCTCTGAGGTCTTCAGCTGATGGCTAGAAAAAGCTTGCTGAAGTATACTAATATTCATAAATTTTTGAATGACTATTGCATAAGTAGCACTTTTAAGACATTATCTCTAATCTTTACAACCCTAAAAAGAGTTATCCCCATTAGACAGATGAGAAAACTGAGACTCAGAGTAGATAAGTGTCTTGCACAAGATCTTTCACCTAATAAGTAATGGATCTTCAATTAAAATCTAATCTATATTTTTCCCTCTATTCACATTATTGTCTCAGACCAGTGACAAAACAAGGGTCCAAAGGTGAGGGCTTGACCAAAAAAAGAAAAGGGAATCTGTAGTGACAGTGTCTTGGCGCAGGTATACAGACTCCAGAGAGGTGAAGGGCCTCTCCATTGTCCTGCTCTAGGGTCCGCATTAACATCAGGATGTAAAGATTAACATTTCGAGGCTGCTCAGAAGAAAAAAGAAAAAAAAAAAGATAACTTTCCTTCTAGCTTCTGCTTTTTGGATTTTAAAAAAACAAAAACACTTTTTTTCCCACCTTTCCTCTCCCAGCATTCTTCTATTTCCCTGACCTTGACAGATGTTTCTAAGTCCTCTGAATTCTTAAGGAGTAAAATGGCTTATTTTAATTTCCCTAGGTGTCTCTATTGAATTCTTTCACAGTGCTTTATGGAAAATATCTGATTACTAATTCATAGAACAGACTATTAAGGGATTCTCTGGTAAGTGGCTGTCACAGTGGTGTTCAGGCTGGGGAGCCTCTGCCATCACTGGTTCCTACCTGCTGCCCACAGGCTCAGAAGTAAAGAGGCCACCTAAGCTCCAAGATCTTTCAGTTTACCCCATTATATCACCTCCTGAACAATTTTTTTTTTTTTTTTTAACCTCCTGAACAATTCTTTAAAGAAAATACTGCCCTAGCCCCTTGGGAAAACTCTTGAAAGGTTAGAAAGCAAGGCAGTTTAACATAAAAGTTAAAATCTTGGGTTCTGGAACCAGAGTGGATTTAAATCCCATTATTTCTGTTTAAATGAGCTTGGGCTAGTTTCTTAATTTCTGGTCCTTTGGCCTGCAGTCTGTAAAGTGGGAGAATACTTCATAGAGTATTTGTCAGGATTACATGAATAAATACAAGTAAGGTGCATACAACAGTACCTGGGTTATATTAAGTGCCTCCTAAAAAGTTATTTATTACTCTTATTAAGAGTAAGAGTACTGTGAAACATGGTATAAAATACTGTAGCATGTGGAGGGGTTCTGTGAGTACTTGCACCACAATAGGCATTTTCTGGCCTATGTATTTAAACATTCATAAACATGAAATCATATGAAACCACTGTGCTTAAGAGTGTGATTCCTCTAACTCAGCTTGGTTGACAAATACAGTGTCCTGAGTAATCAGATGATTCTCTCAAGGAAGAGGGTGAATCTCCATTAGAGATCTGATAGTTACAGGTGGAATGAGTTATTAGTGACTAGATTAGCTGTGGGTTAATGTCCCTTCAGCTTGGCTAAACTTTAGACAGATTTCTTCCTTACCATAGACCCCTGACATCCATTTTCTTAGAGCATTTACTTTAGAAAACTTAGAACTGTGAATTATTTCTCTGTTTCTTAGAGATGTAAATCTTCTCCCAGGCTCTTGATGGTTTTACAACACAAGGAAAGTCTTCTCAAGGGCCTGAAAGCCATCCTTTTGAAATGCAGCCATCAGAATGATATCGCCCCTCTCTCCCAAGCTTTGGGAGGGCCTAATTTCAATAAGCAGCAATTAGCAAACAGAGATGGCCTAATTATACTGACCAATCTTCTTTTATAACTGTCATTTATTACTTTCCCAGTAGCTCACCCCAGCACTTAAAACTCTCCGACCTCTGTTTCAGGGGAGTTAGATTTAGTCTCCTACTCCTATTGCAACAGTCTTGAATAAAGTCTTCCTTAACCCCACCCAGTGCAATTTTTCTTCAACACTCCATTCAGCAGGTAGAATGCAACCACGAAACAGATTTTTCTAGGCATAAGGAATTGTGATGATATAAAAGTGGAAATGAAGAATAAAAGAAACCCCTTGTCCTCCCTGCCAGCCAGCCAACAAACGAACAAATAAACAAGATTTTGCTTTAGAGTAAGGGAGTATAAAGGCAATGAAGTGTAGGGAGTGATGAGTGTGACTCAGATTCAAGCAGAAGATCAATTACAGTCATTGCAGAGAATCACAATATGTGCTCAACCTCTCAGAGGCTGGCTGGGCTTTGGGAAGACTGAACAAAGGCTCAAAGTAAAGACTTCCACAGAAGGATTCCTCTCACCATGACCGTCAATTCAATTCTCCAAGGGACACCTAATTTTTAAAATAAAACTCCAGATGAAGACCAACCATCTTAGTCTCTAAAGACCCTGCAAGTGTGCTGGGATCTTGCCGCTATTTAGAAAGCTTCTCTTTTAGAATTAATCTCTGAGCGTAACTGTTAGCTAGAAGGAAAATTCTGGATAATACCTGAGTCTGCAGAACCAGGGTCATTCACCTGCCCTCTAAAGATAAATGAGGCATCTTTAAACCTTGAAGAAGCAGAGAGGTGGTGGGTAATTGTTCAAACACTTAAAGCATTAAAATAAAATCATGAACTTACAAGGTAAGAAAACACATGGACTCTAGAAACAGAACTAACAAGTCTGTGGTATTGACATGTAGATAGATAGAGGTATATGAGAGGAACACAATAGAAAGTAAATAAAAACCAAAATATCATTGGACATCAGATATAATAAATGTGCTTCTCAAATCAGTGAGACCACATGGACTATTAATTCATTAACTGATGTAAGGCAATTGGGTAGTCATCTATAAAAGTATAGTTTGATCCATCCCTTATTCCTTATATAAGAGAAAATTACCTACAGAACACATTTAGAAAAAACAAAATGATCAAAGTACTAGAAGAAACTATAGGAAGATTCTTTGATAATGTGGAAGTGAGGGAAGCCTTTCTAATAATAACACAAAACTTTGAAACCATCAATTTTAAAAAGTCTTGATTAAGTAAACTATAAAACATTTTTAAAATTTTGCATGGCAAAATAACCATAAGTTAAGTCACAAGACAAATGCCAAATCAGGGAAGATCATTGTAACTTATAACACATACACAGAGCTGTATGCCTAATGATAAATAACTCCTTTAAGTCAATACAAATAGACAAACAACATCCCCAAATTGGGCAAAAGATATGAACAGGTAGTTTAGAGAGAAAAGTAAATACAAATGGAAAGTAAGCATATGAAAAGAAGCTCCACTTCACTCTTAATACAAGAAATGGCACAGAGATACTATTTTTTACCTGCCAAAAGAGCAAAGGTCCAAAATATTGATAACATGTTTTATTGGTCAGGACATAAGGTTTTCCTTTATATTGCCAGTGATGGGGTAAATAATTATAACCTCTAAGGAGGGCAATTTGGCAGTGGTTATCAAAGAGACAAATATACATGTGCCCTGAACAGTAATTTAACTTTTGGGAATGTACCTATCAGATAATGCTTGCTCATCTAAAATATAAACAAGTTTATATTAAAGCACTTTAATAACGATATACCAGAAGTAATATAGGAGATAGTGAAATAAATTATGGTACATTCACACAATTAAATACCAGGTAATGCTCTATTTTCTGTTATGGAAAGATCTTCATTAATTTAAATTAATAGATTGAAAAAGCAAGATGAAGAACAGTGTGTAGGGTATGATACTATTTGTTAATTAGCTTAAAAGGGAGAAGTAAAGGAGAAAAAGAAAGTATATTCATATTTGCTTGTATTTTGATTAAATATCCCTAAAAGGATATACCTGACACTGTGGTTGCATATGAAAGGGGGAAATGTTAGAGATCCCACATCTATACACCCTAAAATTCTCTTATTTGACATCTTATAATATGAAATATTTCATTTAACCCTTTCTCAAATCTACTATGGCTGATGATTATTTAAGGTATGAACTGTTGTTGATGTTATGCTCCGATCTTCGCAAATGGAGGAGAGACCCTACATCGTTCTCTGATAGACTTTGGTGATATTTTTAGCGTTGATCATAGCTATGAAAACTTTCAACTCCAGAAATCCAGAGTCTGGAGTACTCTCAGGAATTTGGAAAATCTTTCAGAAATTGATATCTCTGCATTAATGCTGTGTTTCCTTTGTCCACAAGAATTTTTCCTCTCTCATGATGGTTGTATGTATGTGTACACATGAGTCTGTACATACATACACATAAGTATGTGGTAGGGATTGGAAATTATTTTGAAGTGTATTTGCATTTTTCCTGCAAGATGCCTCACAGTTTCTGGGAGACTTTCCAACCAACTAGTGACTCAGAAAGGGTTAAATATTGGTAAATAACAGACATCTCTCACAGACTACCCTCTACCTTTTCCTATAGCTACTATTGTTAAGTCTAGTTTGTCACTTTCTCTTGGGTGTGGATGACTAGAATAGCAGTATAGTCACCTGTCTTCAGGCTCTCTAAGCTCCCAGTTACACACAACCAATGAGATGTTAGCATAATCTTTAAAAAAATAATTTACTGCCTTCTTTACCAAATTTGTTTAGGAAAGACTGATGGTACTACAAGTTGAACTGCAGTTAATCTTAGCAATTATGTTGTAAGCATGCATGTGTTTACACATTGGGTCTTTGTTCATTATCCTGGAATTTCTCTCTATTCCTGTTTTTAAAGATTTTTATTTATTTATTTAACAGACAGAGATTACAAGTAAGCAGAGAGGCAGGCAGAGAGAGAGAAAGGAAGGGAGGCAGGCTCCCTGCCCCGCAGAGAGTCTGGTGTGGGGCTCCATCCCAGGAGCCTGGGATCATGACCTGAGCTGGAGGCAGAGGTTTTAATCCACTGAACCACCCAGGTGCCCCTCTATTCCTGTTTTTATTAGTGGGGAAAATGGCCTTATTTTTTTGTTCATAGCGTAAACAAATTTTTCTCTACTACATAAAAATGAACTAGAAAATCTAATTTACTGGTCACTTCTTCAAGAAGAAAGTCTATTTTTTAAAAATTTTTTGCTTTGTTTTGTTTTTAGAGACCTTCCAGGGGGTGAATTGTCTATGCATGAATACAAAGCCACATTTTACTGAGTGCTTATAAAATGCATTCAATTGCCTGGAGAGAAAAATGACCACAACAACCTCTAATTTTAAGGTAAAGAGACTTCTGGGGAGGTAACATAATAATAACTAATAGACCTTTGCAGTTTATAAGTGCTTTCATGCAAATTATCACATTTAATTATAATAAGAAGAAATCTATTATTCTCATTATAAAGAATAAGAAAATGGAGGCTTCAAATGATGAAGTCAGTTGTCCAAGGTCATGCAGCCAGTAAGAAATGGAACTGTGACCCTAACTTACATTTTCTGACACCATATGTCATATTCTTCCACATATGATTAATAGTTCCCCAACCTGTCATGTGACATTTTAGTGCTTTTTATTAAATACCCCTGAAATCCTGGTACTTAAGTCACTGACCCACAGTACAAGTTAAATAAAGAGGGCCTTTTTTGAAAGGGTAAGGGAAAACAATATTGATATTTTAGAGCTAGTGCTTGTTTATATCATGGAGAAAGCCAGAAGTCCCGTCTAGAAAGGAGCACTACCTTATCATTGCACATCTGGCTATATATAAGTCACAGGTAGAATACTCCCTTTTCCCTGAATGATGGGGTTGTTCCTAATCTAGTAAGCTATCTTTTATAAAATGACCCATGGGAGAAATTCCCCCCAGAGTTTCAAGCTAGAAAAGAGCTCTTTTCTCTATATATCTGATAATATTTTCTTTATAAAGACAGCTCTGTAGACCACTTTTGCCTTGGCTCGCTAAGAAGCTTAGAGCCAAGTTGTATGCTTAGTTGAAGCCATTCTCCTTAGGTTTGCTGGAATATTTTCTTTCTTTTGTTTCTCATCTAAAATTTTTCTTTTAAACTATCAGGTTTATATCTTTTACTATCGCTTTAATGGGGTCTTATTTTACTGTAATTATATCTTTTATTGCAAACCTTCTCAAGTATTTTTTGAAGATAGGCAGAATATAAATATAAAGAGTCCCACTCTAAGTAACACTAGTAAGAATATGAGCACTTACTCCATTGGAAAAAAAAAATAACAAAAGTATACCAGATACAAATGGTTTTTTAAATGCTTGAGAAGCTCAAGTGGAAGACATTTGTGTTGTGAATGCAGAGGGTAATAAGGGTAATGGAGGCCTGTTTTCTTTCCTTTATTCTTTGTTTTTATTTTTTATTGTCATAAGAACATTTAACATGGGATCTATGCCCTCTTAACAAAATTTTAAGTATACAATATAGTATTGTTAATTATAGAGCACAATGTTATGGAGCAAATCTCTAGAACTTTTGCATCTTGCAAACTAAAATTTTATACCTGTTGAAGAGCAACTCCCCTTCCCCCTTCCCAAAGCTCCTGGCAAGCACCAGTCTATCCTCTGTTTCTATGAGTTTGACTATTTTAGATACCTCATGTGCTATAGACTGAATGTTTGTGCTCTCCAAAATTGTTGAAATCGAATCCCTAGTGTGATGATATTTGGAGGTGGAAACTTTGGGAAGTAAGCCCTCATGAATGGGCAGTCCCCTTCTAAGAGACCCCTGAGAGGTACCTTGCCCCCTTTCACATGAGGACACAGTGAAAAGATGACTGCATGAAGTAGGAGGTGGGCTTTCACCAGAAATTCACTCACAAATATCTCAGCTCCTTGATCTTGCACTTCCTAGCCTTCAAAACTGTGAGAAATAAATTGTTATTGTTTATAAGTCACCAAGACTGTGGTCTTCTATTAGAGCACCCTGAATGGACTAAGATATGTAAGTGGAATCATGTAATATTTGTCCTTCTGTGTCTGGCTTATTTCACTTAGCATCACATCTTCCAGGCAAAGAGGTATATGAAAAGAAGTTCAAGATCACTTAACATCAGAAAAATGAAAATCAAAATTACAAAGAAGTATCATCTCACACTTGAGAGAATGGCTATTATAAAAGAAGAGGGATGCTTGGGTGGCTCAGTCAGTTAAGTGCCTGCCTGTGGCTCAGGTCATGGTCTCAGAGTCCTGGGATCAAGCCCCACACTGGGCTCCCTGCCCTACTGGAAGACTGCTTCTCCCTTTCCCTCTGCCTGCTGCTCCCCTTCCTTGTGTTTTCTGTCTCTCTTGCTCAAATAAATAAATAAAATCTTAAAAAAAAAAAAAAGAAAAAAGATAACAAGTATTGGCAAGGAGGTCAGAAAAAGGGGAACCTTGTGCATTGTTGTTGGGAATGTAAAGTGGTGCAGCCACCCTGGAAAACAATTATGGAATTTCCTCAAAAATGAAAAATAGGACCACCATGTGATCCAGGAATCCCACTTCTGGATATTTATCCAAAAGAATTGAAATCAGGATCTCAAAGAAACATCCACACTCCCATATTCATTGCAGCATTATTCACAACAGCCATGCTATGGAAACAACCTAAATGCCATTAATGGATCAACGGACAAAGAAAGTGTGGTATATACTTGGAATGGAATATTATTCAGTCTTTAAAAAAAGAATACAATCTTTCCTTTACTTTTACAATAAAGGCTCAATGTCACTATACCAAGCCTTTCATATTTTAGCAACAATAAGTGATAAGGTATTTGCTATTGTATGTTGCAGTTTTATTTAAAATGCTTTCATATTTCACTGCTGTTTTATAATTATGAGCACTTGGTATGATATGAATAGATAAGAGATAATTTTCTTAGAAAATTCCTGATTGATACAGAATTGGATCAGAAGGGCAGAGGAGTAGCAGACTGAAATGACATCAAGTCATAGGAGTTCAGCTAGATAGTTATCAAGCTACAAACACCTACAAGTTATCAAACACCTAGAAACTCAACAAGAGATCAAAGAGAAGAGCAGCAATTCTAGGAACAGAAAATTGGCCACTTTCTGAAAGGCAGGATATGTGGAGAAGTGAATCCTAAGTGATGGGAAGATAGACCACAGGGGAGGGGCCAGCTCCCAACAAGCAGTGGAGCAACAGAGCACAAAACCAAAACCTTTAGGAGACTGCTCCACTGAGGGCATTGCTCCAGAGGCTAAGCAGAGTTGGAGCCCTCACAGGGATAGTGTGGTCTCAGGACCCACAGGGTCACTAAAAGATCAGGGGTGTCTGAATATTGCAGAGCTCCCAGGTATTGGAGGAGGGAAGCTGACTACAGCAACAGAGCCGAGCCATGAGCTCTCAGCTCAGGGTTACCTTAAACCATGATCCAAGGCAAAGTCTGGCCACTGCTCTTTGAACAGGGACCCCACAAGTGGCAGATCCAGGGAGACTCACCTTCCCCCTCTGGAGGCAGGAATCTGCTGGGTTTGGAGACTCCAAATGGGACTGTGTGTCAGAGATAGAAATGCTCGATCACAGTCCAGGTAAGCACGGAGTGCAGCTAGAGACTAGGGAGAGGGGAGTAATTGATCCCTTTTCTCCGAGGGCACACTGAGGAGTGGGTTCCTGAGCTCTTGGCTCCTCAGGGCCAGAGACTGAGAAGCCCAATTTTCATTCCCGCCCTCCAGAGCTCTATGGAAAGCATTCAGGGAACAAAAGCTACGGAGAGTGAACTTGAGCAGATTTCTTAGCCTGGTGCCTGGCAAGGGCTATGAAATTCTGCCTCAGGCAAAGACACTGAAGAATCACTACCACAGGCCCCTTCCCCAGAACATCAGCAAGAACATCCAGCCAAGACCAAGCTCATTGAACAAGGAAAACAGCGTAACTCCAGAGATAGAAGAAAGCAATGCATGAAATTCATGGCTTTCTCCCATGATCTTTCAGTCTTGCAAAGTTAATTAATTTTTTTAATTTATTTTTTTCTTATTCTAATTTTTTTAACTTTTCCTTTTTGCTCTTTTAATGTTTTTTAACTAGTTTATCTTAACAATACCTTTCAAAAAACCTTTTTAAACCATTATTATTATAGTCATATTTCATCCTTCATTCTATTTAACCTTATTTTTTTTTGTATATATATATATATATGTATATATATATATATATATATACATATATATATATATATATGGGTTTTTTTCTAAAAAATTTTGGGATACAATTTCTCCTAATAGATCAAAATACACCCTAAATCTGGCACACGGTGTTGTTCTACTCTCCAGCCTAAGCACATTATCTCCCCCACACCTTTTTTTTTCTTTTTTCTTTTTTCTTTTTCCAACCAACTTATCTTATCAATTGCTTTTTTAGGATTTCTTTAAAATTTTTTATTTTTTATAAACGTATATTTTTATCCCCAGGGGTACAGGTTTGTGAATCACCAGGTTTACACACTTCACAGCACTTACCAAAGCACATACCCTCCCCAATGTCCATAATCCCACCCCCTTCTCCCAAACCCCCTCCCCCCAGCAACCCTCAATTTGTTTTGTGAGATTAAGAGTCACTTATGGTTTGTCTCCCTCCCAATCCCATCTTGTTTCATTTATTCTTCTCTTTATTGAAAATTTTGGGAGGTAGTTTCTTCTGAGAGACCAAAATACACCCAAAATAAAGTGAGTGGCTCTGGTCTAGTCACCAGTCATATATATATATATGTATATATACACATATATGTAAATTTTAAATACATATATATATATGTAATATATACATTGAAATTTTAAATACATATATATATATACACACATATATATACATACATATATATATATATATGTATATGTATTTAAAATTTCTTTTTACCCCCTTTTTTCTCCTCTGGTTTGTGGTATCTTCTGACTTGGTAAGCATACATCTTTCTGGGGTCTTTGCCACCCTTTTAGTATTTTATTCTCTTGTTCATATATTCTTACCTTGATAAAATGACAAGTCAGAAAAACTCACCACAAAAAAAGAAAAGCCAGTAGCAATGGCTAGGGACCTAATCAATACAGACATGTCAGATCTAGGGTTCAGAATGATGATTCTCAGGTGCTAGCTGGGCTTTAAAAAGGCATGGAAGATATTAGAGAAACCATGTCTGGAGAAATAAAATCCATTTCTGGAGAAATAAGAGAACTAAAATCTAACTAAGCTGAAATAAAAAAAGCTATTAATGAGGTGCAATAAAAAATGGAGGCTCTTACTGGTAGGATAAATGAGGCAGAAGAGAGAATTAGTGATATAGAAGACAAACTGATGGAGAATAAAGGAGCTGAGCAAAAGAGAGACAAACAACTACTGGACCATGAGGGGAGAATTCAAGAGATAAGTGATATCATAAGATGAAACAATATTAGAATAATTGGGATTCCAGAAGAAGAAGAAAGAGAGAGAGGGGCGGAAGGTATATTGGATCAAGTTATAAGAGAGAATTTCTCTAATATGTCAAAGGGAACAAGCATCAAAATCCAGGAGGCACAGAGAACCCCCCTCAAAATCAATAAAAATAGGTCCACACCCCATCATCTAGTAGTAAAACTTACTAGTCTTATTGACAAAGAGAAAATCCTGAAAATCCTCGAGACAAGAAGTCTTTAACATACAATGGTAGAAATATTAGATTGGCAGCAGACTTAGCCACAGAGACCTGGCAGGCCAGAAAGAACTGGAATGATATATTCAGAGCACTAAATGAGAAAAACATGCATCCAGGAATACTCTATCCAGCTAGGCTGTCATTGAAAATAGAAGGAGAGATAAAAAATTTCCAGGACAAACAAATATTTAAAAATGTGCAAACACCAAAGCAGCCCTACAGGAAATATTGAAAGCAGTTCTCTTAGCAAAGAGAGAGCCTAAAAGTAGTAGACCAAAAAGGAACAGAGACAATATACAATAACAGTTACCTTACAGACAATTCAGTGGCACTAAATTCGTATCTTTCAATAGTTACCCTGAATGTAAATGGGCTAAATGCCCCAATCAAAAGACACAGGGTATCAGAATGGATAAAAAAACAAAAGCTATCAATATGCTATGTGCAAGAAACTCATTTTAGACATGAAGACACTTCCATAGTTAAAGTGAGGGGGTGGAAAACAATTTACCACGCTAATGGGCATCAAAAGAAAGCTGGGGTGGCAATCCTTATATCAGATCAATTAGATTTTAAGCCAAAGACTATAAGAGATGAAGAAGGACATTATATCATACTCAAAGGGTCTGTCCAACAAGAAGATCTAACAATTTTATATATCTATGCCCCTAACATGGGAGCAGCCAACTCTATAAACCAACTAATAACAAAATCGAAGAAACACATTGACAATAATCCAACAAAGGGCTTTAACACCACCCTCACTGAAATGCACAGAGCATACAAGCAAAAGATCAATAAGGAAATAAAGGTCTTAAATGACACACTGGACCAGATGGACATCACAGAAATATTCAGAACATTCCATCCCAAAGCAACAGAATACACATCCTTCTCTAGTGCATGAAACATTCTCTAGAATAGATCACATCCTGGGTCACAAATCAGGTCTCAACTGGTACTAAAAGGTTGGGATCTATCCCTGCATATTTTCAGACCATGATGCTCTGAAGCTGGAACTCAATCACAAGAGAAAAGTTGGAAAGAACTCAAAAACCTGGAGGCTAAAGAACATCCTACTAAAGAATGAATGGGTCAACTAGGAAATTAAAGAAGAATTGAAAAAGTTCATGGAAACAAATGATAATGAAAACACAACTGTTTAAAATCTGTGAGACACAGCAAAGGCTGTCCTGAGAGGAAAGTATATAGCGATTCAAGCCTTTCTCAAGAAACAAGAAAGGTCTCAAGTACACAAACTAACTCTATACCTAAAGGAGCTGGAGAAAGAACAGCAAAGAAACAGCAAAGAAAGCCTAAACCCAGCAGGAGAAGAGAAATCATAAAGATCCAAGCAGAAATCAAGACAGTAGAAACCAAAAGGACAAATCAATAGAAGTAGAACAAATCAATGAAACTAGGAGCTGGTTCTTTGAAAGAATTAATAAGATTCATAAACCCCTGGCCAGACTTATCAAAAAGAAAAGAGAAAGGACCCAAATAAGTAAAATAATGAATGATAGAGATCACCACCAACACCAAAGAAATACAATTATAAGAGCATATTATGAGCAAAAATACGCCAGCAAATTCGACAATCTGGAAGAAATGGATGCATTCCTAGAGACTTATAAACCACCAAAACTGAACCAGGAAGAAATAGAAAACCTAAACAGACCCACAAGCAGTAAGGAGATTGAAGCAGTCATCAAAATTCTCCCAACAAACAAGAGCCCAGGGCCAGATGGCTTCCCAGGGGAGTTCTACCAGAAATTTAAAGAATTAATACCTATTCTCCTGAAACTGTTCCAAAAAATAGAAATGGAAGGATAATTGCCAAACTCATTTTATGAGTGCAGCATTACCTTGATCCCAAAACCAAACAAAGACCCCATCAAAAAAGACATTACAGACCAATATTTTTGATGAACACAGACACAAAAATTCACACCAAAATACTAGGCAATAGAAATCAACAGTACATTAAAAAGATTATTCACCACAACCAAGTGGGATTTATTCCTGAGCTGCAAGTTTGGTTCAACATCTGCAAATCAATCAATGTGATACAATACACTAATAAAAGAAAGAACAAGAACCATACGATACTCTCAATAGATACTGAAAAGCATTTGACTAAGTACAGCTTCCTTTCTTGATTAAATCTCTTCAAAGTGTAGGGATAGAGGGCACATACCTCAATATCATCAAAGCCATCTATGAAAAACCCACAGCGAATATTATTCTCAATGGGGAAAAACTGAAAGCTTTTCCACTAAGATCAGGAGCACAGCAGGGAAGTCCACTATGACCACTGCTATTCAACACAGTACTAGAAGTCCTGTCCTCAGCAATCAGACAAGAAGAAATTAAAGGCATCTGGACCAGAAAAGAAGAGGTCAAACTATCACTCTTTGCAGATGATATGATACTTTATGTGGAAAACCCAAAAGAATCCATTCCAAAACTGCTAGAATTCATACAGAAATTCAGTAAAGTATCAGGATATAAAATCAATGCACAGAAATCAGTTCCATCTATACACCAACTACAACACAGATGAAAGAGAAATTAAGGAGTCGATCCCATTTAAACTTGCACCCAATACCATAAGATATCTAGGAGTAAATGTAACCAAAGAGGCAAAGACTCTGTACTCAGAAAACTATAAAGTACTCATGAAAGAAATCGAGGAAGACACAAAGAAATGGAAAAACTTCCCATGCTCATGGATTGGAATAATAAATATTGTGAGAATGTCTATGCTACTTAAAGCAATCTACATATTTAATGCAGTCCCTATCAAAATCCCATCCATTTTTTTCAAAGAAATGGAACAAATAATACTAAAATTTATATGGAACCAGAAAAGACCTTGACTAGCCAGAGGCATGTTGACAAAGAAAGCTGAAGTTGGTGGCATCACAATTCCAGACTTCAAGGACTATTACAAAGCTGTCATCATCAAGAGAGTATGGTCCTGGCACGAAAAAGGCACATAGATCAATGGAACAGAATAGAGAGCCCAGAAATGGACCCTCAACTCTATGGTCAATTAATCTTCAACAAAGCAGGAAAGAATGTCCAATGGAAAAAAAGACAGTCTCTTCAACAAACGGTGTTGGGAGAATTGGACAGCCACATGCAGAAGAATGAAACTGGACTATTTCCTTAAACCACACACAGAAATAGACTCAAAATGGATGAAGGACCTCAGTGTGAGGCAGGAGTCCATCAAAATCCTTGAGGAGAACACAGGCAGCAACCTCTTTGACCTCACCTGCAGCAACTTCTTCCTAGAAACATCGCCAAAGGCAAGGGAAGCAAGGGCAAAAAAATGAACTGCTGGGACTTCATCAAGTTCAAATCTTTTGCACAGCAAAGGAAACAGTCACAAAACCAAAAGACAACTGACAGAATGGGAGAAGATATTTGCAAATGACACATCAGATAAAGGGCTAGTATCCAAAATCTATAAAGAAATTATCAAACTCAACACCCAAAGAACAAATAATCCAGTCAAGAAATGGGAGAAAACACGAACAGACATTTCTGCAAAGAAGATATCCAGATGGCCAACAGACTCATGAAAAAGTGCTGCACATCACTCAGCATCAGGGAAATACAAATCAAAACCACAATGAGATACTACCTCACACCAGTCAGAGTAGCTAAAATTAACAAGTCAGAAAATGACAGATGTTGGAGAGGATGCGGAGAAAGGAATGGAACCCTCGTACACTGTTGGTGGGAATGCAAGCTGGTGCAGTCACTCTGGAAAACAGCATGGAGGTTCCTCAAAAAGTTGAAAATAGAGCTACCCTATGACCCAGCAATCGCACTACTGGTTATTTACTCTAAAGATTAAAATGTAGTGATCTGAAGGGGCATGTGCACCCAAATGTTTATAGCAGCAATGTCCACAATAGCCAAACTATGGAAAGAACCTAGATGTCCATCAACAGATGAATGGATAAAGAAGAAGTGGTATATATATACAATGGAATACTATGCAGTCATCAAAAGAAATGAAATCTTGCCATTTGCAATGACATGGGTGGAACTAGAGGGTATTATGCTGAGCGAAATAAGTCAATCAGAGAAAGACAATTATATGATCTCCCTGATATGAGGAATTTGAGAGGCAGAGTGGGGGTTTGGGGGTGTAGGAAAGGAAAAAATGAAACAAGATGAGCATGGGAGGAAGATAAACCATAAGAGACCCTTAATCCCACAACATAAACTGAGGTTTGCTGGGGGAAAGTGGGGAAGGAAGAGGGTGGTTGGGTTATGGACATTGGGGAGGGTATTGTGAGTGCTCTGAAGTGTGTAAGCCTGACAATTCACAGGCCTATATCCCTGGGGCAAATAATACATTATATGTTAATTAAATAATTAATTAAAAAAGAATTGTATCAGAAATCAATCTGTATATATCTCACATCTGTAATTATGTCACATATACAATTCTGATATTGTAGGTATACTCTACATGTCCTACACATGTACACACATAGAAGCATGCACACATTTTTCAAAACAATGACTACACAAAGAAAATCAGTTATATATTCCCTAAGGATTGACAGTAGGAAACACCCTTTATGGTCTGATAAGACATAGGAAAAGTAAAACTGGCTGAGAAGGTGTAAGATGAATCAGAAAGACCTAAGAAATTTTTAGTACTGTCAAATACAGACAAATACAGACTTAGGCAAGGAGAAACTTAAAAAGATTATTACAACAGGGAAAATCCTCCTTCCTCAGGATTTCAAAATCAAACAGAAAAATGCCTTTTTTTTTTTTTTTTTTTTTTGCCTTTTTCAATAACGAGGGGTAAAGCAAGTCTATAGGAACATGGAGGGGAAATGGAGCAGCAGGGGAGCTGAGCAGAGGATATGAAGAGAGTGGCATTAACAGGAAATGTTTCTCTCTTGTCAGTTGATTCTGAATGAACTCTTAAGGGAAGATGTCCTCCTGCATTTAGGACTTGCTTAGATTTGGGGCCAAGCCAAACTTCAGGACCCTGTGGGGAAGGGAGATGCTAAACTACAGCTCGGTCAGATCAAGTCAGTGGGTAAGAAATAGGCCTTTGTGAGGACTTGGTCAGTATTGGCAACCTAATGAAAAGTATGCACTATTGAAATGTTAACTACTTTTTTGTCTAAAATATACTTATAAGAAGCTTAGTGGATTCAAGAAGCAAGCAAAATATAGTATCAGAAATTCTGCATTTATACCCATTTGCATCACTAATATACGCATGATTTCAGCTTGTCATTTTTTTTTGCACAAAAAACCAAAGAACTTAAATATCTTACACAACAATATCAAATAAATTATGCATTTATTATGCTAATATATCTTTAAAGGAGTATAAAATGAGGATCTAGCAACATTCTTAGAGGAACCTAGTTGAAATACACATACTTGAGATTTATTGGTCATTTGTCCTTAAGAGATTAAGAAGTGGAAAGCTTTCAAAAAGGACAATCTGCCAAACACAACCCATAAAATGGAAGATAAAAATTATGAGTCATGGAATTATTGAGTTGGAAAAAATCTAGTCCTACCTTTTAATTTTCAAATTAGGAAACTGAGGCTCAGTGTGAGGTGTTGTTTTGCAAGTCACAGAGCAAGGGAGTGCAGAGCCTGGAGCAGCAACATAATCAGAGAAATTTTCCTCTCTGAGGGTGAACTTTATGAGGACAATTTTGTTTTACAGGTTATTTAGTTCACTGATTATGAAAGTAAGGTAAAGTTATGATTTATTGTTGAATGAGAAGAATAGGTTGCAGAGAAATGTATTAGTGTGATTTCTTGTTGTGAAAACACAAACAACAGTTATCTATCATCTATCTATCTATCTATCTACCTATCTATTTATCATCACTTTTCTGTTTGTGATTGCATGAAACTGGAGAAAAGAGTAGAAGCATATACATGCTAACATTGGATATTCACAGGAGGGATAAAGCAAGAGGTAAGAAAAAAAAGTAAGAAAATAGAATTTTGTGAAATATGTGAAAATGAGAATTGCAAAATTCTACCTATATGATTATTTTTAATATATAGAAATTGAGTATACACATAGACAAGGACTAGAATATCACCAGAATATGCACATAGATTGACAATGGACCTTAAAAAATCACTTTGATCAGGGATTGGTTTAATAAGATTTTAAAAATATGTGTAGATAGTTTTTGCAGTAACATAAGAAAATAAATTAAATGAAAGCCACTGAAATAGTTATTTTAGCTCAAAACTGACAAAAAGACTTAATCACGTATTCATTAATAGTATTTACTTGGCAAACCTTTTATTATTACATTGATAGCTATAACATTTTATGTTTATATATAAATGTTTATATATATGTGATTATATATGTTTATCATATATAAATTATAACCTGTTTTTCAATGTATTTATTTACTAAATTGACGTATACCTTTTTCAATTGAAAGGCTGACAATAAACATAAAATAATGTATATTCGCTGTAAAAACTTCAGAGAATTTAGGAGAGAAGAAAATAATAATCACTGATAAGCTTACCCAGAGATAGTCACAGTAAACCATTTTGCACTCATCCTCCAAATCTTTTTCATGCACGTATATTCAAAAATGGGATTATAATTTACTTTGTTATCTACTCATTTCATTTAGTAATAAATTATGGCTATAATTCCATGATAATAAATTTAGATCTAATGTCATTTTAAATTATCTAATTAAAAGTTTAATATTTTATCATAGAGAATTACAGTAACTCAATTTATAAATTTTCTATAAATGTTCATTTGGTTTGATTTTAGTTTTTGAAGGACCATAAACAATGCTGAGATGAACACCTTTATATACATTTATTTTGTTCTTGTCCTCTTGCTTCCTTAGGACGCATTCCTCTAAGTGATAGTGTTGGGTACCATTGTTCTTCAACTTATAAAACATTTCATTTCCCAATTCTCTAGAACTTTATTTTTGAGTTCCCAAAATACACATAGATGAGAAGCCTTTTTTTCAGGACAGAGTATCAAAGAAACAACCAATATAAACTATAAAATTTTTTCATGGGTAAGTGACCCATGTTTATCAGCTAATTCTTCATTATACTTTAGGAAGACAAATTTGTATTTAAAAGCAATCATTATGATGATCCATAACTTATGGAGGTCTATTAGCTATATTTTGAATCAGTCTTAATTACTTTTACCTCTGTAGGGGCCCAAGGCAGGGGGGCCAAGGCAGGTGGCCCAAAATGTGCCACAATGGCATGCTGATTATTTTGAATTGAAGCTACTTGGGAAATACCTGTTACAAGAACACTCAGACCATCCTTTGTCCCCCTAAAAGCAAGAAATAAACCTCTCACATGGAAGGTACCCCACCCTGAACTAAGAAGTAAAACCATATCCTTATCACCAGAGATAGGGACTTCAAAGCCAAGGAAACTGTAGAAACAAGAAAACATGGAAACAAAACTTGTTAACTTTTTTACTAATCAGCTACCTCAACCAAAATTCTGCTTAGAATTCCTCACTAACTAAACTTCCCAAACATCTGTTTTCTTTATCCTGTCAGTTCTTCACGTATTTATTGTCTCTGTCTAAAAAGTATAAAAACTGCCTGCCTTGTCCATTTCTTTAGGTTTCAATTTCAGTGTTGGGCCTCCATGCACATGTAGTAAAACTTTGTTGTTGTTGTTGTTGTTTTCCTCCTATTAATTGGTCTTATGTAAATTTAATTCTTGATCCAGTTGGAAGAACTTGAAGGGCAGAGGAAGAATTTTTCTTCCCCTACACCTCCTATTCTCTTCCCAGTATGAATTGTTAGTGGTAAACTTTGTAAAATGCCCTGAAATTTATATAAAAGTTGTTCAACTAGTATTTTTAAAGTATCTTACAAAGAAGATTCTTGGCAGCTGCTTTCCAATTTTATGGTAAATGTGTAAGAAGTATAGCCTATCGAAAATATCATCCATATCTTGAAGGTACTTATATGTATTAGAAATAAATAAAGGGCCACTATCCACCCTTTGTTTCTTAGGAAAAAATTTTAAAGAGAAAATGGATAGAAGGGAAAAGGTAAATCAAAGAGGGGAGATATCATCCAGTACTAGGAGATATCATCCTAGTACTATGTACTAGGAATGTAGCTAACTACTTTCTCATGTAGTATTTCATTAGATTTTTCTAATGATGCTGAGGGAAGGCAGATATTTGTTATAGCTGTTTTCTGTGTGAGGAAGTGAGGTTTAGGCTGTAAATGATTTCCTCAAGTTCACAATACTAGTAACTGTTAGAGTGCATATCCAAACCTATGTCAAAAAATAAAGTTGTTAACAATTTGAACTTCCTAGTGGTAGAATATACTGTCTCTGAAAGTAGTGAGCATATCATTGTGGGACATATTGGAGCAGTTGTTGGCTGATCACATATGAAAGATATTAGGGAAAGTATTCCAATATAGCTGAGAGACTGTACTTGTTACCTGCTCTAGGTCTTTTGCAGAAAGCTTAAATATTGAGTTGAATTAAAAACAATGTACCAGTTCTAACTATTTATACATCATAGGTAAATATTAGGCCATAGAGTAATATTCAACTATTTTATTTTTTAAGAGAAGCCTAATTTCACATGTAAATATTACTAATAATTTCAAAACCAGAAAACCTCAGCTCTATACTAATGATCAAAATCTATATTGTGTAGGTTATTATAGTTTTTAATAACTATTTAGAATGAACAGTGTTAAATAGATTTTAGTGGCTATTGTGCTAAGAACACAATTGTTTGGTTGATTAAACACTATCTCTTGATAAAGATTAACTCATGCTAGTCTAATAATTACTATACTTCACATTTTTACATGGCCAGTGTATTATTAAGAATTGCTTAGATTTAATCTATCTGAACAAAAAGCTACTCAGTGAAGTGTTATATAAAATATAATAAAAATAAGTCTTCTCTTAATTTGGACAAAATAGGGTGCTTGTGTGCTAACGTATTCTACTACCCACCTTCCCCAGTTGGTTCTATTAAAAATAGTGCTGTAAAAAGAAATAAAAATCAAAAATAAATTATGTCTGTTGCAAAGCATTTCATGGAGAGGTTTTTAATGTGCAATTTAACAGCTCATGGAAAAAGGAATATTGCTGGAGGCAAGGGAAAGTCTTCCTCTGAAAAGAAGTGAAACTTAGGTCTTTATCAGCATTTATGCATTCACTTTGGGACACAGGAGATATTTAGAGCTATGACTCATTTAAATATATGACCATGTGACCTATACTATGGGAGGGCTTTGGAGTTGGAGCTAAAGCTTTCGCTATACCAATAGTTAGGCTTTGCTATGAGGAAGTGGCTGGTTCTACACTTAAACACTCTTTGTTGGCTCTCTTTAGTGCCTATGAGTATGATTTGAAGTAAAGAGAAAGAAGCAAAGGGCTGGCTTCTGTTGCTCTCTGTAGATAGTGTATTTGATTGAAAGGATAATGGATTTCGGGGGGGGCTGGGTGGCTCAGTGGATTAAAGCCTCTGCCTTCGGCTCAGGTCAGTATCCCAGGGTCCTGGGATCGAGCCCCGTATTGGGCTCTTTGCTAAGCGGGGAGCCTGCTTCCTCCTCTCTCTCTGCCTACTTGTGATTTCTGTCAAATAAATAAATAAAATCTTAAAAAAAAAAAGGATAATGGATTTCAGGAAGAAACAAACCTACTTTTGAAGCCGTTGATTTTGACAAATTATTTACTTTTTCAGAGCCTTTCTTCATCTGTAAAATGGGTATAATAATACCTTGCCCAGTTATTTTGAGAACTGAATGAAAAATGTTCACAGGAGAAAAGTGCATAATATCTGACACACAGTAAGAAAGGAATACATTTCAGCTTTTTTCCTCTTTGTCATTTCCACAACAGGACAACTCTGGAAAATTGTAAATAGCTTTTTAAAAAAAAAAAAAAAAGTTTTCCTGGAATTTAAGGAATGATATTTCCATCAACAACCTCATTAGAAAAACAGCTATCCGCTGCATCGTTGGCAAAGTATCTCTTGATGCTTATTATCTAGAGCTATGTGAGCAAATACCAAGGGCCTGAAAGCAGCTGAACATCAGGGAGGAGCAGCTTCTGGGGGTGTGGAAATGTCTGTCCTGACCCCCCAGAAGGAGACCCTCTTTGTGGAAAGGGACAAGTGAGGCACTACATGTTCTTGCATACTAGGGCAAAGGTAGAGCTTAGATCAGGAGAAGAAATAAAACTTATTCTGCCTTGGTGAGTTCCTAGGTTCCTAGAAACTCTCAGTTAAGGATCTCTATCCTCTCCATGAGGATCTCAGCTATGAGGGACTCTGAACTGTAGCTTGGCACTCAGACTCTTGGAGGAAAAGGAGCAAAAGCTTAGAAAGTGGAGTTGCAGATTAATGTTAGTGACTGTTTTCAGAGCTATGAACTCGCCAGTAAATAGCCCGAGTTATGCTTTATCTATCTAATATAGTGTATTTCATGATAAAATCTTTTATAAATTCATTTTAATAGCTTTCATTTACAAATAAAATTTAGATGGAATTGATATCTTGGAAAAAGTAGGTTTTTAAAAGATAAGAATCTAGAATATTTCTCTTTGAATATAATTAATGTTAAGTATAGGAAAAAAAATCCCAGCTTTAAAAACACCTTTTAACTAAGTGTTACTTTTTATATTCATGTACTTAAGATGATTCCAATACAGTCCATACACTGATAGTCTGTCTAGTGTGGTTTTTTTTTGAAAGTCAATAAAGTAGATTTTTCTCTTTTCTTTGCCAGGGTATCTTGGAGTTTAATGATCTCTTTTAGTAGTTACTCTTCTCTGGTATCATCTGACTATTGGGTTTGTTACTACCTGAATTATAATTGACAAGCTACTATTCCAGGGAGCATAGCAAATTTAACATCAAGACTATGAGACTAACTGACATCATGGAATTCCTAAAGAAAGGGCTAATGTGTGTTTATCTCCACATATGTAAATCCACAGTGTCAAACACCACATTTCCCTTGTGGTAGGGCAAGGTGAGGAGTTGAAACTTAATACATATCTGCGTGAGTCTGACTCCACCTATATGCCATTGGACATATCTCTACAATGATCCTATATTAACCTCGTTTCTGTTGATTGGGAAATTGAATGAGTTGCCAAGAGCCTAGTAAATAGCAGAACTGAGATTTGAATTCATGTCTGTCTGACTTTTTATTTCACCACTTGATTTCCCAATGACATGTGGTACCCAGTATGTATTTGTGGAATTTGCATGGGGTTATCACCTCTCTAGTCTATCTAGCCTCAAGAAGGAAAAGCCTGCAGTCTAGTAAAGTTGTAATCCACAATAATCTAAAGGTCAATTGGAATACCACATGGCATGGCCAATCACTTAGTGTATAATAAATATGAAATTAAGAGGCAAAAATTAACAGAGATATAGAACCAGACTTCGTTAGTAGTAATGAATCTGAGGACAGAGTCTCCACTTTCAATTTCATTATCACTGTAGAAAAATAGTAAATAAAGGCAGGGTAGGATGGTGGTATAAGTGGTAGAAAGAGAATTAGGGGATATAATCTGTGGATTTATTTGCTACTAACGTGCCCCTAAAAGGCAGCTTTGCCTGACTGGCATTTTTAACATTTATTCTTATTATAACATTACCCTTTCATTATAATATCATATTATCTGTTTGAAGAATTTCCGATCATTAATGTTCAATGTCACCTAAGCCTTCCAATAGAAAAAGTACTATGTGCCTGCCTGAACATTCTTAGTATCAGGGAATTTCTTATTGATAAAAAAAAAAAAATGTTTACTTTGTCCCAATTAAAAATATGCATTCCTACACTTTCTTGAAATTATTCTGTAAGCATGCCTAGAAGAACCATGTGGCAACATACATTCCTAGGCTGGTTCTTTGAATACTAGAAAAATCTTCAATATTTATCAGCATTTCTGTATCAGAGATGTGGCTATACACAGAGCTAATGTCATATTTGTGTCCCTAGATATATGCACACAATTTTGGTACTTTTTAAAATAATTTTTCAATTTTAAAAATCTTAAATAAATATGCATTTCAAAAAAATTATGTAAGCTTTTAAACAATTATCACTTAATTAAAATGGGGTCCAGTCATATTAGAGCAATTCCTTATCTGTACCAGTATAGGAGAAATGAGTGAGGTGTTCATTTAGGCCTGAATATCCCCTTCAGTGACTGCAACCTCAGATTTCCATGCAACTTCTTATCCACCTTGGTCCAGTGCCTCATAAGAGAGCCATTTTCCAACTTTCTTGTGCTTAAGAGTCACATGGGGTGCTGTCTAAAAAGCTCCAGTGACTAGTCAAAAGGCCACAAAATCCCTTTTATCCTATAACATATTTAGACTTCTTTCTCACAGACCTTAATCTTACCATCGCAACAAAACCATCAACTATCACTACCAACTTAACCATGAGTTCTTCAGAGAGCTTAGCAGTCACTTGTTTTAACTCCAAATTGTATAGATCTATGTGATAATCTATGGTTATACCACTACTTAGTGGCTGGGTGGAAATGAAGCCAGATCTTTTGATTCTTTCCAAAATAGTAGTTTCTCTAGCATGAATTGGGCTATTATTTTTATATTTAGCTATCTGGTATTTGACATCATCCATTAGTATGAAGCAAAAAGTCTTCAAAGAAAATTGCAAATGAAATTCTTCTCTGAGCTTTAATTATAGAGAAAAAATAATACTTCATAGGGCAATATATTAAATAGTGACTGCAAAATCAACTATTCGTGAGACACTCTGCTAGGCATTCTGGGGTACATGAAGATGAGTAACACATAGTTCTTGCCATACTGGAGCCCACAATCTGGGGGTAAAGTGTTAATCACTCTTGCCAGGATGATTGGGACATTTCACTGAATGCAAAATTGCAGTGTATCAGGTCATCATACTTTACAACACATTGAAGTGCTTCATACTTAACTATACACAAAGTTGAAACTCCATTAATGTTAACTGGCTTATTAGCATATGGGGGAAAAAATCTCTCCATGTGCTGAATCAGTGTACTTAAAATTGATATTTAGAAGTCATGGCTGTTTGATATGAGTGGAAGGAAATAATTTGTAGCTGCTGTTATCATGATAAAAACATGAAATTATCTAAAGTCTCCTATAATTTTCTAGCCAGTTCCTGAGCAATTTACTAATTACAGCATAAAAGAAAGGTTTCCTTACTTGTGGTCTCACCGTTCATTTCTTTAAGTTCACTGTTAATTCCAACATCTATGGAATTCATTATTTTGTCAATCTGTGAGAAACAAAAGCCATATAAATAAATTATTAATTCACATTTAGCATTGTATTTTAAAATAATTTCCATATGCCAGCAGCATATATTCTTGATATTATTACTACTGCAATACCACAATTAAGAGACTGAGAAAGTTTTAAAAGGAAGCAGACATCTTCTGAATTGCTTTTAAAAATACGAATTATGTTTCCCTTTCTTAAATGTTCAAAATCAGATCCCCTTTTCTTTATATTTCTTAAAATGAACTTTGTTTGGACCTACATGGGTCAGTAAGTTAGGAATTGTGTATTCTTTAAATTCAGAAAGGGATGGGCTGAGGATAAATTCGTGGGAACACATCCCTTCTCTCGGGCATTCTTCCTGTTCTGAAAGCATGCAACTCTGACTGTTGAAGTGGTGGGTTTCAGTCCGTGGGTGTGGCCATTGGAACCAAGGTCTTACTAAATGGCTGGACTAGGCACAAGTTGATTTCTGACACAGAATCTCAAGAATCCCGGCATGGGGAAACACCTTAGTTCTAAGAGATAGGCTAAATGTTAATTAATCCTGCTGCATTCCAAAAAAGGATTTCAGATGTTATTTACAGAGTTAATAAACATAAGAAAAAGAAAGATTGAGAAGACTATCAATCTAGTAGTACAATATTTACAAGAAGATATGACTATCTAAGCTTTTACCATTTATGGTTTAATCCCTTCCTCATCATCCTAGCAACCCAAGACAGAGGTTTCAGAGAGGACATTACTTAAATGTCCCATTTGTTCACGCTGAAACAGATGTAGAGAGATTAAGTGATTTTCCTAAATAGCTCAATTCAGAATGTCAATACCAGACATTTCTAGTTCTCAGAATACTGTGGTGACCTATTGTAACTTCAAAACCCAATCCACTTGCACAGGTTTTTTGAGGGAGAAAATGTGACATGTTAGAATGAAATGCTAAGAGAGAGTGTGGTCCATTCTTTGAAGAAATTCAAGAAAAGGTAAGAAACTTAATTTAGTCCTCCTTAGAGACAAAGGATGATATTTCATAAACTTGAAAGGACACTTACTTTCTGACTAATTATATAAAATGAAGGACTTTGTCTTTAAGTATAGCTTAAATTGGTGATACATGACCTCAACATATTTTTTCTTTAATGTCTATCTGAAAACTGTAAAAGGGAAATATTAAGTAATTTGGGTTTTTTATAAGGCACTTGGAGAAGAGCCAGGACTATTCTTTTTTTTTTTTTTTTGAGAGAGAGAGAGCATGAGCAGTAGGTGAGAGTCAGAGAAAGAATCTTAAGCAGGCTCCATGCCCAGGGCCAAGCACAGCATTGAGCACAATCTCACAACCCTAAGATCACGACCTGAGCCAAAATCAAGTATTGGATGTTTAAACAACTAGGCACCCCAAGCCAGCACATTAAGGTTAAGATTATAAGGAGTTTATGAAAACTTAAGTTACTTTAAAGATGGGAGATGAGCTAACAATGAATTTAGCAACTAGCAGAATGATACAGGGCTGCAGAAATATGAAAATTTTTCTCAATTTGTCTGCTACAGTGCTTGATAGGACATAATGTCGACATTCTCTTGTACCTCATAGCTAGTTATTACTTCTGCTTGACATCAATTTCTATGGAAACAATAGATTCCTCCACATGTGTGGAATTGTATTTGTTTTTACACTAGCTGTGAAATTATCATGTATTACCCCTAGAATCCTGCCCTTCCACTTGTAACTGTCTATGTCTGTGAGTTGTTATTGCTGTTTTTGGTTGCTTTTGTTTTTTGTTTTGTTTTGTTTTGTTTTTATTTTTGTTTTGCCTCTGAAAGACTTAAAAAACTGAAAATGCTTCCCCCCAAACTTCCCATGCTCCAAAGTCTTATATAAACAACAAGAAGAACAAGTCTTACTTCTTCCCATTCAGAAGTGAAGGATGGTGTTCTTTCAGAATTCCCTTTAGAACTATGATCAGCAGTTGAAGATTCACTCCAGTTAACTTTTGATGTTTTCTCATTTGAAGGGTATGCAATGAGATCAGAATCTGATTTAGAGACGGTTTTTGACAAATGCATGTCAATCAGGGCTTTTGGCAATGACCTTATTCTCCCCAAGGTACAGGCTCTCTCCACAAATCCTCCTGTGTTCATAATCCACTGGTCCCCATTCCGGGATCCACTCCTAGTTGTTCTTGTGCCAACAATGGTATGGTTTTCAAGTTGGTTGCTTTTTTTGTGAAAAATTGTTCGACTGACCACTTTGGGTTTAATTTTCTTTACCAAAGTTTCTGAATTACTTGCTATTGGAGACTTCTTGAAAGGCAAAGGACTATTTGCCAAACTAACTTCATCTTGTCCTTCTTCACGTTCGTCTCTTTTCCCATAGAGATGAAATGGGTTTTCAGGGCACTCACAGGCTGGAGAGGATCCATGGAGAAGGCCTTCAAATTGCCCAGGATCATATTCTTTTGGAGGATCACTGTCTTCCTGTTGAGAAGGGTCATCTGCAAAAGAGAGGAAAGACGTCAGGATGGTTGATTATAAGGACTCCAAAAGCCCTGTTATGACAGCAGTGCCTTTTCAAACTTGTGCAATACCTAGACATTTTATTTGTTGGTACAATGATATCTTCACTTTATGAAACACTCATGATCCTACAGTACCATGTATAAGATGAATGTGTGTGTGTGTGTGAACTGGATCTTTCTGATATACCTTACAGTACATTTCAAAGATATGAACTGAGTATTAATTGAGTAATTGTATACTGTTCTTCCTTGTTCCCAGATATATTTTATATTGAATAACAAAACTTCACTTAAAGTGAAACACTCATGTCCAAACCCTCACAATAAATGAATCATTGTGTAGTAGGACATTGGGCAGGTAAATCAAGATTATACATAATAACACACCTTTGCCCTTCTCCCAGCAAATAAATTCAGAAACAAAATCTTTGAAAGAAGTATAATTAGAAGTAATTTAAAGTTTAAATTAAGAAGTAATTTAAAAATACTGATAATATTACTTTAAATATAAAATCTAAAATAAAGAATTATTCTATAAGTTCTATCATTTAGACAAAAAGGATTTGTTCAGGCTTAATGTAGGCAAACAATGCAGAAGTAATTTAAAAAATACTGAGAATATTACTTTAAATATAAAATATAAAATAAAGAATAATTCTATAAATTCTATAATTTAGACAAAAAAGATTTCTTCAGGCTTAATGTAGGCAAACAATGCAACCCATAATATCACTAAAAAGTGAGATCCTTTTATAAGAAACTGATGTTGAGCTATTAACACAAAGCTCTCTTTTTCTTTCTTCTCTGAAATAGCATTAGTTATTTTTTAATTTCTTCAGATCTTTGAAAGAGTAATACAGAGGGGTGCCTGGGCGGCTCAGTGGGTTAAGCCTCTGCCTTTGGCTCAGGTCATGGTCTCAGGGTCCTGGGATCGAGCCCTGCTTCAGGCTCTCTGCTCAGCAGGGAGCCTGCTACTCCCTCTCCTTCTGCCTGACTCTCTGCCTACTTGTGATCTGTCTCTCTGTCAAATAAATAAATAAAATCTTTAAAAAAAGAGAATAACTCAGAAAAGAAAAAAAAATTATTGCTTTGTAATTTTTTCTAAGATAAAACTTAAATATTCTCTGAGACAAAATATACAATTCTCTTGTATGATCTAATTTATATCTTAAAGATATACTGTGTAAAACCCTGGCCAAAGAACTTAGCAAAGGATGTCAGTATACTTTTTTGATTGGTCTTTTAGTTCATATAGCTGAAGATTTGCCACAATCAGAAGTTAAATTATGGGATAAGCTCATAACCTAATCTTGTAGAAAGAGTCAAAAATAGCCAATGTGGTGGATAATAAAAATCCAAAGCTGACTTGCTGACTTGCACTTTAAGTACATTGGTTATTATTATAAATTCCAAACACCAAAGTTTTCATAAATTAACAAGTAACATTTAACAGGTATGTACTATTTTATAGGCACCGGATTAGGGGTCATATTTACAAGATCTCACTTGATCTGCATAACAATCCTGTGAAATGATTAATAATAATTATGATTATCTGATAGAGATATAGCTAAAATATTGGACTCACATATTTAAACAAATTGGCAACCATAACAAATCTTAATAGATACTTGCCCAGAGAATGCTACAGACAAACCAATGCTCCTTATTACTCTTTGGTCACAAGTCCCTGCACTGTTCTCTCCCTCATTGATGATTGAGGCAGGTTTGTTCCTGACCTTGCATATCCCCATACCTAACCCTGGTTTTTGTTTGGCTTTCCAAGCAGATGTCCCCTGCTCAGACCTTGTCACAATGATATCCTGAGATGGAAGAGAGAAGAGTGATAGGAAGAGAGGTCCCAAAGACAACAATCTAAAGGAGAAACACTGCACCTGCCTAGCACTATAATAATCTCTCTGTCTTCTCACAAAACCTGCATCCCTTTCCATTGTAGCAACACTATGTCCTTGATAATAACTACTTTTGTCCTTCTCTAAGACAGAGACTCTTCCTGGGGTACAATAGTGAGTGCAGAGTGAGTGAACACAGCTCTGAATTCTCACTAAAGCTAGGGTTTATGGTCTTTTATATCCATTTTTTGAAAGTAAAAACAAACATTTAAACAACTTGTTACTGAAATTTTCCTAGCTAGTTAGAGGTTAAGCTGAGATTCAAACCAAGATCTAACAGATTCCCATATCCACTAGCCTGGAAAATATATTAGTATTTAGATAGAAAAACAGTCTAGGGTTCAAAGGAAAGAAGTAGACTCTGTGGGAGGGCATGTGTTTCTCCTATTTATGACTATTACTGGAATTTGGGATAAGAGAACTAGAAAAGTTTTTTTTTTTTTTCTACTTCCATGGAAGCAGAATTTTACCAAGAGGAAATAAAACCTGGCATTCTGTTCCAATCAATTTTCTCTTTTTCTTTCCTACGCTACTTGGATCCATAGTGCTTTACAATATAATAGGTTGGTATGGATGACAGGAATGGGTAAGAAATGTAAAAGGAAGGAGGAATTCAGAAATAAGGACGTTTAGAATTTTATTTTGAAAGTTACTAAAGAAGGCCAAAGGGTTTGGTTATGAAAAGAAAATTGAAAATAGCCTATTGTGGGGAAAAGATTCTGTAAATCTCAGTCAAGAGGTTTTTGACCATAATCATGATAAATGAGAGTTTAAAAGGGCATAATTTTATTTAAAGTATTCTGTGAATATTATTATTAGGTTATTATCCCCTCTGTGGTTTCACCAAAATGACTATAATCGCAATTTCAAAATGCTTTATATTGTCCAAGTCCTCTAGTGATAAGCAATCACTTCTCTAAGTAAAAGAAAATTTAAGTATTAGCATATAAACTTTGTCTTTTGAATAATAGTTCCTAGCATCATGATACTTGGTAACATTTTTATTAAGAATTATCAAAAGGCAACTATTTACTTGCTTGTTTCAATGGCCAACCTCTAAAGATTACTCATATCAAAGAGAATGACAAGTTGATATAAAAGCTCCCCAAATTTGTATTTGGTGGATTGATGGCAGGAATGGCCCCACTATGCAACAGCTCCCTGTAGCCATACTCTACTCTGTATCCATTCCTCCCACATGACTCTGGGGATGGCCGTGTGCCTTGCTTTGGTCTATGGGACAACAGCCAACATAATAGAAGCAGAGACTTGAAAAGCACTTGTACACTGGGGGCTTGCAAACTTGCTGACAGGTGAACAAGCCCAAATTTGTCTGAAAGATGATGAACTACATTATTACCCTGTTGTTTGAAATTGTAGGTTTTATTGTTTTTCAAGTATGATGGGGCTAACAGATCAGGAGACAATTGCCATTGAAAAGATAAACTGTTATAGATTCCAAGAGAAGGGAGGATGTCATGCCCTGGGGTGGGGGAAATGGGGGAAACCCAGGGTTGGTTAGGAGGCCAAATGAGTAAGGGACAAGGAGGGCTGGAGACTTTATTGTCATTTCTCCGTGAAGGAGAGGAAGAAACAGGGTAATCAGGTTTAGGATTCGCTAATCTGATTGGCTAGAATCATTTCAGCAGCTTCTAGAGCTTAGATAGAGACTCTCCCTAGTTGTTTGATACCTGGCCTTGGTGTGATTAGGCCTGGTGATAGGAGGCCCTGAGTGTGGTTGGGGTATGGCTCTAGATTTGTTGGTTTGCACATGAAAGGCATGTTTAGTATCTCTAAGATATAGCTAGCCCTGGGAGGGGCAGTTCCTCCAGGAACAAAAAGATCCCAAGATGTTAAAGAATCAAAACCGAAAAACAAAATAAAACAAACCTGAAGCAAAAAGGCGTGGGTTATACATCAGCCATTTCTGTTACCTTAGACAATAGCCAACTTTCTTACATTTGAATGAGGTCATCCATGACCTATCAATCCCAGGCCAATATGCCAACTGACCACCCATGATGAGAAAACCTAGCCAAGATTAGCTGAGGCTGGCCCAGACCAGAAGAAAATACTCCCCAGAATCATGAGCTATATAAATGGCTATTATTTTAAGATATCGAGTTTTGGAGTGGTTGGTATACCATGATTCAGACTGTGTCCCAGTTTTCAGAGAAGAATTAATATAATGTTCAAAATATATTCTTGGGGTGCCTGGGTGGCTCAGTGGGTTAAAGCCTCTGCCTTCAGCTCAGGTCATGATCCCAGAGTCCTGGGATCAAGGCCCACATTGGGTTCTCTGCTCAGCGGGGAGCCTGCTTCCTCCTCTCTCTCTCTCTGCCTGCCTCTCTGCCTACTTGTGATCTCTGTTTGTCAAATAAATAAATAAAATCTTTAAAAAAAACCCACAAAAAACAAATAATATATATATTCTGGCAATGTTTATATTTTCACTTCTACAAACAAAGATAGTAATAGTATACACCTATAAGTGTTGTGAAGACTTAATAAAATAACAGAAGTAAAGCAGTTAGAGCAATGCCAGTGGCATAGAAGACATTAAATATTATTTCTTCTATTATAATTTTTAATCTAAAGGGTTTCATTTTTACAAATAAATATAGTAGTGATTGTATTAGATACTCAATAAAGATTGTTATTTTGACATAGTAAATATAATAGGATTTACTCCTTTGTTTCTGCTTATATGTTTTGAAAATATACTTTGGGAAGAATTTTTGCACTTTCTTACTATTTTTTTACTGTAACTAGGTAAAGTATGTAGATTAAACTGTTTTCATAACTTGTCTCATTTAATTTCACACTTCTCTTTTGATAAGTGGATATTTCATGCTAAGGTACACAACTAAATATGTGTGAATTCCAATCTGATAGTTACTCAAAGCATCATTAGCATTTCAAAGAAATGTCAGAGAAAGTATCTAATAAGTAAGCATTTCAATCTCTTTTTACTCATCTTTGCCCCGTCTTTAGCATATAAATACCTGAATAACAATAAAACCTCAAATTTTATGTCAAGATAAAAACAAATTATGGAAAATGAGTGAATTTATTCTTATAGAATAAATCATAACTTTTGTCTTCTGGGTCATTTTATTTCTCTTTAGAAAATAAAAAATTTCTCCATTTCCAGGGATTTGAGTGCTGATATTGATATTAATAGAAATCCTGTGGTGTTGGTTGTTATTTTTCCTCTCTAATTTGTGATTTTATTTCTTTGGGTCTTTTCTCTTTTCTTATTGATAAATCAGGCTGGAGAGTTATCAATTTTGTTAATTTTTTCAAAGAACCAGCTCCTGGTTTCATTGTTTTTCTTTTTTTTTTTTTTTTTTTAGTTTCTATACCATTTATTTCTGCTCTGATCTTTATTATTTCCTTCCTTCTGCTGGCTTTAGACTTGATTTGTTTTTCTTTTTTCTAACTTCTTTTGATGTAAGGCTAGGTTTTTTATTTGAGATTTTTCTTGCTTCTTGAGGTAGGCCTGTATTGCTATATACTTCCCTCTTAAGACTGCTTTTGCCGCATCCCAAAGGATCTGGATCCTTATGTTTTCATTTTCATTTGTTTACATGTATTTTTTATTTCTTCTTTGATTTCCTGGTTGACCCATTCATTGTTTAGTTGCAATAGAACCTCTATATATCAGTAGTCTTTACAAATTTTTTCTTGTGGTTGACTTCCAGTTTCATAGCATTGTGGTCAGAAAATATGCATGGTATGACTTTGATCTTTTTCTATTTGTTGAGGCCTGTGTTGTGACCTTATATGTGACCTATTCTGGAGAATGATCCATGTGTACTTGAAAAGAATGTGTATTCTTGTTTTAGGATTGAATGTTCTAAGTATCTGTATTAAGTCCATCTGGTCTAATGTGTCATTTATGATAAAGAAATGCAAAGCTAGAGGCATCACAATTCTAGACTTTAAGTTATATTACAAAGCTGTAGTGATCAAAACATATGGTATTGGCACAAAAATAGACACATAGATCAACAGAACAAAATAGAAAACCCAGAAATGAACCCATAACTATGGTTAATTAATCTTCAACAAAGCAATAAAGAATATACAGCAGGAAACAGTCTCTTCAACAAATGATATTAGGAAAACTGGACAAAAACATGCAAAAGAATGAAATTGGACCACTTTTTTATATCATACCAAAAATATATTCACAATAGATGAAAGACCTACATGTAAGACCTGAAACCACAAAAATCTTAGAGAAGAAGACAGGCAGTAACCTGTTTGACATTGGCCATAATAACTTCTTTCCAGATATGTCTACTGAAGCAAGGGAAACATAAGCAAAAATAAACTATTGGGACTAAATCAAAATAAATCAAAATAAAAAACAGTGAAGGCAACAAATCAACAAAACTAAAAGGCAACCTACAAAATGGGAGAAAATATTTGCAAATGATATACCCAATTAAAGTTTAGTATCCAAGATATATAAAGAATTTATAAAACTCAGTACCCCCAAAATGAATAATCCAACTAAAAAATGGGTAGAAGACATGAATAGACATTTTTCTAAAGAAGGCATAGAGAGGGCCAACAGACACATGAAAAGATGCTCAACATAACTGATCATCAGGGAAATACAAATCAAAACTATAATGAAATACTACCTCACACCTGTCAAAATAGCTAAAATCAATAACACAAGAAACAACAGGTGTTGGTGAGGATGTGGAGAAAACTGTTGGAGGGAATAGAAACTGGTGCAGGCACTGTGGAAAATAGTATGGAGGTTCCTTAAAAAGTTAAAAATAGAACTACCCTATGATAGGTGTTTACCCAAAGAATACAAAAGTACTAATTTAAAAGGATACATGTACCCCAATGTTTATGGCAGATTATCTGCAATAGCCTAATTATGGAAATAGCCCAAGTGTCCATTGACTGATGAATGGATGAAGAAGATGTGGATGTTATGGAGTGGAATATTATTCAGCCATAAATAGAATCTTATTGGAATGGAATGGAATGGAATGAAATATTGGAATATTATTCATTCATAAAAAAGAATGAAATCTTGACATTTGTAATAAAATACATAGAGCTAGAGAGTATTACACTAAGTGGAATAAGTCAGTCAGAGAAAGACAAATACCATATGATTTCATTTATGTGGAATTTAAGAAACAAAACAAATGAGTAAGGGATGAAAAAGAAGAGAGAGAGACAAACCAGGAAACAGACTCTTTACTATCGAGAACAGCTTGAGGGTTATCAGACAGAAAGATAGGGAGTTGGGTTAAGTAGGTGATGGGGATTAAGGAGTGCACTTGTGATGAGAACTGGGTGTTGTATGGAAGTGTTGAATAACCATATTGTATATGTGAAGCTAATATTATATTGTATGCTAACTAACCAAAATCTAAATAAAAACATAATAATTGGGGGTGCCTGGGTGGCTTAGCTGGTTAAATGTTTGACTCTTGTCAATCTCAGGTCACAATCTCAGGGTTCTGAGATTGAGTCTCTTGTCAGGCTCTGTGTTTATTGGGGATTCTGCTTGAGATTTTCTCTCTCCTCCCCCCTCTAAACTTCTCCTCCTCCCTCTCTCCCTCAAATAAATAAATAGATTAAAATAAAACATATAATAATGAAAGAATAAAATGAGCAATGATTACAACAAACAAACAAAACACCAGTTATGGTGATAACTTCAATAAAACAGATATCAAGAAATCCCTGTGGACCTGGAAAATGGATGGGCAAAACCAAATCAGGTGATAGCAACAAAATCCAGAACTGGATCTGCAGCTATGTAGCTGTAGTGGTGAAAAGAAAATGAAACTGGATGGATCCTGCAACCCATGAAATTGCCATTAGATTCTGATTAACCAAAGGAAAGGGCCCAGTACTAAGCAGGATGCCAAGCAATAGAATCTGAGAACAACTAGCAGAACTTGAAAAAAATCCTGCAAAAAGACAACAGGAAGCAGCTTAAGCCCTTGAGAATCTCAGGAATATCCAATAAAGACATGCTTTTAGTAGGGCTAGAGACAGTCTGAAGAAAATTTTCAGGAGCAGAACCTAAATTGAACAGGGTAAAAATATCAGAGACCTCAAGGAGAAAAAACATTTTATATAATGGGCAAGTGGGAGTGGCATGGGAGGCAGTGGTCCAGAGAAGGGAGACCTTGGACATAGTAGTAGCAAAATACAATGTTAAACTTTGAGACTACTACTATGGAAAGCAAAGTGAATGGAGTTCTGGAGAACACCAAAGTAATGATAAATCTTTCTTAATCAAGCAGAGAAACTCTCCTATTTCTCAATACTTCATGGTAAGAACAAAGGAGAAAGTCCTTGAGCAGTGAAACGGGTAAAATTATTCTCATACGGTATGGCTCATGCCTATTCTCATATAGCAACCTCTTCTGAATGAATATTTCAGGACATCTCTTCTCATTGAACATGGTAAATAAAAAAGGATTTTAATAGAACTCCATTTAAAGACATTATAAGAAAAAGAAATGAAAATGAATGTTGAAGAGTCAATAAAAACAAATAAAAAATGTGACCCCGGGGCCCCTGGGTGGCTCAGTGGGTTAAAGCCTCTGCCTTCAGCTCAGGTCATGATCCCAGGGGCCTGGGATCGAGCCCCACATTGAACTCTCTGCTCAGCAGGGAGCCTGCTTCCTCCTCTCTCTCTGACTGTCTCTCAGCCTATTTGTGATCACTCTCTCTGTGTCAAATAAATAAATAAATAAATAAGATCTTTAAAAAAATTTCCTAAGAATGAGTATTCTGTTAAAAAAAAAAAGTGGCCCCAAGGAGTTTGAAAACTGCAACTTTAAAATTAAAAAGTATTTTTAATAAATTAAAATCATCTAAGATCTGAAGGAAAAACCTCTATGATAAGTAGAGGCTCAGATATGAGATGCCTGGTCATTTCCTTTTCTTTATCCCATTCACTCCGTACAATTCAGTCCTAAAGTCATTAGATGAGGAAAAGTGAGATGCATCCATACCTTCAGTGGAGAATGGAGATTTGCAGTGACCCAGAGTTGAGAATCAGGGCTCAAAGAGGGTAATGGTGGTGTCCATGTTTGGGGCAATCCAGAATGGCATGTTGGGGTCCATGCAGGGTTAGGAGGGTGTCCACATGTGGAGTAGCCCAGTATGGAGTGTTAGTGTCCACCTGGGAGTGGGAAAGAACCTATGAAGGGGGAATGGCCTGGCGGAAGGAATCAGCAAAACAAGGAGAATATCCCTGTAGAGAGGTGGTCTAGGGTTGTCAAAACCATGAAACAGGGCAAGGAAAATGTCCCTGTCCAGAAGAGAAAAGTGTTCATGCATGGAGTAGCCTGGCATGGGATGTCAAAGCCCAATCAGGGAAAGGAGCATGTACAGCAATGGCCTGCTGTAAGGTGCAGCCCCAGGAGGATGAGCGGGGTGTTTACACAGAGAGATAAACTGGTATGGAGAATCAAATTTCAGTCAAGGGGAGAAAGCTGTCTGAGTGGTGAGGATGCGAATCTGGGAGATTTGTTATTTACAGAGAGGTTAATAAAATAAACAACTACATGGATAATGGGAGCCACATTTCTTACCAAACAGTTTAAGGGAGAATTTTTAAATATGAAGAGGAAGAAAACTAGAGTGAACCTATGATATTAGATTGGAATTGGAGATACCAATGTTTTCAAGATACATAAATAAAAAGAGATGTAAATATGTATTTGTGTGTATATGTATTTATACATATAGATTACCTACCTCTGTCAACTAAGAAGGTGTGGGAAATTGAAATCCCAGTAGCAGTAAGTAAAGCCTACATTTTGGCTTCTAAATATATTTTCCACTCAAATCAACAATGGTCCATTGAGAAATTACTATAATATGGCCAATGAAGGGAAGGTGTAAGATGAGCCTGGAACCTTGTGCCAAAAAGCAAAGAAGTACTCAGAGTGATGATGCATGTTAGGAGGATAGAGAAGCCAGATTGGCTGGGCTCCAACTGTTTAGACTGAGGACAATTTTAGGAACAAAATAAGTTATGACAGTTAATGGGTTATAACCTATCAGATAAAATAGGAACACATGAGCCCATAAAAATATATAAATAAATGAATGATTTAAAAGTTTGATTAGGAATGAGAAATTTAAATAATTTCAATGACCTCCCCATAAAATACTTAATTATAAAGTGAGAAAGTAACACTGCAGTGAAGAATTCTGCAAGGTGCTATCCTAATCAAATCATCAAGAAGAACATCACCAATAATATAGCAAATAAAAATCTTGGCCCACCTGATAGGATGCAATGAGAAAAACATAGAATCACTTTTGAATTTTCCTGCCAAAGATGCATAATCTAAATCTACTCAGGCAGAAATATGAGATAAAACCCAATTTTTTGAGACTAAAGAGACATGACAACTAAATGCAACATGGTATCCTCAGCTAGATTCTCTTCTCACAGAAATTATTACTGGGGAAAGTAGGAAAACCTGAATGAGGTCTGAAGAATAGATGGTAGCAATGTATTGATGGTAATTTTCTGATTTTGTTCCATTGTGGTTGTGGAAGAACGCACGTTCTAGCATGGTGTAGGAAATGCCATGCTAAAGTAGTATTTCTCTAAGTGTTGTCCAGGGATGCTTGGGGTCCCCAAGATCTTCTCAGGGGTTCCATGAGATCAAAACAATTTTCAGACTAATACCATGACATTTATTTGCCCTTTTCACTCTCATTATCTCATGAGTGTGCAATGGAGTTGTTCAGAGGTTACATGATCTTTCCACAGTGGAAATGGGTGATGACTCTTAAGGTCTTGCTGTAGGGACTGGCACACTATCACTTCTCACATCTACTGACAGAATAAAGTCATGTGTCTGAGCCTAAAGTAAATGGAGTGGGAATATAAATGCCACGTACTGTACTGCAGTACAGTGTAACAGGAAGAAAAGGGAGTGAAGAATTGAGAGCAGTAATCACTTCTACCACAGAATACCTCTAATGTTTCCCTTTTAAAAATGATGCTTTCTCTAATTTTTGGATACATATCATTTATTAAGTTAAATACTTTCTTTCATATTCCGACTTTGCTGACAATTTTAATTATAAGTGAATATTGAGTTTCTGTCAAATGATTTTCTTCACCTATTGAGTTGATGATGTAGTTTTTCTCCTTTAATCTGTTAGTGTAAAGAACACATTTTCTTATGTTAAACACACTGGATATTAATGGGATGAACTGGCCAAAATGAATTTTCCTTTTATTTGTCCCACTAAATTTGGTTTACTAGTACTTTGTTTAGGACTTTTGCATCTACGTTAATGAATGAAACAGGCCTGTAGTCTTTCCTTTCTTATACTATGTAGTTTTGATATGAATCTTACTAGTGTCATATGAACTAGTTGGAGAAAATTTCTACTTTTTCAATTTTCTACAGTGGTTTGTATAAGATTACAGTGTCTGTTTCTTTCTTTTCTTTTTAATTTTTATTTTATTTTATTTTTTTATAAACATATAATGTATTATTAGCCCCAGGGGTACAGGTATGTGAATCACCAGGTTTACACACTTCACAACACTCACCATAGCACATACCCTCCCCAATGTCCATAACCCAACCACCCTCTCCCGACCTCCCCTCCCCCCAGCAACCCTCAGTTTGTTTTGTGAGATTAAGAGTCACTTATGGTTTGTCTCCCTCCTGAGCCCAACTTGTTTCATTTATTCTTTTCCTATTCCCCCCCCCCCCCCCCCCCCCCCGCCCCACCAGGTTGCATCTCTACTTCCTCATATCAGGGAGATCATATGATAGTTGTCTTTCTCTGTTTCTTAAGAGCTATATTTAATTTACCTTTAAAATGATCTGGGCTCAGACAGAGGATCATAGGAGAAGGGAGGGAAGAATCAAACAGGAGGAAACCAGAGAGGGAGACAAACCATAAAAGACTTTTAATCTCAGGAAACAAACAGAGGGTTGCTGGAGGGGAGGAGGTTGGGAGGGATGGGGAAGCTGAGTGATGGACAGTGGGGAGGGTGTGTGCTATGGAGAGTGCTGAGAATTGTGTAAAACTGAAGCATCACAGAACTATTCCCTTGTAACAAATAATATATTATATCTACTTTTAGGTGTATAAAAATTCTGTTTCTGATTTTGTATAGCAGTTTTTATTACTTTTTCATTCATTTCTGTTCATTACCATTTCCTTTTTCCTACTTTCCTGGGTTTTTTCTATCATTTCTTATAAAAATTTCTTTAATTTGTGTTTAGCTCATTAGTCTTTAGCATTTATTACTTTCTAATATAAAGATTTAACATTTCTAAGTTCCACTTATGCTGCTTTCACCATGTTTGATATTTATATCTACATTTTTATTTAAATATAAGCATCTTTAAGTTAGAATTTGGTGTCTCATTTTTCATGAGATATTTGGAATGTATGTATTTAAATTCACATTGTGATGGGGATATATATGGGAGTCTTTAAAATGTAGTATATATGGATCTGAGTCTTTGATGTGCATTGAAACTTGCATATAGCCAAGTTAAAATAGATTTTTATCAATGTTTCATGAGAATAGCATGTATTCTCTAATTGTTGAGTACCAAGCTCTATGTATTTTCTGTATTTTCCTAGATTAAGTCTATTAATTGAGCTGTTAAAATATTCCATTAATTGAGGTATGTTGAAATCTCCCTGTTTTAGTGGACTTGTGATTTTTCCTTCTACTTCTATTAAATATATATATAGCATATGATGCATATCATATGCATAATCTTTAAGTATGTATATTTAGAATTTATATATTTCTCTGGTGAATTGAACATTGTAATATTCCATAGTGACTTTTTTTAAAAAAAAGATTTTATTTATTTATTTGACACAGAGAGAGAGAGCACAAGTAGGCAGAGAGGCAGGCAGAGAGAGGGGGTGAAGCAGGCTCCCTGTTGAGCAGAGAGCTTGATGCTGGACTCAATCCCAGGATCCTGAGATCATGACCTGAGCCAAAGGCAGAGGCATAACCCACTGAGCCACCCAGGTGCCCATTCCATAGTGACTTTATAACCTGGAAACACCTCTAGTGTTAAAGTCTACTTGGCTTGAAACTGATATAGTTACCCAATTTTCTTTGAGCTAGTATTTCTCAGGTATAACTTCTTTCATCTTTCCTTCCGTGTGTGGGGCTGTGTGCCCTTAGCTATAGCTGTGTCTGTTTTAAAGAGCAAAAATATGGATTTTATTTTCCTACCATCTAAACAACCTCTTCATTTTAACTGGTGAAATTAGCAAATTTATGTGGATTTTGGTGGTTACATATTTCAATTTTGTTCTACTACTTTATGTTTTGATATCTATTTATCTTTCATATTCTTTTTTCATTTCTAGTCCCTTTTTTGTTCTTTTTTTCTCATTAGTATTTTTCTTATATCTTGGAATTTATGTCATTTATTTTTATTCTTTTGGTATACTTAAAATTTTACCATACATTTTTAATTAAACAAAGTCTGAAGTTTAACAGTACCTTATCCACCCACTTCCTCAACAATTTTAAGATTTTAGATCACTTGAAATTTACTTGTTCTCTAATAAATGCTGTTCTTAGTGTTTTAATTCTGTTTGTTAACTTTTCCAAATCAGATATTATTATTTTATTCAGACTATTTTTATTTTAATTTGCATATATGTTTACTGTCTTATTTATTCACTATTACTTCCTCAGAACATCTTGAGATCATTTTCTTTCATGAAGTAACCTTTGAGATTTATCTTTTGGAAAAAAAAAAGTCTTGGTGGTAAATGCTTTCAGTTTTTCAACTAAATAACTTTATATTACATTTTCATTTATTAAAAATAAGGTTTTTAAAGTTCACAAGACTTTTTTAGACTGATGATTATTTTCTCTCATACTTTGAAGATATTATTGTACTTTTGGCATCTATCATTTTCTTGATAAGCTGGCTATCATTACACCTATGTTTTTTGTTGCAGGTGACCCATCATTTCTCTACTTGCTTTGAGAACCTCTTTTGTATTTTTCAATTTCATAATAATGCATCTTAGTGTGGATTTCCCTTTCTTTGTCTTGTTTGAAATACACTGTGTGTCCAGGACCTTTGATTTCATGTTTTAACAGTTGTGGAAAAAATTCAGCCATTATCCATCACAAAGCTTCCTATCCTATATAGTCTTTTTATTTCATCCTGAATATCTGATTAAGTGCATGTTACCCTTATTATTCCATCTTTCATATCTTTTCATGTCTTCCTCATTTTTTGCCTCTTTGGCTCTCTGTGCTACACTTTGGGCAATATCTTCAAATTTCTCATCCAAGTTACCAATTCTTTCTTCATCTCTGCCTAATCTGCTATTTTGAAATTCTGTTCATTTAGAATTTTTTTTTTTAAAGATTTTATTTATTTTACAGAGAGAGATTACAAGTAGGCAGAGAGCAGGTAGAGACAGAGGGGGAAGCAGGCTCCCTGCTGAGCAGAGAGCGCGATGCAGGGCTCGATTCCAGGATCCTGAAACCATGACCTGTCCTGAAGGCAGAGGCTTTAACCCACTGAGCCACCCATGTGCCCCTCATTTAGAATTTTTAAAAAGACTTTATTTATTTATTTGTCAGAGAGAGAGAGAGCGCACGAGCAGACAGAGGGGCAGAGAGAGAAGCAGGTTCCAAGCTCTTTGCTTAGCTTGGAACCTGCTTCTCTCTCTGGTCACTATGAGACCCAATCCCAGGACCTTGGGATCATGACCTGAGCCGAAGGAAGATGTTTAACTGACTGAGTCACACAAATGTCTCTCATTTAGAATTTTTTAAAAAATTTCAAGTGTTATATTTTTCATATTGAGAAATGCCATTTATTTTTCAAATTTGCCTGCTATTTACTGATAATCCTTGTTTTTACTCATCTTTGTGATTGGGCATTTAGTTTTTGAAATATAACTTCTAAATTTATTATTGTTTTATTTCCTATTTTCAGTAACAATGCCTATAGTGACTGGAAACTAGATATGTATTTGCTTTTTTTGATGATACCTACTTACAGTGATTTGCTATTTAAGGTGAATAGAAGTAATTTATTGTTACCTCACTACTTGATCTTAATCTATAAAACCCTGTCATTTCCCTCCAGAGAGACTTAATATTTGCCTTCAGTTTCCCTTGACTCAGCCTCCTAACTTTAATCACTGAACCAGGGCACAGAGTCTAAATAGCAGTGCTATTATTGACATATGCACTCAGAGAAATATTGACTTTCTTGTCTTCTAATACGCATTTTAGAGAGCAAAGCTTGTTAGAGCAGGCAACATCTAAAAGAATGTCCGGTTCAGAATGTATTTGTTCTGTTGCAGAAAGATAACTCAGAGCACTTCATCTGCCTTGTAGTAAATTTTTTTTTATTATAAAAAGTGTATTCATAAAGATTTCAGTTAAAAAAAATCCAGTTAAGGGGCACCTGGGTGGATTGGTTAAGTGTTCAACTCTTGATTTCAGCTCAGGTAAGATTTCAGGATTTTAAGATTGAGTCCTGTATTGGGCTCCACACTCAGCACAGAGTCTCCTTAAGATTCTCGCCCTCTGTCCCTTTCCCCCACCACTCCCATCCCACTTGTATATGCTCTCTCTCTCAAAAAATGACATTAAATTAAAAATCCATCTCATTGTGACTCTTTAACTGATTTTACCCTACTAAATTAGGTAGAATTAATAATAAATTGCTTTGCCATGCATGTTAGCACTTTGTAATATATGACACACTATATAAATCAATAAATAATCCTGAGTATTACATAAATGAAGAAGCTTACTATAATTATGAACACAAAGCAAATCTTTTTAAAACTAAGATTCCCCTTAAATGTGTATTTATAAAGAACACGAAAGAAATTCATGGAGTTTTGGTAATTTTTAAGCATTCTAATTGCTCTAGGATATTCAGAAAAATGATAATCATGTGAAAATAATCTTAGGTTTTATTTTGTATTTATATCCTAAATCACTAAAGAGAACAAGGAGCGAAGATGGTGGAGAAGTAGCAGGCAAAGGCTACTTCAGGTAGCAGGAGATCAGCTAGATAGCTTATCTAAACATTGCAAACACCTACAAATCCAATGGGAGATCGAAGAGAAGAAGAACAGCAATTCTAGAAACAGAAAATCAACCACTTTCTGAAAGGTAGGACTGGCGGAGAAGTGAATCCAAAGCGACTGGAAGATAGACCCCGGGGGGAGGGGCCAGCTCCCGGCGGCGGCGGAGCAACGGAGCACAAAATCGGGACTTTTAAAAGTCTGTTCCGCTGAGGGACATCTCTCCAGAGGCTAAACCGGGGTGAAGCCCACGTGGGGTCAGCATGGCCCCAGGTCCCGCAAGGTCACAGAAGGATTGGGGGTGTCTGAGTGTCGCAGAATTTGCAGGTATTAGAACGGGTAGCCGGCTACAGAGACAGAGCCGAGGAGTGAGCTTTCAGCTCAGGGTTACCTTGAACGGGTCGCAGCCTGGGTGAGCTTAGAGCGTGGCGGGAGGCCAGGGAGACGGGAGTTATGGGGCGTTATTCTCTGAGGGTGCACTGAAAAGTGGGGCCCTGAGCGCTTGGCTCCTCTGGGCCGGAGACCAGGAGGCCGCCATTTTCATTCCCATCCTCTGGAACTCTACGGAAAGCGCTCAGGAAACAAAAGCTCCCAAAAGCAAACCCGAGCGGATTACTTAGCCCAGCCCCTGGTAAGGGCGGTGCAATTCCACCTGGGGCAAAGACACTTGAGAATCACTACAACAGACTCCTCCCCCAGAAGATCAACAGGAAATCCAGCCAGGACCAAGTTCACCTACCAAGGAGTACAGGTTCAATACCAAGGAGAGCAGAGGAATTCCAGAGGAGGAGAAAAAAATAAAGCACTGAACTCATGGCTTTCTCCCCATGATTCTTTAGTCTTGCAGTTAATTTAATTTGGTGTTTGTTTTTTTTTCCAATTTTTTTTCTTCTGCTGCTAAATTTTTAAAAAATTTTACCCTTTTCTTTTTTAACGTTTTTTTAACTAGTTTATCTAATATATATATATTTTTTCTTTTTAAATATTTTTTCTTTATTCATTTTCTTTTTTTAATTTTTTTTTTTTTTCTGAACCTCTTTTTATCGCTTGCCTCCCCCCACCACGATTTGGGGTATCTTCTGATTTGGTTAAAGCGTATTTTTCTGGGGTCTTTGCCACCCTTTTAGTATTTTACTTGCTCCTTCATATACTTTTATCTGGACAAAATGACAAGGCAGAAAAATTCACCACAAAAAAAAAGAACAAGAGGCAGTACTGAAGGCTAGGGACCTAATCAATACAGACATTGGAAATATGTCAGATCTAGAGTTCAGAATGACGATTCTCAAGGTTGTAGCCAGGCTCGAAAAAGGCATGGAAGATATTGAGAAACCTTCTCGGGAGATATAAAAGCCCTTTCTGGAGAAATAAAAGAACTAAAATCTAACCAAGTTGAAGTAAAAAAAGCTATTAATGAGGTGCAATAAAAAAAATGGAGGCTCTCACTGCTAGAATAGATGAGGCAGAAGAAAGAATTAGTGATATAGAACCAAATGACAGAGAATAAAGAAGCTGAGCAAAAGAGGTACAAACAGCTACTGGACCATGAGGGGAGAAATCGAGAGATAAGTGACACCATAAGACGAAACAACATTAGAATAATTGGGATTCCAGAAGAAGAGAGAGAGGAGAGCAGAAGGTATATTGGAGAGAATTATTGGAGAGAATTTCCCCAATATGGCAAAGGGAACAAGCATCAAAATCCAGGAGGCGCAGAGAACCCCCCCTCAAAATCAACAAGAATAGGTCCACACCCCGTCGCCTAATAGTAAAATTTACAAGTCTTACTGACAAAGAGAAAATCCTGAAAGCAGCCCGGGAAAAGAAGTCTATAACATACAATGGTAAAAATATTAGATTGGCAGCAGACTTATCCACAGAGACCTGGCAGGCCAGAAAGAACTGGCCTGATATATTCGGAGCACTAAACAAGAAAACATGCAGCCAAGAATACTATATCCAGCTAGGCTATCATTGAAAATAGGAGAGATTAAAAGCTTCCAGGATAAACAAAAACTGAAAGAATTTGCAAACACCAAACCAGCTCTAAAGGAAATATTGAAAGGGGTCCTCTAAGCAAAGAGAGAGCCTAAAAGTAATAGATCAGAAAGGAACAGAGGCAATATACAGTAACAGTCACCTTACAAGCAATACAATTGCACTAAATTTATATCTCTTAATAGTTACCCTGAATGTTAATGGGCTAAATGCCCCAATCAAAAGACACAGGGTATCAGAATGGATAAAAAAACAAAACCCATCTATATGTTGCCTTCAAGAAACTCATTTCAGACCTGAAAACACCTCCAGATTTAAAGTGAAGGGGTGGAAAACAATTTACCATGCTAATGGACATCAGAAGAAAGCAGGAGTGGCAATCCTTATATCAGATCAATTAGACTTTAAGCCAAAGACTGTAATAAGAGATGAGGAAGGACACTATATCATACTCAAAGGATCTGTCCTAACAATTTTAAGTATCTATGCCCCTAATGTGGGAGCAGCCAACTATATAAACCAATTAATAACAAAATCAAAGAAACATATCAACAATAATACAATAATAGTAGGGGACTTTAACACCCCCCTCACTGAAATGGACTGATCATCCAAGCAAAAGATCAACAAGGAAATAAAGGCCTTAAATGACACACTGGGCCAGATGGACATCACAGATATATTCAGAACATTTCATTCCAAAGCAACAGAATACACATTATTCCTAGTGCACATGGAACATTCTCCAGAATAGATCACATCCTCGGTCCTAAATCAGGTCTCAACTGGTATCAAAAGATTGGGATCATTACCTGCATATTTTCAGACCACAATGCTCTGAAGCTAGAACTCAATCACAAAAGGAAATTTGGAAAGAACCCAAATACATGGAGACTAAATAGCATCCTTCTAAAGAATGAATGGGTCAACCAGGAAATTAAAGAAGAATTGAAAAAATTCATGGAAACAGATGATAATGAAAACACAACAGTTCAAAATCTGTGGGACACAACAAAGGCAGTCCTGAGAGGAAAATATATAGTGGTACAAGCCTTTCTCAAGAAACAAGAAAGGTCTCAAGTACACAACCTAACCCTACACCTAAAGGAGCTAGAGAAAGAACCAGAAAGAAACCCTAAACCCAGCAGGAGAAGAGAAATCATAAAGATCAGAGCAGAAATCAATGAAATAGAAACCAAAAAAACAGTAGAACCAACCAATGAAACTAGTAGCTGGTTCTTTGAAAGAATTAATAAGATTGATAAGCCCCTGGCCAGACTTATCAAAAAGAAAAGAGAAAAGACCCAAATAAATAAAATCATGAATGAAAGAGAAGAGATCACAACTAACACCAAAGAAATATAGACCATTATAAGAACATACCATGAGCAACTCTACGCCAACAAATTTGTCAATTTGGAAGAAATGGATGCATTCCTAGAGACATATAAACTACCACAACTGAACCAGGAAGAAATAGAAAGCCTGAACAGACCCATAACCAGTAAGGAGATCGAAAAAGTCACCAAAATCTCCAAACAAACAAAAGCCCAGGGCCAGATGGCTTTCCGGGGGAATTCTACCAAACATTTAAAGAAGAACTAATTCCTATTCTCCTGAAACTGTTCCAAAAAATAGAAATGGAAGGAAAACTTCCAAACTCATTTTATGAGGCCAGCATCACTTTGATCCCAAAATCAGACAATGATACCATCAAAAAAGAGAACTACAGACCAATATCCTTGATGAACACAGATGCGAAAATTCTCACCAAAATACTAGCCAGTAGGATTCAACAGTACATTAAAAGGATCATTCACCACGACCAAGTGGGATTTATTCCAGGGCTGCAAGTTTGGTTCAACATCCGCAAATCAATCAACGTGATACAATACACTAATAAAAGAAAGAACAAGAACCATATGATACTCTCAATAGATGCTGAAAAAGCATTTGACAAAGTACAGCATCCCTTCCTGACCAAAACTCTTCAAAGTGTAGGGATAGAGGGCACATACCTCAATATTATCAAAGCCATCTATGAAGAACCCACCACAAATATCATTCTCAATGGAGAAAAACTGAAAGCTTTTCCACTAAGGTCAGGAACACGGCAGGGATGTCCATTATCACCACTGCTATTCAACATAGTACTAGAACTCCTAGCCTCAGCAATCAGACAACAAAAGGATATTAAAGGCATCCAAATTAGCAAAGAAGAAGTCAAACTATCACTCTTTGCAGATGATATGATACTATATGTGGAAAACCCAAAAGACTCCACTCCAAAACTGCTAGAACTTATATAGGAATTCTGTAAAGTGTCAGGATATAAAATCAATGCACAGAAATCAGTTGCATTTCTCTACACCAACAACAAGACATAAGAAAGAGAAATTAAGGAGTGAATCCCATTTACAATTGCACCCAAAACTATAAGATACCTAGGAATAAACCTAACCAAAGAGGCTAAGTATCTATACTCAGAAAACTATAAAGTACTAATGAAAGAAATTGAGGAAGACACAAAGAAATGGAAATGTGTTCCATGCTCCTGGATTGGAAGAACAAATATTGTGAAAATGTCTATGCTACCTAAAGCAATCTACATATTTAATGCAATTCCAATAAAATGCCATCCATTTTTTTCAAAGAAATGGAACAAATAACCCTAAAATTTATATGAAACCAGAAAAGACCTCGAATAGCCAAAGGAATATTGAAAAAGAAAGCCAAAGTTGGTGGCATCACAATTCCGGACTTCAAGCTCTATTACAAAGCTGTCATCATCAAGACAGCATGGTACTGGCACAAAAACAGACACATAGATCAATGGAACAGAATAAAGAGCCCAGAAGTAGACCCTCAACTCTATGGTCAACTAATCTTCGACAAAGCAGGAAAGAATGTCCAATGGAAAAAAGACAGCCTCTTCAATAAATGGTGTTGGGAAAATTGGACAGCCACATGCAGAAAAATGAAATTGGACCATTTCCTTACACCACACACAAAAATAGACTCAAAATGGATAAAGGACCTCAATGTAAGGAAGGAATCCATCAAAATCCTTGAGAAGAACACAGGCAGCAACCTCTTTGACCTCTGCCGCAGCAACATCTTCCTAGGGACAACGCAAAAGGCAAGGGAAATAAGGGCAAAAATGAACTATTGGGATTTCATCAAGATCAAAAGCTTTTGCACAGCAAAGGAAACAGTTAACAAAATCAAAAGACAACTGACAGAATGGAAGAAGATATTTGCAAACAACATATCAGATAAAGGGCTAGTGTCTAAAATCTATAAAGAATTTAGCAAACTCAACACCCAAAGAACAAATAATCCAATCAAGAAATGGGCAGAAGACATGAACAGACATTTCTGCAAAAAAGACATCCAGATGGCCAACAGACACATGAAAAAGTGCTCCACATCATTCGGCATCAGGGAAATACAAATCAAAACCACAATGAGATACCACCTCACGCCAGTCAGAATGGCTAAAATTAACAAGTCAGGAAATGACAGATGCTGGTGAGGATGTGGAGAAAGGGGAACCCTCCTACACTGTTGGTGGGAATGCAAGCTGGTGCAACCACTCTGGAAAACAGCTTGGAGGTTCCTCAAAATGTTCAAAATAGAACTACCCTACGAACCAGCAATTGCACTACTGGGTATTTACCCTAAAGATACAAACGTAGTGATCTGAAGGGGCACGTGCACCCGAATGTTTATAGCAGCAATGTCTACAATAGTCAAACTATGGAATGAACCTAAATGTCCATCAATAGATGAATGGATAAAGAAGATGTGGTATATATACACACAACGGAATACTATGCAGCCATCAAAAGAAATGAAATCTTGCCATTTGCGACGATGTGGGTGGAACTAGAGGGTATCATGCTTAGCAAAATAAGTCAACTGGAGAAAGACAACTATCATATGATCTCCCTGGTATGAGGACGTGGAGATGCAACATGGGGGGTTAAGGGGGTAGGAGAAGAATGAATGAAACAAGATGGGATTGGGAGGGAGACAAACCATAAGTGATTCTTAAATCTCACAAAACAAACGGAGGGTTGCTGGGGGAAGGGGATTTGGGAGGGGGGTGGGGTTATGGACATTGGGAAGGTTATGTGCTATGGTGAGTGCTGTGAAGTGTGTAAACCTCGTGATTCACAGACCTGTACCCCTGGGTATAAAAATACATTATATGTTTATAAAAAATAAAAAAATTTAAAAATTTAAAAAAGAGAATAAGGAGCTAAACTTCAGTAATGTATGTGGTTGGTGTGGCTCAAAAAGCTCATCAGAAATATTTAGGAGGAATGTTAACTATTTTTTGTTCATTTATAATGCAATTATATAAACTTTGTGGTAGTTTATTTATCTGCCTTGTGCTGTTAGTCATAGAGCTGCCATGCTTTGGTTGATATGTTCATTTATATCCAAATGTTAAGAATGTCTTTTCATGTTACATATATACTAGATACAAGTATGAATTAAACAAATAAAAATGAGCCACAGAGACAACTATAAGGAGTTCATATTCTCTTAATTCCCTAAGGTTAAAAATTGATTGAAGTTCCCAAAGATATGTGAAATGAATTTAAATAAATACAAATTCCATGCTTATTTCAAAAACTACAAAGACCAAGATTAAGATTCCATTACTAGGTAATGGGAATCAACACTTAATGCCTCTTCTATGTTCACGGTAATTCTGTCTCATAGGTCAATCCTCACATAAATCTCTGAAGTAGGTATTATTATCATCTATTAACTGATAAAGAATAGCTAGTAAATATATGAGGCAGTGTAGGATATAAATCTGGCTAGTCCAAAACCTGCCTCTTTCCATTCTATTACAAGGTTTTGTGCTTATGGTTTACCCCAGAATTTCCTATGGCATTAGCACATGTTGTACTGAGACAGTACAGGGAAAGCAAGAGGGACTTAAGTCCTATAAAACCACTTGTCGCAGGCAAGGGTTAAAGCTTCTATACTCAGAGACCTACCTCCTTCTGAGGAAGAGAACAAATGAGAGACAATAGCCATCAAGGAATAGTGGTTGTCTGGGCAAAATTGGAAGTAACAAATTTAAAGCCGGTTTGCACAGGTATTTCTATTTTCCAGGAGCCCTAAAAGAATGTTGACCATGAAAAAAGGCATCATGACTGTCTGTGTCCACTAAAAAGTAATTACCATAAGATAATGACCATGGGACTGAAGGACACTTCCCCACTCCCTGCCCTTCACCCTGTGGAAAAGTGCCTTTATAGCTTTGTATGCTACCCCTTCTGGGACTGAGCTTTCTTTCTTGTTAGCTCCCTTGTATACAAGCTATCTCTAATAAAGTCCACCTGTTTTTTTTCTCTTGAAAACAGCATTCATTTCTATAACACTGGGACGCAAGAACCTGGTTTGGGGGTTCGGTAATACTGTCTTAGTATTATTGGAGTTGGAAACACACCCAGTGGTTCCCTCTTCAGGTATCAGCAGTGACCTTTGGGTACTTATTCTGATTGCAAAATTAGCCCAAAGATCATTGCTATGCTTAACTGATACATGGCTTCGGATCCAGCATGCAATAAAATTCCCTCCTCTGAACAACTTAAGATCAGCAACTGCCTTTCTGAAAATGCATCCAGGTAAACTCTGTTCTTTCTTGGGCCTCTTAGTCGCACACTCTGCCAAACTCAGTATTTAATGCAGAAGCCAGAGGCTGCTGGAGTTCTGGCAGTTCCTGGACCAGAACAGACCAGGCTGTTTGGCTCTGATTTCAAACATTTATAATCTTTTCTCTTGCTCCCTTTGCTCAATATAGGAGAGAGGCTATCAGCCAATTTCCCCACCGTTTATAGCAAATCCCAAGGCTCCCTCGTTTCCAGCTGCTAAGCTGCCTGGGCAGACTGTATTACTAAATTATTGTATCTTTTTGGTAGAGTGCCTGATCTGTCTTGGCATGCACTTTGCATTGAAAGAAGCTCCTGTTGCAAGCAAAGGAAGCTAGCTACATTCACCCTTCCCACACGCCTTTCCTCTGTTACCCTCAACCACTAACTTCTTTGTTTTCTGTGTATAAACCAAGTTCATAGGGGCAGTTTCTCATCTATCTCTGACCCCCTAGGGAGTTAGGGATTTCAAAGGGAGTTCTGTGCTAGGAGTAATTCCCATAGCCTAGAGCCAGATGAATAAATGGCTTATAGTGAATAACTACATTTGGAACCAAGAGGTTTTGTTTCTCTCTTACCAAAATGTATTTCTTTGTAATACTGAAGTCACTGTAACCATGTATTTTCCTAAATAGAAGAGACTGTATTGAGGGAAGAGAGGAAAGAACCCCTTTAGCCCAAGACTATTGTTTTGAAGTGTGTAGGTCCTGGTTTTAACTTACTTTAAAAATGATTTCTGTTTTTAATACTCTCCCAACTGATTGTGGAAAGTGAAACAATGAACTGCCCTGGAGAAATGAAACGAACAAGTAAAAAAGTAGCTCTATAACCTTTAAATTAGAAAAGCAATTTCATAATATAAAAAGGGTAGACATTATTTTTAATTGTTCTAAAATGAATAATCACTCTGACTTGATTTTTAAAAGCCCTATCTTGAATTTGAATTCAAAGTCACCCAAACATCCTCAATAAAAGCTCTGGCATGTAATGCATTCATATGTATCCTGTGAGTTTCTATTCCTGCAAGCAATGAGCATCCTAAATTTTTCTCACATGCATCCCAAGAGATGTCTCATTTCAAAAGAGCAGGAGAGTCATCAAAAGTGTAATCCTATTAACAAGACACATCACAGAAAATATACAGAAATGTTAAAGATAAATTACATCTAGCAAGTTATGTTTTAAATCAACACTGCTGTTGCTATGGCAAGAAATATTTCATGTAAAATAAAAATCCTCTATAAGGGTTTGGTGCTATAGCCATGGCAACGATGGGATGATGACTGCAGTACTGCTTAACTCTGCTAATATTCCCATCTGACTCAGACAGAACTAGATGTGCATTAAATGCATGTAAAATGGTCTAGAAAATCGATCATTTATTGCTATTTTTCATGTGATTCCACAACTGACTAAAGAAGACATTGAAAAAAATAACAGCCTAAAAAAAGATCTCTGTTTTGTTTTATTTTTAATTTTTTTTTTGGAGTTTCTTATGGTCATGGAGAGCTGGAGAGCTCCATTATAGTTTAAGTGTTGGTAAATGGCATATTCAATAGTAAAACATCTCACAGGTTTTAGGTTGGGGGCATCATGTAATTTTCCACAAGGAAGAAAAAAAGGAAATGTAATCAAATTGCAATTTCTACCACTTAAACACAGAAAGGGAAATATTAACTTAAAGTAAGAAAATATGGAAAGCAGTGTTCCAGCTCTGCAGAAAAGAAGGCAATTCTAATTTCTCTCCCCCTAGCCTCTTAAATCCATTCCAAATAGGTTTTTGTTCCATATTTTCCCACTGAAAAGTCCCTTGTCAATGTCAGCAAAATCTCCACATTACTAAAATGAACATTTTTTAATCCTCATCCTACTCGATCTGCCAGCTATACAATTAATACAGATAATCACCCTTCCCATATGAAACAGTTTCATTTTGCTCTTAAGATGCCATACTCTTCTGGTTTTCATCCTGTCTCACAGTCTGCTCCTAATCGTTCCCTTTGCTCATTCCTCCTCATCTCTCCATGGCTAAGCACTGAAGTGGCCCAGGGCATGGGGTTGACCTTCTTTCCCTCTCTGTGTACATTTATTCCCTTGCAGTTTCATCCAGTTTCAGGGCTTAAAATATCACCTAAACAATGATAACTCCTGCATTTGTATTTTCTACATGATTTCTCCCCTTAACTCCAAAGTTGAATATCTAGATACTTTATTTTTTTTAAATATATTTTTTAAAGATTTTATTCATTTATTTGACAGAGCGAGATCACAAGTAGGCAGAGAGGCAGGCAGAGAGGCAGGCAGAGAGAGAGAGGAGGAAGCAGAGAGCCTGATGCTGGGCTCTCATGACCTGAGCCAAAGGCAGAGGCTTTAACCCACTGAGCCACCCAGGCACCCCTGAATATCTAGATACTTTACAGTCATTCTTATGCCTCATTTTTCTCTCACACCCCACACCCAATTATACAGTGAATCCTCGTGGCTCTACCGTTAGGGTATACCTGTAACCTTTCTATTTTTCACTCACCTTTACTCTGGGTTACGGCCATGGTCCCCTAGCTGGCTTCCCAGGTTCCACACTGGTACCTCTACAGATAATTCTCAACACAGAAGTCAGAATAATCCTAGTAAAACCAAATCAGCTCAAAACCCCTCTGCTCAAAACTCTCCATTGGAAACTCAATTCACTCTAAGAGACACTTAACACTAGTCTATGAGGCCATACATAATCTCACCACAATTCTATAACCTAAGCTCCTAGTACATTCCTTTTCACTTACTTCTATCTAGCTATCGTTTTCCCCTTCTATTACTTCAACATATTAGGCATTCTTCTGTGTCACTATCTTTGTACTTGTCATAGTTCCCTCTGCCTGGGCCTGTCTTCCCTTAGGAAGACACATGGCCCTCTCTAACATGCTCTTTAAATGTCTAGCACTAATGAGGCCTTACTTCATTATCTTCTCAAGGAGACCTCCATAAATCACTCTGTTTTAAATGGTAACTTATCCTTATCCCATTCCCTGCTTTATACTTTCTTCATGCCACCTATCAATATCAAAAACAGGTATTTTACTTATTTATGCTGCTTTCCTCCAACTAAGCTCCAGGAGGGTAGAGATTCTTTTTCTTCTTCTTCTTTTTCTAACTGCTGTATCCAGAGATTAAAACAAAGATTGGAATATAGTAGATAATCAATAAATACTCTCTGAATAAATTAATGAAATATATATATATAAACACACACACACACACACACACACACACACACACACATATATATATATATATATTTGCATGTGAAGAACAATACTAGAGTAATATTCACCTTACTGTTAATAGTGGTTAATAAAATAATAGGGGCACCTGGGTGGCTCAGCTGTTTTAGCATCCAACTCTTGGTTTCAGCTCAAGTCATGATCTCAGGGTCCTAGGATTGAGCCCTATGCCAGGCTCTGCATTTAGTGGGAGTCTTCTTGAGGATATCTTTCCCTCTCCCTTTGCCCCTCACCCCTCAAATAAATAAATAAATCTTAAACTTTTTTTTTTTTTAAGATTTTATTTATTTGTCAGAGAGAGAGCGAGCACACAAGCAGGCAGAGTGGCAGGCTGAGGTGGAGAGAAGTGGTCTTTTATAATGGTTTGGAAGGTATGTGTTATTTTACTTATTACTTTTTTTTTTAATATTTTATTTATTTATTTGACAGACAGAGATCACAAGTAGGCAGAGATGCAGGCAGAGAGAGAGGAGGAAGCAGGCTCCCTGCTGAGCAGAGAGCCTGATGTGGGGCTCGATCCCAGGACCCTGAAATCATGACCCAAGCTGAAGGCAGAGGCTTAACCCACTGAGCCACCCAGGCGCCCCTACTTATTACTTTTAACGTTAACAAGACTTATCTTCAGATCTATTTCCTTCATTTATCAAGAATATCTTTTGATTTTTTTCTTTCTCAGTTAATTTTTCTTTCACTCAGTTTCTCAGTTGATTTTCTCACTGAATGCTTATAGGTGCTAAGCACTTTATATGTGTTATCTGGCTACACTGCCACACAACTCTGGGGTAATATGTTATTCCCATTTCATAGGCGAGGAGCCTAATATTTAGAAATGTTAAATAACTCCCTAAGGTTACACAGCCACTAGTTAGTGGAGCAGCATAGGAACCACGTAATTATGCTCTTGACTGCTAAGCCATTTTGCATCCCAGAAATAAGGAAATTAGCATACCTATCTCATTTTTCCAAACTCTCTGCCTTGCCAAATCATATCAAAATAATCTGGGGTTTTAGATAAAATGTCTACACTTTATTATATTCTATTTTGTATCTTTTTTTTTAATTTTAAAATTTAAAAAAAATTTAAAAAAATTTTTTAAATTTTTTAAAATATTAACATTTATACTGTTTTAAAATAATATTGAGAATCATTATTTGAAAATATATTCTACATCTTACAAGTTTAATTTTATATCCCAGAATCTTTTATACTGATATTTTCCTTGCTCATTAATGAGATTTGTATTATTCAGCTCTTAACCAACTAAAATATATCTGTGAGCAATTATTTCAAAAGGGTTGGGTATTTTCTAAAGTACATCTCTGAAAATGATTTACCTCTTATGATCTTGCACACCTTGGCCAGGCACATAATTCTTAAATCTAGAGTCCTAACCCATTTCTCCAAAAACTCTATAGATCCTTTTTTATTATCTTCTGGATGCTTAAAATTAAAGAATGTCTGATAACAGATTGAATTTTATTCCTTTGTAAGTAGTCTGCTTTGTTTTGGTAATGTCTATCTAGATTCTTCTAGGAATTTTCCCTTATTTTTAAAATTATAAAATTTCAAAATTTCCCAGTATAAATCTGATTTTTTCAGAAATTATAATCATATTCATTACATCTGGAATTTAATATTCAAGTTTAGCTCAGGAAACTTTTCTTCTATTTTATTTTATTAATTTTTTTATTGTTATGCTTTTCTGAAATCTCTATATCATGTGCATATTGGATCTCTTGGATTTTTCTTCTATGTTTTGTCTTTTGTAATTTTTCTTTTTTTCTTATAATTTTTATTTCTCTGTAAATGTCTTATATCTGCTGAATATCTTGAGTTATTCTTCTCCACTCAGGTTTTACATGATCCATGTATTTTTATTGCCATTATGGTTTTAATTTGACAAGAATATTGTTCAACTAAAGCCTTTATAATGTTGACTCATCATATATAACTGCTTATTTTGGTTTCACATAACATTAGTCTGCTGAGTCTGGTGAATACTGTTGAGATCCATTTTGACATTAGTAGTTTGGAACACTTTTTTCTTAAGAGTAATTTTATTTTATAGGATAGCATTGTTTTGATTCTTCAGAATAAGCTTCCTTTTTTGAGGTATCATTTAATATACCTAGTTATTTTTCTACTTACTCACTCTTGCAGAAGAAAGTCTTGACTTGTCTACTTTGGAGAATTGGAATGAGTTTTGTCAGAGATTGAGGGAATCTTTTTTTCCATCTTTAGGATCCAGAGGAAGGGAGAACGGAAGATAAACTGCCAGGGCTGCCATATGGCACAACTCTGGGACCACTGCTGACATGGCGCAAATATACATCTTGCAGCTGTGTATGTTGGTGGCCCTGTTCAGTGAAGTTTCACTTTTTAATTTAGAGCAGGGCTCTCCAATAGATTTTCCCATGATAGAAATAGTCTATGTCTGTCTTGTCCAATATGGTAGCTACTAGCCACATCGAGCTATTATGCATTTGAAATGTAGGTGATAAAAATTAAAAATTGAATTTTCAATTTCACTTAATTTTATTAGTTTAAATATAATTTTATTTATTAAAAATATTTTATTTAGGGGCGCCTGGGTGGCTCAGTGGGTTAAGCCGCTGCCTTCGGCTCAGGTCATGATCTCGGGGTCCTGGGATCGAGTCCCGCATTGGGCTCTCTGCTCAGTGGGGAGCCTGCTTCCCTCTCTCTCTCTCTGCCTGCCTCTCCGACTACTTGTGATTTCTCTCTGTCAAATAAATAAATAAAATCTTTTAAAAATATATTTTCTTTATTCATTTGAGAGAAGGAGAGAGGGAGAGAGAGAGTGAGAGCTGGGGGGAGCAACAGAGGGAAGAGCACACTTTCTGTTGAGCCTGGAGCCCAATGTGGGGTTCAATTCCAGGATCTGGAGATAATGACCTGAGCCAAAGGTCATTTAACTGACTGAGCCACTGAGGTGTCCCTAAATTTAATTTTAACAGTAACATGTGATAGTGGTTATTGTTAAAGGCAAAGCAGGTCTAAAGCAGTGGTTTTCAAAATGTGGTCCCCAGATCAACAATATTAACCTCTCCTGGTAACTTATTAGAAATCCAAATGCTCAGGCTCTGCTCTAAAACACCATGGGTGTGGGGCTTAACAATGGTTTAACAAACCCTCCATGTGATTCTGATGCACATTAAGAATTAAGAACTACTGGTCTATACAACATGAGTTAAGAGAGAATCAGAACTAATAGGAGTCAAATCAGTGAATTTTCTCTCTGTTCCAGTGTTTCTTTTCTGTCTTTGAGGTTAGCAGCCAGGAATTAACTGGGACAGTGTCCTCATTCTTTACCTGTGACAGTTGTCCTCATTAGGAGCCAACTGTGACAATGTCTCCCCTAAGTGTAAGTCTGGAGTGAACTTGTCATTGGAAGCTTGCTTGTTGATTTTTGGCAGTTAGTGTGCTCCCAGGGGCACTTGGTAGGATTCAGTGAGACCTCCTCATGTATGTTTTTTTATTCTTACCCTTAATTTCATCAATCTTCTCTTTTTACTACTTTAGTGAGTTGTTTCTTTGCATATGAGGAAGCATGTGTATATCATATGTCTTCATTCTTCACTTTGCCTTCTATCTTGACAAACTCTTGAAGTACTGACATGTAAATGTCACCCATTACCTGTTTCCCTTGCTGATATAGATCTATTTCTCCTTATTTTTATATTTGTTGGTCATTCCTGAAGGGATATGGAAGGAGGTGAATCAGAATAGGGCATTCAATTTCCTGCTTTTCAAAGAAGTCTCCTGTATCCTTATTGATACCTCACTTTTTCATTTAATTCTACAGTGCTCACTTAAATGTATAATCTCATTTAATCCCCAAAACATTCCTCTGGTGTGAGCCTTATTATTCTTATTTTACAGGTAAAGAAACAGGCTTAGATGGTTTCAGTCATCTATACAAGAAGAATGGGTAGAGTATCTACTTTGTAAGGGTCACCAATATGCAGAAACTGATGGCTAACGTTTATTGGATCTTTATTATGGACTATTATATTAAATGCGTCATATTCAGTACCTTAATTTAAGTCTGATGACAACCTTATGAAATCTATATTATTATTATTTTCACTTTACAGATGATGGGGAAGCCTAGGGAGGTTAAATTACTTGTTCAACTTATACAACTGATCAGTAAAATTGCCAAATTTAAGGTCCTGGTCTGACTTAGAGTCTGTGCGCTTATGGGCTATGCTATACTGTTTCCTTAGCCTGGAGACTAATCAAATGGCATGAGCAGTGTAAAGAATATTACGTTTTCAGAAAGCTTCTTCATATAATCATTTATCACACAGTGGGATGTTTTATTATTTATTTTCTACACTACTCCCAAGTTCAGAGTCATGTGATCAGTAGTTAAAAGGCAGAAACACGTAATCTGCTGTAATTTTAATCTATTGCTTATTTTCTATTTTGACTAGAATCCCCAAAATGATATAAGTCCTGACTTCTATGTTCCATTCATTCTAAATATTTATTGCATAATGCTGCATGCCAGTCGCTATGCTAGGTGCTGTTTCTGATGTTTGCTAGGTTAATTAGCCCCTGAAAAAAGACCTGGGGAATCGACTGCCTATGACTAGATTCTCCTGCCCTCCTGTTTTTGTTACCACTACCACTGATAGATTCACTCAAAGCCACCAACACTTTAAGTATCAGAGTATTTGAAGCAAATGGGCATTTTGAGAACATCTATGAGGATCTCTGTGCTTCACAGTTGCAAATTTAAAACAGAGAACTCCATCTTCAAATTAGTGACAATTAGATATGTACATCATTATTAAGGACAAGTATCAACCTTTACTATCCATACTAGTTTGATATGAATGGATTCAGAAGGGAAAACCTGCTTTCAATTGACCACACAGTGAATTTCCCATACAATTCACCTTCCCATAGCCAGGATGATCAAAGGGTATTTACCAAAGTCTAATTCAGGACACAGAGGAATAGTTTTATTCCTATTATTTATTTCTTCTATCGACTCTGTGTTAGGATAAGTCAGTTCTACTTTAGTTCTTTTTATAAGATAGTATTAAAATATCTTACATTTTGCTAGCACATTATTGCTTAAAGAAGATATTCATTTACAATGTCTAAATAAATATAATATTCGGGAAAGTCTGTGAGGTAGGTACTATATCTCCTATTTTACCAAAAAGAAAGTAAAGATTTCTTTGACCATACATTCATTCATTCAGTTAATCTTTCAACAAATACATATATCACACCAAGGTCCTGAAGTAACAAAAATTAATCAAATAAGGTCTATCCCACTGAAGAGATTTTAGTCAAGAAACATGTAGCCAGACATATTATAAAATATCTCCTCTTAAAGAAGTATTGTGGGATTCAGGAGAAGAAGAAATAAACTCTTTTTGAGACAAGATTTGAGACTTGAAGAGTAGGTAGAACTTAGATATGTAGAAATGAGTGATGGATATTGCAAAGCTGAGGAAACATGTATAAGCAAAGGCACAGAGAAAGTCCAGATGGCATGGGAAAACTGAGTAATTATCCTTGGGTTGCTGGGAAAGTACCTGGAGGAAAAAGGTGGAAAATAAGGTGCAATGGTAGGTTGAAATGTTTGGGAGGTAAGTAATCTTTTTTTTTTTTTTTTCTTCCTTTAAAAGGTTTTATTTACTTGACAGAGAGAAAGAGCACAAGCAGGGGGGAGCAGCAGGCAGAGGGAGAAGCAAGGAGCCCCAAACAGGGCTCAATCCCAGGACTTCGGATCATGACCTGTGCCCAGGAACCTGGGACCATGACCTGAGCTGAAGGAAGATGCTTAACCAACTGAGCCACCCAGGTGCCACATGGGGTGTAAGTAATCTAAACAAAGGAGCCAGCAGAAATGGGACTTGATCCCAGGGTCTTTTACTGGTGAGTTTTGAGGTCTTTCTCTTGTTTCTAGTTACCTTCCTGGTATTATATTTCAAATTTAATAACACAGTATAGCTCAATAAACTTGAATAATATGTATAGAAATATGAAAATAACTCCTGACTTCCTTTTGAAACCCATGTATCTCTTTCACTTAAGAATTAGACAGGTGTATATTTGAAGGCAACTGTTGGAGAATTTCTATAGACAGCAGTCTCAGTAGATGTCACATCAAAAGTAACTAGTTTTTCTGAATGCTATTAGAATTCAGAACAGAACCACTAGGTAAGTGTTTTGAGCTTTAACACGAGGGCCAGGAAGCCCTGGGTTCTTAAGCAGTTGCTTATCCTGGGATATATCTTGTTTACTTTATTGTGGGTGGAAATGAGTATCTTGGTTGAGTGAAAACCAAACCACATTCATTCTCAATTCCTTTCATGTTTAAGGCATGCAATTGGTTTAGTTGCTTTGTCTGTGCTACCTTGGCCTCTTTTCTGATGGCCATTACACAGCATTTACCTCCTGGTGGTGGTGGGGGGGGGGGTATATTGATACCGACCCTATCAGTATTCAATGCCTGACACAGACCTTTGAAGCAGTGGAGACAAAGATTATGGCCATAAAATGGCCAACACAGTAGTGGTATACAGTGAGAAATGTAATAGAAAAACATCTATTTTTAAATTCTAAACAACAACAAAAAAAGTTTCCAGTTTTATGCTATAGCTAAAATAACTAGTAGAAAAATTTAGAATTGCAAACTTCAAAAAATATGAGAGTCAAGGGTATGGATTCATTCAAGACAAAAAGAAGGGAGGATTGAAATTTCCAAATATTCTCCACTTTAATTATCTTTTCCATTGGGGAGCTCCTTTTGAGACAATGAGCCCTGTCTTTGGAATAAAACCCACCTTGGGGAGGAGAATGAAATTTATACTCATTATTAATTTATGGTGCATAAAATCAGGTGCCATTGGTTGTTATGTAAAGGCTTGCTGAAAAGTATTAAAAATACACAGATGAGTATAATTTTAATATTATTTTAAAATCAGCTTCACATTGAAAATAAAATCCCCAAGTTATTTATAAAAACACATCCTCTAATTCTTATCTGGGAAATAGCTCCTAAATGAACAGATGATACCTTTGCAGTTTGAGTTTATGAGATGTTTATTTGCCACTAGAGCAGTTAATTTTGACTATACAATGTTTGGTTTATAACAAGCAAATACATTTTTATATTCCTGTTTAAGTATTATTTTCATGGTTGCATTTATTTAGGGAAAATTATCTATGGTTTGCAGATAAAAGAGAGGCATCAATTGAGTAAATTATGGCATTCATAATTAAATGCTTTTTGTATGCAGGCTCCAACACTGCTAAAGAAAACCATCACTCCAACATAATATTGAATATATTTAGCATAAAATTGCATTAAACAAAGCCTTGGGGATTTTATTAATTTATTTGGAATGAAATCTGCAGATTTGTTTTTTGGTCAAAAGTTTTCATTTAAATTCACTAATTCAAAAGCTTTGTTCATGGTTTTTAAAAGCATATTTTTCACAGTTGACACCAGGGTGTACTTGATAACCAAATGGGCCATTGTTTCATGTGAGATAAAAATATGAAGACATTTCCAAAAAGAATTTTGGCATTAGACCAAAGTGTGATGAATAGTAAAATTTTCAAAAAAAGATAGCTTCAATACTCCAATATGTAACAGATTATCAAGTTGATTAATGGAGAATTGAAGTGAAAGTAAGGTAAAACAATATAGAACTTAGAGAAAGCCCCGAATATGTCGATCAAGAGAGTTCTGATAAATAATATAACTTTAAAATTAGGTAATCATTGACTCCTCCTTCTCTCTTACCTTGTTGGTATCTTAGTGCATCTGACTTTATCTCCTAAAGATTTCTCAAGTCCAGTAGTCTCACCCTCCCCTACTCATGGTTGGTGCCTTTGCATTACTGAGGCCTCAGCCCACATGTCATATCCTCAGAAAGGCCAATTCTGGTTTATAATTTGAAATAACCAAATTCTCCAGCCTTTACTCTACCCTCCCTCAATGCCCCCTACTTCCTCCTATCAGTTACTCTCCAAGGCCTCATCTTCCTGTTTTATTTACTTGAGATTACTTACCTTTGTTTTCTTGCTAATTATCTCTTCCCACTCCCTTGATTAGAATACAAGCTTTATGTGGGCAGAGATTTTCAACCTTGTCAACTGCTGAATTCCTGCTACCTGGATTTGTATGGTATCTGACAAGTACTTGAAATTACACCTACTTTGGATGTCCTAATTCAGACCCTTATACTATCTTGCCTGGGTAACTGCAGAAGTTCCCTAACTGGTCTCCTTGACATCAGCCTCATGATTAAATCCATTTTCTGCAGTATTGCTGGGTTGTTCCCTATAATGCAAATCTAATCCTATTACTCCACTACTCAAAGTTCTTTGGTGATTCCTCATTATCCAGATGAGTGTCCCCCAAACATACAAAGTGAGTGGAATGTGGTATCATTTTAAGTAGTTCAAAAAAGAACACTTAAATTTAATATTTTTAAAAAACTTACATTAATGTGGGTTCCAACAAACCAATTAAATAGCATATTAAGCTCATAACTTCACAGATACTATTACTGAGGATGAGAAAAAAAAAGAATAAAAAAGTATAAATCCATTTGCAAGCATGGACAAAACAATAAATGTGTCCTCAAATGAGTTTTGAATATTCTGATCTAAGGGTCTGCTATCATTTCAAACCTGCTTACTCCTCTGGCATAATATCCACCATTTCCCCCAACTTATCACACTATTTATTTCCTCTCTGCCTTTAGTTCAGTTGTCTCCAGGACCTGGAACACCTTTGAGTTGCTCCTTCTACTCTACTATCTATCACCTGAGTAACTCTTCTCATCCTTATGACTCAGTTCATGGGTCATCAGCTTCAATAAACTTGACTTTGTTTCCTCTTTCTCAGTCTTAATTAGGCACTTCTTGCTGCCTTAATATCCTATGAAAAAACCTTTATTTTTACACAGGTGTAGGATAACCACTATTGAAAGTTACATTCAAAAAGAGGGAAAATGGAAAGTGCACAGCAGTTTCTGCCCCATAGAAATTCTGAAATCCTGCCAGAGTCTGCCATTTCTTTATTAGGGCTCAGTCTTAGTGCACTGGACTTTTTCAGTATTGCTCTTGGTTCTGCTCTTGGTTTACCTCCCTCTGAATAATCCTTCTTTTCACATAAGAAAATTTCTTATGACTTTTTTCTGTCTATAAAAGCTTAGGGGACCAAAGGTCCCTTTGTGTATTGAATTCTCTCTTTTTTAGTTCAAGGTAGTGATGCTTCCACCAGAATAATTACTTCAAAAAATCGTGAACTTTACATTTATCAATTTACAACCCACACCATTAGATAAAATCCATATCCATAAATCTCTTGAAAATAGCCTTTCTCTTCTCTTCCCTGTGAGGCTACTGTGTGACTCTCTGTGATGCCCTTAAGATTCTCAGAAGTACTACTATTTAGTGGGGAGGAGCCTCAAGGCATGCCCTTGAGATCCTGGCCTCTTGTCTGAAAATTTCTATGAGGCACTGTCTTTGATCTATTGGAGGACTTAATAAAGGGTTTTATAATCACACCCTGGGATTCATCCTTCCTATACTACCTTAATTGAGCTCTAGATTTGAACTCTTCCCAGAAGCCATTTATTACATTTATATTTATTTGACATTCAGGGAGACTGAGAATGAAAACCAGTTTTATTTTTTAACACAGAAAGTCTTGCCTCCTTTATATCTAACAGTTCATTCTTTCACTTATTTCTATCCTTCTGCATTTTATCATGGATAGCAAGAAGATACCAGGTGACCTTTTTAATATTCTATCTGGAAATCTTAGTAAAATCATCTATAATCATCTAAAATAACTATTTTTCATGTTACTGCAGGCAACAGTGTTGCCAGATATTCTTCCACTCTATTACAAAGGTCTCCCTTCCTTCAGCTCACAATCACATTTCTTTTACTTTCCCTTAAATTCTCATTGACAGCGTAGTCAAGGTGTTTCAGACTTCTTCTAACACTGTCCTTTTAGACTTTCACAGTCATTTTTCCAGAGGCCCTTCAGACTTTCATGAACAGTTTTTCAATACTCTTCCAGTTTCTGCTTGGTAGTTAGTTCAAAGGCTAATATCATATATTTTAGGGTTTTGTGATGTTAGCACCATATTTCCAGATACTAAAATCTTTTCCAGTTATGTATGGTATATAAAATAATATCTTTAAAATCCTGTAGGGCACTGGGTAGGAGTGGAGTCATTCCAGAGTTTTTTTCACTCACATGTCTAGCGATGATGCTGACTTCCAACTGGAAAGCCACTTGGGCTATCAGCTAGAATACTGTGGCTTGTCCACAAAACTTTTTGGCCCTCACAGCATGGTGGCTGGGTTCTAAGAGTGAGCCTCCCAAGGAACTGGAAAGAATCTACACTGCATCTTGATGACCTAGCCTTGGAGGTCATTTAGTGCCACCTCTGCTATCATCACCAGCCATACCATATTCAAATATATGAAATAAAAATCCCATCTCTTGATGAGAGAAATGTCAATATCACATTGTGAGAAGAGTATGTAGATGGAAAGATTTCTTGTGTCATCTAAAACATAATCTATCACAAACAAATAAATAAAATAAGGAAAATAAAATACAATCTGTCATAGGCTGACATGGCTAACTTGCTAAATTCATCTTTAATTTTAGTTTTCATGACAAGAAAATAAATCATTTTGGGTGACATTGAATTCTATGTCAATATCACATTTTTAAAATGAAAATGAATTTGATGATGCTTTCTCAAGTGCTAGAACAAGCTTATTGAGAAGTAAACTTTAAAGAGATTAACCTGTCCTGGATCAAAAACAAGAATACAAATAATGCTTGCTCTGTCAGGGTGCCTGGGTGGCTCAGTCAGTTAAGCCACCAACTCTTGATTTCAGTTCAGGTCATGATCTCAGGGTCATGAGATTAAACCCTATGATCAAGCCCTGCATTCACCCACACACTGAGTGTGGAGTCTACTTGTCCCTCTCCATCTGTTCCTCCCCCTGTTCTCTCTCTCTCTCTCTCTCTCAAATAAATAAATAAATAAAATCTTTAAAAATAAGGCCTGCTTTCTATGCCATAAATATGTAGCATGCTTGACCTATTAGATCATAGTGGGTCCTTACTCTGTAGATAAAGTTTAGAGAAGATAAATTTTAGAGAAGCTCACGGTGAATATTTAAGGTTTGGGAGGTTTGGGGCATTAAATCACCTATCTACATACTGGATATAATATCTTGGACTGTAAGCAGTAGAATGGAAAAAGGCCTGAAGAACAGATGTATTTGAGCTGGAACCTTAATTCTGCCATTTATACGTCATTATGCATAGGTAAGAAAATAAATTATCTGAACTTCAGTTTCCTCATCAGTTATGGGCTGAACTATGTTTTCCCCAAAATTCAGAGGATTTTTAAAAAGAGATGATTGATTTATTTATGTATTTGAGAGAGAGAGAGACAGAGAGGCAGAGGGAGAAGCAGACTCCCTGCTAAGCAGGGAGCCCAACACAGCTGATTTCAGAACCTCAAGACCCAAGATCATGACCTGAGCCGAAGGCAGACATTTAACTGACTGAGCCACCCAGGTGCCCCTACTTCCCACAAATTCATATGCTGAAGCCCAACTCCCAGTATCTAAGTCCTATTGACTATATTTGAAGTTAGGGCCTTTGTAAAGGTGACTGCATAAAAATGAGGCTATTAGGATCTAATGTGATTTAGATTAATCCAATCTGATTGCTGCTTTTATAAGAAGAGGAAACTGGGACACATTAAGTGACACCAGGGGCACACATACACATAGGGATGACCAGATGTTAGAGGCAATAAGAGGGTTGCCATCTGCATCTCTATGTCAAGCATAGGCCTTAGAAGAAAGCAACTTTGCCAGCATCTTGATCTTGGACTTCTGCTTCCAGAACTGTGAGAAAACTAATTCTGTTGTTTAAGGCACCCAGTCTGTAGTATTTTATTACGGTAGCCGTAGCAAACTGATACACCATCTTTAACATGAGGATAATAATTCCAACTTCATAAGGTAGCTTTGATGACTGAATCAGACATTTAAAACATCAAATAGTGCCTGATAAGATTGTGCTACATATCTGTAATTAGAAAAATACAGTTGAAGTCTCAACAAATACTGAGACCCTTTTACAGTTCTTGAATGCTTTACTTCTCTTACCAGTTATGTAATCTCTTTATAGTTCCTTCATGTTTTATTGATAAACACTATGATTCCTTTTTGAGGTTGGTTAGCTTATGTCCATATTTCCCTACTGATGAAGGGAATGAAGATTATTAGGTCCTTTCTCCCCAACCCGTCATGAAGACTTTCCATCCTTGATGACTACAGACAATTTTTTACAAGGGTCTTGAGATATATTCATATATAAAAAAGAACCTGTAATTTTGGTGTGTTAAGAAATAGGGGTGTGATGATCTCTAGGCTCTGTCTAAGCACATTTTCTCATTCATTCCTAACTGCCAAGTGGTTCTTGGTAAATGACAAAGTCTTATTTGAAATTGGAGTCTGTTTATGTACCACAAGAACACCCAATGAAGGAAGTTCACTCCTACTTATCCTTCCTCTGATCAGAATTAAACACAAAAGCAAAACAAACCAGAATCACTGGATTCTTTGACAGACCACATAAGAATTGCATTATTAAAGCAATTTTGATGCCACTGAACAAATGAGCAACTAAGAATCCAAGGAAATACTAATTTTACCAGCAGAAAAAGAGGCTGAAGAAATTTTAAAAATATTGTTTATTGGAGAGAAAAATTAGGTCATAAAATGGGGGTGTGTCTAATGCTGCATGCATACATTGAACATGGGGGATAGAACCAAAGATGCATTTACAGCTTAGTAATGAGTTTCTTCCCTTTACTTTTGAAGTCATCAGCTTATACAGAAGATCCTAGTTCTCAGTGTTGTTCAAAAGCTTGCTTGCAGACCATAACTAGACCCTAGACAAGCAGGATCTAGTTCATGACACTAAGTGACTTACAACTGGCTTGTCACTTACTGGTACAGGGTCTCAAATGAACTCAGATGGATATAGAAGTGAGTTCTGGATCACTGTAATACTGCACAAATTTTATGGAGTAGAATAGACCATTGTGAAGTTTTTCCCTAGAAACTACTTTCAAACAGGTCTCATCTAGTAGCCTGCACAATGGATATTTTTACTCAAGAGATAACTTAAACATGCTTTGTGGGTCATTCTCAACAAATTCATTTGATTCTCAAGCATACTGAAGAGAGATATCATAACCCATTGATGTAATTGTACACTTTGTGACATAAAAGATAAAACTATTCAAGTGAGAATGTCAGAAATCAAGCTCTCTAGTTTCCGTAGTGTAGTGGTTATCACATTCGCCTCACAGAAATCAAGCTCTCCTCCAAAGATTTCTGTTTTCTTCCACAGAATAGTGTGGCTATCTTTCTAGGAAGTAGCTGCCTATCCAGAATTTACATTTACCCTGCCCCTATGCATTTAGATGGGACTAAGCAATTGAGATATGGCCAAGAATAGGTGGGCAGAAGTGATGCAGATTATATCCAGACCTGGGCCAGATAAACCTTCAATCTTCTTCCTATCCATTGAATAGATATCAACACCCAGGGTGACCTTGGCAACTATATGTTAAATACTGCAAACTCTCTAAATAAACACCTGTATCTAGGCACTATTATTTGGACTTTACATGAGCAAGAAAAAATTTGCTGTTATGTTAAACCACTAAAATTTTGGAGGTGCATCTATTCCCACAACTACTGTGTATCTTAACTAATATGGAAGGAGGCTTAAAAAGAAGGAAGTTTTCCAAGTATAGTTTTTTTCCCTTACACTTTTGTGCCCCTTCTTCTGCCCTTTACTGCCTTCTTTGATTATTACTTACCCTTTAAGTCCAAGGAGTGTTATCACCTCCCCTAAGCAGTCTTTGAGACTTAAATATGGACTTCGTGTGATGGGCTATAATTTTCTGTGTATGTGACCATCTCAGGATACCTAAAACTTAACTGACATATATTTGTTGAATTAGTACATAAAGTAATGAAAGAAATGTAGAAATAGAAATTCTTTGACTTAAACACAAATGTGGGAAGTGTAAGCTCTGTTGAACTTAAGGAAGTAAAAAGCTCTACCAGTTGTGGAAAGTGTAATTGCCCTAAATATTAAAAAATATGTATGTATTATCAGCCTTTCTCCTGCTTTATATTACCTTATATTAACCAAAATATAGCACTTAAAATGCAGCAGATTGTGCTTCAAACAAATCTGACTCCTTCACTAGATTGTGAACTTCTTGAAGACAGAGACCATGGTCTTTTTTTTTTTTTTTTAAAGATTTTATTTATTTATTTGACAGAGAGAAAGATCACAAATAGGCAGAGAGACAGACAGAGAGAGAGATGAGGAGAAGCAGGCTCCCTGCTGAGCAGAGAGCCCAATGCGGGACTGGATCCCAGGCCCCTGGGATCATGACCTGAGCCGAAGGCAGAGGCTTAACCCACTGAGCCACCCAGGCGCCCCCAGAGACCATGGTCTTATTTGTATTTCTATTTCTAGGCTTTAGCAGGTTCCTGAAATAGTGTAGGACCTCAGTCAATGTCTATTGACTGACTTGCTGTGTAGGTGATTGGCTAACTGATAGTTTAAGAGGTAATCTTAAAGTTTTCATCAGTAAGAAAAGTTAAGTGAACTAGATTAGCTTTACAATAAGAAAAAAGTCTACTGAGATAAAATCTGCATAAAATCTACTTACCCTAATGTGGTGAGGGTCATCTAACCAATTGAAGGACTAAATAGAACAAAAACACTAAGTAAGACTAAGTAAGAAGGAACTCCTGCTACCTGACTACCTTGAGCTGGCATGTTAGTTTTTTTCTCTTGCCTTTGGACTCAACTGAAATAACAGCTCTTCCTGGGTCTCAAGTCCTTCTGCTTTCAGAAGAGAACCATACATTGGTTCTACAAGACCAAGTTCCCAAGGTCTGCAGTGGGCAACTGTACGTTGGAAAACCAACGTACAGTTGCCCACTGCAGACCTTGGGAACTTGTTAGTTTCCATAATCTCAAGAGCCAATTCCTTATAATAATCTCTTAATAATTAATTAATTAGTCTCTTTCCATATATGTATGGATATATATATATATCTCCTATTGTACATCCTCTCATCTCTTCTCTCTCTCTCTCTCTCTCTCTATCTATATATCTATATATATATATATATACCTTCATCCTATTGGTTCTATTTTTCTGGAGAATCCAGACTAATACATTGACCCAGAAATACCTCTCGCCTCCAGAGGATCCTTGCTCTCTTCTTTCATCTACTAAATGAATGGAGAGGATGCTAAAGACCTAGGGGAAGGTAGGACCACAAAATGCGCAGTGTCTGTGTCCCTGAATACAGAATGAGAGAAGAAAAAATCAATCAGCCTGCATTGTACTGCAACCTGAATGAAAAGTAAATATTTCTAGTGTAGATCTCCTGAGATTCAGGAGTTTATCTGTTATAGCAGCTACCATTATTCACTTTAGCACATACTGCATGACAGATTTTTCTGAAACTGAAGGCAAATCCATTCCAAGCCAAAATGTAATTAAAAATTAACTATCTTGGGACGCCTGGGTGGCTCAATGGGTTAAAGCCTCTGCCTTCAGCTCGGGTCATGATCCCAGGGTCCTGGGATCGAGCCCCACATCGGGCTCTCTGCTCAGCAGGGAGCCTGCTTCTCCCTCTCTCTGTCTGCCTGCCTCTCTGCCTACTTGTGATCTCTGTCTGTCAAATAAATAAATAAAATCTTTAAAAAAAAAATTTAACTATCTCATCTGAATGAATACCTTTTTTGCTTGCGAATTTTCAAAGTTACCACATGAGGAAAATCTGAGTCATAAACTGATAGTAGGGGAGCTCTTTGCCATGGCCAGCTATGGGCTTACATGAGGGTCATGAGATTAGCCAGGGTCATGAGATTAGCCCAAGCAAATGGATTAGGGGGCACTGCTTGGAGTTCAGACCTAACTCATCCAGTCTGGCTTTTCTTAGGAGACAAAGAACAAACAATATCTTGGTACTTAATTCCACAACAGTTACCAAGCACAAAAATACTTCTGTTATTTTTTTTTGGCTCTGCAAATGCCTATAACTAATATATCAAACGTCATCACCTTGAATAAATAAAAGAACTTCTGAAAAGTAGGAAATATTTTGTCATAAAGGAACCTCAATAACAGAGAAGTAGAATTTTGTACTAGTCAGATGAGCTTTGGATTTAGGCCATCATAGGTTTAAGCCATTCATCAATGAAACAAGTATTTATTGAGAACCTAAGGTTTAAATTACACTACGAGATTACCAGTATTTAATCCTAATTGAACTATGAAAAATTATTATTTCATATGGTTTAACCTAATACATGCCAGACACCATTATATGCTGGGCATTCAGTAAGAATAGAACAAAATTTTCATTTTCATGGAGCTTATTCTTTAGTGATAAGAGAAAGAAAGAAAACAAATCAAATATATATATTTGATTTCCAGTGGAGGAAAATAAAGAAGATAGAAGGATGGGGGTGTTGGGAGGAAGCTGCTACATTATGGTGGTCAAGGAAAGAATCTTTGATAAAGTAGTATTTCAGTAGAAAACTGTAGGAAGTGAGAGTAAATATGGTTACCAGATGGAGGAGCATTCTAAACAGAAGAAATAGCAGGTACAAAGTCTTGGGGCATAAATATCTTTGGTATATTTAAGAGAAAAAAAAAGGCCAGTGCGACTAAAGCGAAGTGGGCAAAGGAAAGAGTAGTAAGAGAGAGGTCAGCAAGATAGTAAGGCCAGCCTATATAAACCTTATACTGCTTTATAAGGACTTGGGTTTTCATTGATATATGAGATGAAAATCCTTGGAGACTTTTGTAGAGAGAGGGGAAAAATCTGTTTTCAAACAGTCACTCTGGCTATTCTACTGAGAACAGACTATAGGAAAGACAAGGTGGAAGCAGGAGACCAGTTAAAAGGCTATTACCATAATCCAGGTAGGAGAAACCTCTGGCTTGGACTAGGATATTAATTGTACAGCTTCTGAGAAGTGGTTAGATTTTGTTATATTATGAAGATGGAAATAACAAGGTTTGCTAATGTATTAGATGTGGAAGTTGAAAGAAAAAAAGTTCCAAAGATGTTATGAGCAAGTGAAAAGAATGGAGTTGTCATTAACTTGAGATGGGGAAAATTATAGGAGGAACAGGTTTGGGGACTTGTGAGAATTAGGAGTCTAGTTCTGGACATGTAAAATGTTGAGATGCTTATTAGACATTCAAGTAGAAATGCCAGGTAGGCAGCTAAATACCAGAAGTAGTGAGAGAGTCAGATTAGAGATACAAACTTTGGAGTCCTCAGCATGTATAAGGCAATAAAATTTTCAGGCTGATTGCAATTTAGAGAAAGAGAGAACAGTTAAGAACTAAGCCTTGGTGACTCTGATGTTTAGAGGTCAAATAACCAACCAGAGAGAATGAAAGGAACAGCTGATGAGGTAATGGGTGAACCATATCGTTTTGAATGCAAGTCTCCAGTCTTATGTAACCTCCAAATTTCAGTTTCACTAGTAAAAAATGCAGATAATAACCCCTATGCCATAGGATTGCCAAGACTAAAAAGAGGAAGCACAAAAAAAAACATATATAAGACCTAGGTTGCTCCTGACCTTTGGTGAAATTCTGGATAAATGGCAGATTTCTCATGTTTCCCTCCATTTTGCCAAGACTAAAAAGAGGAAGCACAAAAAAACATATATAAGACCTAGGTTGCTCCTGACCTTTGGTGAAATTCTGGATAAATGGCAGATTTCTCATGTTTCCCTCCATTTTTTTTCCCTTGCAGTAAGATCCTCCAATACAAATTCTGTATTTCAACAGTGCTGGCCATGGAAGCAAGAGCTTCATTATTCTTCATTATTTGATTTTTTAAATCAAAGAGCTCACTATTAATAGATTCTTCTTGTTCCTTTCTCTCTCTCTTCTTTTATTTTATAAGTAGACTTATGGTTAAAGGAGGTTGTGATCACTAGAATGGGGGAGGAGTAGATGGTGATGGGTTCTTTATCAGCTGGCATTAGTGTACCATTACGTCAACATTTAACTGTTCACCAAATAATTTCAGAGGATTTGTTCAGTGCTATGAGAGAACTATCTGTATATAAATAGCTGGGTTAAGTAGACCTTTTGCTGCAGCTGTTAAAACCTATTGTTGTAGCTAGACACCTTGTAGTGATTCAAGATCATCTGTCTTTGAAGAAAATCTATGCTTTCTTTGATGCAAATGTGGGTTCTTTTAGCTCTGGGGAAAAAAAAAGCTTTACTGAGGATGAGTAAAGAAAGTGTTTACTGAATAAATCAAGGGTAGCTGAAATAATACTCAGCCACAATCTCTTGCTTTTATTTCATTCCTCTGCTTTCAACATATACCACTAAATGCTGATTGCAAGAATGAATGGGAAAGCTAAATGAATTAGTTGATTCATATATGAATAGATCTTCTCTTTTTCTCTTGTCAGAATCTTCCTGAATAATTATAGATAAGTTCTGTGTTACTCTGGTGTCTATCCTTCATAACAAGAATCCCTAAGTAGAGATACTTTTCATAAAGAAAAGAAAAGAAAACAACCCAGAGTAACCCCAAAACTTACTGAGTATAGTAGTAAGTAGTCTGTAAGACTACTTAAGGCACCCTCTGATCCCAGCATCATGGTTAAAGAGATTCTTTTTAAAGTTCCTATCTTTCTTCTCTCTCTTCACTGCCACCCTTCCCCCACCCCAGATCAGATTCAAATTCTATATAGCCTCTTTGGGAGGGAGGACTGGGTAGCTAAAAAGAAAAAAAGGCCTAGGTGCTTTAACCCAGTGTTAATATACAAATGCCCAATGTAGGACAACTAGAAAACAGGCTACAAGTAAGATGGACTACAGGACAATGGAACTGACTTGTCAGGTAAGCTGAGGCTCAGACTGTAACAGTGCTCTCTGAAGAATACTCCAAACTACACATCCTTGAAGTTTTAGAAATCCAAAAAGCTATTAATATTAGTAAAATTGTATATATTCCTATGTCTTCCTCTTCATTTTCACACCTGCCACCTTAATTCAAACCATTGTTTTTCTCTTGGCAGTACTACAGCAAGCCCTTTTTTACCAGTGTCTTTGCTGACCATCTCTAATTCTTTCTTCATGTATCAGTTGGAATGATTGTTCTTTAAAAAAAAAAAAAAAAGATTTATTTATTTATTTGAGAGGAAGTGAGAGAGCACAAGCAGGGAGAGGGACAGCAGACTCCCCCCTGAGCAGGGAGTCTGATGTGGGGTTCAATTGCACAATTCTGGGATCATGACCTGAACTGAAGGCAGACACTTAACTGACTGAGCCACCTAGGTTCCCTGGAATGACCCTTCTAAATTATAAATCAAATCAAATTATCCCCACCCCCAACACATATACGCACACTTAAAATCTTCTAATGGCTTCCCATGGTACTTGGAATGAAGTCCAAATTCCTCCACATGGTCGTTAAGGTTCTATGTGATCCAGCCCCTGCCACCTTTCTGACTTCTGGGCCATTCTTCTGTTCACTACTTCTCCAGTTACATAATATATAATATTATAATATATAATATATATTATATAAGTATATAATATATAAGTATATATTAAGTATATATAAGTAATATATTAAGTGTGTGTGTGTATATATATATATATATACACTTAAGATATAATTAGCATATAATAACAATTTGTGCAAACCAATGAAAATGAAAATACATTAGTTTGGAACCTATGAGATACTGCAAATGCAGTCCTTAGAGAGAAGTACATTAGACACTCAGGACTCTCAAAAAATTAGAAAAATCCCAAACATACAAGCTAACCTTACACCTAAAGGATCTAAAGAAAGAACAGCAAATAAAGCCTAAGCCAAGTAGGAGAAGAGAAATAATAAAGATTAGAACAGAAATTAATGAAATAGAAACTAGAAGAACAGTAGAACAGATCAACGAAACTAGAAGCTGGTTCTTTGAAAGAATTAATAAAATCAGTAAACCTCTGGTTAGACTTATCCAAAAGAAAAGAGAAAGGACCCAAATTAATAAAATTATGAATGAAAGGGGAGAAATCATGACCAATACCAAGAAAATAGAGGCACTTATTAGAAATTATTATCAGCAGCTATATGCCAACAAACTAGGCAATCTGGAAGAAATGGATGCATTCCTGGGCACTTATAAGCTACCAAGACTGAAACAGAAGGAAATAGACAATCTGAAGAGACCAATAGCCAGCAAGGAAAATGAAAATGTAATCAAAAACCTCCCCCAAGAAAATGAGAGTCCAGGGCCAGATTCTTCCTAGGAGAATTCTACCAAACATTTAAAAGAAGAAAGCATACCCATTCTACTGAAACTGTTCCAAAAAATAGAAATGTTCCAAAAAATAGAAATGGATTTAAATAGAAATAGAAATAGAAATGGAAGGAAAACTACCAAACTCAATCTATGAGACCAGTATTACCCTGAAACCAAAACCAGACAAAGACCCCATAAAAAAGGAAAATTATAGGCGAATATCCCTGATGAACACACATCTGCCAAAATACTTAACAAGATCCTAGCCAACAGACTCCAATAGTACATTAAAAGGATTATTCACCATGGCCAGGTGAGGTTTATTCCTGGGATTCAAGAGTGGTTCAACATTTGCAAATCAATCAACATGATGGATTTCATTAACAGAAGAAGAGACAAAAACCATATGATCTTCTCAATTGATGCAGAAAAAGCATTTGACAAAATACAGCATCATTTCCTGATTAAAACTCTTCAAAATTTAGGGATAGAGGGAACATACCTCAATATCATAAAAGCCATCTATGAAAAGCCCACAGGGAATATCATTCTAAATGGGGAAAAACTGAGAACTTTCCCTTTAAGGTCAGAAACATGGCAGGGAGGCTGACTCTTACCACTTTTGTTCAACATAGTACTAGAAGTCCTAGCCTCGCGATCAGACAATAAAAAGCATTCACATTTGCAAAGAAGAAGTCAAAAGCTCTCTCTTTGCAAAAGGCATGATACTCTAGGTGGAAAACCCAGAAGACTCCACCCTCAAATTTCTAGAACTCACATAGCAATTCAGCAATGTGGCAGAATACATAATCAATGCACAGAAATTAGTTGCATTTCTACACACTAACAATGTGACTGAAGAAAGCAAAATTAAGGAATCAATTCCATTACAATAGCACCAAAAACTGTAAGATAGTTAGGAATAAACTTAATCAAAGAGGTAAAGGATCCATACTCTAGGAAATACAGAACACTTATGAATACATAAAGAGGTGGAAAAATATTCCATGCTCATGGATTGGAAGAATAAACATTGTGAAAATGTCCAAGCTGCCCAGAGCAATCTACACTTTCAGGGCAATCCCTATGAAAATATCATCAACATTTTTTGCAGAGGTGGAACAAACAATAATAAAATGTGTATGGAACCAGAAAAGACCCTGAATTTCCAGGGGATTATTGAAAAAGAATACCAAAGATGGGGTTATCACAATGCCTGCCTTCAAGCTCTATTACAAAGCTGTGATCATCAAGACAGCATCATATTGGCACAAAAACAGACACACAGATCAATGGAACAGAATACAGAGCCCAGAAATGGACCCTCAACTCTATGGTCAAATAATCTTCAATGAATCAGGAAAGAATGTCCAACAGAAAGAAGTTTCTTCAATAAATGGTTCTGGGGAAATTGGACAGCTACATGCAGAAGAATGAAGCTGGATCATTCTCTTACACCATATGCAAATATAAACTCAAAATGGGTGAAAGACCTAAATGTGAGACAGGAATCCATCAAAATCCTAGAGGAAAACATAGGCAATGACCTCTTCAATATTAGCCACAGCAACTTCTTTCAAGACATGTCTCTAAAGGCAAGGGAAACAAAAGCAAAAATGAATTTTTGGTATTTCATCAAGATAAAAAAGTTTTTGCAGAGCAAAAGAAACAGTCAACAAAACTAAGAGGCAACCCATGGAGTGGGAGAAGATATTTGCAAATGACATTATGGATAAAGGGCTAAATTTAAGATGTATGAAGAACTTCTTAAACTCAACATCCAAAAAGCCCAAATAATCCAATCAATAAATGGGCAGAAGACATGAACAAATACTTCTCCAAAGAAGACATACAAATGGGAAACAGACGCATGAAAAAATGTTCAATATCACTAGACATCAGGGAAATACAAACATTGAGATACTACCTTACATCAGTTAGAATGACAAAAATTAACAAGGCAGGAAATAACAAATGTTGGTGAGGATGTGGAGAAAGGGGAACCCTATTACACTGTTGGTAGGAATACAAGGTGGTACATCCATTCTAGAAAACAGTATGGAGGTTCCTCAAGATAGAGCTACCCTATGATCCAGCAATTGCACTACTAGATATTTACCACAAAGATATAGACATAGTGAAAAGAAGGTGCACATGCACCCCAATGTTCATAGCAGCAATGTCCACAATAGCAAAACTGTGGAAGGAGCCTAGATGCCCTTCAATAGATGAATGGATAAGGAAGATGTGGCCCATATATACAATGGAATATTACTCAGCTATCAGAAAGGATGAATACCTACAATTTGCATCAACATGGATGGAACTGGAGGGGATTATGCTAAGTGAAATAAGTCAGTGAGAGAAAGATAATTACCATATGGTTTCACTCACATGCGCAACATAAGGAATAGTGAGGAGGACCACAGGGGAAAAGAGGGAAAACTGAATGGGAAGAAATCATTGAGGGAGAAAAACCATGAAAGAATCTGGGAACAAACTGAAGGTTACAGAAGGGAGGGGTGGAATGGGGTAACCAGGTGATGGATATTAAGGAGGGCAGGTGTGGTGATAGTGGGTGCAACTAATGAATCATTGAACACTACATAAAAAACTATTGTTGTATTATATGTTGGCTAATTGAACATAAGAAAAGATATAATTAGCATATAATAGATTGAACACTTTTAAAGTGTACCATTTGATAAGTTTTAACATTTTTATGCAGGTATGAAACTATAATCACAATCAAGATAATAGATATACCTATTGTCCCTAATTTTCTTTTGCCCTCTTGTAGTTTCTCATTCATGCCCATTCTTGTCCTCTAATCCCCCAGGCATCAAATGAACAGTTTTCTGTCAGTATAGATAGGTTTACTCTTTCTAGAATTTTATGTAATGAAATAATACAGTGTGTCCTTTTTTGTCTAGCTTCTTTTATTTAGCATAGTCATTTTCAGATTCACTCATGTTGTTACATCTGTGGGGAAGGAAAAATTTACTTCTTATATACAATGTTCTTCCAGTTGGTTTAGGAATTAAATTGACATGAGACAGACTGACAAGAGAAAAATCCAAAGATAATTATGTGCACATGGAGGCCTAATAATGGAATTGAGAGCCCAAAGAAATGACCATGGTACGTAGTTGTTATACATTTTAGACAAAGAGATAATAAATTTGTGGGGAATTGACAGGAGCTTTATTTAGGAAGGAATTCTAAGAAGAATTTGGGTTGAGGTAGTAGATTAACAAAAAGTAACAACATCTGTTTCTACAGATTTCTTGGTTTTAAAGTCTTGATCTCTGGTGAGAAGGATGTGTTTTTATTTCTAGCTACAAGGAGGGTACCTTTCATATGGGAGATTTATTTCCTGCTTTCAGGGGAAGAGATGATGGTCTGAGTGTTTTTGTAATGGCTGCTCCCTGGGTAGCTTCAATTAAAAATAATCAGCATGTCAATGTGGCACATTTTGGGAATGGTCTTCTCTGTTCCCCTATACATGTACCACTATCAGTAGTTCATTCCTTTTTATTGTCAAATAGTATCCAGCTGTATGGTTGTAGTGCAATTTGTTTATCCATTCACCTTTGGTGAACATTTGGGCTGTTAAAAATAAATGGCTATGAACTTTCATTATGGGTTTTTGTATAGACATATGCTTTCATTTCTCTTGGGTAAATATCTAGGAATAAATGGCAAGGCTACATGGTTAGTATATGTTTAATTTTTATAAAACTGCCAAACTTCTTTCCAAAGTGGTTATACCATTTCATATTCCCATCAGCAATGTATTAGAGTTCTGGTTGCTCTACATTCTCACCAACACTTGGTATGATCAATCTTTTAAATTTTAAACTTTTAAAAAATTTGTTTATTTATTTGTCAGAGAGAGAGGGAGAGAGAGCGAGCACGAACAGGGGAGCAGCAGGCAGAGGGTTTCCCACCAAGCAGAAGCGTAATGTGGAACTCAATCCCAGGACCCTGAGATCACGACCTGAGCCAAAGGCAGATGATTAACTGACTGAGCCACCCTGGCATCCCTAATTTTAAACTTTATGATGGGTATATATTAGACTAACGACTAATGACATTTAGTTTCTTTTCATAGCCTATTTGTCATCCTTACATCTATTTATCTTCTGGGGAGAATCTGTTGAAATGTCTTTCTCATTTTTTAAATTGGACCATTTCTTTCCTCATTAAGGGACTTGAGAATTCTTTATATATTTTGGATCCAGTCCTTTATCATATATAATATTTGGAAATATACACTCCCAATCTGTGGTTTGTCTTACTGTTCCCTTAGCAATATCTTTCTGAAGGTAGAAATTCTAATTTTGATCAAGTCCAGATTTGTCAAATTTTTCATTTATGGACTATACTCTTGGTGTCATTTTTAGACCCATCTTTGCCTGACCGAAGCTCACAAAATTTTCTCTTATGTTTTCCTGTAGAAATTTTAGAGTTTTAGGCTTTACATTTGTATTTATAGTTCATTTAATTTTTATATGGAATAGGTATGGATTAACTTTTTTTTTTAAATGACATCTAATAGTACCAGGAATATTTATTGAAAAGACTTTCCTTTCTTCAGTAAATTGTATTTTTGATTAAAATCAGTTGGCCATATAAATGTGGATCTATTTCTGGACTCTATATTCTGTCCCACTCATCTATTTATTTAACTTTAGACTGATACCAATATCAGAGATTGTGATTTTTATAAGTCTTGAAATTAGTATGAGTTTTGCAACTTTAACTTTTTCCAAAGTTGTTTTGGACTATTCCACATCCTTTACATTTACACATGGATTTGAAGATCAGAATGACAATTTCACAAGAAAGCCTGCTGGGCTTCTGATTAAAGTGGCACCTTTCTGTACTTCAAAAATTAACATTATTTTCAGTTTAAGACCTATACATTGTTGTTTTCTTTTTACACAGATTTCCCCATGGCTGATTCCTTTGCACCATTCAGATTTCAGCTCAAAAGTAATATCCTCAGAGATAATTTTCTCTCACTACTCAATTTAGATGAATACCCCTTATCTCTTTATAACAAAGCATACTATTTTATAAGACTTCACAACAGTGATTACCAGCTGAAATTAACATCTTCCATTTGCTTAATTGCTTATTATCTGACTATACAATTTTGGAATATAAGTTTTAGGAGTAGAGACCTTGTCTTATTTAGTTTGTATCCCTAAAGCTGAAAAGTGTCTTTGACAAGCAGACACTAAACATTTGTCAAAAGAGTGATTGACTATTTGACAAATGTGCCTCTAAGTAAAGATTCAACTAGTATGGAAATATCATAATATTAACTTATTTATGACATTTCTCTGGGCAGATTATAGGGACTAGAATGCTACTTAAAGCTTTAGTTCTCTTTAAGGTTGGCAGTTGTCCTTTTTGGGCTAGATTGTGGAATTTCAGAAATACAGATTCTTTTAAAGCTGCATGTTAATTTGTCTCATTAGCTTTTTTAGTAGAGTTTAAAAGAGATCTCATATGAGGGACATAAAGTGCTCATGATATCAGGAAAACGAATACACTTGAAAAAATAAAATCTTTCCCAACCATTATACAAATAAAGAGTAGAAAGTTTCAGGTCCATGAAAATTATAGGTATTTCCAATGTAATATTTGATTTAAAAAGAAGACAATAGCTATTGTCATAATAAAACCAGAGTCCTAAATCTTCTAGAAATCATGGATTTTATAATTTTGATTGCTTGAAGGAAAAAAAACCACACAGAATTGAAAAGACTGGAAATCATGAAAATGGTGATTTCTTTCCATTGTGCTCCTTAAGTGACCTTCATTCAATACTTATGCCTCATGGTGGGCTTAGCTTTCCCCTTCCTCAGCCAAGTGACTCAGAAGCAACTACACATCTAGTGTTCTATTATTAGCCTTCTCAAATCTGATTATTCTAAGAAGCGCTTCCCACTGGCAACATGGTAATCATGTTTAAATATAACTCTCTATGATCAATCTAAATCTCCAGATTTTTAAGCAAGTTTCCCTGTGGCTCAGAGACTCTGCTTTTATTATTATTATTATTATTAATCCACACTTTTATGATCGTACATTACTTTAATAGGTAAGGGGTGTGTGTGTGTGTGTGTGTGTGTGTGTGTGTGTGTGTGTGTGAGAGAGAGAGAGAGAGAGAAAAGAGAAGAGAGAGAGAGAGATAGAAAAAGAGAGAGAGAGAGAGAGTCTGTGTACTTTTACACAAAATTGTTAGGGACTCTTTCAAGAAAGAACTTTGTCTCTTCTTGGTGATCTTCCCTTTACCCCATACTTCCCTGGCACCTTCCAGATATTTTAGTTAAAGTTGTCAGGGTAAGAGCTAATAGCATGTTTGTATAACAACTCATAACTAATTATAGTTAACGTTTATCAAATGTTTCTTATGTATAAGGCACTGTGCCATGTGCCTGCTCTCATTTTATCTTTGCATTAATCCCTTGGGGTCAGGACTCTTATTTCTCCATTTGATCAAACTGGCTCAGATAAGATGAAAAATTTCACTTAGGTTAGAATAGCCAGCACAGAATACGATTTTAACTTAACCCTGTCTGTCTAGTCACAACCTATATATAGTCAGTCACTATATTAACATGAAGGTATATTTTAAAGCTAGAAAATACTAGTATTAAAAACTAAGTATGGTTTCTATATCCTTTGCAAGTCCATTTTCCAGGCTTTTAATAACCAGGCAGTAAAAATAAACTTCCTTGTTTTCTGTCTTCATGGACATTTTTGTTTTTCAAAACAAGTTATTAGTAGAAAATTTTTGCCTCTGTGGATCTGGAAACACAAGGCTATAGCTGAACTTTCAGTTATTTTTGCAATTTTGACCATAGGCCATTTATTCTATTTCATGTTTATAGCTTCTGAAGAGTGAGAAGGAAAGCTTATGAGTTAACATAAAACATAAAAATGTCAGTAACCTATAAAATAAAGGCATAATTTTCATGGCAAACCATTCTGTACATTATGTTACTCTTTTCCTTTCAAACTAATACAAATGAAAACTAATTACTTTTCCATTTTTCTTGGCACTAACCTTCTATCCTATTACTTTTGAATAATTGTTGTTGTTAACTATATAAACTTAATTTCAAGTTATCTAACTTTCAGAGTAAACAGTTTCCCAATTTCCAAAGATCATACTCTGACAATTGTATTTAAGACATATCTATATGTATGCTCATATTCAGGAAGAAAAGATTAATTAACTAATAAAAACAAGTTATCCTAATGAGTACTTTTTAAAAATCCCCCCCCCCTTTTTTTTTTTTAAAAGCACATCATATTATCCTTTGGATAGTAAATGTCGACATTCCCCTGGCTACATAGTTTCAGTGATGAGATCTTGCTTTATTGATTTCTTGCTTCTCTTAGAGAAGGACAGTGAATGATCTGAACACATTGCTGTTCCCATCCTTGGTGAGCAAATCACAGTTCCTCCAATCTGTTTATTGAGTTTGTCTTTATGGTCAATACAGATGGCTGTAATCAACTCAATTTTGAGACAACCCATATTGAATGCTGAAAGTCTGTTTTGAATGATTCAGCATAACAGACGATGAAATCTATGTAATAACCAGTCAATTAGTACGCTTTAGGAAAGTAAAAATGTCTTTGTTGATTTACTGGGAGGGAAAGAAATCTATGTTAAAAGTAGTGAAGTTAAAAATCTAATCAAGAGTATTAAAATCCCAGAAGTATTAGACCTGAGCAAAGGATCCCTTAAGATGCCCAAATGATTTCATACAGACCTATAAATCATCTAATGAGTGGTTGCTAAATATGATAAACACAGCTCATTATTGTTTCAAAAGGACACAAATTATAAATAATTACAGGTAAACTATCATTCCAATACTAAAGGTGATATGGATGACACATAACATGAGGCCTTCTGTTTTCTCCACTTATTGAACATCTACTGAAATTAGAATATCACAGAAATTTAGATTTGCATATGAAAAAACATATATCAAGTCCTATTATAATAAACTCCTTGAAACATCTACATTTGGTTGCAGTACAATTTTGTTTTGTTTACATATATAGAAATCAATTTCCTATTAAAAGGAAGCTAGAGACAAATACAAAGTCTCATGCCCACCTGTTCTAGAGAATTTTAGTAAGTAAAATACTGTGTTTAAAACTCAGAAGGAACAAGAAAAAACTTAGTAGGTGTAGGAAGGAGATGAAATGACATAGCTTTGCTTTTGCTTGTTCTCTTTATGAGTGGGTCTTGATCTGGGTTAATGCACAAATATAAAAGTTTAGGTGTATAGATTAGTTATGCAGTTTAGTTGAGAATTTGATATGGATGTGAAGAGTGGAAAAAATAAAAAAGTAAGTGTTACTTGGTGACCAGACAATAAAATCATTGAAAAATTGAGTTCTCTTCCCATTGCATGGTTAGAACCACCACCCACACAATATAGAAACAAAAGGATACTGATCAGAAATTATGTATTGTAATTCATTTAGCATACCATATGAGAATTATAGAGAATTTTATCTTGTGATAAGAGATTTTCCAATTTATTTATTAAGATGCATTTGAGGGTTGCTGGGTGGCTTAGCCAGTTGAGTCATAGGTGGCTCAATCATCTGAGCACCCAACTCTTGCTTTTGGCTCAGGTCATGACCTCAGGGTCATGAGATCAAGCCCCATGACAGGATCCCTGTTCAGTAGGGAATATGCTTGAGACTCACTCTCTCTCTGTTCCTTCCCCCATGCATTCTTTCTCTAAAATAAATAAATCTTTTAAAAAATGATATACATTTATGTATTAAATATACATAATATATTTACTCATTCACTGGTTTATTCAAATACATTTAATATATAGTATGAGCTAGCCGCTGTGTGAATTGGAGACTTGGTTTTACCCTGATGGAGTTTTAAATTGGATAGAGAAAAAGATAAGGTCTTGGGAAAAAATAAATACAAAAAGAAAACATAACCATTACAGTCAATAGGAAATACCAAAATTCATAAAAACAATGACAACTCTTCAATAGTACTGGAATAAATTTTTACTGTTGTATGTGAAAAAGATATAAGCTAATGGCAAGACATTGGAAAGACCAGAATCAAATGATTAGTTTGAGGAGGCCAAATAGGAGATTGCATTTAAATGATGGGAAAAGGGACACCTGGGTGGCTCAGTCAGTTAAGCCACTGACTCTTGATTTCCACTCAGGTCATGATCTCAGGGTTGTGATATTGAGCCCTACACTGGGCTCTACACTGAGCATGGAGCCTGCTTCTGATTCTCTCTCCCTTCTCCCTCTGTCCCCTCCCAGATATATTCTCTCTCATAAATAAGTAAGTAAATAAATAAATGATGGAAAAAGGCAGAATCTCTTCAAGTGGAGTGGGAAGGGTATATCAGGCAGGCCACTTTTGGGTTTGAGAAACATGTGTAATGAAAGCAGTTTTTTTTTGTTTTGTTTTTTTGTTTTTTGTTTTTTGTCAGATACAGAGAATGATTGTGAGGAATGTCATTAGCATTTAACATCTGTGTCTGTTTCTACACACTAAAGAGAGTGACATGGCATTTACTGATGCAGAAATTCTCTTTCCAATGGGAGAAAAATCCAGATTTATTCCACTGTGAAGAGGCTTCATATGTAAAAATCATATTTTTAAGAACAAATGTAGTGAGGTTATTTGCATAACAAAAGAATTATTTGCTTTACCAGGAAATTTGCCACAGTGTTATTTAAGTAAGTTCCCTTTATGTATTAAAGACATAAAACTACTACCTAAAATGTGTTTTATATATTCTTTTCCTGGGAACACATATATAATACAAAAGAATGTATCCATTTGCTTTTCAATAAGACAATAGCAGCACTACCATCTCATGTTATTTAACTATCAGTGTCAAGAAAGCTCAATTAAAGTAAGTATTTTCTGGTTCACCTTGAAAACAGTCTTCAGAGGTCAATGGGGGCTATATATAGATTTTTAGGCAGGGATTGAGTGAAGAATACATATGACTGTTTTTTATTAATGTGCCAGGCATATGAATTATTATTGTGGGTTGAAAGAAAATAATTTCATCTAAGAATCTTTCTAATTCCCTTCCATTCCATGGCTAGGTTCACCTAACAAATATTTCAAACAAAAAGGGCCACTTTTGTTAATCCAAAAGCCTTGGATGAAATGACAGTCTCAAATTACTGTTTACCTAGGATGGCAGAGACTCCTACCAATAAGATGAAGTCCTGTGGGAATATCTTAGATCTAAAGAAGTAGTTCCTTGCAGTCATAGGGCAGAGAAAAACTCTCAAATTTCTTGAGAGAAAAAGATACAATATAGAGGTTCAGACTCAGAGTTCTTAGAAATACAAACCAAAAAAGGAATTCTTGTTAGTCAAAATTTTTCTTGGGAAACTAAGTTATACTCTACAGCTAAAATCAAAAGTCAAATCTTTATCTTAGGAGGTTCTCTCTACATACAGCAGTACTGAAGAAGGTTTGAAAAATCAAGAAAAGTTTTCTGGAATCAAGTAGGAATGGATCTTAAAAATCACTAGTCTAAGAGGAAATTAGAGAGGGAGATAAACCATAAGAGACTCTTAATCTCAGGAAACAAATGGAGGGTTGCTGGAGGGGAGGAGGGTGGGAAGGATGGGGTGGCTTTGTGATGGTCACTGGGGAGGGTATGTGCTATGATGAGTTCTGTGAATTGTGTAAGACTGATGAATAACAGACTTGTACCCCTGAAACAAATAATATATTATATGTTAATAATAATAATAATAAAGTAAAAAGCCATAAAAAAAATCACTAGTCCAATTCTCCATTGAAAACTTGAATCATCTGGCAGTTTCCCTACCATACAATATTTAGACTCCAGTAATAGAAAACTCATTTCTTCCTAAAGAAGTGAATTCTTTTAATGAAAGCCTACATAGCTGGTAAAACACCTTCCCTTGTCAAGTTAAAATCTATTTCTCTTTAGTTTCTATTTTCATAATTTAAATTGAGCCATACTTTAAAGGACTCTATTTTTATGGAACATTTTGACAACACACAAGGATTTGCTGGAGCCATAATTTAGATTTTTAGACCCATAATTCAGATTTTTGGAGGGCATTGTGTGAGCAAAGCAGGAAGAGCAAAAGGCCTTAGTCTTGCACTCCAAAACAGAATTTCCTGAACTTCTTCACCAAAAGTTATAGGGTATTCATGTGGAGTTCTTGATAAAGTGGTTCTTAAATTTTCACTGTGTTGTTATTTCTTGTGTACTGCTCCTCAGCAATCTCAAGTGCAAGTGGGGCTGCTACATCAAAGATGATTTAGCCCAACCTTTCTATTTAACTCTAATGGAAGGCAAGTTCTCAAGAGGCTAATTCTTGCCCCAGGTCACATAGGGAGCTTACTGAAGAGTTGAGACTAGAGAACTCATGCTCTCAATCACTGGGCCAGTACTTTTTCCTATGGAAGAATTCCTAGATTAGTATTTCAAACAGTTCAGTCATCAAGTAACTGTCACTCTTTATCAACCTACTCTACCTTCTGCTGGCAACTCATTAAACAAATGATTGAATGACTATGGTGTGATTAATCATATTTGCACTTGAAGGTGATAGTTTAACTCATTTTTACATTAACATCTTAAAAACAGATTTAAATATTAAAATTCTATTGAAAAGTATAGAGAATAAGAATCAAGAAACTCACTACACAGCTTTATGAATTTGCTTCAGATGATTAAGAAATAATATATTGAAGATACATTTGAAGCTCCCTATGCTTACTCTCTAATTTATTTTCCCTACTTCCATCCATAAATTTGTTGTTTCCATGGACTGGATTGGTGAAGAGGTTTATAAGGGGCTTTATTTTTTTTTTAATTAAACAGGTATTGTAAAATACTGTTTTCTTATGCTTAGTAGATGCTACACAGGTGTTTATCCTTAAATTTATATCTATGCTTCTAGGTTCCTTTTTCCATGTCATCATCACTTTGTCTATTTTTGTATTATTTTGTATTTTGTATTCCACATCATCCTAATTACTGTAGTTTCATGATAATATCTGGTATCTGGTAAGGAAAATTCTCTCATATTTTTCAAAATCATTTTGACTTACTTTTGTTCTTTGTTATTCCTCATTAATTTTAGAATATGCTTGTCAAATACCATAAAAATCTCTTTAATATTACAGTGTTTTAGAGTTTAAATTGGGAGATAAATACCATCTCCTGACTCCATGAGTCAGTCCATTTTGGATATGGTCTACTGTTTCATTAATTCACAACTTTAATATTAAAAAATGTGTTCTAGTTCCCCCCACACACAAAGCTCTTGCACATCTTTTATTAGATTTATGCCTAGGTAATTTATAGATTTGTTACTATTGTGAAAGAAGGGTATTTCGCATATGTGTGATGGTACATGAGAATGCCACTCGTTTTGTATAAGAATCTTATATCTAGCAACTTTGCTGAAATTAACAGTTTGTAGATTCTTTTGGATTTTCTATGAATATAACCTTATAGAGCACATAAAATGTCAGTTTATGTCTTATTTTTCAAACATTAGGCCTCTTATTACTTTTTATCTTACTGCATTGGTCAGGACTTAGTATTTTTTAATAGAAGCGGTGACATATATTTGCTGTATGTTTCAGACAAATTTGTATCCGTTTAAAGATATCTCTATTTATAGTTTGTTAAGCAATTACTTCTTAATCTTATGAGTGTGGAATTTTATCAAATGCACGTTAAACACCTATTAGGATAATTTTATGCTTTTCTTTATTCGGTTGACATTAAGAGTTTTCTGCATACTGAAATATTCATCTATTCCTATGATAACAACCTGTTAATCTTTATGGCCTTATGAAATCTGATATTAGCTGAAAGTCTTGCTTGGGACAGGATTTTCAAAGTAGAAACTACAAAGTATGAATCTTGCCATTAGAGATCAAGTAGTACATCTTAATGTATGTATATATGTGCATATACATATTTACAAATTTATGTAAACACACATATATGTATCTAGTCACTTATATATAAACAAATATGTACTTACATATTTATACACACATATAGGGTAGAATATAGATAACAGGACTTATATTTAGTTCATTTAATTTCAAGAAAATCTAGAAAGTTCTCATTGCTAGTCACATTGAATTCTAATAACCATTTATAACAACCATATATATAATCAGTGTAGCTGTGAGAGAAGAATAAGTGAGGCTCTACAGAATTTTAAATAAATCTAAGTAATATTATGAACATTCATTTTGGCTGAACATCACAATGTCCTCTTAGGAACATTACTTAAAATTTTAAGGCTCATTTTTTTTTCTGTAGTAGTCATGAGTTTAGAGTAAACTAGTAATGTAGGGGGGGAAATCTTGCTATAAATGGTATTGGAAAGTTTCTTTATGTGCCTCTAAATAGTGTTGCTAGGGAACATGGATTCTTAGTATCTGAAAACCTACAACACCAAACCTCTTATTGCTTTTGGCCATGATTTTTATGTCAGGAATCTTATTTAAGATAGTCTGGAGATGAACTGACTTCCAAATATTTGGATATATGTTTTATGATAAACTATCCTTAAAGAAATAACCACTTGTTTTCGACTAATGCTTTGCAATGGTATATTACATAATCTATTAGCTTTCATTATTGGGATACCACATAACTATGAAATATCAGAATAGTAGTTAAGAGTATTGTGATGGTTAATTTTATGTGTCAACTTGGCTGAGCCATAGGTTGCCCAGATATTTGGTCAAACATTTTTCAAAATGTTTCTGTAAGCTTGTTTGTGGATGAGATTAATATTTAAATTGGTTAACTGAGTAAAGCAGACTGCCCTCTCTAATGTGGATAGCCCTCATCTAATCAACTGAAGGCTTGAATAGGAAAAAAAAAAAAAAAAAAAGGCTGACACTTCCTGGTAGGGAGAATTATTCCTGCCTGAACACTTTCAAACTGGGACATTAGCTCTTTTCCTGCCTTTAGACTGCAGCTGAAACATTAGTTCTCTTTGGTTCTTGAGCCTGCCAGCATTTAGACAGGAACTGCACCATTGACTCTTCTCGCTCTCAGGCTTTCAGACTTACACTAGAACTAAGACATTCATTCTCCTGAGTCTCTAGCTTGCCAACTCACCCTGTAGATCTTGGGACTTGCCCACCTTCATAATTTTGTGGGCCAATTAATTATAACACTTTCTCTGCCCCCTCCCCCCCTCCTTCTCTCTTTTTCTCAGTTATTTTCTGGAGAACCCTAATACAAGTACAAACTCTATAGCCAGATTATGTAGGTTTGAATCATAGCTGTGTTGCTTACTTCCTATGCAACTCTCAGCAATTTACTTAAAATCTGTGTGCCTCAGTTTCTTCATCTTTATTTTTTATTCAAGTATAATTAACATACAGTGTTATATTAGTTTCAGGTGTACAATATAATGATTCAACAATTCTCTACATTTATCAACACTCATCAAAATAAGTGCACTCATCTTTAAAAAAGGAAAAACAGTAGCATCTACCTAATGGGGCTTTGTGAGAATGAAATTAGTTTTTACACTTAAGACACCTAGAAGAATGCCTTACCCATAGTAAGCATTCAGTGAATATTATCTACTAATTGTGTTGTGGTTATGATAGTTGCTACTCTTTAAAAAAGCTCTTACCTATTTATTTTTAAAGGGGGAAGGGGCAGAGGGAGAGAGAGAATCCCAAGCAGATTTCCCATGAGCACACTCAACATGGGACTTGATCTCAGAACCCTGAGATCATGACCTGAGCCACAACCAATAGCCAGACACATAACCAAACGAGTCATCCAAGCACCCCTGTTATAATTTTTTTTTAATTAAAGAATGTATTTTTAGGTTGCATCATCATAAATTCCATCTTTTCTTGTGCTCTCACTGCTTCTTAAGCAAATATATTCTTGCCAGTGTTAATCTAGAGATAGATAGCCCAGTGAGGAATTTATAACACCCTGCTAAATGGGTTTCATATAACATTGCCAGGAACCTAGCAAATTGAAAACTATAAATATAAAAAGTAAGAAGCAGGGACGCCTGGGTGGCTCAGTTGGTTAAGTGGCTGCCTTTGGCTCAGGTCATGATCCCAGCGTCCTGGGATCGAGTCCCACATCGGGCTCCTTGTTCAGCAGGGAGCCTGCTTCTCCCTCTGCCTCTGCTGCCACTCTGCCTGCCTGTGCTTGCTCTCTCTTTCTCTCTCTCGCTCTTTGGCAAATAAATAAATAAAATCTTTTTTTTAAATGTTATAAAAAAAGTAAGAAACAAATGTGGAATCTGCGGGTAAGTGCAGTCATCTTTGGAGTGAAAAAGAAAGGGGAATCATTGTAAATAAAGCCACTGGATATGCCTCTTAAATCTGTTTGTATTTTTTAGAAAGTGTTTACATATGAAGGTATAAAGTATGTATTATGGTCCTTAGTCTCATAAAAACTGCTGGGTATGCAGAGAGACTAATGTCATAGTCAGGTATCAATATAGAAGTAAATACCCCCAGAATTTAGAACTGGAAGTGAAGAACCATTTTGTGTGCAAATTGAAAATACTCATGGGAACCTAGGTAGGTAGCATATAATTACTCAAACTTGTAAGTGCTCAGGGTACTGGATTAATAATCTGCCCACATTTTAAAAAATCTCCAGGCATTTTTCAATGGTCACAAAATGTTCAGAAGTGGGGGAAAGATGGCAGAGTTGGAAGATCCTAGGGTCACTTTATCCCATGGATATACTTAGATAACACCCACAGCAGTGTAAATAACCCAGAAAATGACCTGAAAACTGGCAGAACAGTCTCTCCACAGCTAAATATAAAGAAAAGGTCAAATTGAAGAGGGTAGAAGGGGTGGAGATGCAGTTGGGAGGGAGCTAAATGGGCCTGCAGGACAGTCTACAGGAGAGAGAGAGATTCTGCAGGCACGAAGAGGGGAGAGGAACAGATCCCAGAGTAAGCATCCCAAGCCTGGGGGCCCCTCCATGGTAAGATGAGTCCCCATAAGATCTGGCTTTGAAAACCAAAGGGGCCAAACTTCATGAGTTCTTACAATCAGTAGGACCTCACACCTGGAACTTTAAAAATAAGAAGGTCTACCTCTGGAAGAGCTGTGGGGGTGATAGGAAACTGAGTCCCCACCCTTAAAGATACAGCTCAAAAAAGAGCCTGTCTGAGATGCAGCATGGAAGCTGCTGTGCAAAAATGCCTGGAATATATGGGAAGATATTTTTACTAATCTCAGAGCAGGTATTAGAGAGTCAGGGATCTTTGAGAGACTTCTACAAAAACAAAAGAGCTGATTGGAACCATTTCCCTCTCCAATCCCCAGTCTAGATACAGGGAAAACTGTGGGAACCAGTACAGCATGAACATCTGGCTTACTAACAGCATACCCTGCCCCAGCACTCTTCTGTAGACCCACTCCCTACATCTCTGTCTGGGAAGAAGTTTTCCCCTCCTGCAGTGGACCATACTGGATCCTCCTGGCTCCATGTGCCCCACTCCTACATTCACCTATGGACACCCCTTTAACATGCCCTTAATAGGAGTCCATCTAAAGTGGTACCATAAGCTTGGCAGTGTGCAAGTAGCCCCAACAGGGTCCATCACTACTCCAAAGTGGCTCCTGCCCTGAGGAAAGGGTAAGAGAATCATACACACAACTTGGGCCGTGGCCTCAGCTGTGGGTAGGGGACAGATATAGGGTCTGACTGCAGCCCCCACCCACCAATGAAAGTGTCTTAGGGCAACACAGGGAAAGTGCCCTGAAATTCCATGCTACTGCATTCTCTGGTAAATGCTGATATGATTCAACTCAAATGGAAGGAAACCCCAGATTCATCTACTAACAACACAGCAACCAAACCTTGCCCACAACAGACAAAGAGAGTCATTGCAGACAACTGGACTGAAGGCAAAAGTGGCTTAGCCACAACAAGAGGGTGCATGCAACACACACAGGAGACATCACACTTAAGTACCAGGTTCTGATGAACAGGGAAAATTGCACCACAGGGCACTATAGAACTTCTTCTTCATAAAGCTACTACTTTCAATATTAGGAGACATAGCTGACTTTCTTAACACATAGAAACACACAGAGATTTAGACAAAATGAGGAGACAGAGGGATATGTTGCAGATGAAATAACAGGACAAAAATCACAGCAATAGAGCTAAACAAAAGAAATGATATCCTTGTGGAGAATTTAAAGTAATGGTCATAAAGATACTCACTGGACTTGAGAAAATAGTGGTAGATCTTAGTGAGACCCTTAACAAAGAGATAGAAAACATAAAAAAGAACCAATCAGAGATAAAGAACCCAGTAACTGAAATTTAAAAATCCTGGATGGAAAAAATAATAGACTAGAGAAGGCAGAAAAATTAATCAGTGACCTGGAAGAAAGAGTAATGGAAAGCAATCAAGCTGAACAAAAGAGAGAAAAAATAATAACAAAAAATGAAAACAGACTTAGGGATCTCAGTGACATTATCAAGTGTAATAACATTAACATTTTAGTGATCCCAGAAGGAGAATAGAGAAGAAAGGGGGCAGAAAATATTATTTGAAGAAATAATAGCTGAAAACATCCTGAACCTGGGAAAGAAACAGAAACCCAGAAAACCTCCAACAAAATCAACTCAAGGAATTCCACACCAAGACACATAGCAATTAAAATGGCAAAAAGAGGGATAATGGGAGAATTTTAAAAGCAACAAGAGAGAAGAAAACACATATAAGGGAAACCCCATAAGGCTATTAGCTGATTTTTCAGCAAAAACTTTGCAGGCTAGAAGAAAGTGGCATGATATATTCAAAGAGCTGAAAGGAAAAAACCTGCAGCCAAGAATACTCTAACCTGCAAGACTATCATTCAGGATAGGAGAGATAAAGAGTTTCCCAGACAAACAAAAGTTAAACTAATTCATGACCACTAAACCAGCCCTACAAGAAATGTTAAAGGGGCTTTTTAAGTGGAAAGGAAAGACCACAAGCAGGCTTACAGGAAACTCATTTCAGACCTAAAGACACATGCAGATTTAAACTGAAGGGATGGAAAAAGTATTCATTAGTCAAATTGAAGTGAAAGGAAAGCAGGGTAGCAATATTTACATTGGACAAAGTAGACTTTAAAACAAAGATTAGAAAGAGACAAAGAAGAACACTATCTAATCAGAATGGTAACAATCCAATCAGAATATATAACAATTATAAATATTTATGGACCCAATAGGGAAGCGTCATTTTTAAAATTTTATTTTTCCAGTGTTCCAAGATATTATGAGAGCATCCTAATGCATAAAGCACCTACTAACAAACATAAAGGAAGTAATTGATAGTAATACAATAATAGTAGAGGACTTTAACACCCCATTTACATTAGTGAATAGATCATACAAACAGAAAATCAACAAGGAAACATCTGCTTTGAACGATACATTGAAACAGATGGATCTAACAGATATGTTCAGAACATTCTATCCTAAAACAAGAGCATACACATTCTTTTCAAGTGCACATAGAACATTCTCCAGAATAGATCACATGTTAGGCCACAAAAAAAAAAAAAAAAAAAAAAACAAACCTCAAGAAATTGAAAAAGATCAAAGTCATACCAGGCGCCAGGCATGAGGACTTTAATATTTTTAAAGTTTATCCAGGGTCCCTGGGTGGCTTAGTAATTAAGAATCTGCCGTCAGCTCAGGTCATGATCCCAGGGTCCTGGGATCAACCCAACATTGGGCTCCCGGCTCAGCGGGAAGCCGGCTTCTCCCTCTGTCACTCCCCCTGCTGTGTTCTCTCACTGTGTCACTTTCTGTCAAATAAATAAATGAAATCTTCAAAAAATAAAAAAGTTCATCCATCTACACCTAGAATAACAGCTAATATTTGTTTAAGGTTTCTGTGTGCTAGGTATCCTAAGCTCTATATTTAAGTTAATTGATATAATGTTCACAACACTTACTTTAATTCTGATTTCACAGCGGGGAAGTTGTGGTACAGAAGAGTTAATAACTTCTTCCAAGTCATGCAGCTTGTAAGTGACAGAGTCAGGATTCAGACCCAGGTGGTTTCCAGACATACTTGGAAAACAACGGACTGGAAGACATCTATGGTCCTTTCCAACACTATGTCCCTCTGCTTTTGCTTTTTTTCCCCCCACAAAGTACAACCTTCTGGATTCTTAAGAGTATACTTACATATCTACTTAGTTTAATAAGTCTCTTTCAAATAAAGTCTATGTTAGACTGTATTTATTTGATTTTTAGCCTTTTCACTATCTTTTATCTCTTCATAATTAGTTAAAATTGCTCACTTAGCCAGTTATGAACAAATGCAAAAGTCAAATTTCATTGCACTCCCAGAAATCATTTTATTTAACATTTCTATAGGAACATTCATTCTTAACTATGAAGAGGCTGTATAAGGTTGCCTTTTTCCAAGGCAATCAGCCTGTCCTTGAAATTTAACCAACATTTAGATATTCTCAAAAACAAGAGCAAGCACAAAAATTCCCAGTTTGAAAGAACTTAGATACTATCTGATCCCCAAATCAAGCTATGTCATATCCTTTCCTAGCCTCACTGAAAGAACTTAGATATTATCTGATCCCCAAATCAAGCAGTAACATATCCTTTCCCAGCCTCACTGAATGCTGGACGTTAAGTTTTTGGTGAAAAGTTTCTAGTAGCAGAACCCACTATCTACATCAATGTGTATGTCATTTGCTGGTAAGTAGACCCCATTCCACTCATAAAATCAGATATGGCATACACACACACACACACACACACACACGCACGCGCGTGCATATTTGCCACTCATTGGTTTTAGTGTGTTGTTTTTTTCCCAAAATACAAGTTCAAAAGTTACATATACTTATATATAACATTCATTTTTAGTAAAATTTACATGTTGTAGTACTTAAAGACAATTTAAAATGTATGAAAATGAATATAAATCACACACAATCCCTGGGATCCGTACTGTTGCAATATTCTGATATTATTTTCTTTTCTTAATGTGAATATATGAACATGTGCTAGTTTTTTTGCATACATTTGGTAGTTTTTTGCATACATTTTTATTATTTTATTGTCATATAGTTGACACACAAAGTTACATTAGTTTCAAGTGTAAAACGTAGTAACTGGACACGTTTATACCTTATGCTCTGCTCACCACAAGTGTAGCTACCATCTGTCGCCATACAATACTACTACAATTCTACTGACTATATTCACGGTGCTGCAACTTTTATTCCCATGACTTAATTATTCCATAACTGGAAGCCTATATCTTGCACTCCCCTCCACCCATTTTTACCCATGTCCTAAATTATGCCCCTCTGGCAACCATTAGTTTGTTCTCTGCATTTATGGGTCCGTCTATACTTTTTGTTTGTTGATTCGTTTTTGTTGTTTATGATTTCATACATAAGCAAAATCATTCAGTATTTGTATTTCTCTGATTTATTTCATTTAGCATAATACATTATAGGTCTATCCATGCTGTTGCAGAAAGCAACATCTCATTCTTTTTTATGGCTGAACAATATTTCATTGGATACATATACATACCACATCTTCTTTATCCCCTCATCTATCAGTGAACATGAAGATTACTTCCATATATTGGCTATTGAATAATTTGCAATAAACATAAAGGTTCACGTATCTTTTCAAATTAGTGTTTTCATTTCCATTGAATAATACCCAATAGTAGATTACTGGATTATACGGTATTTCCATTTTTAATTTTTTGAGAAATGTCTATATTGTTTTCCACAGTGGATGTGCCAAATTACATTCCCATCAATAGTGCATGAGGATTCCTTTTTCCCCATATATTCACCAACACTTGTTATTTCTTGTATTTTTTTATTTTAGCCATTCTGGCTGGTGTCAGGTGATATCTCATTGTGATTTTGATTTGAATTTTCCTGATGATAAGTGACACAACACCTTTTCATGTGTCCATTGACCATCTATACATCTCTTTTGGGAAAATGTCTATTCAGGTACTCTGCTCATTTTTAATCATATTATTTGTGGGGTTTTTTTTGGTATTGAGTTGTCTAAGTTCTTTATATAGTTTGGATACTAACCCTTTTTTGGATATGTCATTTGCAAATATCTTCTCCCATTCTGTAGGTTGTCTTTTTGCTTTGTTGATGGTTTCCTTTGCTGTACAAAAGCCTTTTATTTTGGTGTAGTTTCAGTGGTTTATTCTTACTTTTATTTCCCTTGCCTTAAGGAGATGTATTTAGATAAATGTTACTACAGTCTATATATATAAGTTACTGCCTGTGTTTCAGATCTCACATATAGATATTTAATGCATTTTGAATATAATTTTGTGTATGGTGTAAGGAAGTGGTCCAGTTTCATTCTTTTGCATGTAGTTGTCCAGTTTTTCTAGTACCCATTTGAAAAGACTTTCTTTTTCCCAAGTATATTCTACCTCCTTTATCACAGATTAATTGACCACATAAGCATGGATTTCTTTATAGGCTCTCTATTCTGTTCTATTGATCTACGTGTCTAATTTTGTGACAGTACCATACTGTTTTGATTACTACAGTCTTATAGTCTATTTTGAAATCTGGAATTGTGATACTTCCAGCTTTGTTCTTTCTCATGATTTCTTTGGCTATTTGGGGTCTTTTGTGATTCCCATACAAATTTTAATTTTATTTGTTCTAGTTTTATGAAAAATGTTGGAATTCTGGTAGAGATTGCATTGAATCTATATATTGCTTTGGGTAAAATGACATTTTAATGATATTAATTCTTCCAGTCAATGAACATGGATCTCTTTCCATTTGTTTGTGTCATCTTTAGTTTCTTTTATCAGTGTTTTATAGTTTTATAGTTTTTAGAGTATAGATCTTTCACCTCCTTGGTTAAGGAGGTGAAACCTCCTAGGCTTTTTTTTTTTTTTTTTTTTTTTTTTTTTTTAGTGAATTATAAAAGGGATTGCTTTCTTAATTTCTCTTTGTGCTACTTTGTTATTAGCGTATAGAAAGGCAACTGATTTCTGTGCATTAATTTTGTATCTTTCAACTTTACTGCATTCATTTATCAGTACTAATAGCTTTTTTGGTGATGGTATGAGATGTGGGTTTGTCATATGGCCCTTATCCTTTATTATGTTGAATTATGTTCCCTTGAAACCTACTTGGTTGAGAGTTGTTTTGTTTTGTTTTGTTTTTTTAATCATGAGTGTATGTTGGATTTTGTCAAATGCTGGCATATACCTGTTTTGAACTGACTTGGGGATTATTTGTACTCTCAGATTTTCTTTCTGTAGTGAGACTTCTCCTTATACTCTAATACATACAGATAAATAAATTTTCAACAGTATTTTGGAAAAAAAGACATCAAAAATTAAAAGGGCTTTCACTCCCAGACAAGAGACCAGATTTGACCTCCTGCTTAAAATAAGAAGAAAAAAAGATAGAATATAGGAAATGATGGTTTGCAAAACATTAGACATGAAGCATGAAGGATAGAAAGCTCTGAGAGACAGCAACCAAACAAGGTTAAATCCTATGATTGCCCAGTTTACTGCGTTGAGAGGATTTCCAGGCAGTGGTACAAGAAAAGGGAATCTAGGCAAAACGGTAGACTCCAGGGTAGGAAGAGATGAAGCTGAGTGAGTGCGAAGGCAATGATGACTACAGTTGCCAGGCAGAATATATAAAGGAGAGAGCTGCACAGAGACAAAATGTCAATGATCTCTAGGACTACTTTGAGTATTCTTCTGAATAATGACCAGCATAAGCATATGTGAAAGCAATCCAATACTGGGAAAGAACTACTTGAAAGAATTAGTAGTAAGAGTAATCAATGCTTACAGAGAGAAGAATAATGTCTATTTCCATCAGTCATGTTAAAATTAGGTAAACAGAAGGATCTTGCTTAGTTGTACAGAATAATTAGCCTTAGATATAGTACTGCTATGTTCTGACTTAATATTATCAAAAAGTAATATCCAAAAGGATCAAACTGTTTCCAAGTAATTTGATGCACCCAGAAAAAGCTTAAGAATATTTTTGGAACAGAAAAACATGTAGCATCAAACAAGGAAAAATTCAAAACGTCTGGCATCTGATTAAAAAAAAATTAGCAGGCATGGAAATGAGCAGGAAATATGACTTTATGAGGAGATAAATTAATCAATCAAAACTGACCCAGAACTGACAGGTGTCAGAACTAGCAGATGAGAAGAATAAAATATTAAAACATCCTATATGAACTCTGTTCCATATATTTAAAAACTCAAGTAGATATCTAAAAGGTATGTGTACACACACACACACACACACACACTCCTTCAAACTTCTAGAGATAGAATTCAAAGTCTGAGATGAAAAATACATTAGATAGGGTATAGGGAAAAATAGACATTGTAGAGAAAATATTGGTAAACTTGAAAACAATAACTGAAACTACCCAAAATAAAACACAGAAATGAAAAAAATAAATATTTGAAGAAATAATGGCTAAAATTTTTCTAAATTTGATGAAAACTATTCTTATTTTTTTTTATGTAACATTATGTTACCAAAAATTTTTTTGGTCCCTACATATCATGTGAAAACATAGTTCTTAAACATCATAAAACATTCCTTCTTATGGATATTTTATAATTTATCTAGTCCTTTATGTTTGCACATTTTTATTTATTACAATTTTTCATTACTATAAATGATGCTATAATTAACCTCTTCATCCAGAAATATCAGTTTATATCTGATCCTTGATATACATTCTCTAAGGTGGATTCACTTGGTAGAAGGATCTGCATAGATTTTAGGTTCTTGATATATACTTCAAAGCGTATATATGTGTGTGTGTGTGTGTGTGTATATAAAGATTATATATAGGAAGATTATATATATAGTATATGTATTTTAAATTATAGTATATTTACCACATTATAGCCGATAGATGTCATTATAAAAGGAAAAAGTATCAATGAAAAAAGTGAGAGAAATTTAGTTATTTTTATAGGTAAAGAATATAAGCCCTTTAAAATCTGCATTTCTAGCATTAATAGTTTAAATATGTCTCATGATCACAATAAAAGCTAGTTCATGTCTTAGGCAATTTTTCTATTAGCTTGTTTCTCTTGGATCAGTTTGTATGAATTCTTTATATGTTAAGAATATAATCCGTTATCATATTTGTGATGAACATTTTTTCAACATTTGTCTAAGCCTCCATTTATACTTTACATAACATAATTTCCAGAGTTATCACCTTCTTTAAAATGTATTCACATTGGGGTGCGTGGGTGGCTCAGTCAGTTAAGCCTCTGCTTTATGCTGAGTTCCTGGGTTCTGGGATGGCAACCTGTTTTGGGCTCCCTGCTCAGTGGGTGCCTGCTTCTCCTTCTCCCTCTGCCCTTCCCTATGCTCATGCTTTCTCTCTCAAATTAATAAATAAAAATCTTTAAAAAAATGCTTTCACATTTATCATTGTTCATAAGTCTTAAGCTTACGCTTACTTCTCCTTTAAACTGATATTGGTATTTTGGTTGTAAAATAACTTAAGAATCAAGTTGCGGTCCTTTCATGTATAACAGAATCCTGCTCTATTTAAGCTCTTGGCTTACCTTATCTAAAAAATCTCTTCCACCTCATAAAAGAATTAAAGGTGGTTAAGATTCAATCCAATGGCTAACTACTAGGGGAAAACCTGTGGTATGGCTTAATGGAAGGGAATTTTCCTTCTCACAGAGAGCGATCAGTTACACTTGTACCTATTCTTGCAAAAGGTAATGCTTTATTTCTAAAATATGTCTGTTGGAGATCTAATTAAATTCTGTTAGATTTATTTAATACCCATATCCAGTAAACAACCGTAATGGAAAGATTTGTGGCCCGACTGCCAGGAAATGCCGTTTCCATGTGACTCTGTCACCTTCCAGAACTCCACTTCCTTCCCAGCTATAAAACGGGAGCCAAAGTAACTGAGCTTTAGAATTCATTTCAACTCTGAAATTCTACAACTTTTGATTGTTTTCTAAAACAAAGATAGCATCCCCCCCCCACACACACACACCACCGGAGAATAATCTTCTGAGATTTTAGAAATATTTTAGAAAGGAGCGGGAGGGGGGAGGGGATGGGTCAATTTGTAATGGCTACAGAGGTTTTACAAATGTTAAAGGTACACTATGCTGATAGCGGGGTTTGAAATCTCCAGCAAGTAAATGTATATATACAAGTTTCCAGCATTCACATAGTGAAACTGGTTTTTAATGCTTCAAGATGCTAGAAAGAAATCTCTGCCTGTTTTGAAGTCAGTGGAAGTTCTAAACTCTGCTAAAGCATGTGCCCGCTTAATACTAATAGAAAAACTGGGCCAATTTTCATCCCATCAGTGCAAAATTAGTCAAACAAGCCTATTTTTAAATGGCATGTAAACCATTTAACTTAGCATTGCTCAGTATTAACTAGCATTTACTTAGTATTAACTTAGGATCTAGGCTATATTGCCTAGATTAAGGGGAATGTTAAAGCCTATAACTTAGATTTCAAATACATTATTTTTATGCGTTTGAATGTGATTATGTAAAGCATGTATTGATGGATCCATTGGATTTTTGGGTGGGGGGTGGGGAGAAAGCTTAATTACTTAACTTTCTTCTAAATGACAGAATTTTATAATTTCACATTTATAAATTCTATAATCAAACTAAATTATAATCACATATATGCTTGTGTTTGTGTGTGTTTCTGACAATAATGGCTTATAATTTAAGGTGTAAAATGATTTTATAAGATGTTCATGGTTTCCTGAATTGAATCTGAGCCTCTGGATTTATTATATTTCTCAAAGAAAGAGACAATGTTATCATATGTAGCAAGATATTACTGAAAAAGTCAACTAGTAGCAGTAAATGTCAAAATTCACCTTAAAATGGCATCTCTAATTATAAATTGACACTAGCAAAGCATTGGCAGTTTTCATGATATTACATGCATTCACAAGCTCCTGCAACTGCCAGCCAAATCTCCAGTTTCTCTCCACATTTGCTTTTCTTTTATGACATTTGCTTTGATCAGTCAACAGTAAGAATTCTGGTGTTCTCCCACAGTTTAAAATCCTGACTGCTTCATGTTCTTCTACTGATAGGGCGGGGAGAGCAGCAAGTCTTTCAGAATGAGATCTGTGCTTATCAATCACAGCAGCCACAGCTGAGAAATCAGCATTTGCAGAGCTGAAGTTGGTTCGTATACTGGGAAAGGAAAAGGTATTTCTGATTAAAATGGAGGTAAAACAATTCAGGCAGCTGGAAGAGCTTCTGAAAACTGGAAAGATCGTATTTCCAGGGTTTGGACAATGAAGCAGAAAGAACTTAAGTTTATGAAAAGCAAATAGAAGAACAGCTTCAAGTTAGTTTGAAAATGGAACCTGGGGAGCTCTTCTATGGAGAAAATCATACAGGCTGAATCATAGTGGGGGAGTGAATGAAGGGAAAGCCTGACTCTCAGAGATACACTGATAGAGAAATAAAGAAAGTAAAGATAAAACGTCAGGCCCTAACACAATCTCCCAAAAAGTCTGCCTGGATATGTTCACAGCAGGGTAAACGCTGAGGCACCACCAAATAGTATTCCCTTTGCTGAGTTCCTTCTGCTACTTGTCCCTCCCCTGAACCTCTAACGGTGAAATCCCTTCCCCTGGTATCCTTGATAGTTTTGTTATTCAAAGTGCGGTCTGAGGACCAGCAGCACTGGCATTTCCCAATAGATTCTTCCTTAGAAATGTAGAATCGTGATCCCCCAACTCAGATCTACTGAAAGAGACTACCAAGATCTGCAACTTATTTGCATGCACATTGATGTTTGAGAAGCACTGTTCTGTAATAGACACTGTGTGCTTTCTGCAAGAGAGACTTTATTACTGCATACCAAAAGGACATAAAGATTATAAGTATCTATTTATTTATTTGCTCAATAGATATTCATTAAGCACAATGGGCATACCACTGGGCCCTATTCCCAAGGAGTTAGCACTTCACTGCCATTTGTTGAACTCTCTTCTGTTCTCTGCATTGTGTGCTGTTCTCGGGTTACAAAGGTAAATAGGACATTGTTCCTGCCCTTAATAAGACTGTAGACATGTTAGGAAATGGTTAATGAAAAAGAAAAATTACAGTTTTAATGATAAAAATATGCACTTGGCTCTGAGATTACAGGAAAAAGAGTAGTGTGTTATGCAGTAACAGGATCATCCTTGTGATTTAGAAACACCACTCTGGAGAATGTTTGGGGAATGATTATTGGACATGTTGGTTGTGGCATAAAGGGCATGGAGGCTCTTAACTATAGGAAACAACTGAGGGTTGCTGGAGGGGAAATGGGTGGGTAACTGGGAGATGGGTATTAAGGAGGGCACTTGATGGAAAGAGCACTGGGTGTCATATGGAACTGATGAGTCACCAAATTCTACCTTGGTAATTGATACACTATATGTTAATTAAATTGAATTTAAATTTTTAAAAAAAGTACATGGAGAAAAGTAATGCAGGTAAGGCTGGACATGTAAATGTGGCTCCAGATCACAGAAAATATGACTGCCATCTTTTGCACTTGAAAGGCAGTGGGGAGCCACTGAACTGTTCTAAGTGGTAGGATGCTTTAGATGGGGAACAGACTAGAAAGCTAAAGGCCAGTTAGAAGGTTACTGCAAAAACTGAGGCAAGAGGTAATAAGAATCTGATGATTCCAAGAATAGAAACAGAAGCAGGTGCATAATTATAAGCAGTTTCATTACTCATTTTAGGATGGCACAATTTTATACATAAATCAGATCTTTATAAATGTCTTCATTTTTGCATCCTAATATAGCCTTTACTTTTGCACTGATCCCTGGGTGATATGCTTTTAAAGTTCTTTGGGTCACTGATCAAAAAAGCTCTTGTTGGCTTAGCTGTAGGTCCATAGCTCAGCTCTAAATGGGAATTGCACACCCCAAAGTTACCCAAACTCAGAACTGGAATCTTGTTACAGAATTGTTCTGTTTTCCTCTTTTTGTTTTTTCCCAGCCCTGATTATGTTTTTAGGGAGGTTGGTTATTGGTTCTTGGTTATTCCTCACTCACTGTCAAGAAAATGTCCTTCCTTCAACTAAGTTCCAGTGCCTTTCTATTCCCTCTGTTTTATTTTACACCTCAGAATCATTGATTCCACTAGACTACAGGGAGAGCAAAGTCACCTTTCCAGTTCCCAGCTTCTTTAAAACAGTGTGAGTAGTGGGGAAGGTAGAACTCGATCATACTTTGTAAACCCCAACCACTGCCATACTTAGTCTTCATATGCTTTGGGGCTATGGAGGTTTTTGCTGCTGCTAGATATTCTGAACTCCTTCAGAAAGTTTTTTGTTGTTGTTGTTTTTTACAAGAATTTCAGTTTCACAATATAGAATATTTATAACCTAGGTCAAACATCATGCTTGGCCTGACTTCCAAAATATAAAATTTCAAAAGACCATTTACTCCCTTAAAATATATATGTATTTTTAAAAAGATAGGATGAAGTACTATATTCTATTTCCCTACCTATCAATTTTCCCTCTGTGACAATTTGCCCTCTGGCTTGATGGTTCTATTCTTTTTAATTCAAGACCAAATAGGCTTAGAGAGTGATTAGAAACCTTCATATTGTAATATTAGCATTTACAAAATCCCACTATTCTTATCTGAGCTTTTCATTTTTGCTAAGATGCTTAGCCAGAATGGAAGCTGCCCACACAATACTTGTATGAAAATTATACTTGCTCAATAATATTCATATCTCCACCCACTTTTGAGTGGAACAGAACAAGCATTACGATATGCATGTGCATATTTGCATGAAAATGTACCATACACAACAGGTTTGCATGCCCAATTTCAAATGTATATCCCCTTAGAAAGGCACATTAGAAAAAGCATAAATTCTCAATGTCCAGACATTTCCTCCCCAGATGGTGATTTTTTTTTTTCCCTGAAAGGGAAAGATAATGATGGTCTTAATTTATGTAGTACTTTTTTCCATTCTCTTTTCTCTACAAGAAAAAGAAGTGTGCTGTTTTATGGGGAACTTTAAAAAAAGCATAAATTCTTTCTTCCTTAACATATAGCTCATAGTGTCTCAGAAAACTGGTTCTTTAGGCAAATTCTAGAATAAGGTGGAATATGTCAAGATATTCTTTCTTTTATGATAGTCTTTCCTTTTCTTAAAGTTACCCTGATTCCTTCGCAGCTCCATAGCTCATAACCTCCCTCACAGAGATCTCCGAGACTATTCTCACCATTCCCTATCCCATGGTATTAGAAGGTAAATTCACAAAAAAGAGGTTTGCATAATCATGTGCAATGCTGACAATAGTCTTGTAATTTTATAAGCTAAGAGAGTACATATTGTTACACACATTTCACCAAATGTTATTTTTCACTTCTAGCAGCTCTAATTCCTTTTTACTCTTTAGCTCATATAGTTGTATTTCTTTCTCTTTCTTGTTAATAATTTCTTGCTTTTTAAAAATGAACTTTTTGAATCTCTTCAAGCTTTTGAATGTATCTGTTAGAATGTGTTCCATGACATTAACTTACCTGAAATGAATCAGGTTTGGTTGGTTTTTGTTGGCTGCACTTCTTAGTTTTATGTAATTTTTTTTTTTTTTTGAATTTTGGTTTTCAGGGACCTCCTGCTCCTTGTTTTTCCCCAAACCCTGAGTGTTAAGGATAAGCTTGGATCTCAACTCCAGTTTTGCACAGAACACCATTAGTCCTCTGCCATACAGAAACTGAGCTACTAGATCGGAGTTAAGAGTTCCCAGTCCTTAAGTCTGTGTACTACATGGATTTCTATTCCATTTATGGTTCACTGAAATGTTTACCTGGTTATTGAACTTGGCCTTTTCTTTTTGATATTTAGTCATACTTTATTACTTATTGGTATGTACTGTGACCTCATGGGGCCATCTTGACCAGAAGTTTGTGGTATCCTCATTTTATAGATAGACTTATTACCTCACCCCAAACTGCAAATATAACCAGTGGTACTGTCTGGCCTGCAGTTCAAATCTTTCATTTGACCCTGATAATAAAAATTTATTTCATTTTAGAGAGCTGCTCTCAATGAACTGATGATCCTCTAGAGTAAAGCAAAAAAGCACATGACTTAGAATCAGAAGAACTGCATTCAAATTCTGACTAAGCTAATTATTAGTATCTCCTGCCTTTTGCTTGCATATTGTGTAATGGCAATATTACTCAATGCCTCACAAAGTTGTCATGAAATTAGTGCATATGACAACTTTTTGTTGTTGTTGTTAGATAATATATAGAGCAATATTCATTTCTGGAGTAGAATAGAATTCAGTGATTCATCACTTACATACAACATGCAGTGCTCATCACAACAAGTACCCTCCTCAATACCCATCATTCATTTAGCCTATCCCCCCACTCTACTCCCTCCATCAACCCGCAGTTTGTTCTCTGTCATTAAGAGTCACTTATGACTGAGCGCCTGAGTAGCTCAGTCAGTTGCGCAACTGCCTTTGGCTCAGGTCATGATCCTGGAGTCCTGGGATCGAGTCCTGCATTGGGTTCCCTGCTTGGTGAGGAGTCTGTTTCTCCTCTGACCTTTCCCCTCTCGTGCTCTCTCTCAAATAAATAAATAAAATATTTTTTAAAAAAAGATTGACTTATGGCTTATTTCCCTCTCTTTTTTCTCTTTCCCCCTTTTTCATACATTCATCAAATTTCTTTCTTAAATTCCACATATGAGTGAGATCATATGGTATTTGTCTTTTTCTGACTGACTTACTTCACTTAGCATACATAATACACTCTAGCTCCATCCATGTTGTTGCAGATGGCAAGATTTCATTCTTTTTGATGGTTGAATAACTTGGATACATATACCTCACCTTCTTTATCCATTCATTAGTCAGTGGACATTTGGGCTCTCTCCATAGTTTGGCTATTGTTGATAATGCTGCTATAAACATCAGGGTGCATGTACTTCTTTGAATTTGAATTTTGTATCCTTTGGGTAAATACCTAGCAGTGCAACTGCAGGATTCTAAGGTACTTCTATTTTTAACTTTTTTTTTTTTTTAATTTATTTTTATTTCCAGCATAACAGTATTCATTATTTTTGCACCTTTTTGAGGAACCTCCAAAATATTCTCCAGAGTGGCTACACCAGTTTGCATTCTCAAAAGTGCAAGAGGGTTCACCTTTCTCCACATCTGCTACATCATGTATCTGTTAGCCATCTGTATGTCTCTTTTGGCAAAGTGTCTATTTATGTCTTCTGCCCATTTCTTGACTGGATCATTTGTTTTTTGGGTGTTGAATTTGTTAAGTTCTTTATATTTGGATACTAACCCTTTATCAGATATGTCATTTGCAAATATCTTCTCCCATTCCATAGGTGGCCTTATTAGTTTTGTTAATGGTTTCCTTCACTGTGCAGAAGCTTTTTATTTTGATTAAGTACCAATAGTTCATTTTTGCTTTTGTTTCCCTTGCCTCTGGTTATTTGGCTAATAAGAAGTTGCTATGATTGAGGTCAAAGAGATTTCTGCCTGTGCTATCCTCTAGGATTTTAATGGTTTCCTATCTCACATTTAGGTCTTTCATCCATTATGAATTTACTTTTGTATATGGTGTAAAAAAGTGGTCCAGTTTCATTATTCTGCATGTTGCTGTCCAGTTTTCCCAACACCGTTTGATGAAGAGACTGTCTTTTTTCCATTAGATATTCTTTCCTGTTTTGTTAATGATTAGTTGAGCACATAGGTGACTTTTTAAAAAATGAAAGGACAATTCAAATGTAGACAGATTAATAGCTAAAAGACCTGTTTTTTAATAGACATATAAGTAATATGTGTTTATTTCTGAGAAATAATAAAATATGGATGAATATGAAGAAAAATAACACAACTAAACAGTATTCTTACAGATTTATTTCTATCTATATTTATATTTTTAAGGTAACAACTTAATTTAGCACTTGTTGAATTTTACCTATACCCATTATGTGCATGTAATCAATCAAGAAACTCATTCCTCAAAGAATTTAGGGGAGACTATTGATAAAAAATCAGAGAAAGTAATATTAATGTAGTATTGGTTGTCTTAGTTTGATTTGTTACAGTCTTTACATTCAGACCCCAGGGACAAACCTTCCATTTATATTTAACCTTTTCAACAAACTATTAGTTTGACTAGATCTTCTAGATTTCATTGTTGTCGACTACAAAATCCCATTTAGCTATTTGAAGCAGAAATGAGTTTATTGTAGGAATTAAATAACTCATAGAATCTTTGCAGGGCTAGAGAATCAAGCTTGGAATTACACAGTCAGAAACAAGGCACCCAGGGTTAAAGCCAGCAGAAGAAATACCCATTATTCATACTACTTGGCCATCCTCACAGACCTGCTTATTGGTGGCACCTGTGGGGAACAGTACCTAAACATAGATTTAAGATATTCCACTGGAATGTCCCGAAAGAATAATATCTATTACCATGCTTGTCACATGTGGCCACTGCCTTCTCAGCTCCCTTCTGCCTCTTTCTCAATTGATCCAAGTTCCAAGTGGAACTTATCTTCAAAGCAATTTAGAAATGAAGTTTTTTGTTTGTTTGTTTTTGGGGGTTTTCAGACTCTGTGGTAGGAAGGTAAGATATAATGGAACTGGAATTGGTAAGGAATAAAGCCAACTGCATTATCTGCCACAGATTAGTACTATAATTTCTACCATTTTATAGATGAAGAAACTGGGCCTTATATTCTTTGCTTAATGATAAACAGTTCATAGAGGAGGAAGGCCAGGATTTCAGCTTCAGCATTCTGACCCAATGTATCCCTTCCTAGTCACTCTGATGTTTAATAATTACATGTTTACATGACTTCTTCCCTAATAGGATATGAGTTTCTGAGGAACAAGCATTCTTTCTGATTCTGTATTTTTCATAGTCAAACAGTGGGTGTCATTATTCCTTCCTTCATTCAACTTTTTATTGAATAGCTACTATGTTCTAGACACTCTTCTAGGGACTTAGGAACATGAGGTGAGCAAAACAGGTATGGTTCCTGAACTTATGAAGAGTGTTTAGTAGGACAGAGTCATTAGATAAAAAATTGCACAATACTTAAACTCAACTTAAATTACAGAAAATAGCAGAAAGATATGTGAAAATAAGAGCATTTAAGTGGAGGAATATAAACTAAATTTGGAGGTCAGGCAAAGAATGTTTTCTCTAGGGAAGTGGTTTGAATTATAGAGACTTGTAAGATGGGTAGATATCAGCCAGAGTAAGGGACAGGTTGAGGGAGAGAGTACTGTAGACATATGGAATAGATACAGAAGGAGAAGCCCAAAGCCCTTGAGGTTGAAGAGGTTAGGGTATTGAAAGGCGGCCAGCGTGCCTGAAATAGAGATAAGGAAGAGGCTGACTTGGGATAAGTCTGAAGGGGCAGGAACTCATTAAATGTTCACTGAATGAATCAATGTGTGCATGCACCAGTAGGGGGTATCTGTGAAGCCTTTTAAGTTTATTTTTTATACTGACATCCTATGATTCCACAAGAATTAGTAAATCTCTGCATTTTTAGAAAAGGAAAAATGAAGCTAGAGTGGTAAATTGTCCTAATCTCATTAGAATATACTAATAGTCCACCTTAACATTTTAGGATTAATAACTTTTGTGGATGTTGTAGATTCTACAAGAAGAAAATTAGAGTGGACTCAATTATCTAATACCTGAAAGTGAAATGGTAAAACTAACAGAATAATTTAGTATAATTAAAATGAAGCAGGTAGTTCTTTTCCTCTCCTCTTCATTCATAATTGTTTTAAAATAGATGGTTTATTTCTCTATTATTTGAAGTTTGTTATCATAGATATATACTTGGACCTCAAATGGTGTCCTTGACATTCATGACAAAGCCTTAAAGTTACTTTTCTTTTTCTCATCTGCTTTTCTTTAAGGTCAATGAACAAAGAATAAGAACGCTAGTGTAAGGTTAATCTCTTTAAAATAACTCCTCAAATGTGTCTCCCCCTTGGCTAAGCAGCTGCCTTCAGCTCAGGTCATGATCCCAGAGTCCTGGGATCGAGTCCCACATCAGGCTCTTTGCTCGGCAGGGAGCCTGCTTCTCCCTCTGCCTCTGCCTGCCATTCTGTCTGCCTGTGCTCACTCGCTCTCCCTCTCTCTCTCTGACAGATAAATAAAATCTTTAAAAAAATATATGTCTCCCCTTGATCTATAATTCTTATTTTCTCTTTTCCTTCACATCCAAGATTTTTAAAGATTAGTTGGTGTTCACTGGCATCCCTCAACTGCATTGTGGCTTCTGTTTCTATGCTCCAATGAAACTGTCTCTGAAAATATCACTAGTGATGTTCTTGTTGCCATACTCAGTACTCAGTGGGCTTTTTCAGGTCTTTTGGGGTTGACCTCTAGCCAGCATTTGATATTATTAACTAGATACTTCTGGAAGCTGATGGCACCAGAAGAGGAACAAGCCAGGTTTCCACACTCACTGCATGGAGCAGTACTCACCTTACACTCAACTGAACTATTGTGTGTGTGCAAGAAATAAATTTATGTTGTATTAAGGCACCAGGGTTTATGAACTGTTATAGCACCTAGCATTATTTACCCTGACAAACATTATGCTATCATTATTTACCCTGACAAACATTATGACTAACATTATGACTATCATTTTTCTTGATCTGATCTCCCTGACTAGCCTCAAGAGTCATCATTTTCCATATGAACTCAGTGCCCCAGCTATACAAAATTCTTTACATGCATGTGTGTGTGTGCTATTGCCCATGCTATTCTTAATTCCTTTCTCCATATTATCTTTTGACACACTTACACTTTTAGCCTTACTTATAGCGTATAGCATATGAGAAAGTTTCCCTATTCCTGACAAGCATACTTATTCTCACTACACCTCATATACCCCTGATATGGATTAACTAAATGTTTATGTCTCCCTAAAATTCATATATTGAAACTTATTCCCCCAATGTGATGGTATTTGAAGGTAGAGCATTTGGGAGGTGTTTAAGTCATGAGGGTGGAGTCTTCATGAGTGAAATTTGTGCCCTTATAATAAAGACCCCAGAGAACTCCTTTACCCTTTCTGCCATGGGAGGATATAATACAAAGACTGCCATGCAGGGGCATGTAGGTGGATTAGTCTACTGAGCACCCAACTCTGTTTCATCTCAGGTCATGATTTCAGATCATGGGATTAAGCCACTGGTCTGGCTCTGGATTCATCATGGACTAAATTTTGAGATTCTCTCCCTCTCCTTCCCATTTGACTCTCCCCCTGCTCGCTCTCTCTCTCAAATAAATAAATAAATAAAATCTTTTTTTTTTTTTTTTAAAGACTGCCATCTATAAATCAGAATAAAGACCCTCATCAGACACCAAATCTGCTGGTGTCTTGATCTTGGACTTCTCAGCCTCCAGCACTGTGAGAAAAACAATTTTTTTGTTTATAAGCCTGCTCAGCTTATATATTTTTCTTTATAGCAGCCTGATCTAAGACATCTCCCTGTTGTAGCACTCATAACATTGTGTCATAGCTGTTTTCCATTCTTAAGTGAATGTTTTGAGGGCAGACACCACATATTTTCAGCTGTGTTCTCAATGCCTATAGCATTGTCTGCCACTTGATAAGAGTTTCTCAGGTTTGTGGAATATAGGAATTATAAGAATTGCAGGCATGTTTTGTTAAACAAGGTTCAAATGATAAATACTGGACCCATAAGTGAAATTTTATATGAACATTAGATTCTGACAAAGGAAAAAAAAAACATTCATGGTTTTATATTTTATTTTCCTCAATCCCTAGCTATTTAAGATGTATAACTTTCTAAAAAATAAATTCTTACCTACCACTGGTTTAGTTTGGGCAACAACCACATGATTATGTATCCTTTGTATCTAATTTTCTTAGAGGTGATTTTCTATGCACAAAATAATATTTGCATATGATCAGTCACTTTTTTTGTATTCCAAATGTATTAATATTTTAATTTGCTATAAGCAATAGAAAAGAGATTTATCCAGTCTGCTCTGAAAGTGCTAATATGATTTAAAAAAAACAACTAAGAGCACTAATTTTGTTGTCAATTTCATATCCTTATAATTACCTTGTAAATAAGCAACACTTTTCTCATGGTAATCACTGCTGTTTTCAAATGGCTTATAAAGAAGAAAAGCATTTAACCTAATTCTTAGAAAAGATAAAACTATTTATTTTGACATTTGTTGGCTATGGACCATGTCCTTTCCAATTCTGAAAAAGACAACTTGGAAACTTCTGTGTTAAGAACAAATAATGTTAATAACTTTAGAGGTGTCTAAAAATGGAACAACTTTAAGATGTCAGATAAAATTATCTTAATTCATCTTTTCTCAAATGTACTGGCCAGTGACATTGGGTGGGGTATTGTCAAATTGTTACTGTGTCAATGACTCAATAAGACAATCTGAGAGTCAGATGGGTAAGATTTAGGTGTGGTGAAAAGAAGGGCCATATGCACCCCAATGTTCGTAACAACAATGTCCACAATAGCCAAATGGTGGAAAGAGCCAAGATGCCCTTCAACAGATAAATGGATAAAGAAGATGTGGTCCATATATACAATGGAATATTACACAGCCATCAGAATGGATGGATACCCAAATTTTGCATCAACATGGATTGGACTGGAGGAGATTATGTTGAGTGAAATAAGTCAAGCAGAAAGTCAATTATTAAATGGTTTCACTTATTTGTGGAACATAAGGAATAGCATGGAGGACATTAGGAGAAGGAAGGAAAAATGAGGGGGGGAATCGGAGGGGGAGATGAACCATGAGAAACTGTGAACCCCAAGAAACAAAGGGTTTGAGAGGGGAGGGGGGATGGGTTGGCCCAGTGAAGGGTGATAAGGAGGGCATGTAGCACTGAGTGTTATACATAAACAATGAATCTTGGAACACTACATCAAAAATTAATGATATACTGTATGGTGACTACCATAACATTAAAACAAAACAAAACTAAACTAAAAGATCTAGGGACCTGAGGAATAATTCCTTTTTTCCTCCCCAGCCTTCTCTAAGCTGGACAATTGATAGCAGAAGGATATGTAGGCTAGTTCTTTTAGAAGAGATAATATTAATTGGAAGGGAGACAAAACAGTTTAGCAAGTGGGTTGTAATGCAAGAAATAGCTTGGTGGAACAATGGAAAGTGATGTTAGTATAGTTAGAGGTTCAAGTTGCTAAATATATATAAAGAGAACAGAAGAATATAAAGATTCAATCTCTGTCAGAAGGAATCATGGAACTTGAAGAGTAAAAAAGACTTTAAAGAGATAGCATTTTAGCTCAACGCTTTCATTTTAAAGAGGAGGAAACTGACCTTTAAAAAGGTTAAATCACTTGACCCAGGTTGCACAGAGAGTTAGTGAAAATAGTGTCTGTGGGTTCCTACAGTGGGGATGAGGAAGAACATATAAGGGAAGAAAGGAAGTGGGTCTCTTTTCATTCTGATCCAAAAACGCAAATCCTTTAAAAGGGTATGCAGACCTTTTTAAAAAACAACTGGCATTACCTGCAGAGCTGAACCAAATTCTATGGTTAGTACCCAGGTTAGGCCAGAAAAATGTGCTTTGTGAAATTTCTTTTTGTGTATGGATAACCTTCATAAAATTAGTTCATGCTTGCTTTTAAATTACTTCACACCTGTCTTAATCTCTGGGTGGAAAGGCTTCATGAAGTCATGAGAAATGTGCTTAAAACAAAAGCATAAATAAGAATGAAGTAAATACCAAACATTCTGGTGACTGTCTGAAAGGAGAAAATCTTTACCTGAACAGTGAAATACTGAAAGACTACATAAAAACTACATAGACTGAGTCCTACCATAAGTACTTTCTTGCAGCCACCAAAAATTCTGCTTTATCTTTAATGAATGTGAGGAAACTCACTTTCTTATTTCCATTATCTCCTATATTCTGTGTTGTATATAATATGAGAGGATAAATTATCAAGACATCAAGATGTCTTGAGATGCTACTCTCATCAGACAAAAGACTCATCTGGAAATAAAAATCAAACTATAACAACCTCAAAGAGAGTTCAAAATTCCATCAATTATTCACTCAATAGATTAAGCACCTTGAGATTATTTAAGTTCCTCAACTATCAATGGCAATTTCTTTTTTTTTTTTTTTGTATATTGGTCCCCTAAACTTTTCCTGATGTCTATGAAGGCTATTTCTCTTAAGAATCTAGAAGTTTTCTAAATATTTAATTATAGAGTATTATAGCTATTGCAAAAGATTCCCAATACTTCTTAAAAAATATGAATGTTCTGAGACATTCATATGAAGGGTAAGTTTGATTCTATAATTTGCTCATATTATAATTCAATTAGAAATAGACTCCCCCTCCCAAATAGGGGTCTTATCCTCTCAAGTTCAGTGTATACAAAATGGAATCATACTATCCAAGCCTAGGTTACCTTCTCTTAACTGGAATCTTTGACTCTCCCCAGTGTAAGTCTTACAAGGTCATCTCATCTGAGGCAGCACAGAGTGATATAGTCTTCAGAGTCAGATATATATGGGTGAAATGCTGATTTCACTGCATTTTACTATGAACTCTAGATGAATTAAACTCCTTAAATCAGTTTCCTTATCTGCAAAATTGAGATAATATCAATCTCAGGAATTTATGGAGAGTAAATACATGAATTTTCTATAAAATTCCTGGCATATGTTAGGCACACAATAAGTGGTAGTGACTGTTACTATTATCACCTTATTTTATACTGCTTTATCATATTATTTCACACTCAGAAACCTATGAGTCCTTCTGGACATATAAAATTGAATTTAATCTTTTCTATAGCACTTTTAATGTTTTCTATATTCTGGCCCAATTTCATCTCCTCTCCCAGGATTCCAGGGCCTGGTCAGCCTAGTTCCTTTCAATCTCTTTCAATCAGTATGTCAATTCCTGCTATCATTATTCTTTTCCTTCACTTTCCTTACCATGTCCTCTATCTTTATGCTAGGACCTGCCTATTCCTTAAAGTTTCAGCTCATGTCCCATCCATTTCCTACATAGAATAGTTCCTTGATGACACTGGTCTGCTGCTTTCTTCTCTAGCTCCCAGGTCCAGCTTGCCAAGGAACTGGGAAGAGGATGACATTTTTCTGTAATGTACTCTCATTTTCCTTATTAGAGCCTCCTCTTCTTTCTGTATATTCATACTACTTCAGGTATCCAACAACTAGGAGACCACAAGATGAATACCAAAATAATTTTCTTTTCTGTTGAGGTTACTATAATTATAGTCCAATGAAATGATGAATTTATGTTTATGTAAATTATCTTGATTTTAGCTAAGCTCCTTATTGACACATGGGTTTCTCCTCTGCTTCATGCAAGAAAAAGAAGTATCCCCCAAATCTTATGAACTAAATAGTAAATATAAGTTATATGATAGCATAATGTGATGTACTCCATCAGGTGTGTATTAATAATGGACCTAAACAGCCAGGAAAAAATCTTGTTACCATACACTAGGGGTTTGATGTAAGCCATAGGACTTTCCTCTTCATTAGTGATATCATGAAGTAATGTAGTAATTCTCAAATACAGATTCCTGGGCTCTACTCCAGATCTCATGAATCAGACACTCTTGGGTAAAGTCTAGGAAACATAATTGTTTCTTGTGTGATTTCGGACGGACTACAAACCATAAATATAACAGTGAAAGTGTGTGCTTCAAAATCAAAGTTCTAGATTCAAAGTTTGTCTCTGTTTCTTTTTGTGTGGTGTCAGACCTCTCTGAGCCTCAATATTTCTCCATGGTGAACATTAAGTAAGTAATATATGTATAGTGTCTGGCATATAATAGGTACTTATCAAATAGGAGCTATTCATCTCTAATTTGGATGAACACTCTAAACAATCACTTATTAAATTCATGGTTGTCACAACATTGGGAAGGAGAGTTAATGCATCAAATGCCAAAATGAACTTAATTCCTGGACCACTGGGCCAAATGCCTGCAATATTAATATGGTTAAGATTATTCAGTGTATTGGGGTTACAAAATCAATTATACAAATAGAAGACAGAGGACCTGTGAGATAAAAATAGTTGACAGAAAGAAAAAAAAAGAACTTCTGTTTTTGTTGACTTCAAGTTGAATGAAATACACACGTATGATTCAAACAATCTGGGATATACATTAAAAATTTGGGGGGAAACCAGATAAAGACTCCACTAAAAAAAGAGCACTACAGTCCAATATCCCTGACTCCACTAAAAAAGCGCACTACAGTCCAATATCCCTGATGAAGATAGATGCAAAAGTCCTGAATAAAATACTAGCAAATCAAAGTTAACAGTACAGTAAAAAAATCAATGACCATGATCAAGAGAAATTTATTACAGGATGCAAGCAAGGTCTAATATTTGCAAACCAATCAACATGATAAATCACTGCTACAAGGGAAATAATAAGAATCATATGATTATTTCAATAAACACCAAAGCATCTGACAAAGTACAATATCCATTTATGATTAAGACCCTCAACAAAGTAGGTTTAGAGGGAATGTACCTCAACATAATAAAGACCATACATGAAAAACCCACAGCTAAAAACATCATCAATGGGAAAAAACTGAGAGCTTTCCCCCTAACATCAGGAACAAAGCAAGGATGTACACTGTCACCAACTTTATTCAACATAGTGCTGTAAGTATAAGCCATAGCAATCAGACAACGAAAAGAAATAAAAGGAGGTAGGAAGGGACCAAGATGGCAGAGGAGTAGCAAACTGAAATCACATCAGGTCCCAGCGGTTCAGCTAGGTAGTTATCAAACCATTCTGAACACCTACAAACTCAACAGGAGATAGAAGAGAAGAAGAGCAGAAATTCTAGGAACAGAAAATTGACTACTTTCTGAAAGGCAGGACATGTGGAGAAGTGAATCCAAAGTGGTAAGTAGATAGAGCATTGGGGGAAGGGCTGGTTCCTGGCAAGCAGTGGAGCAAAAGAGCACAAAATCAGAACTTTTAGAAGTCGGCTCCACTATGGGATATTGCTCCAGAGGCTAAGCAAGGGTGGAGCTCTCATGGGGACAGTGTGGTCTCAGGTCCTGAGGGATCACAGAAAGATCAAAAGCGTCTGAGTGTGGCAGAGCTCCCAGGGATCAGAGAGGGGAGGCTACAGAGACAGAGCTGAGGAGTGAGGTTTCAGATCAGGGTTACCTTAAACCATGATCTGAGGCACAGTTGGGCCACTACTCTTTGAACAGGGACTCCGCAAGTGGCAGATCTGGGGAGAACCCCTCTTTCCTCCTCCAGGAGGAGTGATGCAGGAATGCATGGCAGGAATTTGGTGGTTTTGGAAACTCCAAACAGGGCCATGTGCCAGAGAGAGAAATGCTTGGTCATAGGCGAGGTGAGCACAGAGTACAGCCAGAGACTAGGGAGACAGGAGTGATTGACTGGTTTTCTCTGAAGGTGCACTGAGGAGTGGGGCCCCTGCCCTCTCAGCTCCTCCAGGCCAGAGATTGGGAGGTCGCCATTTTCATTCCTGTCCTCCAGAGCTCTATGGAAAGCATTCAGGCAACAAAAGCTACCCAGAGCGAACCTGAGCAGATTACCTAGCTTGGCCCCTGGCAAGGTTGGTACAATTCTGCCTTGGGCAAAGATATTTGAACTCACTGCAACAGGCCTCTCCCCCAGAAGATCAGCAAAAACATCCAGCCAAGACCAAGCTCACTGATCAAGGAGAACAGCAAATCTCCAGAGGTAGGGGAAAGTAACACAAAATTCATGGCTTTTCCCCCATGATCCTATAGTCTTGCAAAGTTAAATTCTTCTTAATTTTATTTTTTTCTTATTCTATTTTTTTAACCTTTCCTCTTTCCTCATTTAACATTTTTTAACTAGTTTATCTTAAACCTTTCTAAAAAAATCTTTTCAAATCTTCATTGCTATAGTCATATTTTATCCCTTCATCATATTTAACCTTACTTTGGATACATATAGGTGTTTCTTTAAAATTTTGGGATACAATTTCTTCTAATAGATCAAAATATACCCTAAATCTACCACATACCTTTGTTCTAGTCTCCAGCCTGAGAACATTCTCTCCTCTTTTTTTTTTCTTTTTCCAACCAACTGGTTGATTCCTTTTTTAGAATTTTTGTTTAATTTTCATCTTTACAGTCATATTCCACCCATTCATTGTGCTTACCCTTATAATTGTATATATAGAAGCTTTTCTTTCTTTAAGATATTGGGAGGTAGTTTCTTCTAAGAGACCAGAATACACCCAAAATCAAGTGGGTGGCTCTGTTCTATTCACCAGTCTAATATACAATTATATTTTTTTCTTTTTTCCCCTCTTTCTTCTCTTCCTGGCTTTAGGTCTTTTCTGATTTGGTTAGCATACATTTTTCAGGGGTCTTGGCCACCTTTTATTGTTTTATTCTCTCATTCATATATTCTTATCTGGATAAAATGACAAGGCAGAAAAACACCACACACACACACACACACACACACACACGAACAAGAGGTAGTACCAATGGCTAGGGACCTAATCAATATGGACATTGGTAATATGTCAGAACTAGAGTTCACAATGACAATTCTTAAGGTGCTAGCTGGGCTTGAAAAAGGCAAGGAGGAGATTAGAGAAACCCTTTCTGGGGAAATAAAATCCCTTTCTGGGGGAAATAAAAGAAATAAAATCTAACCAAGTTGAAATTTTTAAAAAGCTATTAATGAGGTGCAATCAAAATGGAGGCTCTTACTGCTAAGATAAATGAGGCAGAAGAGAGAATTAGTGATATAGAAGACCAGAAGACCAAATGACAGAGAATAAAGAAGCTGAGCAAAAGAGAGACAAACAACTACTGGACCACAAGGGAAGAATTTGAGAAATAAATGATACCATTAGACTAAACAATATTAGAATAATTGAGATTCCAGAAGAAGAAGAGAGAGGGGCAGAATGTATATTAGAGTGGATTATAGTGGAGAATTTCCCTAATATGGCAAATGGAACAAGCATCAAAATCCAGAAAACACAGAGAACTTCTCTCAAAATCAATAAAAATAGGTCAATACCCTTCATCTAATAGTAAAACTTAGAAATCTTAGTGACAAAGAGAAAATCCTGAAGGCAGCTAGGGGCAAGAAGTTTGTAACATCAATGCTAGAAATATTAGATTGGTACCAGACTTATCTACAGAGACCTTGCAGGCCAGAAAGAACTGGCATGATATATTCAGAGCACTAAATGAGAAAAATATGCAGTCAAGAATACTATAACCAGATAGGCTATCATTGAAAATAGAAGGAGAGATAAAAAGCTTCGAGGACAAACCAAAACTAAAAGAATGTGCAAACACCAAACCTGACCTACAGGAAGTATTGTAAGAGGCCCTCTAAGCAAAGAGAGAACCTAAAAGTAACAAACCAGAAAGGAACAGAGACAATATACATTAACAGTCACCTTAAGGGGAATACAATGGTACTAAATTCATATCTTTCAATATTACCCTCAATGTAAATGGGCTAAATGCCCCAATCAAAAGACACAGGGTATCAGAATGGATAAAAAAACAAGACCCATTGATAAACTGTCTGCAAGAAACTCATTTGATACCAGAAGACACTTCCATATTTAAAGTGAGGGGGTGGAAAAAATTTTACCATGCTAATGGATATCAAAAGAAAGCTGGGGTGGCAATCCTTATATCAGATAAATTAGATTTTAAGCCAAAGACTATAATAAGAGATGAGGAAGGACATTATATCATACTCAAAGGTCTAACAAGAAGATCTAACAAGAAGATCTAACAATTTGAAATATCTATGCCCTGAACAAGGGAGCAGCCAACTCTATAAACCAATTAATAACAAAATCAAAGAAACACATCGACAATAAGCCAATCGTAGTAGGGAACTTTAACACCCCCCTCACTGAAATGGACAGATCATCCAAGCAATAGATCAACAAGGAAATGAAGGCCTTAAATGACACACTGCACCAGGTGGACATCACAGATATATACAGAACATTCCATCCCAAAGCAACAGAAGACACAATCTTCTCTAGTGAACAAGGAACATTCTCCAGAATAGATCCCATCCTGGGTCACAAATCAGGTCTCAACTGGTACCAAAAGATTGGGATCATTCCCTGAATATTTTCAGACCACAATGTTCTGAAGCTAGAACTCAACCACAAGAGGAAAGTTGGGAAGAACTCAAAAACATGGAGGCTAAAGAGCATCCTACTAAAGAATGAGTGGGTCAACCAGGAAATTAAAGAAGAATTGAAAAAAAATCATGGAAACAAATGATAAAGAAAACAGAACTGTCCAAAACGTTTGGGACACAGCAAAGACGTTCCTGAGAGAAAAGTATATAGTGATCCAAGCCTTTCTCAAGAAACAAGAAAGGTCTCAAATACACAACCTAGCCCTACACCTAAAGGAGCTGGGGAAAGAACACCAAAGAAAGCCCAAACCCAGCAGAAGAGAAATCATAAAGATCAGAGCAGAAACCAATTAAATGGAAACCAAAAAACAGTAGAACAGATCAATGAAACTAGGAGCTGTTTCTTTGAAAGAATTAATAAGATTGATAAATCCCTGGCCAGACTTATCAAAAACAAAAGAGAAATGACCCAAATAAATAAAATCAAGAATGAGAGAGGAGAGATCACAACCAACACACAAAGAAATACAAACAATTAAAAGAACATATGATGAGCAACTATATGCCAGCAAATTTGACAATCTGGAAGAAATGGATGCATTCCTAGAGACATATAAACTACCAAAACTGAACCAGGGAGAAACAGAAAACCTGACCAGACCCATAACCAGAAAGGAGATTGAAGCAGTCATCAAAAATCTCCCAACAAACAAGAGCCTGGGCCCTGTGTCTTCCCAGGGGAATTCTACCAAACATTTACTTTTACCTATTCCCCCTGAAACTCTTAAAAAAAGAAAATGGAAGGAAAACTTCCAAACTCATTTTATGAGGCCAGCATTACCTTGATCCCAAAACTAAACAAATGGAAGGAAAACTTCCAAACTCATTTTATGAGGCCAGCATTACCTTGATCCCAAAACTAAACAAAGACCCCATCAAAAAGGAGAATTACAGACCAAAACCTTGATGAACACAGAGGTGAAAATTCTCACCAAAATACCAGCCATTAGGATAAAACAGTACATTAAAAGGATTATTCACCACGACAAAGTGGGGTTTATTCCTGGGTTGCAAGGGAGGTTCAACATCCACAAATCAATCAATGTGATACAATACATTAATAAAAGAAAGAACAAGAGCCATATGATACTCTCAACAGATGCTGAAAAAGCATCTGACAAAGTATAGCATCCTTTCTTGATCAAAAATCTTCAAAGTATAGGGATAGAGGGTACATTCCGCAATATAATTAAAGCCATCTATGAAGAACCCACACCAAATATCATTCTCAACAAGGAAAAACTGAGAGCTTTTCCTAAGGTCAGGAACATGGCAGGGATGTCCACTATCACCATGGCTATTCAATATAGTACTAGAAGTCCTAGCCTCAGCAATCAGACAACAAAAAGAACTTAAAGGCATCTGAATCAGCAAAGAAGTCAAACTCTCACTCTTTGTAAATGATACTTTATGTAGAAATGACACTTTATGTAGAAAATCCAAAAGACTCCATTCCAAAACTGCTAGAATTCATACAGGAATTCAGTAAAGTGTCAGGGTATAAGATCAATGCACAGAAATCAGTTCCATTTTTATATGCCAACAGAAAGACAGAGGCAAAGAATCTGTACTCAGAAAACTATAAAGTACTCATGAAAGAAGTTGAGGAAGACACAAAGAAATGGAAATGTGTTCCATGCTCATGGATTGGAAGAACAAATGTCGTGAAAATGTTTATGCTACCTAAAGCAATCTAGACATTTAATGCAATCCTTATCAAAATACCATCAATTTTTTTCAAAGAAATGGAACAAATAATCCTAAAATTTATATGGAACCAGAAAAGACCCCAAATAGCCAGAGGAATGTTGAAAAAGAAAGCCAAAGTGGGTGGCATCACAATTCTGGACTTCAAGCTCTATTACAAAGTTGTCATCATCAAGAGAGTATGGTCCTGGCATAAAAACAGGCACATAGATCAATGGAACAGAATAGAGAGCCCAGAAATAGATCCTCAACTCTATGGTCAACTAATCTTTCACAAAGCAGGAAAGAAGGTCCAATGGAAAAAAGACAGTCTCTTCAACAAATAGTATTAGTAAAATTGGACAGCCAAATGCAGAAGAATGGAACTGGACCATTTCCTTATACCACACACAAAAATAGAGTCAAAATGGATGAAAGACCTCAATGTGAGACAGGAATCCATCAAAGTCCTTGAGAACATAGGCAGCAACCTCTTTGACCTCAGCCACAGCAACTTCTTCCTAGAAACATCGCCAAAGGCAAGGGAAGCAAGGGCAAAAATGAACTATTGGGACTTCTTCAAGATCCAAAGCTTTTGCACAGCAAAGGAAACAGTTAACAAAACCAAAAGACAACTGACATAATGGGAGAAGATATTTGTAAATGACAGATCAGATAAAGGGCTAGTATCCAAAATCTATTAAGAACTTATCAAACTCGGGGCGCCTGGGTGGCTCAATGGGTTAAAGCTTCTGCCTTCAGCTCAGGTCATGATCCCAGGGTCCTGGAATTGAGCCCCACATCGGGCTCTCTGCTCAGCAGGGATAGTGCTCCCCTCTCTCTCTGCCTGCCCTCTGCCTACTTGTGATCTGTCTGTCAAATAAATAAATAAAATCCTTAAAAAAAAAAAAAAGAACTTATCAAACTCAACACCCAAAGAACAAATAATCTAATCAAGAAATGGGCAGAGGTCATGAGCAGACATTTCTGCAAAGAAGACATCCAGATGGCCAACAGACAACATGAAAAGTTCTGCACATCACTCAGCATCAGAGAAATACAAATCCAAACCACAAGGAGATACAACCTCATACCAGTCAGAATGTCTAAAATTAACAAGTCAGGGAAGGACAGGTGTTGTTGGGGATGCAGAGAAAGGGGAGCCTTCCTACATTTATGGTGGGAATGCAGGCTTGTGCAGCCACTCTGGAAAACAGCATAAAGTTTCCTCAAAAAGTTTAGAATAGAGCTACTCTATGACCCAGCAATCACACTACTGGGTATTTACCCTAAAGATACAAATGTAGTAATCTGAAGGGGCATGTGCACCTGAACATTTATAGCACCAATATTCACAATAGCCAAACTATGGAAAGAACTTAGATGTCCATCAACAGATGAATGGATAAAGAAGAGGTGGTATATATATACAATAGAATAATATGTAGCCATCAAAAGAAATGAAATCTTGCCATATGCAATGATGTGGATGGAACTAGAGGGTATTATGCTGAGCAAAATAAGTCAATTAGAGAAAGACAATTATCATATGATCTCCCTAATATGAGGAATTTGAGAGGCAAGGTTGGGGGGGTTGGGGGGTAGGGAAGGAAAAAATGAAACAAGATGGGATTGGGAGGGAGAAAAACCATAAGAAAAACTCAGAAAACAAATTGAGGGTTGCCAGAGGGAGGGGGCTGTGGAGAAGGTGGTTGGGTTATGGACATTGGGGAAGTTATGTGATATGTTAAGTGCTGTGACATGTGTAAGCCTGACGATTCACAGACTTACACCCCTGGGGCAAATATTACAGTATATGTTAATAAAAATAATTAATAAAAAAAAGAAAGAAAGGGCATCCAAATCAATAGGGAAGAAGTAAAACTTTTACTATTTGCAGATAACATGATACTATACATAGAAAAGTTAAAAGAGTCCATCAAAAACTGCTTGAACTAATAAATGAATTCAGTAGAGTTATAGGATGCAAAATCAATCTATAGAAATCTGTTGCTTTTCTATACACCAATAATGAAACAGCAAAAAGAGAAATTAAGGAATCAATCCCATTTACAACTGCACCAAAAATAGTAAGATACCTCGGAATACTCTAACTGAAGAGTTGAAAGACCTATACTCTAAAAACTATAAAATAATCATGGAAGAAATTGAAGACAACACAAATAAATGGAAAGACATTCCAGGCTAAGGGACTGGAATAACAGATATTATTAAAATGTCTATACTACTCAAAGTAATCTATACATTCAATGCAATACCTATCAAAATACTAACAGGATTTTTCCCCAAACTAGAACAAACAATTCTACAATTTGTGTGGAACCACAAAAGACCCCAGATAACCAAAGCAACCTTGAAAAAGAAAAGCAAAGCTGGAGGCATTGCAATTCCAGACTTCAAGTTCTATTACAAAACTGTAGTGATCAAGACAGTATTGTACTGTCATGAAAATAAACATATAGATCTATGGAACAGAATAGAAAATCCAGAAAAAAAGGAAAACCCAGAAACATATGGTCATTTAATCTTCAACAAATAATGTTGAAAAACAGGACAGCAACATGCAAAGGAAAGAAATAGGACCACTGTATTATACCATACATAAAAACAAAATCAAAATGGATTAAAGACCTAAATGTGAGACCTGAAATCATAAATATCCTAGAAAAGAACACAGGCAACACCTCTTTAACATCAGCCTTAGCAACATTCACATCCTCTGAGGCAAGGGAAACTAAAGTAAAATCAACTATTGGGACTCTATAAAAATAAAAACCTTTTGCACAGTAAAGGAAATGATGCACAAAATTAAAAGGCAACCTACTGAATGGGAGAAGATATTTGCAAATTACATATCCAATAAGGGTAACTTACAAAATACATAAAGAACTTACAAAAGTCAACACCAACATAACAAATAATCCAATTAAAAAATGAGCAAAAGACATGAACAGACACTTTTCCGAAGAAGACCTAAAGATGGTTAACAGACACATATTAAGATGTTCACCATCACTTACTGTCAGGGAAATGCAAATCAAAACCATGGTGAGATACCTACTACCTCACACTTGTCAAAATGGCTAAAATCAACAACATAAGAAACAATAGGTGTTGGTCAGGATGTGGAGAAAAGGAACCCTCTTGTATTGCTACTGGGAACACAAATTGATGTAACCACTAAGGAAAATAGTAGGAGTTTTCTCAAAAAGTTAAAAATAGAATACCCTCTACAATTCAGCGATCGTGCTACTGGATATTTAGCCAAAGAATTAGAAAACACTAATTCGAAGTGTTACATGCACCCCTATGTTTATTGCAGCAATAGCCAGCAATAGCCCTATGTTTATCTACAATAAACAAGATATGGGGACAGCCCAAGTGTCCACTGATTGATGAACGGATAAAGGAGATGTGTGTGTGTGTGTGTGTGTGTGTGTGTATACACAATGGAATATTATTCAGCCATAAAAAAGACTGAAATCTTGTCATTTGCAAGGACATGGATAGATATCAAGAGTATAATATAAAGTGAAATAAGTCAGTCAGAGAAAGACAAATACCATATGACTTCACTCGTGGAATTTAAGAAACAAAATAAATGAGAAAAGGGGCAAAAAAAGAGAGAGAAATATAGGAACAGACTCTTAATTACAGAGAAACAACTGATGGTTACCAGAGGGGAGGGAGGTAAAGGTATGCATTAAATAGGTGATGGGGATTAAGCAGTGCACTTGTGATGAGCATCAGATGATGTAAGGAATTGTTGAATCACTATATTATATGTCTGAAACATAACACTGTGTGTTAACTAGCTGGAATTAAAATAAAACTTTTTTAAAAAGTTGGAACAATCTTTATATCTTCCTATTCAACAATCTTTATATCTTCCACCACTCTTAATATAGTAGTTTATGTATAGAAAAAAAACCCTCAAAGACATTTTGAAAAGTAAATACTAATGTGTGATACCAATAAAAGGTCAATATGATCTTTGGCTCTATTACTATTAGTAGCCAACAATGTGATATTTAATATTATTATGTGCACATTTCATGCATTGCAATATGTTAACTGTTTCACATATATTCTTTCCTTTAATTGATAAATATTTTATGTCAAAATCTGTGTAAGTAATCATTTCTTCGAATCCCAATTTTAAACCCAGGCCATATGAGGCCTAAACCAGTGGAATTTCTACATTATCACATAAATCCCCTGAAATAAGGTAAATGTCTTTCAGGTTTCATAATTGGTAACCACAGATTAGGATAGTGTTAGAATTATTTCCTTAGTTTTTATGCAAATTTCTCTGTGTAATTTATTTCAGTAATTACATCAGATCTGCATTTGCAATTTTATTTATTTCTCTTGTGGCAAATTTATTCCTTAATATAAGTTCAGGTTCATTCTGTTCTTTTTTAGTTGTCCTTTAAATAAAAGGTGAACAATACTTATTTGAGAGAATCATATTCAGAATTAGATAAGCACCACTGTCCTGCAGAAAAGGAGCTCCCTTTTGTTTGCTTGGCATTCTGATTTGGTGGCCTCTACACAGAGAATCAGACTTTATTTTTTATTTGCATATATCATTTTGTCTTCTGATAGCTTCTTCCCTTTAATACCTTGTTTGCTAATAGCTCTGCTTCCATGCTGTTTACCATTGCAGAGGGAATATTTTTCTTTAATATCTTATATTTCCTCCTTCCATGCTTAAGAGATATTTGCCCAGCTTATATCATGTATCTGCTCATGTGGAATTTTATATATTTTGAGGAGACTTCTTTATATTTCCTTTTCTATATTTGAATAATTGTGGTTCTTGAGATATGTGATAAACATACCCATCGCAATATTTAGTAACATCCTTTACTTGTTTCTTAGTGAAGAGAGGGAAATGAAAATTATAATAAGACTATCAAAATTCACAAAATGCTGGTGTGTCAGTCATGGTCTTTTCAGGAGGGAGAAACTACACAGGAAAAGTTTAATATATAAAGAACTGTAACAAGAGATTGGCATATTGAAGGACTGGCTAGTCAAAAGTAAGGGAACTCTAAAGAATATAGGATAGCAGATATAAGGAATAGTCATTAATCTAGGGCTGAAACAAAGTGCCCAAGGAAGATGCCCCCCCCCCCCACACCCAAGGCTGATCCAGACCTGTCAGGAAGGGCACAGCCACAGCTCACTGAATAACAGGCATTGAGTAGAGTGCCATGCCAGAGTAAATTGTGAAGATCTATGCTCCAGCACTTGCTGGAAATCTGCTCTCTAGGATTCCAGGCAAAACTGTTCATAGGGAGGTATCTTGCTGGAGTCACTCCATCATGAAACTGCCCAAGGTGGGTGCTGGAATAAAGTGTAGGCTGCTAGGTGCCACTGACCACCATGCACTGCAGGAGCATCATCACACTGTGGGAACCTGCTCAGCCAGCCCTACAAAATCAGGAAGGAGAGAACCCCCCTTTCTCTTATTATCTGTCTCCAGTGCCCTCAACGGACAAAGCTTTAGCACTGTGCAGGATGGCACAGGAAAAAATATTTAAAGGGCTTATCTCCATTTTTGCAGAGCAGGAAATGGGATATAAATTTTCAGCTAAGTGATGATAAATTAATGACTGGCATACCAGGCAACCTGTATCTATCTAACAGAAATCTCAGAGGATCATCTAGTTCAATCTCCTATCTTCTAGCAGATTGATGCCTAAGCCCTCTAAGACCGGTGGTTGGTAATTCTGTTTAAATACAGGTTCCCTTTAGAACCTGTTTCACTCTAAAAACCTAAACCAGTTAAATCTATATGTGTTCGCTAGAGTTTTTACTTTATACTAAATTTATACTAATTTCTAAGCTTATATTAAAAGTATAATAAAGAAAAATATAATAGCACACAATTTCAGAGTTTAGAAAGAATTACTGCTAGCATTTTAAGATGGATATTCTTTCAGTCTCTTTTTTTGTTTTTGCCATTCATTCATTCAGTTAAAACTTATTATTTATTAGGTCCAGGCACAGTGGTAATTGTTAGATGTACAGTCGTAAACCAGCCAATCACCTAATCTTATCAACTCAGAATCTACTGTGAAAAACAAATGTTAAATGAATATGTATACAGAAATGTTATTTATGAACTTACAAATATGTATAATACATACATCTATGTGTAATATTTTTAGTAATAGAATCAGATTCATTGTATCTATGTTGATTTGTATTCAATTTTATTTAATATTATATTATAAATATTTCTCATGTCACTAAAAGATTTTGGAAAGTCATTTTTTTATCATGACTGAATAAAATTATATTATTTAAATATAGAATAATTTCTTTAACTTTTTTTCTATTGTTGCATAACTTTGTAGCATTTTAAATAATGCACCCTGCATTATATCCATCCCTGTATAGTGGTTAATAGTATGGGCTTAATGACACTCCTGGGTTTATTTTTTAATTTTTTTAATTTTTTAAAAGATTTATTTACTTGACAGACAGAGATCACAAGTAGGCAGAGAGAGAGGAGGAAGCAGACTCCCTGCTGAACAGAGAGCCTGATGTGGGGCTTGATCCCAGGACCGTGGGATCATGGCCTGAGCTGAAGGCAGAGGCTTTAAACCACTGGGCCACCCAAGCACCCTGGCACTCCTGGGTTTAAATCCCATATCCAACATGGGCTGAGCTGAGTGACCCCTCTAACTTTAAATATTATATTATGTTGTTGCATTAATTTGTATTATTAATTATTTAATTACTAGTGAAGTGGAATATGTTTGTCTAATTGAATATATTCTTTGAATTGTCTATTTTTAAAATCTAATTTCCTGCTGACATAGGTGTTTTTCTTACGTCTTTTAAGAACTCCTTTTATTAAGATAGTAACCATTTGTTAAAATTTTTTACAGTGTAAACATTTGTCTTTTAATTTTCATATGCTGCTTTGTGGCATTCAGATGATCTTAAGTTTTTGCAGTTGTTAACATATTGATCATTTTATCTGTGATTAACTCCACTGCTTTTGTTATGAGAAATTCTTCCCCAGGTAAAAGTCAAAAACATCATCCATACTTTATTCAATATTGTTTTGAACATAAATCTTCCGGCCAATACAATTTTAATCCTCTAACTTGTAACTATTCTGCATATTATTTGTATAGTAATTCATCCTTCTCATACCATGTTGACATTTTAATTAAAAAAATATTATGTTTTATATATAATAACTTCTTATCTGTTAAGTTTTATGGATTTCTATAATTTACTGGTACCATAATTTTTAAAGTAGTAATTTTAATTCATTATATTTTTATATTTATTATGATTTTTAAATTCTATTAAATTCCACAGATTTCTAGACTCTATTAGTACTATAGTTTTTAATGTGGTAAGTTTGATTCATTCTACTATCTTGTAGGAAATTCTCTAACTCCCATCATACATGTTTGTAAGCATTTGTGCACCTGCCAGTGGGTGCACATGTGTGCACACACACATGGAGAGTTCCACTCCATCCCACTTCATTCATTCAGCAAATGCTTTGGGATACCTTATATGTCGCTAGGAATTGTGCAAAATGCCAAGAATAAAACAGCTGATAAAATAGATATGGTCTCTTCTCTATGGAGCTTAAAGAGTGTTGGTATGAGACTAGACAAACAAATGGGCAATTATATCATAAAAAGCTTATCATAAAGGGCAAGTATAGGGTACTATGAGTAGCCACTGGTCCAGACTTTGGAAAGAAAGAAAAGCTTACCAAAGAAATGAAATTACAACTAAAATTAAAAGGGTGTAAAGTGTGAAGAGTAATCTAGCCAGGCAAAATGAAGCCAGTCTTTCCACTCCTCTGTTCTTTTAAAAACTTTTCTTAAATATATTCATTCATTCATTCATTCATTCATTCATTCAGGATGCTTTGATGACCCAGTTTCTTATTTTGTTTTGGAAGCTAAGAATGAAATATCCCTCTGTTATCCAGCTTTATCCATTCCCTCTACAATTCAGGCACTTGGAGTGACCTCATCTACTACTTCTATGTATGGCATCTCCATGCTTGCTCCCCTTTCCATATCTTTCTCTTGTATTTAATAGACCACTATTCAGGTAGGCAATCTAACACTCTGTGCTTTTCTCCTGAGTCTGTTGCTTGCTTCCCATGTGACTTGTGTGAGACCACAGATAATAATTTTTTACAAGATTGAAAAAATATTTGTAATCAAGTGTGCCAGGAGCATGAAAATTAAGCCAAGGAGAATGATATGATTATTATTGCTATAAAAATTCTGAGATTATGAAAACTGCTTTTTACTATTAAAAGAGAGATTAAAAAGGTTTATAAATGAATCTTTTCCTTAATATAATCAATTTTCTAGTATCTTTGAAAATTTTTTGCTTTCACAGAGGTACCACTCAATTTATTTAATGGGAATGTACAAAATGATGTTTTTACCACTCTGACCAAATGTTCTGTAAGAGAATTAATTCTTCAGGTATCAGTCAAGATTTAATAGACCCTGCTTTTTATGTATTTATTTCAAGCAGCATAATAGTTAATCTTAGTGTAAATAACTTTTAATTATTTTTATATCATAACCCTGATAGTTATATAAATATCAATTGCACTTTAGCCTGTCTTATATTACTCTTCTTCCAGTTTTGAAGTGTTAATGTTTTATTAAATTTTTCACTTGTGTAGCTTTGTGCTGAATTGAGCTCACTTTAAGTGGTCAATTAATATTAGCAGAACTGAAATTAAATTATTAAATCTTGTTAGGTTGAAAAGAGAACTCTGGAAATCTCTTAGCTTTTCTACTCTGAATTCTGATTTTCACTATTTTTCACTTCTCCAAGACTCAGGTCTAGACTAAATAATTAACCAACTGGCAGCATAATGCATTAACTGTGAATAATAATAAGTTGGGTTTTACACCCATCTTTGTCATGAATGGAATCTAATCATGGGCAAAAGTCTTTTAATGTCTCCAGGTTAACTATTTTATCTATAAAATGAAGCAATATGATTATACTCTTCAAGTATCTTCACCTTCAAAATGTTGAAATTTTATGACCCTACCTTATACATAATAAGACCTAATGATTCAAGTCTGAATCTAGGGGTTTCTAAGACCAAATGTCTTATATGAAATAATATAAGTACTACAGGAGATTGCATTATTTGTTCACAATTATTTATCTCCTCCTTCAGCATAACTTCCCTGGGCACAAAGCATTCTCTGAACCTCTGACTTGGAGCTCACCCATGTGACTTGCTTTGAACCATGGGGTGTGTTGAAGGGCCACTCTAATGATCCAAGGAGAGGCTTTGAGAAGCACTTCGTGCCTCTCCTTACTCTTTTAAGATTATGCCCTCTGCTAATTCTAAGTGTACTCCCAGGATTTCATGCCCCTAGTGTACAAACCTTACATAATCCATATGACTATGAATATAATAAATTTCACCTGGTGATTGTGTTATGTTATATGACACAGGTGATCTTAAGAGAGATTATCCATGACTGGAAGAATAAATATTGTGAAAATGTCTATGCTACCTAAAGCAATCTACACATTTAATGCAATTCCTATCAAAGTACCATCCATCTTTTTCAAAGAAATTTATATGGAACCAGAAAAGACCTCGAATAGCCAAAGGGATATTGAAAAAGAAAGCCAACGTTGGTGGCATCACAATTCCGGACTTCAAGCTCTATTACAAAGCTGTAGTCATCAAGACAGCATGGTACTGGCACAAAAACAGACACATAGATCAATGGAACAGAATAGAGAGCCCAGAAATAGACCCTCAACTCTATGGTCAACTAATCTTCGACAAAGCAGGAAAGAATGTCCAATGGCAAAAAGACAGCCTCTTCAATAAATGGTGCTGGGAAAATTGGACAGCCACATGCAGAAAAATGAAATTGGACCATTTCCTTACACCACACACGAAAATAGACTCAAAATGGATGAAGGACCTCAATGTGCGAAAGGAATCCATCAAAATCCTTGAGGAGAACACAGGCAGCAACCTCTTTGACCTCAACCGCAGCAACATCTTCCTAGGAACAACGCAAAAGGCAAGGGAAGCAAGGGCAAAAATGAACTATTGGGATTTCATCAAGATCAAAAGCTTTTGCACAGCAAAGGAAACAGTTAACAAAATCAAAAGACAACTGACAGAATGGGAGAAGATATTTGCAAATGACATATCAGATAAAGGACTAGTGTCCAGAATCTATAAAGAACTTAGCAAACTCAACACCCAAAGAACAAATAATCCAATCAAGAAATGGGCAGAGGACATGAACAGACATTTCTGCAAAGAAGACATCCAGATGGCCAACAGACACATGAAAAAGTGCTCCATATCACTCGGCATCAGGGAAATACAAATCAAAACCACAATGAGATATCACCTCACACCAGTCAGAATGGCTAAAATCAACAAGTCAGGAAATGACAGATGCTGGCGAGGATGCGGAGAAAGGGGAACCCTCCTACACTGTTGGTGGGAATGCAAGCTGGTGCAGCCACTCTGGAAAACAGCATGGAGGTTCCTCAAAATGTTGAAAATAGAACTGCCCTATGACCCAGCAATTGCACTATTGGGTATTTACCCTAAGGATACAAACGTAGTGATCCAAAGGGGCACATGCACCCGAATGTTTATAGCAGCAATGTCCACAATAGCCAAACTATGGAAAGAACCTAGATGTCCATCAACAGATGAATGGATCAAGAAGATGTGGTATATATACACAATGGAATACTATGCAGCCATCAAAAGAAATGAAATCTTGCCATTTGCGACAACATGGATGGAACTAGAGCATATCATGCTTAGCGAAATAAGTCAAGCAGAGAAAGACAACTATCATATGATCTCCTTGATATGAGGAAGTGGTGATGCAACATGGGGGCTTAAGTGGGTAGGAGAAGAATAAATGAAACAAGATGGGATTGGGAGGGAGACAAACCATAAGTGACTTTTAATCTCACAAAACAAACTGAGGGTTGCTGGGGGGAGGGGGTTTGGGAGAAGGGGGTGGGATTATGGACATTGGGGAGGGTATGTGCTTTGGTGAGTGCTGTAAAGTGTGTAAACCTGGTGATTCACAGACCTGTACCCCTGGGGATAGAGTATTATGCCTCCATCAGAAAGGATGAATACCCAACTTTTGTAGCAACATGGACGGGACTGGAAGAGATTATGCTGAGTGAAATAAGTCAAGCAGAGAGAGTCAATTATCATATGATTTCACTTATTTGTGGAGCATAACAAATAGCATGGAGGACATGGGGACTTAGAGTGGAGAAGGGAGTTGGGGGAAATTGGAAGGGGAGGTGAACCATGAGAGACTATGGACTCTGAAAAACAATCTGAGGGTTTTGAAGGGACGGGGGGTGGGAGGTTGGGGTACCAGGTGGTGGGTATTATAGAGGGCACGGATTTCATGGAGCACGGGGTGTGGTGCAAAAATAATGAATACTGTTATGCTGGAAATAAAAAAAAAAAAAAAAAAAAAAAGAGAGAGATTATCCATGCAGGCCTGACTTAAGCACATGGGTTTTTTGAAAGCAGAGAGTTTCTCTTGCTGATCACAGAGGGGAAATTACAGATCAATGCAAGAAAAGTATTCAAAGCACTGTTACTGGCTTGACAATGGAGGAGACCATATGGTAAGAAATTTGGGCAGTCTCTATTTTGTAAGACCAGCTATGAGCTGAGAGGCAGCAAGGAAATAGGGACCTCAATTTTCTAAGTCCAAGAAAATGAATTTTGTCAACAACCAGTGAGCTTGGAAATGGATGCTAAGCTTCACATAAGAGCCTAATTCCCAGTCAAAACTTGATTTCAGCCCTGTGAAATCTTAGAGAATCCAGATATGTTGTGCCAGACTTCTGACTTATAAAACTGTGAGTTAATAAATGGATGTCATTTCAAAAAAAAAAAAAAAAAAGGATTATACCGTCTGCTACAAGCCAACCAAAGAGTGGTTGCTTCTTGAGCCTAGGTCCCTGAGTCAAAATACACATAGAATAGAACAACTGACCCAAAATCATCTGTACCTAGCCTTGCCCAGTGAGTCCAGCCAACCTGCAAACCTGTGAGCAAGAAATATATCTTCATTGTTTTAAGTCAAGATTTTGTGGTTTGTTGTCACAGCAAAAGCTGACTAATCAAGTACTAAGTGCCCTTTTTATTAAACTAATAAAAAGAAACTATTTTTGAAAGTCTCATTTCTAACACTTTATTAAGCAACTCCTTATTATCAGGGCTTTTGTTCCTTCCTTGATGCCTGGTATTGTATTGTATCAGCTAAAATAAGACATATGAAAGAAGGGAAGGAAGGTATACTTGTAGGAAAGTTAACAGATGTATCTGAAACTATTTCTCAGAATTAAGTGTTTAAAAATTTAAGTGTTAATGGTACAAATGGAAAGTTTGGGATCAATAATCTAGCACTGTTACCAATCTATGCTCAATATGATTTGTTTGGCAAATTAGCTTTAATATAGCTCAGTGAAATTTGTCTGTCTGAATGGACAAATTTGAACATCTTTATGGTGTTTTCTAATTAATTGGATGAAGTTCATTATTAAAACCTCTAAAATTATATAATCTTTGGGGTAATTGGTTATCTATTTATTCTTTATATCAGCATTGCAAGTAAGAAATGCTAAGCATTTGACTTTACTTAATTTCAAAAAAATTAATCTTAACTTGTGTATTCTATATTTTATCTTCACATTTCCTTTATATTTGCATATGTAACCAAGGAGATGACTAAGTACCTATGTCAATACATGAAAACTTCTATATAAATTCCAAATGCCAGGAAAAATAGGTGAAACAAAACACATGTACTATGTAGGGAAGATAATAATTAGACATTTTCTAAGAATGTTATAAATATGAAATAATTATAGGAAAATCCCAATATTCAACATCACCATAGACAATATCCTAAAGCATTACAAAGATATTGACTGCATAGCTCAATGAAATGAAACAGCATACTGCTAAAATCTATTAGCATATTCAAAAGTAGAGAGCATTTTATGGCATCTATAGCCTTAGCAATATTTTCTATGCCAAGGAAATAACCTGACACAATAAAACCTTATTATAATTGGCAACATTGGATAATCTCTAATTATTTGCCAGTCTCTCTGCTAAATACTTTACATATATTATGTCATCTGATCTGCAAAAAAAAAAAAAATCTAAGAAGTAAATCCTTACTTCACAGATAAGGCAACTGAAGCTTAGAGACATAAAATACTTAGCCCAAGGTAAGTGGCTGCAGAGAAGAAAATATAATTTCAGAATTCAAACTCTTCATGTTAAAGTATATCCTAATGAATGGAATAAAAATGTCCTTTAAGGTCATAAGCCTGAAATTCAGAACTACTAAATATCATATCCAAAATTACACAGGTAACTAGAAGCAGAAATAAGCAAGAACACGAGGGTTTCCCCTACTCAAAGTCTGCTAACACATTATATCACATATTTATGAAAATATCTTCTATACAGTTTTTGGAAATTTATCATCAAATATGTATTTTATCTACCAGGCTTCAGATAATTTTTATAGTCACATACCTTAATAGAGTCAATAATTTATCTGCTAACTTATACAATTTATTCTCTGAAGAGTTCAATAACCTCTAAAAGATATATTTTATCCCAGTAGGGGCCTAAGAGTATGAAAATAATGAATTGTTAAGATGACTTTGTTATTTTACTCATATTTAATTACTAAATAAAGGAAATTGTGACATACGTGTCCAAAGTAAGTTGGTCTCAGATTAAATAATTATGCATTCCACAAGAGTCAAATTGTACATCTCAATAATGTCTGAGAATTATTAGGACCTGGAAAATTGTTACAAATCTGCTCTGATATCACCAAATATTTTATAAAGATTAAGAGAATTTCCCCCTCCCTCTCTATAGCCATTGTAGATAAAAGATTCTTTTAAGTTGCTTATAAATAAATCTTTGGCAGACTTCCAAAATTTCTACTTTTAGTAAAAAAGATGAGTATAAAAGGGTAGGAAGGTCAATGTTAGAGGAGGAAGTGAATGCAAATTGGTGAAGCCACTTTGGAAAACAGTGTGGAGGTTCCTCAAAAAATTAAAAGTAGAGCTACCCTATGACCCAGCAACTGCACTACTGGGTATTTACCCCAAAGATAAAGATGTAGTGAAAAGAAGGGCCATATGCGCCCCAATGTTCATAACAGCAATGTCCACAATAGCCAAAATGTGGAAAGAGCCAAGATGCCCTTCAACAGATGAATGGATAAAGATGTGGTCCCTATATACAATAGAACATTACTCAGCCATCAAAAAGGATGAACACCCAACATTTGCATCAACATGGATGGGACTGGAGGAGATTATACTAAGTGAAATAAGTCAAACAGGGGCACCTGGGTGGCTCAGTGGGTTAAAGCCTCTGCCTTTGGCTCAGGTCATGATCCCAGGGGCCTGGGATTGAGCCCCACATCAGGCTCTCTGCTCAGCATGGAGCCTGCTTCCTCCTGTCTCTCTGCGTGTGTCTCTGCCTACCTGTGATCTCTCTCTCTCTTTCTCTGTCAAATAAATAAATAAAATCTTTAAAAAAAGAAATAAGTCAAACAGAAAAAGTCAGTAATTATATGGTCTCATTTGTGGAACAGAAGGAATAGCATGGGGACATTAAGAGAAGGGAAGCATATAGGGGGAGATATCAGAGTGGGAGAAGAACCATGAGAGACTATGGACTCCAGAAAACAAACTGAGGGTTTTAGAGGGGAGAGGGGTGGGGATGGGTGAGACTGATGATGGGTATTAAGGAGGGCACAAATTGCAAGGAGCACTGGGTGCTATATGTGAACAATGAATCATGGAACACTACATCAACAACTAATGACGCACTGTAGGATGACTAATATAACACAGCAATAAAATAAATAATAAATTAAATAAATAAGTAAAAAAACAAAGCTTTTATTAGCACTTGATCTTCAAAAAAAAGGGAGAAAATAAAAACTGGGTAGAAAAAAATGGAAGAAATTATTTCCCTTAGTAACAAATATTTTTATAAAATTTATTTAGTAAAACCTTCAACTGACTATTATTTTATAGTGACTTAGATGAAATCATAGTTGAACAGTTTTTACAAATGACGTGAAACCAAGAGGAATAAATAATATAGTGCATAACAGATACAGGATTTCAAGAGGTAGAAATTTAACAAGATGAAATTTCAAAGATATAGACAACATTTTGCACTGATTGAGAATTTTAAAAAATTGTCATTCCAGAAAGGCAGATTTACTGTGAAGCTCATGATACTTAAGATTCAGAGCCCCTGATTTATACCAAAACCTGCCAGAGCCCTGTACCAAGTTCCTTATGCATTTTTCTTCTTAAAGAGGATCTCCAAAATTATATAAGCTCCAGTCCTCACACAATCTGAATATACTCTTGAGTTTCATTTCTCAAAGGATAATAAGCTGCCTAACTGAATCATTCCACTGTAACTCAACAAATCTTTTAGAGCAAATGAAGGAGAGTAAATAAAATCACGATAATTCACGCAAGAGCATAATTTGGACCCAGAGTCAACTTACATATAAGTGGGAGAAATAACCATCTAAAACCAACCATGTTAGATCCAGAGCCCTCACTTTGGTGGGAATTTGCACATACAAAAGGGAAGTAGGAAAGATTTTCCATAGTAGTAAAACACAAGGGACCAACAGGCATTTCCCCCAGAGAAGGTCCAATCAGGACTGTCCATAAGGTATGCAAGATTCCAAGCAAGTATTTTGGACTTGGAGGGACTCTTGCCTATATAAAGTGTTTAAGTTAAACGTATTACAAAATGAATGGATCCATGCTAAATACAGTATTTTATCAATGAAGATTTAGAATGATGGATAGAGAAGAGGTACTTACATCCTCATTTATTGTAAAGTCAGGGCACATGAAGGGTCTGGTCACTACCTCTTCCTGTTCAGATCCAGCAACCATTTCCTCATGTTTTTTATTGCTATATGTACCATTCCTAGCCAATTTCATATCTCACGCCATTAGAAAAAGGTGGCAACATGCTTCTTACTGTTATGATTTTTTAGAGCTGTGTATATTTAAACAACACATATCCTTTTGCTCGTGTCATTCTAATACCATTTACTTGATGTGGATTACACAATTACCCATTACAGCTGCATCATTTATCAGGCTATCTGTGAATTCTGACTTCAGTCACTCTCTCAAAGTTGTTACTCTGCTTCATTGATGATGACCATGAATACAGGTTATTCCCAGAGTATTTCAGAAAATGAGAATGATAGTTTGTTTTCTGATCATATTAAATTTACTGACCACAATTTTATAGCATAAACTCATTGTATCTTCCAACTATGCTTCTCTTGAACTGTTTAAGCTAATATCACTGAATTCCTCAAAATGCTATTGCTTTCGTTATTGTCTATACTCTCACCTTCCACAAACTGCCTCCAGTGAGGAAGATAGGCAAGAGGCCTATGGACAGTGTGAGAAGAGAAGATCTATTTGTGCAAAAAGAATGTCCATCCTTCACTCAGCATGTCATAGATTTGCCCCTGAAGAGCACATTACTGCATCAATGGAAGAACACTGGTCAGAAGGGCCCACAGAAATTTGGAAAGTTCTTGTGGGAGAGCAGCATGAACAACCCCAGAGGACTACCTGACATGTGGCACAGAGCCTGTGGAGTTGGGATAAGAATCCTGGGTGGGAGTGGTTGGGACTACCTAAAATCAAGGATGCCTCCTGTGTCTTCTGCCCCCCAGTCCTACAGACTGGAGTCAGTCCAATGGTCAAATACAGACCAGTGATAGCTGATGCAGAGACCCAGGGCTCATGCCCAAGGGCAAGTGACAGATGGCTATCAGCCAGAGCCTAAAATGTGTCATGTCTGATGTGAGTGACAGTCATCCAAATCAGCACATATGCACTATTTTGGTGGATCAGTTTCATGTGACCTCACAAAAGAAATACTGTAGTGGCCAGCAGCAATGGTTCACTCACCAGGCCACCCTTCTAGTACTGGGACTGGTCACAGAAATGTGTCAGTCCCAGAGCTCCTTGGCAGCATCTGATGATTCCATGTATGGAGTTAAGAGTTATAGAGTGCCTCAAAAGCAAGCAGTGGGGACTAGAGTTTATACAGATCCTGGTCTGGGTTCAGGGAGCCATGGCCAGATGGCACCGTCAGTCCTGGTCAGTCCAATGCACTGAGGACTGCCTTAGAAAATTTTTCAGGAAGGCACTCCAAAGCTTGGGGACCCTGAAGTCAAAGGGCCTGAGACAAGAGTCACACCTCCCTGAGTTTAAGTTTGGTAGGTGTCCAATTCTAAGTGAAATATTCAGAACAATCCTAAGATCTGGTAGATCAGAGTACTGAATACTGGGTCATTAGAAGAAAGGAAATTAGACAGCAGACAAGACTGGAAGTCATCTCTATCAGGTATTTCTGATACAGAAGGAGGCACTCTAGATAGTTCAGGTGTTCCTTGAAGATTTGGTTATAAAGAGAGACAAAGAAAAACTTAAATTAAGGGGCCTATGAAACAAAAATGGCTAAAATAAATTTAACAAAAGACAATCAGAAAAATCAACAAAGGAAAAACAAAACAGACCATTAAAAAAAAAAAAAATCACATATCCACAGAAGTAGGCACTGAACTAAGAAAGCCAGTATTGCTGGGCCTGAATTTACCTGCCTTTGCTCTTCTATTCTGTATTACATGAGGCAGATCCCTGTGGGTTGTCTTTCCCAGAATTCCAACTCAGCTGGTTTCTGGGTGGCTTTGAAAAGCAAATGGGAAGATTTTATGAAAGACTGGAAAGGTTAGGAAGGGAGAAGCCAGGAATATTTCTCTCCTTCTGTTTCTGCCTTGGGAAATATCTCCATTAGGACTGTTTCTTTTCCAAGTTTCCATTATTACATCTTTGGTTTTGTTGGTCCCTAGACTCTGATAGCAGCACCACCTCCTTTTGTGTCTCACCCTAAGGATACTAATGGCTTCCTGCTTGTGCTAGTCTCTAGGCCACCTCAATGCCCTCTGTTTGGCTTTTCTACTCTTCTATCATCTGTAAAATCCTCTGATGCATATTCCCTCTGTTACAAAGCCTCTATAATTAAAACAGTGTGGTATTGCTCCAAGAGTAGACAGAAGGACAACAAAACAAATGAAAAGTCCAGAAATAAACTCAGGTATATATGGAAATTGGGTATGTGATAAAGTTGTCATCTCAAATCACTGTTGAAAAGGATGATCTTTAGAACAGATGATATTAGTACAGCTAGATAGCCATATTTTAAAAAAAGCAAAAACAATTGAATCTGACTTCACATATTATCTCAAGATTAATTTTACATAAATATAAAAAATAAAATCACACAAGTTCAAGACAAAAACAGTGAATTCTATTATTACCTGAGAGTTGGGAAAGTCTTTCTAACTATTGACTTAAAATACGAAGCAGAAAAAGAAAAGTATGAGAAAATATACTACTTTTACAAAAGACAAAACATGATATTAAAAGCAAAATCAGAAGACAAATCAAGAGGAAATATTTGCAATTCACAAATATCTAACCCAGTGTTTGTCAGCCTTAGCACTTTTGACATTTGGGGCAAGATAATTCTTTGTTGTGTGGGTGTCCTGTGCATTGCAGAATGTTTAGCAGCATCTTTGGACTCTACCTTCTAGAGGCCAATAGTACTCACTCCCCAGGTGTAACAACCAAACATGCTTCCAGACATTGCCAAATATTCTGGGGAGGGGAGCAGAGAAGGAAGCAAATAATTTTCAGTTGAGAATCACTACTGTGTTCTAATACGCAAAAAGATCTTAAAATAGTGAAGGAAATGTTCAAAACTCTAATGGAAAATTGGACAAAAGACATAGACAATTGATAAAAAGAGATAAAAAGCTCTTGAGCACCTGAAAGTATACTTAATCTCACTCATAATAAGAAAAGTACAAATTAAAACTACACTGAGATACGTCTTTCTTATCAGATTGGCACTTATCCAAACACTGCTAATAACTCAGTGAGACATACATTACTGATGGAAGTGCAAAATAGCAAAACCCCTCTGAAGCAGAAGTTAACAATCTCTAACAAAATTATCTCTACATTTTCCTTTGACCTAAGAGCCTTACTTCCGAAAATCTCCAAAGAGATATAGCTCCACAAATACAAAACACATATGTACAAGGTTATTTATTGATGCTTTCTTGTAACATCGGAAGGTTAAAAATAATTTAGATGTTCATCCACAGGATGGTGGCATAAACTATGACACATATACCCAGTGAAGTATTCTGTAGACCTTAAAGGAAATGAGGACTATCTCTATGTACTGATATATAATAAGGTTCAGTGGAAAAAACAAGGTGCAGAACAGTGAGTGTGTTGTGTTACAAAAATATAACTTTTATAAAAATGGTAACCTCTAGCAGATGAATGGGAAGAATGAAGTAGGAGTAGATGGAAGGAAGCAAGAATTTATTAAGTACATCTTTTTACATAATTTTTCAAATTTTGAACTGCATAAATATCAAATATATTAAAAGATTTTAAAAACTGGGAAAGTTAAACCCTGAAGCTGGAGAGAAACCAAAACAAATATATATAGCTCTATTTTAAATTAGTGTTATAATTCAGAGAGAAAAATTGTTTCAAATAACCTTTGACACAGTACAGGCATACCTGGGAGATACTGTGGATTTCATCCCAAACCACTGCAAGGAAACAAATACTACGAGAAAGCAATTCAAATGATTTTTTGGTTTCTCAGTGTGTATAAAACTTGTGCTGGTACTATACTGTGGTCTATTAAGTGTGTAATAGCATTATGTCTAAAAAGTTATGTACACAATTTGTTTAAAAAATATTCAGTTGCTGGGGCACCTTGGTGACTTAGTCTATTAAGGGCCTGGTTCTTGATTTCAACTCAGGTCATGATAAGGGTCATGGTCTCAGGGTCATGAGATGGAGCCCTGCAACAAGCTCCATGCTGGGCGTGGAGCCTGCTTAACATTCTCTCTCTCTCTTTCCCTCTCCCTTTACCCGCCCCCCCCCCCCAAAAACAAAGAAACAAACAAACTCTATTGTTAAAAAATTTGAACCATCATCTGGGCTTTCCATGGATCATAGTCTTTTTGCTGGTGGGGATTTGCCTTGATGTTGATGACTGCTGACTGACCAGAGTGGTTGCTATAGATGATGGCTGCTGACTGACCAGGCTGTAGCAATTTCTTAAAATAAGGCAAAACTGAAGTTTGCCATATTGATTGACTCTTCCTTTTAGGAACAATTTCTCTGTAGCATGCAATGCTGTTTAAAATCTTCTTTACCCACAGAACTTTCAAAATTGGAAGTCTGCCTCTGCTTTATCTACTAAGTTTATGTAATATGCTAAAATCTTTTTTCGTCATTTCAACAAACTTTACATCATCACCAAGAATAGATGTTATCTCAAGAAACCACTTTCTTTGCTCATCCATAAGAAGCAACTCCTTGTCTGTTAAAATTTTACCATGAGATTGCAACAACTCAGTTACATCTTCAGGTACCACTTCTAATTCTAGTTCTCTTTCTATTTCCACCACATCTATAGTCACTTCCTCACTAAAGTCTTGAACCCCTCAATGTTATCCATAAAGGTTGGAATTAACTTCTTTCAAACTTCTGTTAATGCTGATTTTTTTCACCTCTTCCCATGAATCATGCATATTCTTAAAGATATCTAGATGGTGAATCCTTTGCAGGAGGTTTTTTAATTTACCCTGCAGATCCGTCAGAGGAATTCTATTTATGGCAGTCACAGCTTTGCAAGATGTATTTCCTAAATAATAAGACCTGAAAGTCAAGATTGTTTCTTGATCCATGGGCTGCAGAATGGATGTTGTGTTAACAGGCATGAAAACAATATTAATTTTGCCCATCTCTGTCAGAACCCTTGGGTAACCAAGTGCATTGTCAATGAGCAGTAATAATTTGGGAAGAGTTGTTTTTACTTCTGAGTGATAGGTCTCAGTAGTAAATATAATAATAAAATATTCAGCAAGCCATGTTGTAAACAGATATGCTGTCATCCTGGCCTTGTTATTCTACTGATTGAGCACAGGGAGAATAGATTTAGCATAAATTCTTAAGATCCTAGAAGTTTTGTAATAGTAGATAGTAGATGACTACTGGATTCTACTTAAAGTCACCAGTCGCATTAACCCCTAACAAGAGAGTCAGCCTGTCCTTTGAAGCTTTGAAGCCAGGCATTGACTTCTCTCTAGCTACAAAAGTCCTAGATTTTATCTTTTTCCAATTAACAACTGTTTCATCTATGTTGAAAATCTATTGTTTAGTGTAGCTACTGCCATTAATTATCTTAGCTAGATCTTCTGGATAACTTATTGCTGCTTTTATATCAACACCTGCTTTTATTCACCTTGTACTATTATGTTATAGAGACAAATTCTTTCCCTAAACTCCATAAACCAACCTCTCTCTTAGTTTCAAACTTTTCTTCTGCAACTTCCTCACCTCTCTTAGCCTTCACATAGTTGGAGAGTGTTAAGGCCTTGCTCTGGGTTAGGCTTTGGCTTGAGGGAATGTTGTGACTGGTTTGACCTTCAATTCAGAACACTAAAACTTTCTCCATATCAGCAATAAGGTTGTTTTACTTTCCTATCATTCATGTGTTCATTAGTGCAGCATTTTAAATTTTCTTTAAGAAATTTTCCTTTGCATTCACAACTTGGCTAACTATTTGAAGCAAGAGGTCTAGTTTTTGACCTATGTTGACTTAACTTTTGACTTAAAGTGAGAGATGTAGGATTCTTTCTTTCGCTTAAATACTTAAAGGCCATTAGGGTTATTAATTGCCTTACTTTCAATATTATTATATCTCAGGGAGGCCGAAGAGAGGGAAAGAGACAGAGAAACTTTTACTTGAGTATAGTTGATGTACAATGTTATGATAGTTCCCAGTGTACAACTACCATCCCCACTTTATATTGGAAGACAAACAGCCAATAAATGTAGAAAAAATAATATTGTAAGAGAACCACAATTTTGCAATCCCAATGAAATGATTGTTCCAATAAATTATTATCAAAGGATGATAATTGAGAAATTGTCATTGGGAAATGCATGGTGTTCTCAACAGTGTATTCACCCTCACAATTTACTTGCTAATTACAAAGGGAAAAGTAGATATTAGCAATGGAGAGATCCGGTGATCACTGCTCAAAAGTAATCAATTTTTCATAACCAAGAGAAGGGAACCCTGACATTATGAGCTTCCTGATGTGTTGCAATATAACTGCTCAGGATCACCTAGAAAGTATTCTTGAAAGAAATGTTTAACCTAATATAACCGAGACTTTAGATCTAACTTACAAGTATAAGAAATATAGAGTGAAAAGGAAAAGTTAAAAATCCAAGAAGAAAACAATCAGATAGCTGTAGAATGTGAGACATTTTTATAAGACAATTGGCCTAATCTCATGAAAATATCAAAATCATTTAAAAAATAATGGGGAATTATTTTAGACTGAAAGAAACTAAAGTGACGTCAAATGAAATATGTGAATTTTGATTGAATCCTGGTGTGAAAATTGCTTGAAAAGCTGCTTGAAAATGCAATTGCAGGGGCGCCTGGGTGGCTCAGTGAGTTAAGGCCTCTGCCTTCGACTTGGGTCATGATCTTAGGGTCCTGGGATCGAGCCCCGCATCAGGCTCCCTGCTCAGCAGGGAGCTTGCTTCCTCCTCTCTCTCTGCCTGCCTCTCTACCTACTTGTGATCTCTCTCTGTCAAATAAATAAATAAAATATTTTTTAAAAATTAAAAAAAAAAAGAAAATGCAATTGCAAGGGTATTTGGGGGGGAATTGGGTAAATTAGATTGGTTGATTAGATAAACTGATTATGTATCAGTGGCATTATGTGTTATGTGTTAAATAGCATGATGATTATATAGGGAAAGTCCCCTCTTCTGTACATATGCTGCAATATTTAAGAGTAACATTATCTCTGAAATATATTCTCAAATAATTCAGTAAGATAGATATAGATAGATGATAGACAGATAAAACAAATATGACAAATGTTAATAATTGAATATAGGTTGTTGGATGGTATGCATATGTTCATTACACTATTTTTTTAGCTTTTCTGTTAAAAAATTTTTAATAAAAATATGGCTAAAAACATTGCTCAAATATAGGATGTGATATAGCTGAACATAAAGAAGGCTCAAATGTGTAGGGGGTTAGTGGAACACGATTATTCTATCCTTAGACTATTTAAAGAGGCACAAAACATTACTTAGTCTGAGATAGCTGATGGTACAGAGATGCTAGGATGGCACTAGATTCAGCTTCTGGAGCCACAAAGACACTGGGGACCTGTCTCAGCTGTTGGTGCTGACAGTGAAGCCGATTATACAGGTATCTATGGATCTAAAGCATCTGGTAATGACTTACAAAAACAGGTAACAATAAGTGGATGTTGGCAAGGAGAGTCTACCTCAGCTATGATTGTTAAGTTTAATGGAACACAGTAATACGGACAACACTGAGAAATCCAATGCAGAGCAACTCTCACTGGGCAAACCCATAAGAAAAATCTAGGCTGAGATTTAAACAAAGGATATAAATGAACTATATAAAATTGTAGGAACACTGATAGAGCCAGATAAGTTCTGAGAATCTCTTTAAAAGACTGGCAATGAATTCATTTAAAATTATATAAACACTTCACTTTCCTAGTCCCAGATGGCTTTCCCCTCTGGGTAAAAGGCAATGGTTTGTTAATAAGTACCTGGCCTCATCACACACGAGTTTCAGGGTGAAAAGGAAATATTACTTTAATTGACTAGTTGAAAATTTCATGTCTGGAATTTAATTACCTGTTAGAACTATAGGTAAGATATCACAATCTCATAACATTTTAGTGCCTTTTTAAAATGGCCATAATCTGTCAGAATATTGGTAGAAAACTGTATTGAAATAACATAAGTATTGGGATATAATTAACTCTAAGATTGAAGAAGAAACTTAAAAGCACTTAAATGTACACTATTGAAGCTTAGGTGAAAAGGAAGGTTCTCTTTAAGCAATAAAGCACAAACTGAATTTCAAACTTCTCTACTGCGTTCACGTTTCGCAGTCTAGTTTCTGGTTTTGGATCCTAGGGAAAATCTGAAGGTGGATGAAGTTGTTTTTTGTGAAATTACCCTGACTTCTTTTTCAGAGTAGCTGGCTCTTTATGGCATTTGGAGTCTGTCTGTCCTACTTTACCTCTTAGTTATATAGGACTTTGGATTGTTTTCCAGGATTTAACTTAGTTGTTTTTTTATGGCACCATATGTGTTCAGGGTAACATATTGTACGGTGTGTTGTCTCGATATTTCATCACAAGATTGGGCTCATAGGAAGTTCTGGAGTCTTGGTGATAGCCTGATGAATAGGGGAGAGCAAGAACAAATGTTCTCTAGTCCCTGAATCTTAGAGATCCCTGGAAATTCATAATTTAAAAGATAAGACTCATTAGAAGAGGTATATTTGCAAAGGCAGGATTATGGACCAAATAAATTAGTTACTAGTCTATTAGATAAGTACACTTGCCCTCTTGGTATGCTTTCTCATCTGTAAGAACCCCCCAGATTCTTCAGTTTTATACTTTCATATGTAAAGAACACATCTTTGCTGCTAAATTGGCACTTGAAAACTGCCCTCATTATTAAGGAAATAAGAATTTCTCTGAAAAATTTTTTCCATTTCCATTGATAATGCAAAGGTAAACCAAACCAGCATATAATAACCATAAATTCTTATGAAGTAGCATCTTACCAAATAATGCTTTACCATTTGTTAAAATATTCCACGGTGCTAAAGACATTTAGCCACATTAGCAAATGAACCAAATTAACATCAGTATTATTCCTTTAAAACTGATGACCCAAGTCTGAATAAAACCTGAATTATATAGAACTTCAGGGTTTAAAATCAACTTGAACCATACTGATACTACTTAGGGTTCTTATCATGCTGTGTTCCTTATGATTCAGTTGTAATTAGTCAGAATATACTGCAGCTGTTTGTGATTTCAAGAAGAATAAGATGTTTATATAGAGAAAATGTTTCATTATCTTGCGTTTTGAAAATTTTTTCTTTGTAAATGGTATTTTACAATATGTTTTCCCATCATTTTAAATCTTAAACAAGGTTGTTAAATAGGGTTTTATCATACATAGAAAAATTGTTACCTATTAATTTTCCACCCTACTTCCTTCCCTAGTTCCATACATGCATACACAGCATTTACACACATTAGTTTTATACACAACACTTTCTGGCTCTTTATGTTACTGCAAAAGCACACTGTCTCAGGTTTTCTTGGCTTTTTACATTTACTTTGGTACCATGGCCAGGGGTTCAGGTGCACTATTGTTTCCTTTAGTTTTTTCATTTTAGTGGTTATTTTGAAGTTATGGATCATGTCTCTGCAGAATATTTATATGTCTGCATTCCTTCATGATGTGTGCCTTTTTAAAAAAAAATATTTATTCATTTATTTGACAGATCACAAGCAGGCAGAGACACAGGCAGAGAGAGAGGAGGAAGCAGGCTCCTCGCTGAGCAGAAAGTCCGATGCAGGGCTCGATCCCAGGACCCTGAGACCATGACCCAAGTTGAAAGCAGAGGCTTTAACCCACTGAGCCACCCAGGCGCCCCCATGATGTGTGCCTTTTATATTATTCTAGGATGCACTCTTTTTTCCTGCCTTAATTCTCTAATTTCTGGGTGATACTGGAGTCAGACATGGATATCGCAGTGAGGGTCTGTATTAAAATAAAATATAATCCTATTATATCCAGCATGGAATTTTGAAGTACCATGAATCATGGTGTGAAAAATACCTTTTCAAATATCTGGAAAGACAATTATTAAATTTTGCTATAGTTTCACTCTTATTTTATAAGTTTTATGTATACCCAATTTCTTTTTTTTTTTTTAAGATTTTATTTATTTTTTTGAGAGAGCACAAGCAGGGAGAGAGTGGAGAAGGGCAAAAAGAGAGGGGAAAGCAGACTCCTTGCTGAGTGGGGAGCCCAACATGGGACTCAATCCCAGGACCCTGAGATCATGACCTGAGACTTCAGATCATAGTGAGTAATCTTAGAAATATTCTCTATGAAAGTAAATTATATGGTCCAAGTAATGTGTCACTCTCCTACTACGAGTTTATACCATTATTAAAATTGCTTTACACTAAAATACTAAATTACATAAGGATGCCTTATAAATAGAAGATATTCAACAAAGAATTCTTGATGATAGTCTCACCCACCCCAATTCAGCAAATTAAAACAAGTTGCAAAAGCTTTATGTAAGCCACACAGCTAGTTAATTGCAGAGTAATCTAGAAAACACACTCCTGTGTCCCTCTCCAGCTCTGGGTTGGGTGATTAAATCACAGACACATTGATAGATTTGTTGGAAAAAGTTTATCTGTTCATCTAATCTAGGACATCCCTCACCTAATATATATAATCTACACATATATCTTTAACTTTCTTAAAAATTTGATTATAGTTGACACACGATGTTACATTAATTTCAGGTGTGAAATTTAGTGATATTTAAACTTTTCAATTAGCTGAAGTGTCCAATGGTTAAAGCACTTGGTCATTGTTCTTTATGATATAATTCTTTCTTAAAATTGAAGTATAATTGACATACAGTGTTCTATTAGTTTCAGGTATACAACACTGATTTGACAGTGTTCAGCACCATAAGGGTATTCACCATCTGTCACCATACAGCGCTATTACAATATTATTGACAACATACCCTATAACATACTTTTCATCTCCATGACTAATTTATTTTATAACTGGAAGTTTATACCCTTTAATCCCCATTATTTATTTTACCCTCCTCTCCACCCACCTCTTCTCTGGGAATTGTTAGTTTGTTCTCTGTATTTAAGAGTACATTTTTTTGAAAAAAAAAAAATTACCCCATCCCCCCATCCACCTCCCCTCCAGCAACCCTGTTCATTTCCCATCATTAAGTCGTCTCTTATGGTTTGTCTTCCTCTCTGTTTTCCTCCTATTTTATTTTTCATTCCCTTCCCATATGCTCATCTGCTTTGTTTCTTAAATTCCACATATGAATGAAATCATATGGTATTTTTCTTTGACTGACTTATTTCACTTAGCATCATACCCTCTAGTTCCATCAACTTCATTGCAAATGGCAACATTTCATTCTTTTTGATGGCTGAGTAATATTCCATTATATATATGTGATATATATGTATGTGTGTATATAGGTTTTCTATGTGTGTGTGTATGTATATGTGTATATATGTTTTCTATGTGTGTGTGTATATGTATATGTGTATATACAAACACATATCTGTATCTATATCATATATATCTATCGATATCTATATAGATATCGATAGATAGATAGATAGATAGATAGACATCTATATCTATATATCTCCACATCTTCTTTAACCATTTATCTGTTGATGGACGACTGGCCTCTTCCTATATTTTGATTATTGTGGACATTGTTGCTATAAACATCAGGGGGCAGGTTTCCCTTTGAAACACTACATTTGTATTCTTTGGATAAATACCTAGTAGTACAATTGCTGGATCTTAGGGTAGGTCTATTTGTAACTTTTTGAGGAACCTCCATACTATTTTCCAGAGTGGGTCTATTAGTTCGCATTCCTACCAACAACATAAGAAGGTTTCCCCTTTCTCTGCATCCTCCCCAATATCCGTGTTTCTGAGTTGTTAATTTTAGCCATTCTGACTGGTATCAGGTGGTATCTCATTGTGGTTTTGATTTGTTAAAAACAAAATAATAATAACAAATAATTAAGAGTATTAATAATTAACTAATAATATTAATATTATAATTAATTACATATATTTAATTAATATTAATATTATCCAGTTGTCTATCAACAGATGAATGATTAAAGAAGATGTGGAGATATATAGATATAGATAGATATCTATCTATATATAGATAGATAGATATGATATAGATACAGATATGTGTGTATATACACATATACATATACACACATAGAAATTAATATTAATAATATTAATATTAATTAATAACAATCCAGTTAAGATACAGATATGTGTGTGTATATACACATATACATATACACACACATAGAAAACATATATATACACATACATATATGTATATAATTAATATTAATAATATTAATATTAATTAATAACAATCCAGTTAAGATACAGATATGTGTGTGTATATACACATATACATACACACACACACAGAAAACATATATATACACATACATATATATAATGGAATATCACTCAGCCATCAAAAAGAATGAAATGTTGCCATTTGCAATGAAGGTTGCAACACCCCTGATGTTGGATGATGTTGAGCATTTTTTCATGTGTCTCTTGGCCATCTGTCTGTCTTCTTTGGACAAATGTCTGTTCATGTCTTCTGCCCATTTCTTAACTGGATTATTTGCTTTTTTGGTGTTGGTTTAGTAAGTTCTTTATAGATTTTGGATACTAGCCCTTTATCTGATAAGACATTTGCAAATATCTTCTCCCATAGCTCCCATAACCTGCTTTTTAGTTTTGTTGATTATCTCCTTTGTTGTGCAAGAGTTTTTTATCTTGATGAAGTTCCAACCATTCATTTTTGGTTTTGTTTCCCTTGCCTTTGGAGATGTTATCTCACAAGAAGTCACTGTGGCCTAGGTCAAACAGGTTGCTACCTATGGTCTCTTCTAGGACTTTGATGGATTCCTGTCTCACATTTAGGTCTTTCATCCATTTTATTCTTGTGTATGGTATAAGAAATTGGTCCAGGTTTATTCTGCATGTGGCTGTCCAATTTTCCCAACACCATTTGTTGAAGAGACTGCCTTTTCTCCATTGGATATTCTTTCCCACTTTGTTGAAGATTAGTTGGCCATAGAGTTGAGGGTCCATTTCTGGGTTCTCTATTCTGTTCCATTGATCTATGTGTCTGTTTTTGTGCCAGTACCATTCTGTCTTAATGATTATAGCTTTGTAATGCAACTTGCAGTCATGCCTCCAGCTTTGGTTTGCTTTTTTCAACATTCCTTTGACTACTCATGGTCTTTTCCATACAAATTTTAGGATTCTTTGTTCTAGCTCTGTGAAAAATGTTGATAGTATTTTGACAGGGATAGCACTGAATGCATAGATTGCTTTGAGCAGCATAGACAATTTAACAATATTTATTCTTCCAATCCATGAGCATGGAATGTTTTTCCATTTCTTTGTGTCTCTCACAATCTTTCATAAGTGTTCTATAGTTTTCAGAGTAGAGATCCTTTTTTCCTTTGACTAGATTTATTCCTAAATATCTTATGGTTTTTGGTGCAGTTGTAAATGTAATCAATTCCTTGATTTCTCTTTCTTCTATCTCATTGTTAGTGCATAAAAATGCAACTGATTTCTGTGCATTGATTTTATATCCTGCCACTTTGTTGAATTCCTGTATGAGTTCTAGCAATTTTGGGGTGGAGCCTTTTGGGTTGTCCACATACAGTATCATGGCATCTACAAAGAATGAAAATTTGACTTCTTTTTTGCTGATTCTTATGCCTTTTCTTTTTGTTGTCTGATTTCTGAGACTAGGACTTCTAGCACTATGTTGAACAACAGTGGTGAGATTGGGAATTTCTGTCATGTTCCTGACCTCAAGAGAAAAGCTTTCAGTTTTTCCCCATTGAAAATGATATTCACTGTCAGCTTTTCATACATGACTTTTATAATATTAAGGTCTGTTCCCTTTATCTCTACACTAAGGAGAGTTTTTACCAAGAAAGATGCTCTATTTTGTCAAATGCTTTTCCTGCATCTATCGAGAGGATTGTATGCTTCTTGTCCTTTCTTTTATTAATATACAGTGATTAATTCACAGATGTTGAACCACACTTGCAGCCCAGGAATAAATCCCACTTGCCATGGTGAAGAATCCTCCCAGTATTCTGTTGGATCCTATTGGCTAGCATTTTGCTGGCATCATGTTCATCAGGGATATTGGGCTATAGTTCTCCTTTTTGGTGGGGTCCTTGTCTCATTTTGAGATCAAGTTACTGCTGGCCTCATAGAAACAGGAAGTTTTCCTTTCATTTCTATTTTTGAAACAATTTCAGAAGAACAGATATTAATTCCTCTTTAAATGTTTGGTAGAATTCCCCTGAGAAGCCATCTAGCCCTGGACTCTTTTTTGTTGGGAGATTTTTGATTACTGCTTCAATTTCCTTGCTGGTTCTAGGTCTGTTCAGGTTTTCTATTCCTTCCTTTTTCAATTTTGGGGGTTTACATGTTTCTACGAATTCATCCATTTCTTCCAGATTGCCTAATATGTTGGCATATAATTGTTAGTACATCTTACAATTGTTTGTACTTTTTTGGTGTTTGTTGTAATCTCTCCTCTTCCATTTATGATTTTATTTATTTGGATACTTTCTCTTTTGTTTTTGGTAAGTTTGGCCAGGAGTTTCCCAATCTTGTTAATTCTTCCAAGGAACCAGCTCTTAGTTTCATTGATTTTTTTCTTTTTAAAATTTATTTCTATTTCATTGATTTCTGCTCTAATCTTTAGCATTTCTCTTCTCCTCCTGGATTTAGGCTTTATTTGCTGTTCTTTTTCCAGCTCCTTTAGGTGTAATGTTAGGTTGTGTATTTGAGACTTTCCTTTTTCTTTCTTTCTTTTTTTTTTTCCATACAAAGACTAACAGACACATGAGAGAAATTTCAACATCTCTAGCCATCAGAAATATACAAATCAAAACCATAATGAGATACAACCTTACCCCAGTTAAAATTATCAAGACAGGAATTTCCGTTGGTGGGAATGAAAACTGCTACAGCCACTCTTTTTTTTTTTTTTTTTTTTTTTTTTTTAAGATTTTCTTTATTTGTGAGAGAGTGAGAGAGAGTAAGCAAGAGGGGTAGAGGGGGAGGGAGAAGGATGCTCCCCACTGAGCAGAGAGCCTAATATGGGCTCGATCCCAGGATCATGGAATTATGAACTGAATCGAGGGCAGACTCTTAAACTGACTGAGCCACCTGGCTACCCTGAGACTTCTTTGTTCCTTGAGAAAGTCCTGCATTGCTATATACTTCTCTCTTGGGACCACCTTTGCTTATCCCAAAGGTTCTGAGCTGTTGTGTTTTTTCATTTGTTTCCACGTCTTTTTAAAAATTCTTCTGTAACTTCCTGGTTGGCCCATTCACTCTTTACTAGGATGCTCTTTAACCTTCATGTATTTGTCATCCTTCCAATATTTTTTCTTGTAGTTGACTTCAAGTTTTAAAGCACTGTGGTCTGAAATGGTACAGTCTGAATCTTTTTTTTTTTTTTTCCAGTCGAGTCCTGATTTGTAATGTGATCTATACTGGATAATGTTCCATGTGCATTTTGTGGCTTCAGAATGAAATGCTCTGAATATATCTGTGAAGTCCATTTGGTCCAGTGTGTCATTCAAAGCCCTTGTTTCTTATTGATTTTCTATTTGGATAATCTTTCCATTGCTATGAATGGGGTGTTAAAGTCCCCTACTATTTTGTATTATTGTCAATGAGTTTCTTTAATTTTCTTATTAATTGGTTTATATAATTGGCTGTTCCTAAGTTAGGGGCATAAATATTTAGGTTGTTAGATCTTCTTGTTGGATAGATGCTTTTATTATGATATAGTGTCCTCCTTCATCTCTTCTTAAGTCTTTGGTTTAAAAATCTAGTTTTTCTTGGGCACCTGGGTGGCTTAGTGGGTTAAAAATTTCTCTTCAGCTCAGGTCATGATCCCAAGGTCCTGGAACTGAGTCCAGCCTCAGGCTCCCTAGTTACCAAGGAGTCTGTTTCTCCCTCTGCTTGCCACTCTCCCTGCTTGTGTGTACTCTCTCTCTCTGTCAAATAAATAAATAAAATCTTCAAAAAAAATAAAATAAGATAAATAAAATCTTGTTTTCTGATATAAGGATGGCTACTTCGAATTTCTTTTGATGTCCACTGGCATGAAAAAATGGTTTTCCACCCCCTCACTTTCAATCTGGAGGTGTCTTTGCATCTAAATGAGTCTCTTGTAAGCAGCATATTGATGGGTCTTGTCTTATACCCTATTGTCTTTTGAAAGGCACATTTAGTAATTTACATTCAGAATAATTTTGAAAGATACAAAGTTAGTGCCATTGTATTGTCATTGTTCCTATAGATTGTCTCTGTTCCTTTCTGGTCTTTGTTATTTTGGGACTCTCTGTCTACTCAAAAGATCCCCTTTAATATTCAGTTCTACTTCTTCCTTACCCATTTGGGTGCCTTTTATTAATTTTTCTTGTCAGATTGCTGCAACTGGGATTTTCAGTACTGTTTTGCATAAAAATACTGAGAACAACCTTGTCTTGTTCCTGATCTTGGAGGAAAAGCTCCCAGTTTTTCACTATTGAGGAGAATGTCAGTTGTGGGTTTTTATATACGACCTTTGTTATGTTGAAGTATCTTCTCTCTAAACCCACTTTGTTGAAAGTTTTTATCATGAATGGTTGTTGTATTTTGTCAGATGCTTTCTCTGCACCTGTTGGGATGACCAAATAGTTTTTTTTATCCTTCCTCTTTTTAATGTGATGTATCACACTGATTGATTTGCAAATATTGAACCATCCTTACATCCCTGGAAGAAATTCCACTTCATCTTGGTGAATGATTTTGTTAAGGTATTGCTGAATTTGGTTACTAATATTTTGTTGAGAATTTATGCATCAATGTTCATCAGAGATACTGGCCTATAATTTTCTTTTTTGTAGTGTTTGTCTGGTTTTGGTATCAGAATAATGCTGGTTTCACAAAATGCACTTAGAAGTTTTCCTTCCTCTTCTATTCTTTGAAGTAGTTTCAGAAGAATAGGCATTTTTTTGATTTTTAATTTTTTTTCGCTACTAGGTCATTATTTATTGGGTTTTTTGAAGTTTTAGGTATGATAAGTGTGGAATGCAAAACAAATATGGTCCCCACCCTTCCCTTTCTAGCATTTGCAAAGAATCAAGAGGCTGATTGAACAATTCTTTACATTTCTATACTACCTTTGCAGAAAGCCTTGTTGTGTATTATCAAAACTACCCTCACACCCTTACTAAAATGCTCTACCTTTCAAAAACTGTCAATAAAAATTTAACCCTGTTAATAATATAATTTCTTTAAATTTTTTGTAACTAGACTGAAATTTCAGCTCTATAATTTTCTACATGTCTTCAAAAGTCTTCAAGTAGGAAAGAAGGTTTCATCCTCTGTAGGAATAGAGAAGAATTCCTTTGACCCCCAGGCCAGTTATCTTGAAAATTACACCAGCTTCAGACTGCTGCAGAATACCCTTTGTGTCCATTCAACCCTGGACACAGGTCACAAACATTTCAGAGTAGTCCTTCCCTTTGAAGCAACATGAAGTTGTTTTATCAACAGGCAACGTCACAGTCTGGAGTCTTTTCCTTGTCTTAGGAACTAAAAAAGTCACTCTTCTTCCTTTGAGAACTCCCCCTCACCATCAATACACATTCCATCTGGAAATTATTCTTCTTTCTCCAACTTGTAAACACTTGTGGAGTTGGAGATCTTTCCGGTTGCAAGTCATAATCAAAGGCATCCACAGAATAGGATAGGCTGTCAATGCAATAGATTTTGTAGTCTAGGGATCAATCCAAACCACTGTAAATGTGTACCTGATCAAAACTCTTTTCCATGTGGTGGTCAGGAAAAGAGAATACAGGGACACCTGGCGCCACTCCAGAACTACTGAGGCCATTTCCTCAGCTATGGTGCCAGCAAAATATCTCCCAGAGGGTTCCACGTTCCCATTATGGAACTGATTGTTTTTCTTGTCTTTATCTACTGTAGCCAGGACAACTGTTGACTGAACTTCTCAGTTTAAAGGACAGAACTTTGTTCCAATGGTGGCAACATAGCCTCCTGCCAGGTGAAGTGTCACAGAGATAACACAGATATCCATGGTCACTTACTCCACCCCTGTGTAATTCCTACTTACTGCTTCCTGAGCAATTCCCACTGGTAAACCATTTTTTGCAGGAAGATCTACAAAGAGCAGAGCTTTGGATACCTCCTCCTACTGGAGACTTGGGGCACTGGCAGTTCTTTGGAAAAACACACTCAATCTTAATGAAGACATTGTCATGGGGGAGATCTTGGTGCTAGTGACCCTCAGAGAGCTGATTTGGTATTAACTCCTTTCTTTTTCTTTCCTGCCTTCCTTCATTCTTCCCTCACTCCCTCTCTCTCTCTTTCTTTCTTGGAAGAGAGAGGGTGAGTGGCAGGGGAGAGGGGCAGACGGAGAGGGAGAGAGAGAATCCCAAGCAGGCTCCTTAACTGGCATATAGCCTATTGCTGGGGCTCAGTCTCATGACCCTGAGATCATGACCTGAGGTGAAATTAAAAGTTAGATGCTTAACCAACTAAGCCACCCAGGTCTTAGGTATTAACTCTTTTTTAAATGTCTGGTTTACCTTCACCTGTGAAGCCATCTAGTCCAGGACTTTTGATTGTTGATAGTTTTTTGATTACCAATTCAGTTTTATTACTAGTAATAGGTCTGTCCTAATTTCCTATTTCTTCCTGATTTCATTCTGGAAGATCATATATTTCTAGGAAATTATCCATTTCTCCTGGGTTAAATTATTAGGTCATTAATACCTCTGGCCTCTAATATCTTGCCACTTGAAATGTGAACTATGGACTATCAGTGACCCAGAAGATTGTTATAAATGCAGTCTCAGGCCCAACCCAGGCCAGTTTAATCAGAATATTTTTTTTAAGTTTTTTTTTTCTTTTTTTTCCTTTTAGATAGAGAGAGATCTCAAGTAGGCAGAGAGGCAGGCAGAGAAAGAGGGGGAGGCAGGCTCCCTGCCAAGCAGAGAGCCCAATGTGGGGCTCGATCCCAGGACCCTGAGATCATGACCTGAGCTGAAGGCAGAGGCTTAACCCACTGAGCCACCCAGGTGCCCCAATCAGAATATTTTTTAATAAGATATTCGAGTGACTTGTACACACACTAAAGTTTGAGAACACTGTTTTAACATCAATATAAATTTAAATATGTGTGTAATCTGTGCCTATATATATATATATGTATTTTCATATTAATTTACATTTTCCCCTCTTTCAGGACTTTATATGACTTTATTCACCATGGTAAAAACAGGTGAGTTCAATAAAATAACCTAATTGTAGAAATTCTCTGTTCTTGTACAAATGTGCAGTTATTCCCCAAAGGTCATCTTCTAAGCATATATGACTATGAATAATTTTTACAGATGTATCTTTTTTATTGAGGTAAATTTTGATTATTGTTATATCAAAAATGTTATGAAGCAGCACTGAATTTTTTCTTTTAAAGAAACTTTGTACAAATACTATATTCTTATAACCAGTATAATTAACTCATTTTCCCCCTTTAACTTAAATTTGAAATTTTATTAGTTATATTCATAGTCTTATTTTTTGCTTTGTTTTGTATTTTGTGTATTTATGGCAACAAGTATTTAAGTGACTTGCGACTGGTGTGACCATCCCAGAAAATGGAATTTTCAGTTCGAAACCAAGAAAATCCTGGGCAAAGCAAGTCATTTTCTCTATGATAAAGCTTACTAGGACTGATCAAAATTTTAAGAAGTATTTCCAATAAGTAATTTTTTATTTGGAATAATATTAACATGTTGATTCAATACTGATTTTTAAAAACCACAGAAGGTTTGAGTAGAGCATTATGACATTTTCATAAAAGAGTAAGTTTTAAAACACCTGCTTCATTTCTTTTTACAGACAATTTTTAAAGCAATCAAAAAAAAGTCTGCTCTCAGGATGCCTGGGTGGCTCAGTTGGTTAAAAAAAAAAACAACTGCCTTTGGCTCAGGTCATGATCCCAGAGTCCTGGGATTGAATCCCACGTCGGGCTGCCAGTTCCATGGGGAATCTGCTTCTCCCTCTGACCTCCCCTCTCATGCTCTCTCTCACTCTCTCTCAAATAAATAAATAAAATCTTAAAAAAAAAAAGTCTGCTTTCATGTATGTCAGTCACAAGTACCTATTTGACGGAAAACTCACCTTCTCTAATGTACCACAATAATAATTGTCCTGATATTACTTAAAGACAAACCTTGAAAATATGATACAATTTTGAAAAGTTTTCTTTTCTCTGCTGATATTGCATAGTTATTTTAACTAGTAAACTAATAAACTAAAGTGGTCAATAAAGTAGATTGCCATTGACCTTTTCCCTTTGTGTCTCTATGAGTATCTAAAGATTGACAACAGTCTCTTAGAAGTAAAAATGTATTTCTTTTCAGATACCCATTGTCATTTTAAAAATAAAAGGAACAGGGACTGTTCCTTTGGACCCTAGAACTAGTATAGGCAAGAATCAAACTGAGAGGATTATTTAGTTTTATAGAGAGACCACTTATTATAAAAAGAAAGAATGACTCAGAGGGGATAAGAACCCAGATGGCAGAACCAAGAGTCATGGAGAATAACTAACAGGGAGCAGAACTGAGCCCCGTTCACAGAACAGGCAACATGTACCTGGCTGGAATTCAGTATTTCTATGGACTGATGACTTTTCCATCTTTTTTAAATGGAATTTTCTACTGTGGTTAATCTATGCTTGTGTGATCATTATATAATAGATATGTGGGTGGCAGATAACCTGTCTCTTTAGTTCACAGGACTTCTGACCAAGAGGAATGGTACTTAAGTGTTTTGTTTAAGATATCTTACCTAAGGAGACTCAAATGTATCTAGACCTAATTTAGAAGATAAACTTCAGCCTGAGACTAATGTTAAATGGGATGCAACTTTTGAGGGATTTCGGGAAGAGCTGAGTATTTTTTGCCTGTGGGAAGGATGTGAATTGTTGGATTAGAGGGTGGACTGTGGAAGACTGTATTTTATAAAGATAGCCATAGCTATATCCCTAACCTCACATGTTCACCGAGAATCTTGCCACTCCCCCATCATGAAGTAGAGTCTAATTTCGCTCCCAAAGAATCTGGATAGATTTGAGGCTCACTTATAACCAACAGAATGTGATGGAATTGATGCTGTATGACTTCTGAGGTTAAGTCAGAAAGGCATACTACCTCCCCCTTGCATCTGGAACATTAGCAATTGAACCCTGCGTCACCATGTAAGTAGTCCAATTGCCCTGAGACCAATATGCCTTGAGGAAACTCAAGTTAGCCTATGCAGGGAGACTTCATGGGGAAGCACAGGGACTACCTAAAAGAGAGAGAGATATGGCCAGTTTCTAGCTTCTCCAGCCCCACACTGTTTTAGTTCCATTTACCGTCTGACTACAACTACATAAGAGCTCTGAAATAATTCCAACCAGAGGAGGAAGCCTGTCCTGAAACTATAATATAATAATTCCTGCAGTTTTAATCTATTTAGTTTTGCTGTGGTTTGCTATACAGCAATGGTAACTGAAATACTTCTAAATTAAAAGATTTTAAGTATAATTTCATTTTTTTAAAAGATTTATTTATTTATTTTAGAGAGAGAATGTGTGAGCAGGGGAAGGGGCTGAGAGAGAGAGAATCTCAAGCAGGCTCCACACCCAATGGGAGGCTGATGCTCTGCTCAATTTCATGACCTGAGATCATGACCTCAGCCGAAATCAAGAGTCGGATGCCAACCAACTGAGCCACCCAAGCACCACTCACTTTTTTTTTTAAATAAGAGAACACATTTGTAGATTCTGGACCTCCATTAGGCAGCTTTATTTGAACTTGTACATAAGAGTCAAAAAAATTAAGTGTCTGCCCTCAGGAGCTCTAAATTTCAGGTCAAAATAGTTTTGAATCCTCTTTTTTATTATTATCATTTTTACCATGGCCACAGAAAGTTACTTAATCTTTTTATTTTCCTATCTACTAATTGTTGATAACACCTATAAGAGAGAATTAGCATACAGATTAAGTTAAATGAGTTAATACATGGGAAAGACCCCTACATGGTGTCTGACACATAAATACCTGACTCTACTTGGTGAAAATCCATTAGGATAGCTTTAAGAAAAAGACACATGTCATCAAGATGGTATATGCAAGGTAGGGAGATGGATAGAAGCAATGACATTTCATCAGTGAGCTGCCATATTATCTTATCTCTTTCTTGAAAATATCATAAATTTCTTCCCTTTACTCTGCCAGCAACAAGCTTAAAGATACTATTTTATCTCTCCATTAAGCAAAACTTCTTGGACTTTGAACTCCCTTTAAGTAAGGACTAAGACCTTTATGTCTGTATCCCAGTGCCTAACAGTAACTAAAGCAAAAGAAGTGCTCCATAAATCCTGACGGAATAAAGGAAAAAAACTAGTTCTATAACTAGCAACTTCTTCCTAAATATATTCAGATACTGCCAGCATTGCGGTAATCTGAAAGAAAAGGTCTGTTTCTCTAGATCTACTTAAACTCTCAAGAATGCTGAAATGCAGGATCAAGTTTATATAAATTAATAACAATTATAATTAGCAAGAGTATTATATATTTTTAAAGTATAATACAAATATGATATAATAAAACTATTGATAGGCAGGATAACATGGTGGTTAAGAGTATAAACCCTGAGTCAGAATGTATGGAAGCAAATCCCTGTTCTGCTCTCTTCTAGCCATATAAATGTAGGAAAGTCAATTAAAGGTTCTGTGCTTTAGTTCCCCATCTGTAAATCATAGGTGACAATAGTGATTAAATAGTTAATATATGCAAAATATGTAGAACATTTCTTCGTAATAGTAGTGATTATCTTACCTATAAAAATTTAATAGAAAATGACAACTTTTATTGCTAAAATGAAGGAAACTGTTTTAACCACTCTAAAATTACTCAGAATTTAAAAATGAATCTTGTTGAATGAAGAAAATTGCTACATAAGGCCTTAAAAGTGCTTATATAAGTATACCTAGAGGCTTCCACACATTACAATAAATTTAGAATCTCATGCCTTAAATTTGTCAAAATGAAGTAAAAATAGAAGCAGAAGAATAAATACTATGCTGTGAATGTTAATGTCTACTTGGGATAATTTAGTGACAATAAATCTAAGCAGACCCACTAGGTTATGCCAAGACATTTTCCTAACTAAATCTCATTTGGTTGACTTGTTCTGTTTAATTAGTGAATATTATAATTATGTGTTCTGAAAGTTGTGTGAATTTAATAACATCAAGTAGCACTAAAACAAAGTAGAGCAAAATACCAAGACAGAATTTCTTTTGAGGACTTGCCTTCTTGTAAAGAATACAATTAACTCCCTAGAGTAATCCTTATTTGCCTACATAATGAATGCTGTGAGAGAGTAAGGCACATCCCACATTTCTTCTCATCAATACCTATACAGCTTAGTCTGATTTAGTTGAACATTTTCAATAATTACAAGCACAGATTCTACCTTAGATTCTCCTGTGATAGAAAATTTATTAATGTAGCCGAAGTAGATATAATGTTGCATGTCTGACCCCTTTTAACTTCTTGGTTGCCTAAATATTCAGTCAGGGCTTATACCAGTTATATATGTATGGAGGCCTAAATGTTGTAAAAGTAAGCAGATATAAATTACAAATGGTGCTTTCTTTTACTCTTTTAGGCTTATGTCTGGAGACATTTTGTTAGGATTAAAAAATAGCTTTTTTCTTTCTTTTAATTTTTCTTTTTTTGTAATTAGACTGCTAGTGATTGTTTAACCTTGTCCTTTTTGGAAATGTGTTCAAGAAATATTTAGGAAATAGTATCACAACCCATGATAGTTTTTCATTAATAAAGAAGGTTGAAGGGATTCAGTTATAAAAATAGGCAGTGGGAAATATAATTGCACTTTCCAACATCTGTGGGAACAACAGAATTTTTGCTAGATATAGAAGAAAGTTTTGAATGAGCTTAAAATAAGGTTTGACTAATTTTTAATGTATTTTATTAGTACATTGACTAGAAAAAACTACATTTGGTCACATTTTTTTTTAATTTTTTATTTTTTATAAACATATGTTTTTATCCCCAGGGGTACAGGTCTGTGAATCACCAGGTTTACACACTTCACAGTACTCACCAAAGCACATACCCTCCCCAATGTCCATAATCCCACCCCCTTCTCCCAAACCCCCTCCCCCCAGCAACCCTCAGTTTGTTTTGTGAGATTAAGAGTCACTTATGGTTTGTCTCCCTCCCAATCCCATCTTGTTTAAAAATTCACACCTAAATTTACTTTGGCTTACTTATAATTTTTTTGGATTAGTTCTTGTTGATTAATTGCTTTACCTCTTTCCTTCATCCTACTCTTTAATAAATATTTATTAGGCAACAATTTATTTACTGACACTGTACTAGATGCCAGAGATTACAGTGGAAAGGCATAATCTCTGTAATCATGAAGCTTATGCTACAACACAAACAAAACAAATAAATAAATATATATATAAAGACACTTATGGTGGGCCCCCAGTCCAAAAACTGGTGTGTTCTCAAGAAGAGGAAAAGGCACAGAAACATGGGAAAGGCCTTGAGGAGATGAGGTCAGAGACTGGAGTCATGCTGCCACAAGCCAAATAACACATGGAAGTAGCAGAGGAAAGAGAAATTCTTCCTCAGAGCCTTCAGAGGTAGCATGAGCTTGCTGACAGCTTGATTTCAAACCTCTGGTATTCAGAACCATAAGAAAATAAAGTTCTATTGTATTAATTCACCCTGTTTATGATGCTGTTTTGCAGCAGCCCTGGGAAACTAACACAGACACGTTGACTTTGAAGTATCTGTGGAACATCTAAGTGCAGGGGTCACGAAGAAAGATGAATTTAGAAGTTTGGAACTCAAGTTTGGGCTGGAGATAAAACTATAAGGAACATCAGCATATGATTGAGCAATAAAGCCAGGGAGTGGTGGAGATCCAGAGGCAGTCTGAAAGAGTAAGGGAAGAGAAACTAGTCTAGAACCCTGTAGAAGAGTATTGTATGAGTGGGTGGAGATAGAGGTACTCACAAAGGGAGACCAAGATGGAGACTAGAGACTAGAGCAGTAAAAGGAAGACCAGGAGAGTGTGGTATCACAGAGCCACATGTAGACAGTGTTTCACAAACCAAGTGAAGCAGATGGGTCAAGTAAGATAAAAGGCTTTGTCCATTATATTTAAGAAGAGGTAATCCTGTAGCACCTAACAGATTTCAGTGCAAAAGTGGAGTAGTATTTGAAGAGTCACTGAGAGATGAGAAAGTGAGTCCAGGAAGTATAAACAACTCTTTCTGAGAGGTCAAATGTGAAAGGGAGGAAACGTTCTGTACCTAGATGAAGACACAGAATGAAGGCAAGGCTTTTCATGTGACCCAATCATCAGTAATTGAGTTTACTCACAGATGCTTGCACTTTTATCTAATGAGGCACCTTAATATTTAGACAGTGATGATAAAACAAATCAAATGGTGCCTTATCATTGACCATAAAACTGCTCACAAAGTTATAGCATAACAACTAGAACCTGATTTATAAATACAAGTAAATGAGAATCTGTTGTTGGTAGAAGTTTTCTGCATAATTTATAAAGAGGGAAATTGTAGGCAGGATAATGTTTTGAAATGCAAAACATCTGACTCATAGTAGAGATGAAGAGCACTGAATGACCCATGAGAGAAACTTATCTTATTGTTCATACAGAGCAGAGAAAATTCAAAACTGATAAGGCATCAGGCATCACATAGCAAAACGACTTTAATGAGGGTGAGTCATGATGCCACCCAGGGATATGAATCAGGTGCCCACATGCCCAATCTTCTTCATAATTATAGTTTTCCCCCTTTTAAATTAAAACTAAAGCCAGGTAACAACTAATGTCTCTGTAGAACAAATTTAGCCAAATGGAAATATACAATGGTCTAGGAAGTAAATCAAAGTTTCACAGGGATGCAGTTTTCCAGCAAAGAAAGGAAAAGAACCATTACTTTAAGTGTAATGTCATGCCTGATGGCCCCAAAGGACTTTTAAATGCTTTTATTGTGTCCTCCATTTCAGTTGATTTGGGTACCTTCCCACAATAGAATAATTCCAATAGCTTTTTCTCAACACTGAAGTCTTAGATATTGCACCTAAGGTTCCTATGTTTTCCCACTCAAGCCAGGAGAGTGAGGAACATCCCTGTCTCCCCCTGACATTTTGTTCTTTGGCTTCCATAGTCAATCATAAGTCCTGTAAATTCTATGTCTTAAACATCTCTCAATTTTCTTCTTCCCCAGAGCTATGACACAGCTATGCCAAGTCCCACTTATCTTGCCTTGCCCCCTCTAAAAGAAGTCTCAGCAAAGCTAGAATGAGCAAGGAAAAATGCAAATAAGGTATCATTCTGCTGCTTATAACCTTGGGTGGTTTCCCACTATGGCCACAGCAAACCTGTATGGGCCTTTGTGATGAATTTTAAAAAGAAAAAAAAAAAAGTAACCATTCCCTCTCTGGGATAAGCAGTGTCATATTTTAAACCTAATTTTCTCCTCTGGTCAGGCTTTTTATGCAGTGTAGAAATTACAACACCCTCTACCCTTAGAATAAAATCTACAACCTTATCTCTGTCAATTTTTGTAGAGTCACCTCTTGCCATTCTTTTATTCATGTTCTTTGATCCTGCTATCCTGGATCAGTTTCAATTCTTTGAACATACCATATTCTCATTTAATCTTTGCCAAACCTTCCACTATTTGGAAAAAAAAATCTCTCCTGTCTGTCTGGATAACTCCTGCTCATTTTTAGGTCCTACCAAAAATATTACTCCCCCTTTACAAGACTTTCCAAAGCACCTCAATTAGAAGACGTCTTCTTGCCACACACTTTCCCCAAGCATTAATGTGCTCAACATCACATTCATTAGGATTTATGCAAATTGCTGAAATAAAGTCTACCTTCTCTGATAGACTCTCAGCTCAATGAGGGCAGATTTTTGTCTATTTGTTCCCCACTGTATCATCTGTTTAAAGTAACATGTCTGACACTTAATAGACACTTAAGAAATATTCATTGACTGAATAAATAGTTAAATGCACAGGAAAATCCTGGAATCCTTCTTGCAGCATAATCAGAAAAGTTTTGTCAGAAGATACAGGTTCTAATCCTGGCTCTGCCACTAACTTACCTAGTTATGTGACCTTAAACAAGTTTCCCTAACCATTGTGAACCTACTTTACTCATCTTCAAAATGTTGATACTATCTACCTACAAGAAGCTCCTAGTAGGTGGAAGGGACAATATTTAATGAGTCCCTACCATGTGCAAAGTCCTATGCTAATGGCCATCTACATTATCTCAAAAGAGAAAATATGAATCTCTGAAAGGTTATCAATTACCTAAAGGTCATACTAAGTGGTAAAACAAGGATCTAGGTCCAAATTTCTCTGGTTCTAAATGTTCTTCTTTCTCTACCTCTTTCTCTATTCCTTTCCTTCCTCACCATGTTCCTTCAAATCCCATTGGTATATTCTTAAAGTCATATTACAAATATTATGTGTTCTGTGAAACCATCTCTAATGCTTTTAGGTAGATTTATATGCTCTTATCTCTAAGTTCATATTATGCTAACATAATAACATTATACTTTAGTTACTTGTATATCATAAATGTTTTCAGAGAAGAGACCATGTTTTTCCATTGTTATATGCCCAAGATTGACTGGACATTAATTAGTATTCTGTAAGTGCTAGATGAGAATTTTGTTAAATGAGTAAATGAACTTCCTCTATCCAGTATTTTCATAAATTTGATTCAAATAACTAATTTTTGTTTAGTGTTTATATGTAGTTTTACATTTTATATATAAACAACCAATAGTTAAGGCCTCAGCCACAATTGTTCATATGCTTTAGGTTGCTAAGATAGTATAATGAACATACAACATGGGTCTTTATCAAATCATAAAGATCTGGTTTCAGATAACTATATCTAAGATTATTTTTTAAAACAGCTAATAATTACCTAAAAGGGAATATATCAAATATGAGGTATGGGGAAGTGGTCCAGGTTTATTTTGAATTTAATATTCTATTTATAATTTTCTATATGGTAACTTCAGAGAACAAATATATTGCTAGTAAACAGCAACTACTTAGCTTAGAGAATTTGACATATTATTTATTGTAATGTTACCCTGCTCCAGAGCATTATAATTAATAGTAGAAACAAAACCCAGTTGCAAATTAATGGCCTATAGCACATCAGTGGGCTAGGAGACTAAAACAGAGCTGAAGATCTCCTTTACTTTGACATAAAGATGAGTAGTATTTACTGGATACTCAAATCAAGAAGAAATACAAAATACTTTGAAATTGTGTAATATATAATCTAAATCCTTCATCTAAGACAACAGCTTGCCAAAATATTAATCATTAGGAACTGAAAGATTTATTTGGTTAATACCGCTTCCTTCTATGTGTACTATGTGTTTTCCTGAAGGAAATCTGAAATCTATTATTAGCTTTACCTAGTCAACTCTTGCTTATCAGAGTTAATAAAAAGAACACAGACATCTGTGCCAATATAAAAAACACAGACATACAATAGACCTGTTTTAGATCGAAAAGGGTAGATAATAGAAAAATTACATCTTTGGCTCTGGAAGAAATGTTGATTCTTTGCAGCAGATTTGCCTTTCACTATATTAGTTTTCTTTTCTTTTTTTTTTAATATTAGTTTTTCTAAGTAAGAAGAACTATGCTATGGAAAACCTGTATACACACACAAGTAAGAGTTCCCTCTAGATCCTGTGAACTGCTTGCCAGAGGTTAGAATTCTGTCGGAGGTACTCATTCTGCACATTGGATTCTGATCATCACTAATATGTTGAAAGTTCTAATTCTCAAGCCTCGAGGTCCTAATACAATATTCTCGACCTCACACATGGCTAATAAATAAACGAGGACAAGCAGATATGAAGAAAAATTCAGCTTTGTGAAAGGGAAGAGAGAGTCATGCTATGCCTGCTTTGACTTTGTGAAAGAAGAGGGGTCACTACAGTTATTACTGTTATTTTTTAAATGAAGACTTGGACATTGGTCTACTAAAATAAAAAGGTGAAGGAAATTATAAATTAGTGCATGTTGTCAGATACATTGCTTTCTAGAGGGATATTAATGATCTTGACAGTGCTGGGTCAACTACTTTGTAATTTATATAAGAAAACTGAATAGCCTCTCAATGTAAATAACTGCTATCTTTTCATCTGTGAAATCAGATCAATTATGTAACAAAAATTTACATGAAAAATGACATTTCTGTCTGAGGCATTTTATAAAATGAGTAATGAAAGGTAAGCTCCATGGCTTAGAAGAAAGCAATGTAGTTAAAAGAAAAGCTGGTCTAGTCTTATTACATAGATAGAAATAAGGTACATAGTACCTTATTCTTTTTTTTTTTTTTTTTTTTTCATAGTACCTTATTCTAAGTAGTAGAACTCCAACAAAGCAAATCTTCAGTTGCTAAATCCTTTACCATTTGCTGAGCATCGACTGTAAGTCAGTCACTATGTTAGGGACTGGAGATACATACATCTTATTTGAGACATGATCCCTGCATTTAGGGAGTCCACAGACATCTAAACAAATACTTCTATATAAAATATCTAACAGCAGAGGTGTGTGAAGAATGTTAGGGGAGCATATGGATGAAAGAATTGTTGGAGTTAGGCTTCATAAAAGAGGTCACCTTTAGCCAAATTCCTCACAAGGGTTAAGGTTTACTAGGTAAATCAGATGGGAAGGCATGCCAAGGTGACAGAGTATTCTATGAATCAAGGACCCTGAGCTTTAAGAACACTACTTAGCAGTGCATGGTGTATTTGGGTAGAGGTAAATAAATAGAAAATTAGAGCCAGGTTATCAAGGACTTTGTTAGATATGCTAAGGCATTTAGACATTCATTTGCAGTGACAAGATATAAGATGTTCTTAAGCAGTGAAATTGCATGATCAGAGATATTCTTAAAAAATTAACTCTTAACTTTAAGCAAAAGCTAGATCTGGGAAGAAACATCAATAATTTAAAACTTCAGATTCATATAATCTTTAATATAGTCTCCTACCCTCTGGCTCATGCTGCAAGATTTCACTTTCAGAGCTTCATCTTTACAACTTAATACGTATTAGAATAAAAGCTGTTGTTTGGGGGGGAAATTGTATTTCAGATAATGTATGAGTGCATTGACTGAGCCGGGCTTGGGGATGTGGAGTAAAAGAGAAAATTTTCAAAAGAGAAAAATTTCACTCTCAACCATGTCCATAATCTTAATGAGAGCCAAGGATGAGTACTGATGGGGGTTCCTTTGGGGCCAGAGAAGATGGAAACAGTCAATCTTCTTTTCTCCCAAATCATGGGAACATTGGACATGGTATTCATTTTCTGCCTCTGAATAACAAATCATGAAAAACAGTGGCTTACAACAACATGCATCTTTTATCTCATAGTTTATGAATCGAGAGTTTAAGCACGTCCTAAAATTTAAGCACGTCCTAATCGGTCCTCTGAGAATGGTCTCAGCAGGTTGCAATTCAGGTGTTGGCCAGGGCTGCATACATACTCAAAGGGGGGCAGGAATCATGGGGTCATCTTAGAATTATGCCTAATAATTCTGCTGAATAACTTAATTCAATGCCACGAATTAAGTACAAAAGTTGAAATTATTAGAGCCTAGAGCCAGGAAGGTAGAGAAAAACTGGTCCAGCAAGTAGATAATAAGTTACCTGGGAGAATATATGGAACAAGTTCCATCATGGGCTTGCTCACTTATGTCATGATGAGTAAAAGAGAAGCCTGCATTTAAAGGGCTAGGGCCCAGGTAGCCCCCACACAAGTCACCATCCCAAAATAAAAAATGTGTAGAGAAAAAAAGGGAAAAATGTTCTCCCAAACAAGATTGTAGAGATAGACGTGAATTCAGAAAAAGTTCTAGCAGTTTGGGAATGGTTTTCAATTGAAGATAGAGAGGGGATTTGTTCATAGCACAACCTGGAAAGAACTTTTTCCTTCCATTAAAAAAAAATTACAGTTACCTTTTCTTCTATCATGTCACATTTAATTATAATGATCAGACATATGTATATCATACAAATATAAGTGATAGCAGGGAAGTTTTAATACAATGATTGATTTTTAATAAAATTCAAGAAATATAAATAGTCTGATAGAGAAAATCTATCAAGCAAACTAAAGTAGATAAGATAATTAGAGAGAAGATATACACAGCCTGAATCTGAATCACAAAGTAAACTCCAGCTAACAAAGCAGTTGTATTTTCACAAAAATTAACAGGAGGTAAAAGCAAGAGAAAATTAAGTTGATAAAAGATCAATTTCTTTAAAAAAAGATTTTCAACATAAAAACTCTCTGGAACAGTTGCTCTCATGCTTTTATTATAATTTTGGATAGATGAACACTTGTAGAAGTCTGGGTTTCCCCAGCAGTAACACAACTCCAGCTTTTGCTTCCCTCATACCCTGGAACAGGTAAAACAGAACAAACAGAAATTCCAACTCTGCTCATCAGCATATTGACCTGCTAGTTCCAAGCAACTTTATAGATTTAAGATTCTGATTGCCTAGCTGGATTCCTAGCACCTGGCTGCTCTGCATTTGTACTGAATTCTTAGAGTCTGGGCTCTTTTTGTTGCCTAAACCTATGATAATAACAGCAATACAAATAATAATAATGGTCATGGTTATCAAAAATTTATGAAGCTATGGTAATTAAGCATGTGTCACATTTATGCATTTTTCATTTAGTGACTGGCTCAATGTAATAGGGATAGTATTTTTCAAAGAAGATATTGATATATTTCCATTCTTAAATTTGGTTCATTGGGAACCCCCCTTCCCCCAGGCCTAGACTAGAGACTTAAAGCCCAGAAGAGGAATGACATACAAGTGTCAGAAATTTTAAGAAGGAAAAGACTGAATGAGATAGGGAGTATAGAAAAACAGTTCTAAATGTGTATCCTAAACTTTTCTTTCCAAGCTTTATCTGGAAAGCCTATAATATAATAGGTATTGAGAGAACATAAGGTAGAGGGACCTGGGCTCCAAATCCCATCTATATTCTGGGCATGGCCACTTCTGAGTAAACTTGGTAGTTCTGCAATATATGAACTGGCAAAGTCTTGATAAATTTTTATGAGACCTGCTTATTGTCCTTATGAATAAGACCCAGAATTTCCTGTGGCCTCCAAAAGGAGGCCTCCGGGGCATCTGGGCCAAAAGTCAAGTAGGCTGCCATGGGGCCAGCTTGGCAAGGAAAGAGGTGACTGCAACATAGGCCAGAGTGAACAAATAGCAGATGTTTACTGTGTAGTGGGTCCACCTTACCAGTGGGAGATGAGCTGAGGTGAGCAGTCAAAAAGAGCTGGACCTGGTGGTAATGATCTTGATTTAAATATATTACCCACAAGCTGTGGGTAATACCCACAAGGTACACTGGGAGGGATACGCACACCCTACTAACCCTTCTATGTTGCCCTCAGGGCCCACATACCATTTGTCAGAAATTTGGACAAAAAGATAATTTAAACTTTCCCCACTCTCCTAGTCTTTGCCCTCACTGATCCCTCAACAGGGATGACTTTACTTCTAGTTCATAGAGAAAATAAGAGCCATCAGACAATAAAATGCAAATTAGATAATTTCTCCTTGGTTACCAGCCTATCAGTGACTTGTCATTCCTCCTAGGTCTCTTTTGGTCTTAGGATAAAGACCAAAATTCTGAACATATCTTCCAATGTTCATAACTGCATGATTGGCCTTTTACTTCCCTTGTGGATTCAGCTCCTGCCATTTCTCCCCTTTCTCTGGAATCTGTGGTTTCATGTTAATTTCTGCTACAGGGATTTTTTTTTATTCAATGTTCTTGTCTTCCTGTAGAGTATAATCTTCCCACACATCGTTCTCACTAGCCATTAACTTCCTCCATATCAGCTCACCCTAAATCTCACCATGGAGCTTAATGATCACCTCAGCAGCCTGGCTTTGGTCTTCATGCCAACTAGATTCCAAACACCCACTCAGCTACCGATGTCCAGTAACTGCTAGAATACATTGCCTCAGCTTCAGGAGAACTATTTTCAGTCTGTGTGAACTAATTAAAAGGAAGACCTTCATTTGTCTTTCTGGCAATCCCCAAGCAGCGTGAAAGGTCCATGCCACCCTCTCTGTTCTAATTTTAGTTCTCCTCTAATGTTTCTTCCCCTTGCAGAAAAGCATCCTATGCTGCTAAGCACTTAAAAGCTTTTGTTTTTATTATGCCTTCCATTTGGGCAGAAGCACTTTTCCACTTTACTCTTTTTAGATATCTTCCCTCCCATCAGTTTTCTTCAGCAGGAGGTGATAGTTTGAAACTACTAGCAAAACTGTAGATCATTAATTATCTAGGGTAGTAACTTCCTTAGCACATCCCCAAAAGGGCTAGCCCACAAAATTCTTCATATGTAGAACTTTCTGGATACAATTTCTCACATAAAGTGGAAGTGTCTTTACAACTGGTGATTCTCAGCTTCCTTTCCCCCAGTAATTCACAACACACCTGTCCAGGATATGTTTATTGAGGAATTCAGATCTCATAGGTAATTCTTTTTGGGTAAGCACTCAATCTTTCTCAATCTTTTAAAACTGATATCCTTCACTTTTGATAAAAATAAAATTATCATGTAGCTTCCTCCCACCCTGCCCTATTCCACTGTCCCAACTATCTACTTGGGCTACCTACTTGGATATCCAATAGTGTTTCAAATTTAAATGTTCTAAACTGAGCTTCCTCATCTCATTTAATATAAAATCCATTCTTCCAATGATCAGAAGGGCTCAAAGTCCTTGAGTCACACATTTGGTTTCTTTCATTTTCTCCCATTCTATATCCAATCCATCAAAAAAAAAAAGAAGTTGCCTCTACTCTTAAAATAGTTGCAGAAGGAGCCCCTGAGTTGTACAGTCAATTAAGGGGCCAACTCTTGGTTTCAGCTCAAATTTTTCACTGTTTTATGATCTCAGATCTCAGAGTCTTGAGACCAAGCTGCGTATCAGACTCTATGCTCAGCATGGCGTCTGCTTGAGATTCTCTCTCACCCCTCTGCCCCTCCCACTTGAGTTCTCTCTATATATAATAAATAAATATATCTTTTTAAAAAACAGATGCAGAATTCTAGGGGTGCCTGGGTGGTTCAGTCTGTTAAGCATCTATTTTGGCTCAGGTCATGATCTCAAGATCATGAGATCCAGCCCTGCATGGGGCTCCATGTTGGGTATGGAGCCTGATTAAGATTCTCTCTCTTTCCCTTTTGCTTTGCCCCTCTCCCTTGCTCATGCTCTCTATCTCTCCCTCTGGAAAAAAAAAAAAAAAAGAAAAAAGAAAAAAAAGATGCAGAATTCTACCACCTCTCACTGCCTCTACCTTAAATAAGCCTGCTACCTGAGCAAAAAGAATACATTGGTAACCATTAGGGGTGCCCTCCAAACTGAAATATCTTATCAGATGGGCTCTCTGGTCATTCAAAAGTTTCATATGAGAGGGAGATACATGGTGGTCAAGAGGAAAACAAGTTCCCTGAAGGAGTAATCCTCCATGGATCACCACTCCCAGGGACCCCTGAGAAGCCAGGAACTATAAAAGAGGTCTTAGCATCTCAGTGAAGGTTGGAACAAAGTACAGAAGAGATAAACTTAGGTAAAGTTCACCTGTTTCATAATTTGTTAAATAAATGGAAAGGCTAATTTAAATCTTATGAATGGAGATCAATGTAGAAATAAACATGGTTCTTTATATCAAATATTTCTTCTGAAAATTTGCACTGATTTAACCACAGTATGTAAGCCTATATTGTGGAGGGAAAAGCTAACTTAGCTGTTCACCTTCATAGTTCTAATACTCTGTAATTACCAATAATTATAGTTGTTCCTGGTTTCTTGTGTATCTTCCCCTCTGAACTACCTCTTATCATTCAAACCTACTTCTTTAGCACCTGATTTCCAGCAATTCTTTGACCTGAATGGAATCTCTAACCCAATGATCCTTCTGATTTTTCACTGTTACTTGTTCCCTATTTGTCCTCTTTTTCCTATTTTTCCATCTTGAATTTTATGGTCAAACATTACTCTCATTCTCTTGTGTTCATATTTCCTTGCTCTTCAATACACTCACTTGACAAAAACACAATGTAAAATTCAACTCTCTGAAAACTATGCATTTGTTTTCCCCATCTGAACTGAGCTGGAGAAAAACAGAACCACATTGGCTAACCCAACTTTAAGTTCAGGAACATGAACCTTGAATAGTTTCTTAATGCTGCCAGACAATTAAATCATATCTCCCTTTTCCATTCACTGTCTCTTTCTTCTAAACAACTCTCTCATTCCTTCTTCTCTTTCCTCAACCTCCACATCTCCTCTGCCTTCCTTCATCTCAACTGATGCTGCTGCTTTCTCCTTAATAGAGAAAATAGAAATTATCATAACAGATATTCTTCAGGTTCCCATCACATGGATCCCTTTCCAGCATTTGTACCCACACTAGAAACATCTTTCTTGCCTGTTTCCCATGATCCTGTCCAAAGCCAATCTCTCCTCTTGATTAATAGAACCCATTCTCTCTTTCTCCTCCTTCATCACAGTTTTATAATTCTCCTTGGAAGGAATTTCTTTAAAAGGTAGTTTATATTTGTTTTAAGTCCTCTCCTCCCATTCTTTCTTATACCCATTATGTTGGGTTTTTGCCCTTTCAGTTTCAACCAAACTGCTCTTGCCAAGGACAGCAGTAATCTTCACATTGTTAAATCCACTAGTCAGTTCTGACTCAGTCCTCATTCTACTTAACTTGTTAGCTACATTTGACAGAGTTGATCATTCTTTCCCTCTTAATAACTTTCTTCATCTGAATTCAGAACACAACACTCATCAGAAGATTTTTCTTACGTAACAGGTTATTCCTTCTCAATCTCCTTTTCTGATATTGCCATTTATCCCCTCTTTCATTGAGCTCAGTTTTTGGTCCTCTATCTATACTCCATATCATCTATACAGTGATGATGTTCACATTTGTATCTTCAGACCTTCAGCTACTACTCAACACATCTATTCAAGTAGACTTCTCAAACTTAAAATGAACCCCTGGTATTTCTCCCTGTTCACCAAACCTGCTCTTCTGACAACCTCTCACATGTCAGTTCATAGTAAATCCATTATGACAGTTAATCAGAACAAAAGTCTTGAAGTTTTCCTTCTTCCTTTTTCTCATATACACTACATCCACTCCACCATGAAATCCTATTGGATCTACCTTAAAAATATGTCTAATCTCCATCCATTTCTCTATACCTCCACTGTTTCACCTTTGATCTGAGCTACCTTCATCTCTCATCTTAGTGCAATGCTATAATAACCTTCTAACTGGCCTTCTTTCTTCCAGTCTGTTTCCCTTCTTCAATCCACTCACAACACAATAGAGTGATCCTCATAAATAGAAGTTAGGTCATGTCATCCTTCTTCTCAAAGACCTGAATTTACTCCTCATTTCATTCTGAGTAAAAGCGAAATTCCTTATAATGGCCTATTAGATCCTACATGATCTATCTGCATTCCCTTTTTACTTACAAATATTCCATATTTCAGGGAATGGCAGTCTGATTTGATGAATATGCTTAAACCAAAAACTTCAGAGGCTTCCTTGAACTTTTCCTCTTTACTGTCATATATTCAATCAGTTATCATAACCTGTTGATTATTTCCTTGTATGTCTCAAATCCATTTACATCTTTCCATTGCTGATTACATTGTTTTTCCCCACCTCCCATTTTACCTCATCTCAAATCTATCGACAACATCTTAATACCAGAGTTATCTTTTTTCTATCGACTACATCTTAATACCATCGTTATCTTTTTAGTTAAATGCAAATCTATTCATATCATTCCGAAGTGTGGTCAACTCCACATATCTTTCCCTTTAACAACTTTTTTGATAATTCATAAATTGATATTTGGAATACATACAACAGTACCTTACAAGTAAGAAGTTTTAATATAATTCAGACTACTTTTGAAATGTCTCTGTCATCATAAATTCATTGGGTCACTTATTCAAAGTGTTTTAGAGTATATAATTCATTTTTGAGGGTATATTAGTCTTTGTTCTGTAAATAACATTTTGTCAATATTAATTATTTTGTGCATCTAATAATTTATAAAATGAACTGTAGATTTATCTAATAATTTAGATTATATTTTTAATTTAAGAAAAGGTCAGCTACCTGTCAGTACAGACTTATGTAAATATCTAGGCTATTTCCATCTTAAAATTACTGTGCATTTCAAATAACAATATTAAATAAGAAAAATAATAATATTAAACAATAATGATAATAATATTAAAGAAGAATGTTATTTTCCATAGCCTACAAAATGCATTCACATAAATAAGCTCATTTATTACTACAAGTACTCAAAGAGTAGATATTATATCCCCTTTTCAGAGGAACAAATTAGAGATCAGAGAAGATAAATGATTTGATGAAAACTATTCAGCAAATCAGTAATAGAACTAACTCTAAAATTTTTGATGTAACATGGGGGTAACATATTACATCAGGAAACCATAGTAACATGCTGTTTGAAACCATTTCAGCCATTAAAAGGTCAGATTTTGGTTCTGTTCAAAGGTCAGATCTGAGAATACCAGCTTTGGAATGTATGGCAAATTACAATTTCTTCACACATTTTGGATGGTACCACTGAAGTCCTGAGAGCAGTAAAATGTGTGTGTTTCTATCATTTACCCCTAGTGGTCAGAGATATGGGACTAGACCTATTGCTTCTTTTACTCTTAATTTTTATATAAATAATTTTTATATAAATAAATAAAATTTCTACTTATCTCAAGGGACAAGTGAAAAAATTAAAAAATTAATCATCAAAAAGAAACCCACTTAGTGTACTAACTAAAATAAAGCTGATATTTTATTAAAGCAAACATCAGAGGATTTCTCATTCCTCCCATTTTAGAATTTTAAATCTGGAACTAGTCATTGAAATAAGTATTAATTGAGGAATAATTATATATGCAGAACATTTTCTGGGGCCCATATACCATTTTTATTCATAAATAATATCCCATTGTCTCCTCTCCTACTGAGTCTGGTGCATGGCAGACATACAATAAATGCTCGTACTCAATGAACTAATGCTAGGCTTCTTGAATATCATAATGACTACTACTACAGATACTAACATTTATTGAGCACTAACTCTGTGCCAGACACAGTGCTAATTACTTTACATGCATTACCATTCTATAAGGTAATATAATTAATTGTTAGTTTAATTCTATAGCTAAGAAAACAATAGCATAAAAAGATTAAGTCTCAGCTAGCTGATAAGTTCAGTCCCATAGTTAATAAACAAACTTTGATGGACTGACTTCAGTGCCTACAAAGTGTCAGGGATCCATCCATTCTACTTTACAGTTCTAGAAAGAGGAGAGAAGATAATAAGGAAACAAGGGAACAGTGTAATTTTACATAATAAATAAGGGTAGGGAAAAAGGAAAACAGAATAATTTGACAGAAGTGGAAAGAACAATGTTGAAACATGGTTTATCTTCTTTTTGTGTTTCCTTGTCTACAAATAACAATGACTAATTCATATATCAGTTATGAGTTTTAAATGAGTTAATATACATAAAATGCCTAAAACAGTATATGATATATAGTTTTAAAGTTTTTGCTTAAAACTTACTGATTATTAATATTTATGATTGTTCTTTTTGGTTCTTTGTTATTGTGGTTGTCATCATATTGAGGGCCTTACTGAAGATAAGGTGATCTGGGCAGGCCTCTACGAGAAAGTGTATTTGCACCAAAATCCAAATGACAGTCACATAAAAATTTGAACACAGAGATTCCAGGCAGCAGATTCCAGAGATTCCAAAAGACTCAGGACTAGAATGCCTAGGAAAAAAGGCCATTGTGGACCAGGATGCGTTTGCTCAAGTTTAGGCTAAAGAGCTGAGTAGTGGGATGCCTGGGTGGTTCAGTTATGATCCCAGGGTCCTGGGATCGAGTCCCACATTCAGCTCCCTTCTCAGGGGGGAGCCTGCTTCTCCCTTTCTTCCCTCTGCCTGTGACTCCCCCACTTGTGGATGCTCTCTCTCTCAAATAAATAAATAAAATCTTAAAAAAAAAATAAAAATAAAAAGAGCCAGTCAGAGCTAGGTTAGACTGAACTTCTTTGGGTTGAGTGAGGAGCTGGATTTTATTCAAAGTTCAGTGAGAAGCCACTGATTATTTTATGCATGATAATGACACACTTTGATTTGCATTTTATAAATATCACTCAGGTTGCCATGAAAAGGTCAGATAATAGCTTTGATACAATATCAATGTCACCACTTCCACTAATCATAATTTTTAAAATCTTAATTTTACTAGAGGAAAATTACTTTCTTTCTGTATTTTTGGAATGTTTGTATCAGTGCTCCTAAAAGTACAGTCAGAGTAATGGACTTAAGTATGGTGCATACATTTATATAATCATAGATGCACTCATTTTTGAACAAAGGTTACATGGAATACCCATATAAATGATACCTTCTGATTCTAAAATTCATAGTAATCATATTTACTGGGTTTAAAATCACATCTCTTTAAGGCAAAGTAGTAGCAAAGTTCACCTACTTTAAATTATATAAAGGGAGGAGATCCTTTAGGTCTCACTTCTCATATTTCAGTCATTTGGCTTTCCGGTTATTAGCTTCTTGCCCCCTTCTTGCAAATCTGATTGGCTGGAACCAGATATGAGTTACTAGTGGGTGTGGTTACTTTCCTTAATCTTCCCCTTACCCCCAGCACTATTTCCTCACACCTCTCCTCTCCGAGTTCATACTGGTTGGAGTAGATTGAAAGCCCACTTAGGTCATAGTGTCCAACTCAATCTTACCAGGTTGATATGGGTTCTGTAGCCTCAAAGCAGCTATTAATAAAGTTGTATATTGATGAGTTGATACTACTGTGTGGAGAGGGGTAAATAGCAGTGGAAGAAGAGCATTTCTAGGTCTCTGGTTACTTCACTACCATAATAGCATTAAATCATCATCTGTAACACGTTTAACACCTAAAAGACCATAAATATATTTAAAAAATTATATCCACACTCTGACAAAAATTATAATGCCCTACATTGCTATACATGTAGGTGAACAAAAACAGTGCAATTTATATGAAGATTCCTCTTAACCCCTCTGTATCTCATTAAGGCTTTAGGTTTAAAACTCCAAAAATATAGCTGCACAAAGTGAACTGCTTTACCTGTATGGCCAGTTCCCTCGTTCTTGACTTCTGTGGTTCCCACAGAAGAGGTGGGTGGACTGACAGGAGGGCTGGAAGTAAAGCTTGCACACCCTGCAGATGTGTTGATTTCGAAATATTCTTGGTTGTGATTCATTCGATGAAAATCCAGAGAAGACACAATAGATGTTCGTTGTTTAGGCTAAAATAAATTAGCATGATGAGAGTATTATGATCATGTTCATCTTCAGCCCAATCTCCCAATTGATTTAATATCAGTTATTTTATATCAATATTTAAGTGATTTTTTATCAGTTAATCTATCTGATTTTTATACTTAAAATATACTGTGCTTCACAAAGAGATACTAAAGAATCTCTTGATAAGTTAAATAATGAAAAAATATTTAACGAAAAAATATTTTGGCATAGTGGGTAAAATAACTTGGATTTTTTGTTAGGTTTCCCCAGAAGACTGTACAAATACAGTACACAGAATTTCTTTTAATAATCAATTCAGAAAGTTGCAATTCTAAGTCACCTTCATTTAACTAACATTTATTAAGCGTATGGCATTAAAAAAAAATATATGGCATTTGCCAGACCCTGAGGATAAAGAATCTAATAATAAAAGAGCTCTTACAATACTGAAGCATAATTAAGGCAGTTCTGTTTTTTGTTCTCTATATAGTCCAAGAAATTGATAGCTTTAGATATTGTCCCCAACTACCATATGCTGGAATTTGATAATCAGAATTAAGAAAAGTTATATAGAACATTTCCCATGACTCTTTAAGAATCTACACAGTATTTTTTGTGAATTTTGATTTCCTTTTTTAAGGATTTTAATTAATCCCTGAAGAGCAAGAAAAGTCAATTTAAACATAAAAGTTAAAATTATGGAGCAATAGCAGATATAATCTATACCCTTCACCAGTAATGGATTGTTCCCTATAGCAGCTTTCTGGGGTTTTTTTCCCCATAGTTTTAATTATATACACTTTTCTTCCTGCCTAGCAGAGCTTCTAACATTGTCCTTTAAAATTGCAGTCTTTTTGACTCTCAGAATTGTGTGCATTTCCCAAGAATCAATCCAAGTTCTTATTTTTACTCATATTACTGTAATATTAACAATCCACTATAATAATTAACAAGAGATTAACTTTAATTTATCTGCAATAAAATTTACTATACTTTGCTATCTCCAAAGTATAGTAAACTCTTGGTTTACTGACATTTTCACTGCCCTCAAATACTTAATAATTTAACCACTGTACTCCATAGATTATTTTTCTGCAAAATATTCAGGCTCTCCTCTTTCTTCCAGCTCAGCATGTTTGTTTTTTTTAAAGTAGATATCATTTAGTCTATAATCTAAAATATACAATGATAATGAAAAGGTCTCTTTATTTTTTATATAAAGAGTGCCAGTTATCACACCATGCTTTATTATTTCACTATTAAAATATTCTTATGAAAGAGGTTTAGAGGCATTGTTATATAAGCAAGTCACTTATTATATGACATATCAACTCAATAGCAGAATTCAAATTAGTTCTCACATAGGACTTGGTGACTTTGAAGTATGGAAGATTGAGGTGCAATGTCAGGCTTACTTTCTCATCAAATGTCTATCCTTGGGGCTAATGAATGTCAATTTCACATTTATGTTTTTTCTACTAGATGATATAATAATAAATAAAAGGCATGAAATATGGCACTGGCTCCAATGGAAACACAGTTATGTCCATCATCTTTGGTTTTTTTTAATTGTATTATGATTTTGTTTCATGTTGTAAATAAGCAATGGACCAAATTTGTATAATGTTCTTTCTCATAAACTTTATAAAGATCAAGCCAACTGATACATATGACGCCTTTACTTCTGTTTCTTTTCTTATGAACAATTATTTTAATAAGTTGGATGTGAAGGTAAATAAAATTTTATAAATAAATAGGAATTAGAAAAAAATCTCTAGACACAAAGTAATTTCTTTGTGCTTAGAGTTTAGTCCTAAAGATACATTTTTTTGGTGTTTAATTTTACTTTTCTGATTTTTAACTTAAATTAATTTTTAAATTTAATTTTCAATTTAATTTTTTTGTTATGTTCAGTTAGCCAACATATAGTGCGTCATTATTTTTTGATGTAGAGTTCAATGATTCATTAGTTGCATATAAAACCCAATGCTCATCACAACACATGCCCTCCTTAATACCCATCACCCGGTTACCCCATCACCTCAAATCCCTTCTTCTATAAACTTCATTTACTTCTGTTTCTTTTTTTTTAAGATTTTATTTATTTATTAGAGAGTGCAGAGAGAGAGAGAGAGCAAGAGAGAGCGCATGAGTGGGGGGAGGGGCAGAGGGAGAAGGAGAAGCAGATTCCCTGCTGAGCAGGGAGTCCTATGAAGGACTTGATCCCAGGACCCTAGGATTATGACCCAAGCAGAAGGCAGACATTTAACTGAGCCACCCAGGTGCCCCTACCTCTGTTTCTTAAACACATGTTTCTGACTACTCAAATTTCTAATTATATTGAAATCAAAATTTGTTATGCAACATGATTGCATGATTTTCATGATTTCATGAAAGCAAACAGGTTATTTTTTGTTGATGTATTGATTAATTCTAAAAATATTTGTGTAGTTTATACTAAATTGCAGATACCTTGGTAAGCAGTGTGGTAGGAATAAGACTAATAAGACATTGTCCTTGTTCTTCAGATTATTATAGACTTGAAGTGAGAGAAGGGATGGTGCATGAAGGAAGAAACAAGCTATCCAAGGGTTATGCATTAGTGCAGTATTATACAGTGATAGAGCTATGATAAGGGGAGGCACAATATATAAAATGTAAACCTCTATTTTAGGGAGGGGATCAGGAAAGGATTCCATAAGCAGGTGATTGATGGCTGAGTTGAATCTCAGTGAAGCAGATAGTAGGCAGACAAAAGAGGATGAGGAAAAGAAAATAACAAACTGCAAATAGTTCATAATGGCTATAATGCAGAGAATATGAGGGAGTGGTTGTTTCAAGCCATGAGATATTACAGGTTGCAAGGTCTAAATCATAAAATGTTCTAATGCCATGTTAAGTATTTTGTCTTTAATGTGTATATTTTAAGAAACCCCGAATGATTTCCAAGCAAGAGGATTTCATGGTTGGATGTGCATTTTAATAAACTCATTTTAGCAGTTTAGAGAATGGATTCGTCAAGGCTGGATTAAAGGAAGGGAGACCAATTAGGAAGATGTTAAAGAGTTCCAGTCAAGACACAGTGAGGTCCTGAGGTAAAGCAGTGGCAGCAGGGTTGGAGATAGCAGATATTTTTAGGAGATGCTAGTAAGGTCAGCTCTTTAGGTCTTGGAATCTGATTGGACAAGAAGCTTGATCTTAAGAAGTCTAGGTGACTCACAGATTTTTCTTGGGTAGATGCCAGAGGATAGGTTTTTGTTTTGTTTTGTTTTGGTTTGGTTTGGTTTTGGTGAAAGACAGAAATGTATGTATTCTTATACCAGAAGTATACAAAATGTACGCTCATTTACTCCTGGGATTCACTATAGACTGCTTAATACATGGTCATGCAAATCTATGTGATACTTCCCTTTCTTTCTTTGAGCGGAATGCTATGATCTCAGTGTAACATGGCTTCAAATAAAATAAATGGAGGAAGGGAGATAGGCTAATGGAAACCCAAATAGAAGAAACCATGGATCAGTGATCATCTAATCATATTCTTATTTGCTTCTTCAGAACTGTCTGTTTATCATTTACCCAGGAACATTGATGGGGGAGTTATTGCCCAAAGTTCTATGAGTATCTGAGATGATGAAGAATGAGAATCATTACATGTTAGTCATTCTTTAAGAAAGGGATCAGAAAACTATGTCCTGTGGCATATCTGTGGCCCACATCTGACCTGCCTCTAATTTCTGAAAATAAAAGTTTTACTGGGACACAGGTAGGTCCATTCATTTATTTATTATCTATGGCTGTTCTCATGTTAGAGTGGCAGGGTTGAGAAGTTGTGACAGAGGCCATTGTATTCACAACCATTTAAATATTTACTGTCTTATCCTTTAGAGAAAACATTCATTGACAAAACCCTGTTCTAAGGTATCATTTTGCACATCATTTTTGTGCTTAATGAAATCATAAATATACGTTCTCATTTATTTCCAGCCTATGTGCATTTAGATTGGGGGGCATGTAAGTAATCCTGACCAAATGACAGTTAGTCAGTCTCTATGCCACTCCTACTCTTCAAAAGATGTAGTTGTAAGATGAATGAGGGTCATTTTACCACACTGGGCTTTATGAGAAGTTGAATTAAGCCTCTTTTATGTTAAACTGCTGATATTCTGGGTTTGTCTGTTGTGGCAGCTAGCATTATATACCCTAACTAGCACAATGCAGTGGTTTAGAGGGGTTAAAGGATTTACTCAAGATTACATAAGTAGTTAGCAGAGGGGCTTGGATTAAAAGGAAAGTTTACATGTTCAAATCTAGAGACAAGTGGATGGTGCCTCAAAGCACAAAGGACAGAGGTGGGATTTTTAAAAAAAGGATCTATATGGAAAAATGAAATAAAAACAAAAGGAAAAAGAATAAAGAGATGGCAACAATATTAAAATGGAGATTAAGGAAGATGAGTCTGTAATATTTGCTCAAACTTTGATTTTAATGCATTCCATTTTTCTAAATATTATAATGGAATCTTGCTAAGCCATAGAGTATAAGAAAGAATGTGTTTTCACAAATTCACTGAAATTACATATAAAATTTGCCAAATTTCAATGTGTAAAATGAGTCGCACTTATGTATACTTTGGCTACACTAAAACATCTCCCTCCCCTGTGGCCCAACACTCACATGTCTCTATTTTCTAAAGGACTTTCTCCCACACATATTTACTTAACAAAGTCAGCACACTATAGATCATGGGCCAAATCCAGGCTTTAAATCTTGGGGACCTAAGGATGGTTTTCACATTTTTTAATGGCTAAAAAAAATAAATAAATAAAAAATAACATTAGTAATAGATGAAAATTATACGAGTCTCAAACTTTAGTTTCCATAAATAAAGTTTTACTGGAACCTATACACACCCATTTATTTATATGTGGTCTATAGCTGTTTCCAGAGTTGAGTTGAGTGGTTATAATAGAGACCGTATGACCCTGAATTATTTTATTCTCTAGTCTTTTACAGAAAAAAAAAAAAAACACCCTATTGATTAATTAGGAAATGTCTCTGAGGGGCAAAAATGAAACAGCTAGGTGAATAACTGAAATAGCCAAAAGCATTTCCATAGAGTAGCTGGAACCAGGGGCAACATAAAAATGTGGGGCAATTCGTCCTAAAAGGAGGGGAAAAAACATTTTCCTGTCTTCCATGTTAGCATCTTACTCCCTTGGACATGGGGACACTCATAGGGTGAGAGCACATTCACAGTCACACAGGTGCTCTGCCCTGAAAACCCATGCACCAAACCTTCATCCTTCCCATACTCAGGGTTTCATGGCTTCATCAATAGTTGCTGGCTTGGCCAGAAGCACCATAATTGGGGGAGCAAATGGCCAAGAAACCCACCCAGGAAGATGAGAAGATGTAGGTGGTGGAAACACAGATGAACTCAGGCTATGTTTTTTCACAGGCCTCACTTACAAAACACAAACTGATTTTTATCTAATTGGTAAGAATTTTAGACAGCAACCCAAAAGCGTTAAACCCCAGGCATGGGGCTCTTTGTGTGGGGCCCAATGAGACTGCATTAGTTCCACATCCACAAAGCCAGTGTCATATTAGTCCCTTGAAGGGACTAATGTGTAAATTTACTGGTAAAACCTAAGGGATGGCATACATTTTCTATACATATTGTGGTTTCTCTTAATCAATCAGAACCTATTATTTTAAGAATTATCTTTATGTTCTGTAAAGATATAAGTGAAATACATTCCGATGCAACTTTAAAAATTTCATGCCATTTCTGCAAACCAGTTTGATTTGATTCACATATGAATAAAATGAGAACACATAATTCCTGACTGGGATGAGATTTAGGTAACATGTGCATTTACATCCAAATATTCTCTGGATTGCAATCTAAGTTTCAAATATCCACTTTTATGTTTCCTCTTCTATTATTTTCAAGTTATTTAAACTTCTGGACATTTTAAAAATCCACTTACTTAGAATTAAGTGGATTTTAAATAATTTGAATTAACTTAATTATAAAGGGACTTCATCAAGCTCCTAATAAAATGTCAAACAGAACTAGAGGGATGCTCTGGTGTCAGTTCAAAGAAAAAGTAGTGCTAGCAAAAGTCAGGGTGATATTAAATCTCCAAGCAAAAGCAGCCTTCAAAATGAATTCCCAAAGACAGTTGAATGTCAGAAAATTAGCTAGTGACATCAATAGGAATATGTGGAAATGACGGACTCTCCAGACACTAGCCCATTGATAAATTATATCAATATGAAGCAAAGTCCTGTCAAGCCAGTGGATATAAAATAAATGCCTTCTTAAATACTTTTTAAAAATGAAGATAAGGTAGATGATAAAAATGGAAAGTTAGATCAGCAGTATTTTCTTTCAGAACTTTAATCCACCTGGAGTATTTTGTGTATATGGTGAAAAAATTTAGTTCTAAGCATTTTTTCCCCAAAATAATATCTACTGTCCAATACCATCATTCTCTCACTGATTTGCAATGTCACCTTTATCATACACTAAATTTCCAAATATACACTGCATTTACATTTTTGGACTGAACTATGTTCCTGTTGATCTACTTGTCTATTCCTATGCCAATACCATACTCTCTTAATTACCTTATGGCTCCTCCTCCTACTTCTAGAGCTCCTAGTCAACAGACATTGGATCTCTTTGATCCTCCTTGTTTTATATTCTGGTAGTATTCTACAGTTTGGTATTCTAAAGCACTTTCATCAATTTGTTAAAAAAAAAATACTACTGAGCATCAACCATGTGTTAGACACTGCTCTAGGTTCTGGAGATATATCAGTGAACAAATAAGAAAACTTTGTCATTTTATCATGACTTTAGGTGTAATGATTGTATTTTTTATTTTCAATGACTTTTCTTGTTTTCCAAGTATTCCATTTTAAAAAGAACCTGTTCTTAACGTTAGAAGTTAATACCCCCTCAAATCTTAGGATATTGATTACAATCTTTTTCTGTCTTTAATTCTGTTTTCTCAAAGATCATTTACTTTGTTCATTAATCTTGCTTCCTCTCTTTTTAATTGTTCATTCTCCTCAAATGTCTGGTGTTTTAGTCAACCATTTTTAATTACCTAGGACACTTCCCATTTCTCTTACTTGCTCCAATTCCCATGTAGGAGCTTCAGAGACTCTTCCCCTTACTGAGATTGTTATTATCATCTGGTAGGAAAACAAAGCCACGTTTAAGATGTTGAGGTTCTTTAGTTGCCCTAACTAGTCTCTGTCTAAATCCAATGCCATTTGTTACACCTTTTAGAAGTTCCCAAATGCTTCTGAGTAGCCCTCAATGTTCATCACTGCTATGGATTTATCCTTTTTTTAATATTTATTTTACAATTTTAATTGTATGTACAGAGGGAGAGGATGTGAAAAGTTGGGATCAATTTACCTTCTTGAGTTAGAATTCTCATGCTTCTGTGCCTTGATCACTTTTTAAAAAGTATAAAGAAAGGATCTGAAGGAATCCAGATGACAATTCAGTAGGGGTAGAAATGGTTAAACTTTTTATTATAGATATCTTACAAATTGAAAACAATTTCTATTTTTTTTTCTTTTCAATGAAAGGAAAAAAATTTAAATGAGGTACTTTTTTTCATGAATATAATAGTCAATGTGATTAAGACTTATTTAAAAGATGTAGAACTTCCTATGATTGGGTAAGAAAAATACCATTCCTTTGTTGTATGTAGAGTTATGGCCAAACACAGAAAATAAAGTATGACCATTACAAGAAAGTTAAAGGGGGAGTTAGTAAATATCAGATGCTTAAGAGGAGTAGACCCTCTTCTAGGAACTTGAGATTTGTAATCTCATTTAAGCCTAGAACATTGGTATAGACGTAGCTATTACACTTTCCATTTTACAATATACCTGAGATTTAGAGATAGTCTCACACTTACGTGGGAGAGTTGAAGTTAAAACACAATCCTGAAATTTCAATTGATTGCATTTTCCCATCACACTACAGGTAAAGCAAAAAGAAGCATAAAGTTACAGGTGAAGTCAAGAACCTAATAGCTCTTGAATTTCTCATCTTTACATCAATGAGCATTTTCCTATTCTCAGTCCATTGGTAGCACTGATTTTTTTTTAAACAATCATCATTTTAAGGAATATTGAAGAAAATTCAATGGGTAGAAAATAGGAACAAGTAGAACACATAGGAACAAATAGAATCTAATTCTCCTATATATTAAACTCTTACAGTTACTAGGTGTTTAATTAAAAGAAAGGCAGAAATTTTTAAAAATCTATTTTCTGCTTTTATCTCTTCAATTTGTATCATTTTTATATGGAGATATTAGCCAAAAGATTAACACATGAATTCATCTTCTATTAAAAGACACAAAATTATAAAACTTTTAGTATATTCTTAGTAGTTGGCATATATAGGAATGAATATAAAGCTTTTAAAATGGAAAATCCATATTTCTCCATATGAAATAGTTTCTTCATATAAGTTATTCAAATATGAACTGAAAAGACTACATATAGCTTTATTTGATAAAAGTGTTAAGTAGTTCAGGAAGAACTGGACAGCCTTTGACTTTCAAACTATGAGTTTGTTCTTATAAACACTTCTCCAAACATTAAAATACTCATGACTATCTTAGAAAATAGTATTTTTTAAATTAGACATTTCAAATATTTATGCATTAATATTTCAAAGATGCTCAAGCCAAATGCAAATGTGTGTAAAATTTAAAAACCAGCTTTATTTCCCACATTTAAGTTCTTTTAAAAAAAATTAAATGATTTGTTTCACTTTAGGAGAAGCAGGAAGTAATTATACAAAGGATTACAGAAGTTATGTTCTGAGCAGCCAAAGTAGGAAGCTCATATCACTGTATGGGTGAAAGAAAGAAATTTTTACAAATAAAGGGACATATTATCTTTTTTAAATGGCATAATATTTTTAATTACTTTTTTTTGTTTGGAAATAATTGTTGATTCCCATGCAGCTATAAAAATAATACAGAGAGATCTCATGTGCTCTTTTTATAGTTTTCTGCAATGGTATAATATCATGCAAACCTACAGTACAACATCACAACCAAGATAATTGACTTTGATACAGCCAAGGAACAACAGTTCCACCCCAGAGGGACCCCCTCATTGTTTCATTGCCCCTTCTATAGCTACACCTACTTCTCTCCTGCCCTGACTTCTTCCTTAACTCTTGTCAATCACTAATCTATTCCCTTATTTCTATAATTTGTCATGTCAAAAATTATATATAAGCAGATGTATGATAAATAGAATCATACAGTATATAATCTTTTGGAATTGGCTTTTCTCAGCATAATTCTCTGGAGATTAATCCAAGCTGGTTTGTGTATCAGTATTTTGTTCCTTTTCATGCTGGGTAATATTCAGTTGTATGAAGGTAGCACAGTTTTTTTTTTTTTTAACTATTCACCCACTAAAGGAATCCTGTTGTCTCCATTTCTTGGCTTATGAATAATGCTGCTGTAAATATTTGTGTACAGAGTTTTCATTTAGTTGGGATAAATTCTCAGGTGTTCAAATGCTGGGTGATATGAGAGTAAAGTCTTTTAAGTTTTAAGAAACTGCCAACTATTTTCTGATTTGCTGTAACATTTTACATTTCTACCAGCAATATATGAGCTTCTCCATGTCCTTGTTAGCATTTGAAGTCATCATTACTTTTTATTTTAGCCATTCTGATAGATATGTAGTGGTATCTCATTGCAGCTTTCATTTGCATTTTCCTAATTGTTAATCATGTCAAAAATCTTTTCATGTGCTTATTTGCCATTTGTATATTCTCTTCAAGGAAATGCTTCTTCATGCCTTTTGCCCATTTTCTTTTCTTTTCTTTTTCTTTTTTCTTTTTCTCTTTCTTTCTTTCATTCTTTTTCTGTTAAGTTATGTTAGACACCATACATTACATCATTAGTTTTTGATGTAGTTTTCCAAAATTAATTGTTTACATGTAACACCTAGTGCTCCATGCAATACATGCCCTCCTTAATACCCATCACTGGGCCAACCCATTCCCCAACCCCCCTCCCTTCTAAAACCCTCAGTTTGTTTCTCAGAGTCCATAGTTTCTCATGTTTCATCTCTCCCCCTCTGTTATCCCCTCCCTTCATTTTTCCTTCCTTCTCCTAATGTCCTCCATGCTATTCCTTATGTTCCACAAGTAAGTGAAACCATATGATAATTGATTTTTCTCTGCTTGACTTATTTCCCTCAGCATAATCTCCTCCAGTCCCATATTTGCTGATGCAAAAGTTGGGTATTCATCATTTCTGGTGGGTGAGTAATATTCCATTTTATATATGGACCACATCTTCTTTATCCATTCATTTATCGAAGGGCATCTCGGCTTTTTCCATAGTTTGGCAATTGTGGAAATTGCTGCTATAAACATTGGGGTGCATATGGCCCTTCTTTTCACTACATCTGTATCTTTGGGGTAAATATCCAGTAGTGCAATTGCAAGGTCACAGGGTAGCTCTATTTTTAATTTTTTGAGGAACCTCCACACTGCTAAAGTGGCTCCACCCACTTGAATTCCCACTAACAGTGTAAGAGGGCTCCCCTTTCCCCACATCCTCTCCAACATTTGTTCTTTCTTGCCTTGTTAATTTTTGCCATTCTAACTGGTGTAAGGTGGTATCTCAGTGTGGCTTTGATTTGAATTTCCCTGATGGCTAATGATGATGAACATTTTTCATGTCTCTGTTAGCCATTTGTATGTCTTCATTGGAGAAGTGTCTGTTCATGTCTTCTGCCCATTTTTTTACTTGATTACCTGTTTTTTTGGGTGTTGAGTTTGAGAAGTTTTTTTTTTTTTTAATAGATCTTGGATATCAGCTCTTTGTCTGCAGTGACATTTGCAAATATCTTCTCCCATTCTGTGGGTTACCTCTTAGTTTTTTGACTGTTTCCTTTGCTGTGCAGAGCTTTTTATCTTGATGAAGTCCTAAAAGTTCACTTTCACTTCTGTCTCCCTTGTCTTTGGAGATGTGTTTTGAAAGAAGTTGCTATGGCCAATGTCAAAGAGGTTACTGCCTGTGTCCTCTTCTAGGATTTTGATGGATTCCTGTCTCACATTAAGGTCTTTCATCCATTTTGAGTTTATCTCTGTGTACAGTGTAAGAGAATGATCGAGTTTCATTCCTTTGTATATAGCTGTCCAATTTTCCCAAAACCATTTATTGAAGAGACTGTCTTTTTTCCATTGGATATTTTTTTTCCTGCTTTCTTGAATATTATTTGACCATAGAGTTAAGGGTCCATATCTGGGCTCTCTATTCTGCTCCATTGATCTGTGTGTCTGTTTTTGTGCCAGTACCATGCTGTCTTGGTGATCACAGCTTTGTAATAAAGCTTGAAATCTGTTCTTTACATGTTCTAGATATTCATTGTTTATCAGGTATGTAGCTGACAAATGTTTTCTTCAGTTTATACTCTTTATCTCTTAACAGAATTTTTCATAGCAAGCATTTTTAATTTTGATGAAATACAATTTATCAATTTTATATCAATTTATAAAATTCCCTTTTATAGATCATGGTTCAGGTGTCAAGTATAAGAACTCTTTGCCTAGCTCTAGATCCTAAAGATTTTATTCTATGCTTTTTTCTAAAAGTTTTATAGTTTTACATTTTACATTTAAGTCATTTATCCATTTGAGATAATTTTTGTAAAAGGTGTGAGAATTAGGCCAAATTTCAATTTTTTGCCTATGTATGTCTAATTGTTCCCATGCCATTTTTGAAAAGGCTATCTTTTTCCTCCATTGAATTGCTTTTGCACCTTCGTCAAACATCAGTTGAGTATATGAGTCTATTTCTGGGTTCTCTTTTCTGTTCCATTGATCTATATGTCTATTCCTCTGCTAATAATACCATAAAGTCTTGAATATTGTAACTGTAAATCTTAAAATTAGGTATATTAATTCTTCCCAATTAATTTTTTTCTTCCAAAATTGTTTTAATTATCCTACTTCCATTACATTTCCATATATATTCTAGAATAAACTTACATGTCTTCAAAAAATCTTGCTTGGATTTTATTGGCACAGCCCCTTTGGAAAATAGTATGAAGTTCTCCCAACTAGTTAAAAATAGAGGTACCATATGATATAGCAATTGCTCTACTGGGTATTCATCCAAAAGATACAAACATAGTGATTCAAAGGGGCACATGAACCCCGATGTTTATAGTGAAATTATCAACAATAGCTAAATTCTGGAAAGAGCTCAGATGTCCATCGGCAGTTGAATAGATAAAGATGTGGTGTATATATATGCAATGGAATATTACTCTGCCATCAAAAACAATGAAATCTTTCCATTTGCAACAACATGGATGGAACTGGAGGGTATTATGCTAAAAGAAATATGTCAGAGAAAGACAAATGCTATACAATTTCACTCATGTGGAATTTAAGAAACAAAATAGATGAACATAGGTGAAGGGAAAGAAAAATAAAGTAAGATGAAAACATGAGAGGGAGCCAATCCATAAGAGAGCCAAACTCTTGGAAACAAACTGAGGGTTGCTGGAGAGGAGGTAGGTGGAGGGTGGGGGAGGGATAATTGTATGATAGGCATTAAGGAGGGCATTTGATGTAATGAGCACTGGGTATTATATGCAACTGTTTAATCACTAAATTCTACCTCTGAAATTAATAAAAAAATATGGGGAAAAATCTTGCTTGGAATTTGATAGGAATTATCTTAAACTCATATTATCAAGTCTTTTAACTCATGAAAACTGTCTTTTACATACTTTAAAAAAAATTTTCTCTCACCACTATTTTGCACTTTTCAGTATACATGTCCTTTACATGTTCTGTTAGATTCACATCTAAGTATTTCTTTTCATTTATAAGTGTGTGATTATAAGTGGTATTGTAATTTTAATTTCAGTGTCTACATGTTCATTGCTATTTCATAGAAATATAGTTGCAGTTAAATGGGTGTGGGTATTAAGAAGGACACTTGCTATGATGAGCACTGCATATTGTATGTAAGTGATGAATCACAAAATTCTACTATTGAAACTAATATTACAATATATGTTAACTAACTGGAATTTAAGTGAAAACTTAAAAATGAAAAAAAAATAGAAGTACAATGCTTTTTTAATGTTTATTTTGCATCCTGTGACCTTGTTGAATTTACTATTTATATATATATAAATATGCTATTTATATTTATATATAAATATATATATGATCTATATTATATTGATATATATCTATATATATTATTTATTATATATAATTATATATATAACATATATGTTATATATTATATATAATTATATTATATGTATATTATATTATATATTATATATTATATATATATTTAAATATATTTTTTGTTGTTTTATTGTGTATCTCTTGGGGTTTTCTACATGGACAATCATATCATCTATAAACAAAAACAGTTTTATTTCTTCCTTCTTATTCTTATTCTTCCGTCTTATTCTTATTATATATTATATTATATATATTTAATATATATAATATATATTTATATTATATATAATATTTAATATATATAATATATATTTATATTATATATATTTAATATATATAATATATTTAAATATTATATTATATATATTATTATATATAATTATATTGTTATATATATTATATATTTATATATATTTATATATTTTTTTGTTGTTTTATTGTGTATCTCTTGGGGTTTTCTACATGGACAATCATATCATCTATAAACAAAAACAGTTTTATTTCTTCCTTTCCAATCTGTGTAATTTTACTTCTTCTTCTTTTTTATTTCCTTATCGTACATGATAGAACTTCTGGCACTATCCTGAATAACAGTGGTGAAGAGATTAGACATCTTTATCATGTTTCCAATTTTAGGAGGAAAGGATTCAAATTTTCGCCATTAACTATAATTTTGGTTACAGATTTTTGTAGATGCTCTTTATGAAGTTAAGGAAGCTATCCTTTATTCCTATTCTAGAATAATTTCTTTTTTCTTTTTAATCATGAATGGATCTTGAATCTTGTTGAATTCTGTTTCTGCTTCAATTGATATGATCACTCCGTTTTTTTCTCTTTATTTTATTTCAAGCATTAAACCAGTCTATATCTCTGGTCATGGCATATAATTCTTTGAATATATTGTGAATTCTATTTACTAATATTTTGTTAAGGAATTTTGTGGCTAATTCATGAGTTGATATTGCTTTGTAGTTTTTGCTTTTAGTTGTTTTTTGGCTTTTTGTTTGGTTGTTTGATTGGTTTTGTACTGTCTAGTTCTGGTATCAGGGGAATACTAACTAACTTCATAAGATGAACTGGAAAATATTCCCTCCTCTTCTGTTTCAAAAAAAAATTTATTTATAATTGGACTTAACCTTTCTTTAAAGCTTAGAGATTTCTTTCTTGGGAAATTTTAAATTATGAATTAAATTGCCTTAATAGTTATAAGACAGCCCAGTGATGGGTATTAAGGAGGGCTTGTGTTACAATGAGCACTGGGTGTTATATGCAAATAATGAAGCACTGAACACTACATCAAAACTCAACACCCTAAGAACAAACAATCCAATCAAGAAATGGGTAGAGGACATGAACAGACATTTCTGCAAAGAAGACATCCAGATGGCCAACAGACAACATGAAAAAGTGCTCCACATCACTCAGCATCAGGGAAATACAAATCAAAACCACAATGAGATACCACCACACACCAGTCAGAATGGCTAAAAGTAACAAGTCAGGAAATGACAGATGCTGGTGAGGATGTGGAGAAAGGGGAACCCTCCTACACTGTTGGTGGGAATGCAAGATGGTGCAACCACTCTGGAAAACAGCATGGAGGTTCCTCAAAAAGTTGAAAATAGAGCTACCTTACAACCCAGCAATTACACTATTGGGTATTTACTCTAAAGATATCAATGTAGTGATCCAAAGGGGCATGTGCACCTGAATGTTTACATCAGCAATGTCCACAATAACCAAACTATGGACAGAAACTAAATGTCCATCAAGAGATGAATAGATAAAGAAGATGTGGTATTTATATACAATGGAATACTATGCAGTCATCAAAAGAAATGAAATCTTGCCATTTGCAATGACATGGATGGAACTAGAGAGTATTATGCTGAGTGAAATAAGTCAATCAGAGAAAGACAATTATCATATGATCTCCCTGATATGAGAAAGTTGAAAGGCAATGTTGGGGGTTTGGGGGGTAGGGAAAAAATAAATGAAACAAGATGACTTTGGGAGGGGGGCGCCTGGGTGGTTCAGCGGGTTAAAGCCTCTGCCTTTGGCTCAGGTCATGATCCCAGGGCTCTGGGATCAAGCCCCGCATCAGGCTCTCTGCTCAGTGGGGAGCCTGTTTCCTCCTCTCTCTCTACCTGGTTCTCTGTGATCTCTGTCTGTCAAATAAATAAATAAAATCTCAAAAAAAAAAAAAAAAGATGGGATTGGGAGGGAGACAAACCATAAGAGACTCTTATTCTCACAAAACAAACTGAGGGTTGACAGAGGGAGGGGGTTAGGGAGAGGGTGGTGGGGTTATTGACATTGGGGAATATATGTGCTATGAAGTGTGTAAACCTGGTGATTCAAAGTCCTGTACCCCAGGGGCTAATAATACATTATATGTTAATACAAAATAAAAAATTAAAAAAAAAAACTAATGATATACTGTATGGTAACTAACATAATAAAAAAGGCTGTAGGACTATTCACATTATCTTTTTGATATTGGGTGAATTGTGGTAGTTGGTGTTTTAAGAAGAATTTTTTTTTCTTTGTTGAGATGTTTTTTTAAAGATTTTATTCATTTATTTGTCAGAGAGATAGAGAGAGTACAGGCAGGCAAATAGGCAGGCAGAGGCAGAGCAAGCTCCCTGTGGAGCAAGAAGCCTGATGTGTGGACTTGATCCCAGGACACTGGGATCATGACCTGAGCTGAAGGCAGCTGCTTAATTGACTGAGCCACCCAGGTGCCCCCTTTGTTAAGATTTTATTTATTTATTTGACAGAGAGAGAGAGAGAGAGATCTCAAGTAGGCAGAGCAGCAGGCAGAGAGAGATGGGTAAGCAGACTCCCTGCTGAGCAGAGAGCCTGATGCAGGACTCGATCCCAGGACCCTGAGATCATGACCTGAGCTGAAGGAAGACACTTAACCCACTGAGCCAACCAGGTGCCCCAAGAATTGTTTCATTGTCAAATGTATGTGGAAAGAGTGGTTTGTAATATTACTTCTGATGTCTACAGGGTCTGTAGTGACATTCTCAACTTCATCCTGATGTAGGTAATTTGTATTTTTCTTTTTTTTTCAGTTTCATTTTAAGAATAGTAGGAAGTAATGATATAATAATTCAGAGAGATATATTCTGATCAGTAAAAATAGGAAGCATACTTTATGAGAATTTTTTTTTTACAAATAAAGGTGCAGTGTGTATTGTTTTTTAATTGATCAGAAGTTACTGAACTTTCTTAATTCTTAATTTATATCATTGCTTTACTAACAATAGCTCTCATTAAACACATGATGTGCCAGGTATCCTATATATGTTCTTTTTTCATATAAATATCACAACAACTTTGCAAAAGTGATTACCATATTTTACAGATAGGGAAAATAAAACTTCCCAAAGTACACTCAAGTAACCTTCAAAGACAGTTTTAGAATCTAACTCTCTCAACATTTCAAAACAATGCTCACACTTGCCATTGCACCATGCTGCCTTTTCTCCACAGTGACCCAAAATGTCTTTTTAGATGATAAAAATAATGGTGCTTTTTCATTTGGTTGGTAAGAAAATGAAAGTTTAAAACTAAATCCCCCCCTCCGGGAATCTATAATAGCAATTTCTAAAGAGTTTATCACCAAAAAATAAATAGTAGACAGAAGGAAGAAGTTCTGGTTTAAACCAGCAAGATGTGACAATATGAGTACTTACATGGATGGATTTAAGATTACATGAAGTTTTAAGAAAAAATACATAGAACTTCCTGTGGAACAAAATGCAATCAGTATCACAGGAATTTATGTCATGGGATAATGGAGTTTTTTTTTTTTAATGAAAGTAAGTATTCAAATTAATTTTGGCTAACAATTTCAACTCCTTTTCCACTAAGTATTTTCCTAAAACATTTATCAAAATGTACATCAATAAAAGTTTTTCTTTATTCCTTGTCCAATCTCTAGCAAAAGAAAAGGCAACATAAAGCAAATATTTAAAAACAAAAACATTAACTGAGTAATTTTTAAACAATCAAAAATTGGCTTGACTTAAATGTTAACTTTGTTTAGAGTTCCCTTGAAGAAACAAAATCAGTAAATTCTGAAACATTCTGAAATTCTAAAATGTCTTTTTTTTATCTTCATGTCAATGAGCACTCAATTCATTGGTATCCCAAATTCAAATGCATCTATAAGCTTTCCGCTAGTTCCTATGGATAAAATTTATTGACATATGTTTATGAGTCAGAATGGGATTTGGAACAAGAGAGAACTGGATTCAAATCTTAGTGCCAGTATTTACAGTTCAGTATTTGCAGCTATAATGGGGATAATATAATCTGCTCTGTAGAATTGTTATCTGGATTGAAATAATGTACATGAAGCTCAAGGATAATGCCTACTTCAGAATAAATAATTGGTAAATATTTGTTCCCTTCCTTTACTGCAAGATAGTAGAACCTGACCAAAAGAATGCCATTGATGAATTAAGTCACAACACAGCTCTCCAAATAACTGGCAGAATCACCAAATTAAATGCAGAAGACAGTGACCAATGTTACACTATCATTTGCAGAGGTGAGAGTTGAAGGGAAACAAGAAATCAGTAGGTTTGGAAGAAAATACAGCAAAAGGACTTATTTCAACAATATTTAAAACAGATTTGCTGGGGCACCTGGGTGACTCAGTCATTAAGTGTCTACCTTTAGCTCAGGTCATGATCCTGGGATCAAGCTCTGCATTGGGTTCCCTGCTCAGCAGGAAGCCTGCTATTCCCTCTCTTCCACTCCCCCTGCTTCTGTTCCCTCTCTCGCTGTGTTTTTCTCCGTCAAATAAATAAACAAAATAAAATAAAACAGCTTCCCTGAAAATGTTAATGGCTGCCTTCAGCAGAGAACTATCAGGGGAGTCTCTGATGGGAAAAAAGGGGGAGAGACTCTCTAAACATCTGTCCATCTCTGATTTGAAGGGATGAGGGCTCAAGGGAATGAAGAACCACAGTGCTGGGGAGAAAGTAGAGAACATGGACGTCAGATAATCTCTATTTCTCCATTGTGGATAAGCAGTTTTAGAAAGCACAGCATTTGGAAGTCCAGGAGCCTCTGTGATGACTTTATAAAAGCAGAAAAGTAGGAAGTTGTTAAGAATTTGAATAGCTAGCAGCAGATAGCAGTTTTGGAAAAAGAAGCCAGTCACTAGCCACATTCTGAACCCAAACAAAACATTGTTACCTGGTGTACTGGCTTACGAGAGAATAAGTAGCAGAAAATAATTTCTCTGGTAGGGGTGCCCATGTTTGGTTCTGTCACCTCCACTTACCAAGTTAAAGAGTACTAATCAATAATCACCAAAAGACAGAGTTAGTTTCTTCCCCCACAGACTTCATATTCTTGTAAAAAAGGGAGACATGGAGTGGAGAAGTGAAAAATACTATTATGAAGCAGAGGGTGTTAGGAAGACATAAAATGAGGGATCCAACCTAACTTGGGGTAGAAGAAAAAACTTTAAAGATGTGATATTTCAACGGCTACCTGAGGGAGGATGAATCGGGTTGAAATGAAGTGTTTAAGTCAGAGGGAATATCATAAGTATGTCTTGATTCTGAAACAGGAAAAAAATAGCACATATAAGAAATGAGAAGGAGGGTGGTCTGTTTGGAAGACAAAAAAGGGGGGAGCACAGTAAGTAAGGAAACCTTTTCCAGGAATTTGTAAAAATTGAAGAAAACTGGTGTAACTCCAGGGCCAAAAGAGACATTTTTATGATAACATTGATTCCAGCTGATGGAGAAGAGGTAATAAAAAGATAGATGTTAGGAAGTCAGAAACCAAAAGGAATTGAGGGTGCAAGTTTCCTGGGCAGACAAGGCGTATAATTTTGAAAACATGTGAGAACTTTGGTTTCAGAGAGATATGGGGATACCTCCAATTTAATAAAATAAGAGAGGAAATGGTGTGTTCAGGAAGATTTTACAAAGTGTTTGGCAAAATACCTCATTGATGACTTCCAATTTCTCTATGAAGTGAGGGTGATGCTAGGTAGGAAAAAAATTGGGCATCTGAAAGAATAGAACTCAAAAGTCTCTGGGAAGTTTTGCCTGAAATTTGCGTGGTGATATTTATGTCTGCTGGGTAATGTGAAGGGCCCAACTGAGACTGAGAACCAGGAATTTATAATGGTAAATTAAGTTTATGCATTGATTTATTTAATTTCTCTATATAGCTATTTTTTCTATTTTATCTGAAAATAAATGAAAATGGCTTGTTACTTTCTATTTACTCTTGTATTTATTCAGTTATTTTGTTATATATATATATATGTATATATAGTGAAAATTAACAAAAAGAAACCTCATTTAAAATGGAATTGGGGGGCGCCTGGGTGGCTCAGTGGGTTAAAGCCTCTGCTTTCGGCTCAGGTCATGATCTCAGGGTCCTGGGATCGAGCCCCGCATCGGGCTCTCTGCTCAGTGGGGAGCCTGCTTCCTCCTCTCTCTCTGCCTGCCTCTCTGCCTACTTGTGATCTCTGTCTGTCAAATAAATAAATAAAATATTTTAAATAAATAAATAAATAAATAAATAAATAAATAAATAAATAAAATGGAATTGGGAGGTCAGCAGAAGGAATTCTCACACCTTATCACTCTTCCTCAATTACTGAAATACAGGAAGAGAGGGACCTTGCAAGTTGATATACTTTACTACACCAGCAGAAGAAAGAAAGGTTTTATCCTTCCCCAGTAAAAGCCCCGCAATAAGAGACTGTCACAACTCAGCCAATGAAAAGCCATTATACTTAGAACCCTCAGTTTACTCCAATAGACTTTTTACTTATGAAAGCCACTCTCAACTCTCCCTTTCCTCTGCAAGAAAAGCATTCCTCTCCTTTATTTTCCAGATTTGCCAATAGTTTTGCTGTAGCTTGCATGCCCCAAATTCCAAGTTCCTGCTATTCCTGAATAAACCCATTTTCCTAGTAAAATAGCTTTAAGGTTAACTATATATATAAATGAACTATTGCTGTTATATTTATTTCCGTGTAATATAACAAGCAGGGAAACAGGCTTATAACTACTATATGTTTATTATGAACTATGTACTTTATCAATATAAAAAATCTTGTTCATTCCTAATGCATCTTTTCTCCTTTTTTTTTTTCAAGTTTTTATTTAAAATGTAGTTAGTTAACATATAGTAGTAGTAGTTTTAGGAGTAGGGTCTAGTGATTCATCACTTACATATAACACCCAGTGCTCATCATAACAGGTACACTCCTTAATACCCATCACCCATTTAATCCACCCCCCACCCTCCACCGGTCCACCTCCCTTCCAGTAAACCTCAATCTGTTTTCTATAGTTATGAGTCTGTTTTCTAGTTTGCCTCTCTCTCTCTCTTTCTCTTTTTTTTTCTTCTCTGCCATTTATTTTGTTTCTTAAATTCCACATGAATGAAATCATATGGTATTTATCTTTCTATGATTGACTTATTTCACTTAGCATAATACTCTCTAGCTCCATCCATGTTTTTCCAAATGGCAAGATTTTACTTTTTTTGATGGCTGAGTTTATACATACACACACACACACACACACACACACACACACACATACATACACACATCTTCTTTATCCATTTGACAGTTGATGGACATCTGGGCTCTTTCCATAATTTGGCTATTGTCTGTAATGCTGGTAGAAACATTGGGGTGCATGTAACCCTTCAGATCAGTATTTTTGAACTAATGTCTTTTTTTTTTTTTTTAGATTTTATTCATTTATTTTGGGGACAGAGAGAGCAAGTGGGAAGAAGGGCAGAGGGAGAGGGAGAGATAAAATTCCATGTAGACTCTACACTGAATGCAGAGCCCAACATAGGATTCATCCCAGGACCCTTGAGATCATGACCTGAGCTAATCAAGAGCTAATCAAGACTTGGACACTCAACCAACTGAGTCACCTAAATGCCTTGTACTAATGCTTTTTATCTAGGATTCTATTTTGTTTTAAATTTTTTTGACAATATTTTTTTTTACCCATAACTGCTTTTTCTATATTAAGTTTTCAACATTTTACTTTCACTTTTTAAGATGTGTCACTTGCTAACATCATTCAGAGTTTGCATTTTGATACAAAAAAATCTTTTTTCAAAATTAGATTAACTCATTTACATTTACAGTGATAACTGCCCTGTTCAATTTTACTTCTTTGTATTTTGTAATGATCGTTTTTTGTTTTTTGTTTTTTGTTTTTGCTTTTTACTTTTATTTTCTTCCTTCTCCTTCTCTTTCCTCTCTTCTTCCCTTTCTGCTTTTCTTCTTTCCTAAATGATTTGGCTGTCCTTATTATTTTGCCATTAATTTTGGCTTTAAACTTCCCCATATCATTAAACACTGTCATTAAGCATAAACTTAAGGATATTTGGAAAATACATTAGAAACTGTATATCTATAATGTTCCATGGATATCACCAACTGTGACTTTTTATTGATTTCATCTACATGATTTTCACTTCCCAGTATGACTCTTCATACAAATAGAAGAGCATGAGCAAACTAAGAAGAAAATGTGTGTGACAAATGGGAAACTCATATCCTTCTACCAGAAAGTTCCTAACAACAGCAAATACTATAATGTTTGTGCTAAATATGTAGTAGTGTTCACTGCTACCTTCAACAACCTAGAGAAGACCAAGGTTCACCTAAAGAATAGAGTCAAAAGGGTCATTATCTCCATCCCTCTACAGATCTCACCATGTTTGTGATTATAATGAACTAAGAGGACTATGATAACTACTTCAGGATTGATAGCAATGCTTTCTGCATCACCAACTCCTTTGCCTGTCAACTCCACCAAGCTCATCCATAGCAACTTTAGCTTTCTGGACCTACTAATGACTACATGCCATCAGCACGCATAGAAGATCATGGATGGCCAACTATGGTATGATAGAGTGCTGTTTAAAATATCATCACTGCATCCACTGATCACTAACTCTGTCAAGGCTATGGGTAAGCTGATCCCTGAGCTAAAAAGTCTACTGGCATGGCCTGTCAAGTCCCCAGGGTCAACATGTTTGTTATGGATCTGACCTGGAAAAAGCTGCCAAATATGATAACATCAAGAAGGAGGTAAAGAGGTGTGTGGAACCCCTTATGGGACATAGTAGGCTACACCAAAGACCATGCTGTCTCCTGTGACATGACTTTAATAATATCCTCTCTTTTGCCTCAGATTCTGGGGCTAACATTGTGTTTAAAGACCACTTCTTAAACAATTTTCTGATATGGCAATGAATCTGGCTTCAGAAACCATGTGGTCCTGAACCAGCAACGTCAGCAAAAACACCAAAGAAAGATTCTTAGCTGCAATGGAATCTCTCCCCATTTTTATTTTCCAATTTAGTGAAAATTTCCCATCTTTCACAATTTCTATCCAAGGCTTCCCTAAGAAGGAAAGGGATTTAGAGAGTTATCATCATTGGTACTATCCACTATAGAATACTATATCTGTCAAAGAAGACAAAGAAAAGAATATTTCTTTCCTGACATAAGATTAAAACACTTTAGTGAATTCATCAATCATGGACACATAAGCAGGCATTAAAATTATATCATATGAGAATATTTCATATCATGAGAAAATATGAGAATATTCTCTTTAGGTGGAAAAATAAGTTACAAAGCAATAGATACACTATTTTTTAATTAATATATGTATATGGAGCAAGTCTAATTGTTAATGATGATTATAACTGAGTGGTTATTTTTTCTTTATGCATTTCTGAGTATTATTATCCTTTCCATCATATCACATTGAATATTTTTAGTTGCAAGCTATTCATCAAATTAATTTTCTTAGACTATTTCTCTAGTTAAAATTAGATTTTCACAAATATTTTCTTCTGTAACTTGATAACTATTGCTTGATTTTGGTGGAGCTCTCTTTTCAGAAGAGTTTTAAAATACGGGCAACAAATTAAGTGAGGGAAATTGTAGTCATTAATTATCCTGGTAATATGCGCTCAACACATATATATTTCAAAATAAATTAAGGCAGAGAGCAAAACAAAATAGATTAAATGGATAAAAAATTATAATTTTTAAAGAAATCAAACCTTCAAATTCAATATTAGGTAAAAAGAAGAAAAATAATAAACTGCTTATAGTTTTTAGGGTGGCATTTGGAGAAGTTGCTCATTCTTAAAACCTCATAAAGTATCATGAGAAAAAGTCCAATACTTGGGAGGGAATAATTCAGGAAAAAGAATCATGGTAATAGAAGAATACAGGCACAGGCATTAAGTCACATTTGAAAATGTTTAAAGAAAACCTTAAAGGATATTGTCACATTTATAGTCGTTGCATTCTTACCATCTCCCCTTCTTTAAGCTTTTTACTGAATTATTTTTTTAAAAAATCCTTAAGCTCACAAAACTTTTTTATGACAACTTCTTTACTCGTTTTTTTCTATGAAAATTGTGGAGTACATTTCTTGGGTAGGAATGGGGAGATAACAATATACATTGTATTCACAGTTTGGAGACTTCAGAGAAGAGCCTCCTTGAGGAAGTGAGATCTATAGTGGAATTCAGGGGCAAGTGGGTGGTTCAGTCAGTTAAGCGTCTGCCTTTGGCTCAGGTCATGATCTCAGAATCAAAGGATTGAGCCCCACATTGGGCTCTCTGCTCAGTGAGAGTGTTTCTCCCTCTCCCTCTGTGCTCTATCTATCTCTCCCTATCTCTATCTCAAATAAATAAATAAAATCTTTTTAAAAAATGAAGTGGAATCCTGAAGGATGAATAAAAGGTAACCAGAACAAGGAGTGATAAATGGAGTATGGATAAAGTTTAGAGGAAAAACATTAACATATGTTTTGAAAGAGCATGATGTTTTGGAGAAAATAAAATGAATCTAGAATTGGGATCAGAGTATGGGTATATACATAAGAAGGGGAGGAGAAAGCATCAAGACGTCACTATAAAAACAGCAGAAACCAGGTCATAAGGCCTAGCATGTCAGATGGCATTAAGTTTGATGAATAGAGATCAAATCTTTTTTAAGGATTTTAAAGCTAAAAAGTAAAAGAACAGACTTAGAAAAATGGTACAGCACTTACAGAAACAGTTTGGGTTTTACATTTTCTATTCGATTTGAATGCATTTTGTTTTCTGTATAGGTAACAGAATCAGATTTAGACAACACACACACACATGCATAAACAAACAAAAAATTAAATCACTCATTTTATACACATACACACATATATAACAGCTTGCATGCCTACTAACAGTGTAAAGGGGTTCCCCTTTCTCCACATCTTCACCAACATCTGTCATTTCCTGACTTGCTAATTTTGGCCATTCTGACTGATGTCAGATCTCCTTGTGATTTTGATTTGTATTTCCATGATGCCAAGTGATATGGAGTATTTTTTTCATGTGTCTGTTGGCCATTTGGATGTCTTATTTGCGAAAATGTCTGTTCATGTCTTTTGCCCATTTCTTGACTGGATTATTTGTTTTTTGGGTATTGGTTTGTTAAGTTCTTATAGGTTTTGATTAGTAGCACTTTACCTAATGAGATATTTGCAAATATCTTCTCCCATTCATAGGTTGCCATTTAGTTTTGTTGACTGCTATGCAAACCTTTTTATCTTGATGAAGGTCCAATATTTCATTTTTGTTTTTGTCTCCTTTGCCTTTGGAGATGTGTCTAGCAAGAAGTTGCTGTGGCTGAGATCGAAAAGATTGCTTCCTGTGTTCTCTTTAAGGATTTTGATGGATTCCTATCTCACATTGAGGTCTTTCATCCTTTCTGAGTTTATTTTCATGTATGGTCTAAGGAAATGGTCCCATTTTATTCTTCTGCATGTGGCTGTCCAATTTTCCCAACACCATTTGTTGAAGAGACTGTCTTTTTTCCATTGGATATTCTTTCCTGCTTTGTCCGAAATTAGTTCATCATAGAGTTGAGGGTCCATTTCAGGGTTCTCTATTCTATTCCATTGATCCATGTGTCTGTTTTTGTGCCAGTACCATGATGTCTTGATGATTACGGCTTTGTAATAGAGCTTGAAGTCCGGAATTGTGATTTTCTTTTTCAATATTGTTCCAGCTATTTGGTGTCTTTTCTGGTTCCATACAAATTTTAGGATTATTTTTTCTAGCTTTGTGAAAAATATTGATGTTATTTTGATAGGGATTGCATTGAATGTGTAGATTCTCTGTGTAGCATAGACATTTTAACAATATTTGTTCTTCTACTCCATGAACATAGGATGTTTTTCCATTTCTTTTTGTCTTCCTCTATTACTTTCATAAGTATTCTATAAATTTCAGAGAAGAGATCCTTTACCTCTTTGGTTAGGCTTATTCTGAGGTATCTTATGGTTTTTTGTGCAATTGTAAATGGGATTAATTCCTTGATTTTTCTTTCTCCTCTCTCATTTTTAGTGTATAGAAATGCCACTGATTTCTGTGTGTTGATTTTATATCCTGCCACTTTGCTAAATTCCTGTATGAGTTCTATCAATTTTGGGGTGGAGTCTTTTGGGTTTTCCACATACAGTATCATGGGATCTACAAAGAATAAAAATTTGACTTCTTTTTTTTGCTGATTCTGATGGCTTTTATTTCTTTTTGTTTTCTGATTTCTGAGGCTAGGACTTCTAGTACTATGTTGAACAAAAGTGGTGAGACTGGGGATCCCAGTCATATTCCTGACCTCAGGAGAAATGCTCTCAGTTTTCCTCATTAAGAATGATATTCACTGTGGGCTTTTCATATGTGACTTTATGATATTGAGTCCTTTTCCCTCTATCCATACACTAAGAAGGATTTTTATCAAGAAAGGATGCTGTATTTTATCAAATGCATTTCCCACATCTATTGAGAGGATCATATGGTTTTCGTCCTTTCTTTTATTAATCACACCGGTTGATTTGCAGATGTTAAACCACACCTGCAGCCCAGGAATAAATCCCACTTGGCTGTGGTGAAGAATCCTTTTAATATTTTATTGGATCCTATTGGCTAGTATTTTGGTGAGAATTTTGGCATCCACGTTCATCAGGGATATTGTTCTGTTAATTCTTTTTGATGAGGTCTTTGTCTCGTTTTGGGCTCGAGGTAATGCTGACCTCATAGAAAGAGTTTAGAAGTTTTCCTTCCATTTCTATTTTTTGGAATACATTCAGGAGAATAAATATTAATTCTTCTTTAAATGTTTGGTAGAATTCCCCTGGGAAGTCATCCAGTCCTGGACTCTTGGTTTTTGGGGAGATTTTTGGTTTTTGGTTTTTTGGGTTTTTTTTCTTTTTTTCCCTTTTTAAAAAAATTTATTTCTTTTCAGTGTAACAGAATTCATTTTTTATGCACCACACCCAGTGTTCCATGCAATATGTGCCCTCCGTAATACCCACCACCTGGCTCCCCCAACCTCCCAGCCCCTGCCCCTTCAAAACCCTCAGATTGTTTTTCAGAGTCCATAGTCTCTCATGGTTCATCTCCCCTTCCAATTTCCCTCAACTTCCTTCTCCTCTCCATCTCCCCATGTCCTCCATGTTATTTGTTATGCTCCACAAATAAGTGAAACCATATGATAACTGACTCTCTCTGCTTGACTTATTTCACTCAGCGTAATCTCTTCCAGTCCCATCCATGTTGCTACAAAAATTGGGTATTCATCCTTTCTGATGGAGACACAATACTCCATAGTGTATATGGACCACATCTTCCTTATCCATTCATCCATTGAAAGGCATCTTGGTTCTTTCCACAGTTTGGCTACTGTGGCCATTGCTGCTATAAACATTGGGGTACAGGTGGCCCTCCTTTTCACTACATCTGTATCTTTGGGGTAAATACCCCAGTGCAATTGCAGGGTCATAGGGAAGCTCTATTTTTAATTTCTTAAGAAATCTCCACACTGTTTTCCGAAGTGGCTGCACCAACTTGCATTCCCACCAACAGTGTAAGAGGGTTCCCTTTTCTCCACATCCTCTCCAAAACACGTTGTTTCCTGTCTTGCTAATTTTGGCCATTCTAACTGGTGTAAGGTGGTATCTCAATGTGGTTTTAATTTGAATCTCCCTGATGGCTAGTGACGATGAATGTTTTTTCATGTGTCTGATAGCCATTTGTATGTCTTCATTGGAGAAGTGTCTGTTCATGTCTTCTGCCAATTTTTTGACATGATTATCTGTTTTGTGTGTGTTCAGTTTGAGAAGTTCTTTATAGATCCTGGATATCAATCTTTTGTCTGGACTGTCATTTGTGAATATCTTCTCCCATTCCATGGGTTGCCTCTTTGTTTCATTGACTGTTTCCTTTGCTGTGCAGAAGCTTTTGATCTTGATGAAGTCCCAAAAATTCATTTTCACTTTTGTTTCCTTTGCCTTTGGAGACATATCTTGATAGAAGTTGCTGTGGCTGATATCGAAGAGGTTACTGCCTATGTTCTCCTCTAGGATTCTGATGGATTCCTGTCTCACGTTGAGATCTTTTATCCATTTTGAGTTTATCTTTGTGTACAGTGTAAGAGAATGGTTGAATTTCATTCTTCTACATATAGCTGTCCAATTTTCCCAGCACCATTTATTGAAGAGACTGTCTTTTTTCCACTGTATATTTTTTCCTGCTTTGTCAAAGATTATTTACCCATAGAGTTAAGGATCCATATCTGGGCTCTCTACTCTGTTCCACTGGTCTGTGTCTGTTTTTATGCCAGTACCATGCTGTCTTGGTGATCACAGCTTTGTAGTAAAGCTTGAAATCAGTAAAGCTTGAAACCCCCAGTTTTGTTTTTGTATTTCAACATTTCCTTAGCAATTCGAGGTCTCCTCTGATTCCATACAAATTTTAGGATTATTTGCTCCAGCTCTTTGAAAAATACTGGTAGAATTTTGATCAGAATGGCACTAAAAGTATAGATTTCTCTAGGCAGTATAGACATTTTAACAATGTTTATTCTTCCGATCCAAGAGCATGGAATGGTCTTCCATCTTTTTGTGTCTTCTTCAATTTCTTTCATGAGTGTTCTGTAGTTCCTTGAGTACAGATCCTTTACCTCTTTGGTTAGGTTTATTCCCAGGTATCTTATGGTTCTTGGTGCTATAGTAAATGGAATCGATTCTCTAATTTCCCTTTCTGTATTTTCATTGTTAGTGTATAAGAAAGCAACTGATTTCTGTACATTGACTTTGTATCCTGAAACATTACTGAATTGCTGTATGAGTTCTAGTAGTTTGGGGGTGGAGTCTTTTGGATTTTGGGAGAGATTTTTGATTACTGCTTCAATTTCTTTGCTGGCTATGTGTTTGTTCAGGTTTTCTATTTCTTTCTGATCAGTTTTGGTAGTTTATATCTTTCCAGCAATGCATCCCTTTCTTTCTAATTGCCTAATTTTTTGGCATATAAAGCTTACACTTGTATTTCTTTGATGTTTGTTGTGATCTCTCCTCTTTCATCATGATTTTATTAATTTAGGTCCTTTCCTTTTCTGTTTGATAAATCTGGCCAGGGGTTTATCAATCCTGTTAATTTTTTCAAAGAACCAACTCCTACATTTGTTGATCTGTTCTACTGCTCTTTTTGTTTCAGTTCATTGATTTCTGCTCTAATCTTTATCATTTCTCTTCTCCTGCTGGATTTGGGCTTTATATGCTTTTTTTTTTTTTTTCTCTAGCTCCTTTAGGTGTAATGTTAGGTTGTGTATTTGAGACTTTTCTTGTTTCTTGAGAAAGGCTTGTATTTCTATATACTTTCCTTTTAGAACCACCTTTCTGCATTCCAAAGGTTTTGAACTGCTGTGTTTCAATTTTCACTTGTTTCCATGAATTTTTAAAATTCTCCTTTAATGTCTTGGTTGACTCATTCATTCTTTAGTAGGATGATCTTTAATCTCCATGTATTTGTGTTCCTTCCAAATTTTCTTTTGTGATTGAATTCGTTTTAAAGCATTGTGGTCTGAAAATATTCAAGGAATAATCCCAATCTTTTGGTACTGTTTGAGACATTATTTGTGACCCAGTATGTGATCTATTCTGGAGAGTGTTCCATGCGCATTTGAGAAGAATGTGTATTCTCTTGCTTTACAGTCAAATGCTCTGAATATCTGTGAAGTCCATCAGTTCATTGTGTCATTCAAAGCCCTCTTTCCTTGTTGATCTTCTGCTCAAACTATCTGTTATTACTGTGAGCGGGGTGTTAAAGTTCCCTACTATTATTGTATTATTATCAATGGGTTTCTTTAATTTTGTTATTAATTACCTTATATAATTGGCTGCTTCCAAGTTAGGGGCATAAATAACTATAATTGTTAGATCTTCTTATTGGATAGAAATTTTTATTATGATATAATGTCCTTTGTCTCTTCTTACAGTTTTTTGTTTAATGTCTAATTTGTTTGATGTAAGCACTGCTAACCCAGCTTTATTTTGATGTCCATTAGTATGAAAAATTCTTCTCCACCCCCTCACATTCAATCTGGAGATGTCTCTGTGTCTAAAATGAGTCTCTTATAGATGGTATGTCAATGGGTCTTGTTTGCTTATTTGTTTGTTTAGCCAATCTGATACCCTCTGTCTTTTGATTGGAGCACTTAGCCCATTTACAGAGTAATTATTGAAAGATATGAATTTAATGCAATTGTATGATCAGCAAACTTGGTATAGACAGAAGTTCCTGCTGATCTTCTTGGGGAGGGGCCTATTGCACTGATTCTCAGGTGTGTTTGCTCAGGTGGAATTGCACCACCCTTGCCAGGGGGCTGGGCTCAGTGTAAATGATTCTGGAGCTGATGTGAAGGATGAAAATGGTGGCAACAATGAAAACAAGCAAAAAAAAAAAAAAAAAAACACTCTAAAAAATGGGTAGAGGTCTTAAATAGAAATCTCTCTAAAGAAATACAGATGGCCAAAAGACACCTGAGAAGATGCTCAAAATCACTTATCATCAGGGAAATGCAAATCAAAACAACCACGAGGTATCACTTCACTCCAGACAGAATGGCTATTACCAAAAACACAAAAAACAACAAGCATTGTAAAGATATGGAGAGAAAAGAACTCTTGTGCGCTGTTGGTAGAAATGTTATTTGGGGCAACTACTATGGAAAATGGTACAAAAGCTCCTCAAAATATTAAAAATAAAACTCTCATACAATCTAATAATTCTATTTCAAGGTATTTAACCAAAGAAGAGGAAAACACCAATTAAAATGGATATATGCACCCCGATGTTCATTGTAGCATTATTTACCATAGCCAGGATATGAAGACAACCTAAGTGCCCATCTGTTTGATAAACTGAAAAAATTATGTCTATATACATAATATAATATTATCCAGCCATGAAATAGAATGAAATCTTGCCATTTACAACACACAGATGGACCTAGAGGGTATTATACCAAATGAAAAGTCATAGACAAAGACAAATATAATTTCATTTCACTTATATGTGGAATATATAAAAAGTGAATAAATAAATAAACAGAAACAGATTCATAAATACAGAGAATAAACAGGGGCTTGCCAGAAGGGAGGGCTGTGAGGGGATAAGCAAAATAAGTGAAGGGGATTGAGAGATACACACTTCCAATTATAAAATAAGTAAGATTGGGGATAAAAAGTATAACATAAGAAATATAGTCAATAATATCGTAATAATGCTGTATGATGACTGATTATAACTATGGATATTGCAAGCATTGTACAAAGTTTAGAATTGTCAAATCACCATGTTGTACACTGAAACTAATACAACATAGTATGTAATCTATATTTCAATAAAAAAGGTAAAAGAAATAGCACTGCAATACACACATTTTCCTCTCTCTGAGCATTTCATTGGCATAGATAAGAAATTACTAGACTTACAATAGTATATGTTTTATGGCTCTTGATTCATATCACCACAAAGATTTATAGAAATATTTCCACCTTCAGTCTATTGAATATCTATATCACCATGCTTTTATCATACACTTACCAAAAAGATTCTTTTTAAGTTTTAGTCATTTTTTAGGATAAATGTTATATTTTTAAATTTATTTGATATACAGTGCTGCTAAATATTTCTCTTTCTGTTTAATATTCATTTTTTTTCTTTCTTAATTCATCTATCCCTATTTTTTGCCTCCCCCCTCCAGACATATTAGCTTTCTTTGTGGCCTTGCAAGACCTCTTTGCATATTATAATGTTTGACTGTTTATATTTATTATAAATACCTCTATCTCATTTGTTACTTGCTTTTTATTTTTTTTTTAAAGATTTTAATTTATTTGTTTGACAGACAGAGATCACAAGTAGGCAAAGAGGCAGGCAGAGAGAGAGATTGGAGGGAGCAGGCTTCCCACTGAGCAGAGAGCCGGATGCAGGGCTCGATCCCAGGACGCTGGGATCATGACCTGAGCTGAAAGCAGAGGCTTCAACCCACTGAGCCACCCAGGCATCCCTTGCTTTTTATTTTAATTGGGATTTTTTGGTGCAGTAGCTTTCAAGTTTTATGTAGTCAAGGCTATTTATCTTTTCCTTTGGGATTACTTTTATAGCTTTTATATTAAGTAAATGCTAGTGTCTCTAAAATTAAGTTTGAAATATTGACACTTGGTATCTCTATCATTTCAAGTATTTTGTTAGTTAATAAAGAAATGACAGCTGAATGAATCATTTGTTTCTGTTCTGACAGGAAAAAGAAAAAGGAAGAGTAAGAACGAGACAATAGAAAATATATCCTTAGAGTTATTAATCACTGTCAACATTTTGTTATAGTGCATTGACTAATGTTTGTTTATATAATTTAACTTATTTGAAACAATCTTTTCTTCACATGTTTTCATTAACTTAATGATGCTCTTAATCTATTATTTCATTTATAATTGTAATTATTCCCTTTCTGTTGGTATTTTTGTTTCATTTGTTATGGAATACAATGAAAGATGCAAGACAGTTTTAGAGTGTCTTTCTGATATCCAGGAGACATTTGAGAGAAAAATAATCACAATTAAAATAGCAATATGGCTGGGTACAATTCAATTTAGTATATATGTCCTGCTGTTTCATACAACTTTCCTAAGAAGTCATGTCTGATAACATTAGTTATTCCTATGTCCACATAACAAATAGTTATTGTCAAGTTCTTTTCTAAACATCAAGATACAAAGGAGAGGAATTTTATAGACTAGGTGGGGCTTACTTTCAATTTCTGCTTTATAAAGAGTAATATAATTAATACACTTTCCATAAAATTTTCTCATCTTTTTGATGCATAGATTTTTACAGTATACATATAAAAATAATATGAAGTATACATGCAATGCTTAAGGAACATAGTGGAAGGGCTAGAAATGCTAACATCTAACCATCTACTTCACATCTAGAACGTATCTCAAAATTTATGTAGCCCAAACACAACTTTGACCTTTGCTCCACATCCCCAGCAACACTATAACAAAATATACAAAAAGCTCTTGATTTCAAGTAGATCTCACTGTTTCAGTAAATATCATAATTTTTATTGTGGCTCAAAGTCATAAACCAAGACATGTTTGATTCATATCCCATATCCCCTGAACTCAACTCAACAGTTAATAGTATAGGTTCTATTTTGAAAATGTGTCTCAAAACCATCAACTTCTCTATACCTTCACTTTACCATGCTGATTCAAACAACTTCACTCTCTCTCCTGAACAACCACAAAACCCTAATTATTTCCCCTGCTTTTGATTGCTCTCCATAAAGTATTCTATAGCCAGAGTGATCTTCTTAAAATTTAAATCAAATCATGTCACATCCTTGCTTAAAGTCTTCATAGGCCTCTAGTGGCACTAGGAGTAAAATCTACAATTTCAACAAAGACCTACTTGGTTTCCCATCTTCCCCAGCCTCAACTCAGACTACTTTCCTCTAATATATCAGCATAATATACTCATTATCTGCTCCTTTATGGCAAAAATCACCTTAGAGATTGCCAGTGATGGGGTAGGTGTATGTTTAATTTAGGGGCAAATTTATGGCAAGCCCACTTGACCACATATCTAGAATCACACTGTCCAAGCAGTTCTATCCAGTAATAATAGACAGTTGTGACATTTGATTTTAATTTGTCCAACTTCTGCAATCATCTCTCACTTGGTTCTGAATGTGGGAGAGAAAGAAAGAAGCATAGTTAATTTGTCCCCTGAAACCTACTATGTAAACCTTTTTATACCTCATAGTGCCCAGTATGATTGAAACAAACTTACTGAATTGAATTCAATGTAAAATATAATGATGTTATATCATTATATACTGTATTATAGTATGAAAGAAAATACAGATCCTTCTTTATCAAAAAATATAGATGAAAAATATAGTGAAAAATATACAGTATACAGTATACTTGCTTTAGTTTAACATATTGTATACTTATATTACTTTTCCTCATACATGAAATAGGATTCACATTGGTCCTACTGTTTCACATGGTTGTGAGGACTAAGTAGAGAGAGTATATAGATACCTCCCTGAACATGCTAAATGAATGACATATTTATTGCTGAGTCAGTGTGCTCCCTCTCTCAACAGTATGACTTTGTGCAGAATGAGTGGAAAAATCAAACCAGAATGGAATTGCTAGGGTCTGTTATAAAGAAGTATATCCAATGACCTAGATCATGTTTCCCAAATTGTGTTTTGTGGATCACTAGTTGTGAAAAATATTAATCGGTTTCCAGGGGTGATAGTGGAGGAAAGCTATAAAGAATTCTTTAGTGAAGAAAAGTATTTAACCCTGTACTTCCCTAACATACTTGACCATGGAAACCACTTTTTTCCCCAAAATTATTATTCAGAATGAGTTCTCCGTAGAGATTAGGACATGATTATTAAGGGGAAGAGGGTAGAATATCTGGAGAGAACTTCTTGATTTATTACAATATTCTGGTGAATTTGGCATAGTATTAAGTCAAAAAATTCTAAACACCTTGTTGCTCCTGTCCTTATCCTGGGACTGTATATTTACCACTATACCTAACAAATTCCTATTCAAATGTAAGTTCAATTTGAGGACCCCCTTCCTAAAATAGTTTTCACTGGCCTTTACCCAACCATACTCAATTTATTCAGATATATCTATTGACCACCAATTAGGTACTAGGTGCTGTTCTAGGTGCTGGAATTAAACATTCAATTCATCATCCTCATCATCCTCCTCCTCCTCCTCATCATCCAACAAGACGGAATATCCATTCAATTAGTGAAGAAAGACACTGAAGAAACAAACACACAAATACTAATTCAGGAGTGAAAAATGCTATAAGGGAGATAGAAAGTGAAGTGATGGCTACTTATTTTCAGTGGTCAGAGAAGGCCTATCTTATAAGATGTCACCTGAATGACCTGAAGAAAGGGAGATAATGAGCCACAAAGTCTCCAGGAGAAAGGCATTCCATACAAGTGAATGATGAGAGTCCTAAGGCAGGAACTCTTTGGCTTATCTGAGGTGCTGGCAAGATGGCATGGGTGGCATAAAACAAGGTAGGTAGAGAATGGTAGGAGACAGATCAGGAGATTAAATAGAGTCAAATTATTTAGGCCATTGTATGTCTTTACGGTGAGAGGGGAAGACTCTGGAAGGATGGCCAGGTGAAATAACATTATCTAATTCATAAAAATCTATCTGCCAATATGCAAAAGGACAATACAGGTAGAACAGTGAATGCCAGGAACAAGGTAAGAGGCTTTTTCAAAAATTAAGGCAAGGGATATTAATGGTTTATAAGTAAATGACAGAGAAGAGTCAAGAAATATTTTGAAAGGAAAACTAGTGGACAATTTTTAAACTTTTTTATCTTAGGGTCTTAGGACCCTTTTGCACACTTAAAATTATTGAGAATACTAAAAAGTTTTTGTTCATGAGAGTCATGTTTGTAAATATTTAATATATTAAAAACTAAAACTGAGATACTTTTAAAACCTATGAATATACAGTATACATTTCATTAGCCATCAGAGCCATGATGCCATTTGCATGTCATAGTGCAACAGTGGAAAACTCCTTGGAGCACTCATGTACAAATAAGAGTGAACAAGGCAAAATGTCTTTGTGTTATTATGAAGATAGTTTTGACCTCCTAGGACTTCTGAAAGGGTCTTGGAAACTGCCAGGGAGTCTGGAGCTGGGAATTGCTGGCCTAGAGGGTTTTCTGATGGATTGGATGTAGGGGTGTGAGAGAAAGAAAAGAATCAAGGATGGGGTCAAGTCTTTAAGCCTGGGCTGCCACTAACTGAAATGCAAAGTTTAGTGCTACACATCCTAAGCTTAAAATGCTCCTTAGTCAATCAATTAGGATTTAGAGAGTAGCAGGCTGGATATGGGCCGGGAGTTCAGAAAGTGAGTGCTGCAGATAAACAAATTTAGGAGTAATCAGTATATACATAGCATTTAAAGTTCTGGTATGGGATAGGGAGTGGTTGTACTGAAAAGAGAAAAGGTCTAAGAGTGAGCCCTGGGGCATTTATCAGTGAATTCCATCAGTGTCATTCCAAACATTATCTGTAGAAAACACAGTCTCCCGCAATTGATTAATCATTCCTTTAGGTCATTTTCATATTCAAAACTCTCTTATGACACCCGGCAGACAGTAAACACTCAACTATATTTATTAAGTTAATAGATAAATAAAGCAACAAAATACTCTGTGGTGCTTTCATAGGTAGATTTCACAGTATTAGAGAAGACCAGGTTAGGAAGTAGAGAGAGACACAGCGAGAGGGGAAACATAAGCAGAGGGAGTGGGAGAGGGAGAAGATCCCAGGACGCTGGGATCATGACTCAGGCTGAAGGTAGATGCTTAATGACTGAGCCACCCAAGCACCCTCACCTATGCATTCTTATTCAGACTGCTGAGAGGCTTAGAGAAGGACATGTCAAAGAGTGGTATCCACTTAGATTGTTACGTATTTGGAAGAAAAAAAAACCTGAATAACATAAAATTAAAAGAAAAAAAAAGTCTGCTGCTATCAATAACATTGTGGGCACAAAATTCAAAAATTATATTTCATGCTTGGAGTGCTTGGGTGGCTCACTTGTTTGAGCATCTGACTTTTGGTTTTCAGCTAGGGTCATGATTTCAGGGGAGTGGGGTGGAGCCCTGTGTCAGGTTCTGTGCTTAGTGGGGAATCTGTTTGAGATTCTTTCTTCCTCCACTCTCTTCCTTCCCCTCCTTGCTCTCTATCTCTCTAAAATAAATAAATAAATACATAAACAAACAAACAAAATCTTTTTTTAAGAACTATATTTCATGCTTAGCAAAGAGATGAAAATAAATCTACCTGTAGAAAGTGTCAGTAACAAATAATTCCTTGCTTTCCTACTAGATAAAATGAAGGATTTCACCAAAAGAAGAGAAATAAAGATGAATAATATTTCACTGGTATATGATTGGCATTGCATCCATACAGAATGCTGGTGATTTCAGCCATTAATTGGTGATGCAGCTCATAGCAGACACTTTCTGGATTTTGGCTTTTTCCTCCTGTGCATTAGGTCAGGCTGACCCAACACTGTGCCAGTTTATCTTTTTTTTTTTTTTTTTTTAAGATTTTATTTATTTATTTATTTGAGAGATAAAGCAAGAAAGAGAGAAAGCATGAAAGGAGAAAGAGTCAGAGGGAGAAGTGACTCCCTGGAGAGCAGGGAGCCTGATGGAGGGAACTCGATCCTGGGACTCTGGGATCATGTCCTGAGCCAAAGGCAGACGCTTAACTGACTGAACCACCCAGGTGCCCCAATGTGCCAATTTATCCTCACCGGCTTCTCTCACACCCCAGATTTCAGGGGTTTATACTTCCTATGGCTCTCTTATACAGAATGAAATTCTGGAGATAGTGATCACCCCATATTTAGCCAGTATCATCCTAGGTAGACTCAAATAATTTAGGAAACTTTAAAAGCCCCCACACACATGTGCTAAAATCCAAAGTTGCTATCATCAGACCCACTTGTGGATGAGACCATAGGAGTAAGAATATGGTCTCTCAAAGGGTGTTATTTCAAATGTGGGCAAACATGATTTAATCACCACTATGATTACAAGATGGGTCACTATATATGGCTTTACAATTTACAATACCCTATGGCATATTTTATCTGGTTTGAGTTTTACTAGGTAATCATGTGAGGCAAATACCACCCTCACTTAACTGACAAATTGAAGGTCATAAAGATTACACAGAGGGTAGGTATGTGATGGAGGCATGATTAGAATTGAATTCCCAGAAAAAGTCACCTACAAGTAAAATTTTGCATAAGATTCCATGAGTTTCATAGACCATCTATAGCCTATCCAAGAATACTGGATTAAAAATACTTGCCTTTAGAGATACTGATTTAATTGTTCTGGTGTTATGCCCAGACTTTTTTTTTTTTTTTTTTTTTTAATCTTCCCACGAAATTCTTATTTGTCAAGGACTACTGGTCAGTTGTTTGGGCCAGATTTCTCTCTCAATTTTTTTTCATTTCCAAATTGTCCTTTGTGTTTCATCTAAAATTATTCTCTATAATTTCTTATCTTTGTGTTTTTAACCTTTTTTCACATAGCTTTGGTGGCATGACTCCAAATTATTGAATACAGTCTTCGTTTCCCAAATTTGAGGTACAAACTCTTGCCATCGATGTTTCCGCTCTTCTTCCTTTTTCCAATCTATTATTATCCTCCTAAACTTCACCAACCCTTTGTAATATCAATATTCCACCTTGATTATTTTCTCCTCAATGAGTTAATTAACGTTAATAGACTACTGAAGTGAGGAGACCAGAGTTTGTCCAGGCAGTGGTTTTGTAACACAGGGAATTATTCACCCTTCTAAGTCTCAGCTCCAGTCAGTAAAATAGAGAAAATTGTACCTACCTTGCAGGGGTTTTACAAGAAATAAAAGAATATACATTCAATAATAAAAATAAATGGCTCAATACTTAATAATAAAAAACATTTTTAAAAGATTATCTCTTTGAAGGTCTTTTTATTCCTTACGATTTTTGCAGTAACCCAATACAATGTTTTGTACTCTTTCTGAGTTACATGCCTCTGCTTTTTACATACCCACTCTCATTCTAATTTTAAAATTTAGCATATGTATTCTATAACCCTACAATGCCCAGTAAAATGGTATTCTAGATTTGGCAAGAATTTTATGTAACCCCATAATAGAAGGGAGAGATAGTATGGTTTGTTATTAATTTAATTGATTACTAGCTCATTAAGCATCCACAAAATCCAGAAGAATATCCAAAATATTATTTTCTTTAAGTTTTGAGTTATCATCTGATCTAAACAGAATCTGTTGTGGGTAGGAATTCAGGAGCAGTTTATCTTTCTTCAAATTATCTATCTCCTTTAGTCTCTTCAGAGAACTGGCCCCTTGACTTTTCTCTTTCTTTTCTTTACCCTTATGGCCTGTTTGCTTCTTTTTGATAGGGTCCCTCCTTAGCTGCAAAAGAATGCAGCCTGAAGTCATTTCATTCTGTTGAGTTAGAGTAGGATTTAAAGTATGTGGTAGGATCTGGACAGGAATACCTCAAGAATATCAGAACTTTCATATTTTTCAGGTTGACTTCCTATTAGCATCTGCCTACATTCATTAAAAGGTTATTATAATGTTTGGGCACCTGGGTGGCTCAGTGGGTGGGGCCTCTGCCTTCAGCTCAGATCATGATCTCAGAGTCCTGGGATCAAGCCCCGCATCAGGCTCTCTGCTTGGCAGGAAGCCTGCTTCCCCCTCTCTCTCTGCCTGCCTCTCTGCCTACTTATGCTCTGTCTGTCAAATAAATAAATAAAATCTTTAAAAAATATATATATATATATATATAAAGGTCATTATAATGTTCAATATTAAGCTCATGTTTGGATGATTTCTATAATATTGTGCTAACAGTAGTCTCTTTCTCTTTTTTCATCTTCTTCCATTATTTTACATTTGATTTGTGTCATAAAATAGGAGAAAGAAGTGGAAAAACCCATCTGGCTAAAACTACCACCAAGGGCACAGCTCAAGAATCCAGTGCTCTAACAACTATCTGATCCTTTATCCAAAGTATCTCCTGTATCCAGTAATGCCAAGAGTGTTTGAACTTTGAAGCTAATTACATTTAATCACTCCTCCTATTATAAAATTTAATATTTCAATCCCCATCACTCATGTCTCTCCAATCAACTTTTACTTTCCTCTTTCCCATTCTCTACACCAAAGTTTAATTTCTGCTTGGGGGAAATTGCATTCTTGAAGGACTTTGCCCTCAAAATCACCAAATAAAGTGACATTTTTGTCTCCCTTTACCTCATCATCTATAAGTTTTGAAAATGTTGACAAATCTCTTCTTCTTTTCTCCCTTTATATTCATGGTAATGTTTTTGTCTTTTCTCTTTTATATCTTTCAGTGCTCTTTCTCTCTTTTGCTAAGATCTTCTTCCTGAAGTATATGTGAAGAAGTTATTTCAACTTTCTTGTCCTCAATTTTTTCATCTATAATATTAAAACAAAATCAATTCCAAAATATTATGAAAATAAATCTATATTAGGTGTTCAACAAATATTACATTCCTTAAGTGTAAATATTTCCCAGCACTCTATCTTTGGTACTATCTCCCTTCACCATCAAATTCTATAAATGACTATAAAATCTTTTCTTTAAGCCCCTACTCTCTCACCAGAGCTCCACTCCAGTATTTCCAATTTACATATCATGCCCCACACTCAATATGTTTACAAAACCAAATTTATCATGTTTCTCCCTCCAAAATGAACTTCTGCACTAGTGTTTCCTAGATCTATAGATATAATTTCAAATTCCCAGCCGATTGGGTTCAAATCATTAGTCATCTTTACCTCCCTTAGATCTAATCCATTTCTCCAAACACTGATGCTTTATCCAAATTGTCTTTTGCATTAAATACTGCAGGAAAAGGAAAAACATCATAACCAAGTGGTATTTATCCCAGAAATGTAAAGTTGAATTGGTATTTATAAATAAAACAATGTAACTTATTACATTAACAAGAACAAAAGAAGAAAAAATGATATGATTATCTAAGTATTTACAGAAAAAATTGAAAAATATCGACACCCTTTTATGCTGAAAACTCAGCAAACTAGGAGTAGGAGGATACATACAAAAAGTTTATAATTGATATTATGCTTAATGCTGAATGCTTTCCCTCAACGATAGAGAATAAGGCAAGGATTTTGGTTTTACCACTTCTATACACCACTGCGCTGCAGTCACAGCAGTAAGAAAAAGAAATAAAAAGTGTAGAAACTAGAAAAGAAGTAAAACCATTATTATTCTCAATGACAGAAGGAACTCTAAGAAGCTTACTTAAAATAAAAACTACTAAAACTTTTAAATAAAGTTATCCAGGTGGCAGGATACAGGAATAATATAAAATTTAATTGCATTCATATATACCAAGAACAAACAATTGGAAAGTGAAAATAATAAACAATACTAAAGTATTAACTCAATGAGGACAGGAAAGTCTTCTTCTGTGTAGAAAAAAAAAAACGAACCTTAACTCCTACATCACACCATACAACAATTTGAGATGGATCATAGAGCTAAATGTAAAAGCAAGAACCAGAAAGCTTCTATATATATATATAAATATATATATATGTATGGGTATATATATTCACAACCTGGACAAGACACAAAAAGCACTAGCCATTAAAGGAAAAAAAACTGAAAAATTGTAAGTCACCAAAATTAAAACACTCTGTTCACCAAAGCCATCATTAAAAATATTTAGGAAAAATCACAGTGAAGAAAAATATTTGCAGTACATAAACCTGATAAAGGACCCTTATTGTTAGTAATTACAAGACAATTTATAGAGAATTACTACAAATCAACAAGTAGGAAATTAAACAATCCCATTAATGGACTTGCATAAGCACTTCTTACTCCTCAAAAGATCTAAGAATGGGCAATAACCACAGGAAAAGGTGCACAACATTAATAGCAGAAAAATGCAAAATTAAAACCATAATGAGAAATCTTTTCACACCCATACGAATGGCTAAAATATAAAAATTTAAAAGTCTAATATACCAAATGTTTGATGGAATGGAGAGAACCTAAAATACTCACATATTTCTGTTGGGGATTATAAAATGGAACAACTTCTCAGGAAAATTCTTGGGAAGTTTCTTATAAAATTATTTATTCATCTACTCATGACCCAACAATTCCACTCTTTTGTATCTCTATGAAAATATATGTCCATAAAAAGATGCAAATGTGAGTACTGACAGCATATTCATTGAAAATAGCAAACAGCAGGAAACACCACAAATATCAGTCAATAGGAAAATGGATAAACAAATTATACTATATTGATCCAAGAGAATACTTCTCAGCAAAAAAGGAACAATATGAGTGAATCCCAAAAACATTATGTTGAATGAAAGAAGTCAGACACAGACTTACATAAAACAAACACACATTTTAGGATTCCATGTACATAAAGTCTAAGAATAGACAATCCTAATCTATGGTGATAATAATCAGAAGTTGCCTCTTAGGTGGGACTGGGTAGAGTTGATTGGAAAAAGGCATGAAGCAACTTTCTGGGTTGATAATGTTTTAATATCTTGCTTTGAGTGGTGGTTACACTTACATATACAAATGGTCAAAATCAACTAAATTGTGTTTCATTCTTCCATTAGGGAGAAGGAAAGATGTTTCACCAGGAAAACATTAAAAAAAAAAAAAAAAAAAAAAAAGGCTTCGTGCAACTAGCGTTTAACTAGTAGAAAGAAGAAAACTTGGTATATCAATAACTTACCTAATTTTTTTTAATGACATTATTTTTTTTCAAGTGTTTTTAAGTACTTTTTCAAGTTTCAAAGTTATTTTATTTTCAAGTATAAATAAATAAACCAGCCTTGTGAATTCATCTAAACAGAGAAACTCAGGCTTGTGGATCAATATACTGGAGAGATAACCAGTAGCATAAAAATATTTCAGTCTCTGTGAATAGAAAATAGAATGCTTCACAATCTGGAGAATTTTAAGACATGAAAGAGCCCAAAGAAGCAAAGGTAAAAAGATCAAACACAAGATGCAGAACCAACAGCTGTGACTTAGTGAGTTAAATATGCTGAATAAATCAAACTTAACAAAGCACCACAAGTTGGTAGCTTCCAAGTAATTAATACACTAATCAGAAGCACATGCAATATTAGTCAGGACTACCTCATTGTGACAGCAAGGACTCCTTGGTTACAATGGATATTCTTCATTTGCAGGTAGAGTTATGGAAAGTAAATTAGGTAAAGGCATGCTTGAGGCAAAGAGGAAGTAACATAATTTGCTCTATCTAAGGAGTCTCTATTTGTGGTGAATGAGATGAAAGTTCCGTTTTCATCTCACATCTGTTCCAGATCATTCTTCTCACAGTAAGACAGAACATATCTGCTAATACTTGGGCAAATAAATGTGAATTCATAGATTAGAGTTGTACTTATACGTTTCTTTCCAAGGCTCATCCCCAGTTTTAAGAGTGAAACGATCATTTCACCCATGTTACTAATGTCTAATTAGTAAATGAAAAAAATGTTTGAATACCACAAGTCAATCTAACTTCACATTTCTTGCATTTCTACATAAAGCCAGAATTAGCAGACACTTTAGAAGATTAAACCTGTGATCAAAATATGGGCTTACATAAGCTAACCAATAATTATCTTTTCTTTGGAATAGTTAGCTCTTGACAATGCTTCATCCCTGACAGACCTGTTACTTGACAGAACACACCAGGGAGTCCACTATTTTATCCATCTAGCTGTCCTCCATCCACACCCTCTAGTCTCTTATTCTTTTCTTGAAATCACATATCCTGCGTATATTCCCTGTAATTACTTCTACTTAAATTTTCTATTACCTGTTCTTTACTGAGAATAGGGAGCCTAGAAGATCAGAACTCATAAAAAGAAATAGCTAAAGCACCAAAGTCTCTGAGGTGAAAGAAACAGTAGTCCAACTGAGGTTATATTCTTTCCCAACTATACACCTTAGCTGCTGAGGTTATATTCTTTCCCAACTATACACCTTAGCTGCTACTGTTCTATTACATACATACTTCAGGCTGCACTGGCTCAAATTTAAATACCATCACCCTAGTTTCCTGACTTTCTCACTTCATATTTTTTCCTTCCTAAATCTAAAAAGGGAAGGTGGAATCAGTTGCTTCATAAACATTTATTAATGGACAGAATCAAGGAATCAAGTCAAAAAGGAATTTCTGGCTACTGCTACTATTTTTTTCAATTAACCAAAACAAAATGAGTAGAGAATGCAAAGAAGAATTTATGGAGTAAGCTCCCTTAGAGTTGATTAGATTACAAATATGTAGAAAGAAAATCTGCTTTTTATCCATTAAATCACTAAATTCATTTATATTAATTTATGTTGATATAAAAATAAATGTGTTTAGTAATGGATATCATTAACTTATGCATAAGATAATCTCCTACACAAGTAATTAAAAATGCTGAAAATGTAATGGCTGCACAGTAACACCAGAAACACCTTCATATAATGAGAGACCCAGGGAAGATAAATGTGACATTTAGCCTCTAAATCTGGCTTTAGGGAAGTTTATTTTTTTTTTTTAAAGATTTTATTTATTTATTTGACAGACAGAGTTCACAAGTAGGCAGAGAGAGAGAGAGGAGGAAGCAGGCTCCCTGCTGAGCAAAGAGCCCGATGTGGGGCTCGATCCCAGGACTCTGGGATCATGACCTGAGCCGAAGGCAGAGGCTTTAACCCACTGAGCCACCCAGGCGCCCCGGAAGTTTATTTTTTGAACCAAAAGAATTAGATCAAATTTTTCTGAAAAAAAAAAGAAAAAAAGAAGGGATCTTTGAAGACATTTCCTTCTCCACATAATTGGATACTGTGTGAAATGTTACCTTGCCTAAACGAACCTGTAAGTTTCATTATCATAAAGATATTGTACAACCAAGAAAAGGAGGAGACAACTCTTTCATTAAGAAAAAAGGAAAAGGAATGTTGAATCAGTTGCACAATTTTGCCTCTTTAGAGTGTCAATATCCTTATCCATAACACTATAATATTACATTCCCTTGAAATTAATGAAGGTTAAATGAAACAGTTTATGTGAAAGTGTTCTATAAACTATAGGGAATATGTGAATTTAAAATGCCATTTTATTCATGAGGATAATTATAATGAAAATAAACTAAAATAAATCATATTGAAGAAGGTGGATATTAAGCAAATAATCGCTCATTTAGACCAAAACAGTCTTAAAAAGAGACATTTGTCTTACAAATTGGTTCAAAGAATTTGTTCATACTATATATCTAAGTAGATGGTGAATGGCATTGATTGGATCCAAAGTCCCCCTCTCTTGGATTTTATGAGGCCCATTCAGAATGAGCCAGGTTGAGAACACCACCAATTCCATGTTCTGAGTCCATCTGTTGGCAAAAATGTAATGCAAACAGCTTTATAAGTGCTATTTTCAATGAAATATCACAGAACAGCTTGTCCCAATGATATTTCTAAAGCTTGCCTGCAAACCGCCTACTGGGAAATCCAACTGAAAGAGAAGAGGGAAGAGAAAGAAACCCATACATACAAGTGACAAAAATTAAAAAAAAGAACAAAGGATGGAGGGAGACAAGCTAGAGGAAAGTGAGCACTGGAGAAAAATAAGGAGCAATAGAGGTGCAATATTAAACACAGACAAAATTAGTTGGAAAGAAGGAATAGAGAATTTTTTTAAAATTATCAAAACATCTTGGGTTGGAAGATAGAGAAATGATCACAAATAACTTGCCATGTCCAGCGAAGTGAAGATAAAAGGAGCAGGAAAACCCAGAAAACATGTAATAGCTAAGTAATTGGAAGATAATTATTAAAATGTGAGAGGAAAATGATGTAAAATAGCCATTTTTCTAAGTTTCACTTTTTTTTCTGTAATATACAAATTCATTATTCCAAAAATAATATAGATTTCAATGTGTATCATTAACTCCAAGGAAGGAAACATCCTCCTCCAAGTCCCTTCTTTTAATATAAAAATGTACTCACATAGCACAAAAGAGACCAGGCATTACAATATAAGTAGTATACATGCAATGATTAAAAAACAAAATATTTTACTGTAGATGATGTCATTCTGGGCACTTACCTGGGGTCGAATAACTTTAACAATATTTTTGAGGGCAGTGTCAGGGGATGGAGGTGAGCAGTCAGGTGTTGGGCCTGTTGAGCTGTTTCTATGGTTACTACTTCCTGGAGCAGTAATTGCTACCTCAGATGCATTATCTGTGAATAAAAATAGAACTGCCATAAACCTAATCACTCAGTTTACCATTTAAGACTTGAAATTACTTTAGTGAACAAGAATTGAGTTTTTAACTTAAAACTGGTATCAATTATAAGATCATAATGAGGAATATGCACAGCAGTATATTTTAAAGATAATGTTTATTGAATGCTTTGCTTTCCTTTGGAATGGTAAATATCATACCCTGTAGTATTATTTCAAGAAGAGTATTATTATACAATTCACAATGATAGATCACCCAACACAGCTATTAAGACTGTCATTATTATACAAATGGCCAAAACTTCAGCTTACCTAAGAAGAATATGATTTTTTAATATTAATGGGCTTAGTTTTCTCCATCATCTCTCAAATGGTTATTGATCTTTTTAAAGTGGAAGTTTTGCATCTCCCTGAGGTATAAAATCCAAATTCAAGCCTCCTCAAACCACATTCCCCAGAAGTCCCTCAACTATTGAGAGGCATCCCAGTGACTTAACCTGAGAACACTGACATTTGTCAACAATGGTTTTATAATGTAGACTGACACAAAACTATCACACCCAGATAAACACATCTTATACAAACTAAATCTCTTCCTTATGTTTAGTATTGAGAGTTGGAGGAGGAATAAAGGGATGACTTTAAAATCAGCAACCTGCATAAAACTTCTTAAATTTTTATCAAAACAAAATGACAAGAAAAGATGCAGTTTTAGAGTGTTTAATATACTTAGAAAAGAATGGAAAAAACTCCATAAATAACTCTTGCTAGCACATAAAAGATATATTATCTTAACAACAATTTGGCAATCCTCTACAGCTTTGTATGGAAAGCATTGCAAGCTCAGATCTAAAAAACAAACAAAATTCCTTGTTTTTAATTAGTTCCCAATAATTTTCTGTCCTAGGCAGTTGAAATTGTGCAAAAGAGACTGAGACTGTGAATTCTTTATAGATTAGTAAATTTTCTCTGTTCCATGGCCATTGTCTACAATCCCAAGTGAAAAGAAATAATTTATGAAGACACCTCTTGCTTACAAAAAGTGAAGGGATGAAAACTCTACCCACCATATAAAAACACAATTCTGTTACACTGGGCAGTCCAGACACAGGTTCATGAAACAAACAAACAAAAAATACAAATGTGACATATTGAATTAAATAGATTATTTATTAAATAAATCTTAAAAGTACCAGAGCTCACTCTTGACTCAGGTTTAATGGATAAGGTGAGATTTGAATTAGCATCTCAAGAATACCCAGAGTTCTGAAAGACAGTAATTGGGTGGTCTTCTGACTATACTAGAATTAGTATGAGTAAATACTGAAGCAGAGATAAAATATCAGTCAACAAGACAATGAAAAGTAGCCCTGATCCTCTCCAACTTGTACCTTCCTTTCATTCATTCAACCATACATCTTAAAACATTTAAGGGCAACTATATGTCAGGTATTATGTTATATTCTAGGGAAAAAAAGAACCTTTAGGCAGAGGGTAAAAGGTAGGGAAGGATGAATAGGTAGAGCACAGAGGACATGTAGGGTAGTAAAACTATTCTGTATGATAACAATAGTGGTGGATACATTGTCATTGTACATTTGTCCAAACCCATAGAAAGTACAGCATCAAAAGTGAACCCTAGGATCATTTATATGGACATTGGATGATAATGGTGGGTCAATGTAGGGTCACTGATTGTAACAAGTATACCACTATGGTGGATAATGTTGATAATGGGGAAAGCTGTGCCTGTGAGGGGAGGGTACAAGAGAAACCTGTATACCTTCTGCTTGATTTTTCTGGGAACCTAAAACTTCTTTAAAAAATAAAGTTTAATAAAATTTTAAAAAATCTATGCTCTTAAGAAGTATATAGTCAAGTGTGACATCAGACATGTAGAAAAAGTGTAATGTAATATCATTTGAGACCTGATAACAGATAAAGGAAACATGATGAGACAGCAAGAGGAGAAGCAATCAACAGACCGTGGCTATGAAAGAAGAGAGCTGTGAAAGGTTTCCATTTTCAGGCAAGGAAGCTGAGATGGAATATAAAACATAAGGAAGGGCATGGAGGTGAAAAGAGCATAGACAAAGCCATTATTTTATGTTAGGAAAAAGTTGGAGATAAGTTTAAATAAGTACAAGGGAGTTTTATTAGTATATTAGTTTATATTTAATTTGTAGGCAATGAGAAATATTGAGATTGTTTAAGCATGAAGTGACATACTAATAGTAGCTAATGTTTATTGAACTCCAGTGAAATAATGTTAAAGACATTGTTCTCTTTCTTTATTCTCTCTTTTGTAGTTCTCATTGTTGTCTCTCTGTGTTGTATTCTGAGTAGCTTTTTCATACTCATTTTCCAGTTTATTGGCTCTTTCCTCAGCAGTGTCTAGTCTACTATAAAATCATTTTCATAATTTCACGTACACTTCACAATTCTAAAATTTCTATTTGGTTCTTTTTCAAATGTACAATGTCATCATTTGGCGTTTTTCAGTTTTTGTTTTTGTTTTTGTTTTTGTTTTTGTTTTTAGCAATTTCAAGCTTGCTTTTATTTAGTAGAAAATAACAAGCATAGTTTTTGGTTTTTTAAAATCTGTGCCTGATAATTCCAGTATCTGAAGTCTTCATGAGTCCGTTTCTGTGTCTCTGACTCTCATTCACGTTATTTTGTTCCATTACCTTTCTCATCTTCAGTTCTGTGCTACCTGTTACTCAACTTTTGTTAGCACAAGATATACAACATTAAACTTAATTCTTTGTCTGTTAGTACATATTAATTAAAAAAAGCATCCAAATTACATTCTAATACCAGATGCTGAAGTCTGGGACAACTTGCCTGCTCAATGTTAGACAATTTATTTAACCTCTCTGGACATCAGTTTTTTAACTTTAAAAATAAGAATGATTAATAATTGTCTAGAAGAAAGTTACTGTTTATGTGTGTGAATAAAATGAGAGAATATATATGAAAAATGTCTAGCATATTAACAGGTACATAATATGGGTTTTATTTTTCCCTATAAACCAAATATCCTCAGAATTAAAATAAAACATAGAAGAGGAAAGAAAAGCCAGAGGGAAAAAGAGAACTAAATAATAATAATAATAATAATAATAATGCTTTGCAGATAATACATCTAGAGTAAAGACTGTGTATTTGGATAGAATTTGAGAAAAGTATCTTTTGGCTATTAACACAAACTGGTAGAGATAGAATTTAACTCCAGGAATAAGAGATGATCCCCTGAGGAATGATTCACTGCAAGGGCTGGCCCTGTTGACTACCTTTGCATCAAAGTCAGAAAAATTGAGGGGTACTTTATGCAGACTGTAAGGCAAATGCCTTTTGAATGTATCTTATATGTAACTTAATACATAGTACAGGACAGCAGGTAATCAAGTACTAAATTATTTAGAAAATATTATAACTGTCTCCATCTTCTGAATCCATGATCTATATCATTACACTGATAATTTAATTTTATACTACCTTGCATTGTTCATTATCTCTTCCAGACTAGGTTATATTTTTGCAGACACTTATATTTCCCTTATCCCCTTCATAGCTCTTAGCTCAATGCCTTTAAAAATACTAAATGAAATAAAGTGAATAAAGCAAAACCTGTATGCCAGTGGTAACCATCAAAAATGCCCTTAATTACATAGAGAAAAGTGATCTGGTTTTTGTAATTCTATGGTCCCTTTTGGAGAAAATCCAACTGAGAAGCATATTTTAAATATCTTTTATTATATTATTTTTGAAAATACCAATTATCCAGTGAATTTGTGAAATGACAGCCTGTATTCAAGACAGTTTTACATGGTCAACCTACATTTTACACCTGCAGCTACAAAACATTGCTGATGAAAAAGGACATGAGGTGGGCAAAAGCTGCTTAAGAGGAAATTACTAAATATACTTGCAATTTCAGACTGAAATGAGACTTATCTTCTAGTCAGCTTCTCTTACTACACATTAAATTATGCATTATGACTGTCCACTTCCTCTAAAATAACAAGCTAAGAAAAAAAAAATCTTCTAGCTTACTTGAGCTTTTAAAAGAAAAGTATTCTATGAATACAAAATAATTCATATGCAACGTTACAGAGTAGAATTTTAACATCATTTACTAGCATGTACTGAGCAGCTAAAGTGCACAAGAGGCCATGCTAATTCCTATATAGCTGACAAGTAGAACTGAGATTACTTCTGGCTGGGGACTCAAGAAAAGTGTCAAGGCAGAGGTGGTGACTAAGCAGGTCTCTGACAGATTAGTATGATTCATACATGAAGAAATGAGTGGGAAGGGCATTCCAAAAGTTGAAGGTATGATCAGCAAAAGATAGAGAGATGGAAAGAATTGGGCACAATTGTGGGATAAACAAGAGTTCAGTTTGAATAGGATATTCATGGAGGAAATACCAAGCACTGCATGCATCATAAACAACAAACCTGAGCTTTGAAATCAGACAAACCTAACCTGAAATCCTGCCATATTGTTTTAAATTGAAGCCGAGCTGACATACAATATCTTGTCAGTTTTAGGTGTACATTGAAGTGATTTGATATTTCTACATATTATGAGATGATCCTCACAGTAAGTCTATTTCTGAATTCTCACCATATATTGTTATCAATTCATTTATAGACTTGCATTTATTGTAAATAATGCTACAATGAATGGAGAGGTGCACATATTTTCATTCTCTTTGTACAACATCCTAAGTGGAATTGCTGGATTGCATGATAGTTCTATTTTTAATTCTTTGAGGAACCTCCCTACCATTTTCCATAGTGGCTACACAAGTTGACATTCCCACCAGCAGTTTTCTCCTTGCCTTTACTTCAGTCTGTGTGTGCCTCCATCAGAAAGAATGAATACCCAACTTTTATAGCAACATGGACTTGACTCAAAGAGATTATGCTGAGTGAAATAAGTCAAGCAGAGAGAGTCAATTATCATATGGTTTCGCTTATTTCTGGAGCATAACAAATAGCATGGAGGACATGGGGATTTAGAGAGGAGAAGGGAGTTGGGGTAAATTGAAAGGGGAGGTGAATCATTAGAGACTATGAACTCTGAAAAACAATCTGAGGGGTTTGAAGTGGCGGGGGGGGGTGGGAGGTTGGGGTACCAGGTGGTGGGTATTATAGAGGGCACGGATTGCATGGAGCACTGGGTGTAGTGAAAAAATGATGAATACTGTTATGCTGAAAATAAATTAATTTAATTTAAAAAAAAAAAGGATCTGAAGTGATTTCTTACAGGGAGCATAGAGATGGGTCTTGTTTGTTTGTTTAACCATTCAGCCATCCTATGTCTTTTGATGGAAGCATTTAGTCCATTTACATTTAAAGTATTTACTGATTTGTATGTATTTGTTGCCATTTTGTTAATTGTTATCTGGTTGCTTTTATAATTCTTTTCTCTTCCCTTTTCTTAGTCTCTTTCCTAGTGGTTCAGTGTTTTTCTTTAGTGTTATTTTTGGGTTTCTTTCTCTTTCTCTTTATTTATCTATTTTTTTGTGCATCTAGCTATTGTAGATTTTGGTTTGTAACTACCATGTGTGTGCATGTGTGCATGTATATACATAAAATGAAAGTAACAAAATCAGGTATATCAGTCATTACATTAAGTATTTATAGAAAAACTATCCCCCAACAAAAACAGAGATGATGGCTATTAAGATGTGAGCTGGGTCTGTGGTTTCATCTGATGTTTGACTAGAAGCAGTGGGCTTCCCTCTCATGGTTGTTGGCAGCACTCAATTTTCATGAACTGTTGGCCTTAGTTTCTCACTGTCTGTTGACTAGAAGCTTTCCTCAGTTCCTTGCCATGTAAGTCTCTCCACAGAGGCTCACAATGGGACAGTGGCTTCTATCAGAGTGAGTAAGCCAGGGAGCAAAAGAAAACTAGCAAGACGGAAGCGAGAGCTTTTTGTAATCTGATCTTGGAAACGACACCTATTATTTTAGCCATATTCCATTCACTAGAAGCAAGTCATTAGGTCCAGTCCACCTACAAGGGGAGGGGATTATACAAGGGCATAGATACTAGGAGGTGGGACAATTGGGAGTTATGTTAGAGACTAAATATCAACAGGATATTTGTGCGGGAAAAAGCTACTCTCAGACGGCAAAAGAAATGGATACAGCCATTTTGGAAAGCAACATCATTAAGATTATTGCCTCTTGATAGCACAGACAACTTACCTTGGTTTGCTAGGTTCTTTCTCAGTTTTAAACCTGGAAGTCCTGCGTCCTGGGAACTCCTTCAGTCTTGGGGCTTGGTTAGTCACCCTACTCTGGACCAAGACTGTGGGCTTTAAATCATGACTCCACACTACTAGAAATGTGAACTTGGGTTAAGTTACTTAATTTCTCTGTGCTTCAGTTTCCTTATTTGTAAAATAAAAATAATAATAGTGTATCTGTAGAAACTAAATGAGATACATGTAAAGTACTTAAAGCGGGGCGCCTGGGTGGCTTAGCGGGTTAAGCCGCTGCCTTCGGCTCAGGTCATGAACTCGGAGTCCTGGGATCGAGCCCCACATCCGGCTCTCTGCTTGGCAGGGAGCCTGCTTCCTCCTCTCTCTCTGCCTGCCTCTCTGTCTGCTTGTGATCTCTCTCAAATAAATAAATAAAATCTTTAAAAAAAAAAATAAAGTACTTAAAGCAATGTATGCCACATAAAAAGTGCCCAATGATATTAAATATATTAAAATATACATATCCTTTCATTAGGGTATGCACACAATTATTATCCTAACAAGGATACTTTTGACAATGAAAGGGAGTTCTAGTAACAATTGTGCCACATCAACAGACATTAAAGGGAATGTTCAGGGAAAGTAGTAGAATGTTCCTTAAATGTGATTCACATTGAAATTTATATCATAGAAATAAAAGCACCTCCATATAAAACAAGTACACAATGATGTTTGTTGCTCTTTTGTTAACAGCGGAAAAATAATACAAAATGAAGTGAACACTCATCAATAGAGGTGGAATAAATCATGATACATAATACCATGAAATATTATGCAACCTTTAAAAAAATAAATTATAGTGATACCCACTGACTGGGAGGTGCTCTGAAATACTGTTGAATGAGAAAAATAATATGTAGGAAAATATTTAAGGCTTTTCTTTTTGTAAAATAAATGTTTCACACTCAGAGGCAAATGCTGAAGTTTAAATTTCAGGATCCTAAACTTTCATGGGCCTGTTCCAAGGAGCTGGGAGGGTCCCTGGAAATGTCTTTGTGAATTTTATGAAAAGTAAAAAATTTTAATTGCAGTAAGTTAAGATCTCTTCAAATTTTTTCCAACTCCAGTTTTCTTGCTATCATAGTTCTCTTTGGTTTTGGTAGTATTAAAATGGCTGCAGACATTTTTGGAATCTGGCTAAGGGGAAGATGAGTTGAGGATACATGTGCTTTGGATTTAATGGGACATATTTGCAAGGTTGAAGTCACTTCCTTGTATAGTCCAGATGTTAAAATGGCTTCTAGAAATTTTCCTGTCACCTCTTGAGTCAACCCACCTGGTGTGTGACTATAAGATTTAGAGCACTACTACAATATGAGTGATATTGTGATATGAATGTGGCCTAGAAATATTTATGTGCCAAAAATATTTGATATGTATAGAAGTTCGTACATGGAAAGTTCTTCCAAATCCTATAGCTTAGATATGAAACAGAGGTTTCATCAAATTTGGCAACAATCCTAAAAAATAGTTTGGCAGTACCAATAAGAGATTATGAAACTAAAAGGAAACTTTCTACCAGCTAATAAAAAAACACTAATATCAACCATGCTAAAGGAAAGACTGAATCAGTCTATTTCTCTACACTAGCATTATCTAAGAGAAATATAAAATGAGCCATATATGGGATTTTAAATTTGTTAGTAGTCCCATTTAAAAATTTTTTAAATAGATAAAATTAATTTTATTTATTTATATGCCAGAGAGAGAAAGAGATAGTGAGAGAGGGAACAAAAACATGGGGAGTAGGAGAGGGAGAAGCAGGCTTCCCACTGAGCACGGAGCCCAATGCAGGACTCGATTCCAGGATGCTGGGCTCATGACCTGAGCCAAAAGCAGATGCTTAATGACTGAGCCACCCAGGCACCCCAATGAAATTAATTTTAATAGTATATCATTTAACTCAATTTATCCAAAATGTCATTTCAATTACTAATAAAATACTTTACATTCCTTTTTTGTGTACTAAGTCTTCATAATCTGAAGTATAATTTACACTTTTAGCATGTGAATTCAGGCAGTAAACTTTCATGATTGGTACCTGAACTCTATTTAAATTTTGTAAAATTACAGTTGGAAAAGTAGATTCGACTGTAAACAAAGTTGTTCTAAACCTGAAAGTTTTCAAATAACTGAATTGAGTAGCAAAACATTATTTTCCTTTAGTGTTTTCATCCACATTGACAAAATTATTTCATTGTTTTTAGGAAAATTGATTTTGACATAAAATAATTTCAGCTTCAAAATTATGTCTACCCAAGTTAAATAAGTTCCCTGACTCAATATTATTAATAGAAAAGTAAAAGGGTGTTGCATAAGTTTAAATTATAAGTTTGGATCCTGCTAAAAAAAAGTTTTAAAATGTTTTTTGGGATATTTAATTTTAATTTTAAGCAAATAATTTTCATTGATTCTCTTTTCACTGTTGAGAACAAACTTCTTATCAAATTTATTATGCAGCTGATGAACGTACCTCTTATTATTTTCCACTCAATTGTCTTTAAAAAATTTTTTTAGACAATAAACTACCTTTTTAGTTTGCTCGGCCATGGCAAATTGAAATTAGCATTGTCATGAAATTTGTCATATACCATATCCCAATCTCTCCTTTTCCCCTTTAGTCTTTCAGTCATTGTGTGCAAGGTGAAAAAGGAGATGAGATAAGGGGAATGGGGGAACCCTGGTAATGTTAGTAAAATCCCAGCCCTTCCTTTGTCCACCAAAATTTATGCATGATGGCCCTTTAAAACTGTGTAACTGCCTGGGGAAGACCAGCCAGTTTCTCCAGTTAATTAGCAACAGCAAAAAGGACAGACTTGCTCACAGACAACTATAATCCATATGAATGGCTACAATGAAAGAAAAAAATAAAGTTGCAAACTAATAGGTACGGCATGATTCCATTTTAGTAAAAAGAAATAAAACCCATATGTATATACATATACATGCTTTGCTTTGCTTGTATCCTAACGTATATATACTGAGCTGTTAGTATTGTTAAAGTGAAGGTGGTGAGGAAGTAGGCACAATTGGGTCAGGCAAAATGGAGGAAATGATTAATATTCCCCTTATAAAATTATGCATTGTATTATAGGTTTTAATTCAGAACTACACACAGACATTGGTCGTTCATAAACCACCCAATATAGAAAAAAGACTTTTTCAAGTATGATATAATGTATTATTATTTATTGTTAATTCATAATTTCATAAATTAAACTGGAGATTAGGACTTGATTATCCGATATATTAAGACTGCCTCTGTAATCTAGTAAGTAGTTTTTCTAAGTGCTTTACATATGTGTGAAAAGAATATATGTATTCTCTATTGATGGATACCTGTTTCTAAGATATGTCTATTAACTCATGATTGTTAGTTGTATCATTCAACACAGTATATTCTTATGTTATGTTTCTTAATTTTTTTTCATTTTTTAAAGTATATTCTTAAGTTTCTTCAATTTAATTTTCAGTGAATTATGATATATTAAAATCTTATACAAACTGTGGATTTCAGTTTGTCATTGAAATCATATCAGTTTTGCCTTTTAATATTTCAAGGCAATGTTGTACGTGAAAAATGTGTGAAAATTTTGTGACTTTATACTTTTTTTTTTTTAATATTTTATTTATTTATTTGACAGAGGGAGATCACAAGTAGGCAGAGAGAGAGAGAAAGAGAGAGAGAGGAGGAAGCAGGCCTCCTGCTGAGCAGAGAGCCTGATGGAAGACTTGATCCCAGGACCCTGAGATCATGACCTGAGCCAAAGGCAGAGGCTTAACCCACTGAGCCACCCAGGTGCCCCTGACTTTATACTTCTTGCTACATTGTGTTTTAGTCTTTAATTGTTACACAGTATACCTCTTTATCTCTTTTAATGTTTTTAACTTTCAATTATATTTTGATTGATGCTACTGCTTTAATATCTCTCTTTAGGTTGTTTCACTTGATCTTTTGTTTTTTAACCCCATTGTGTCATTTTTATTTATGCTTGACTCCTGGAAAAAAACGATAGCATGATTTTTAAAAATTGCATCAAATATGATCATCTTTGTCTTTTATTAATTATTTTCTATTTTGTGGTTTTGGTTTGCCACACTTACTGCTGGCTTCACTTCTTTTTTCACAGATTTAAAGACATTTTAATTAATAAATATTTCTTTATTCTTTTATTTCCATTACTAGTTTGGGAGAATAAATTGTGTTTCTAATTTTTACTGGTTTCTCTTAAAATTTTTACTAAAAACATTTGCAACAACAAAAAAAGAAATCAAAAGTCATTAAGTATCTTTGTCTCTTTAGTTTTTAGACCCACTTTACTTACTCTATGATCATAAGCCTCTATCTTCCTTGTTTTTATTGTCTGGAAATTTAACACCCCAGCTGTACATTTTTAGCAGTAGGCCTGATCCCTGGCTCCCATTTGAAGTGGACCTCTTTTAGATTCCATTACCCTGAGGGATGCAGTCTTCCTTTGGATCCTGCCCATTTCTGAGCCCAGTCACCAGGTAGACTACCATTTAATTTCCAATGTCTACTTTGTGTTTCTGATCTAATTAAGGATAGGATATCTTCTTTCTTTCTTTCTTTCTTTTCAGCACAGCTAGAATTTGTAATTTTCTCATTTTATATTTTATCTCTCATCATTGTTTTTGGTACAATGGAAAACAAGGGAAGGATCACTTTAATTTTTTATTTTTTATAAACATATATTTTTATCCCCAGGGGTACAGGTCTGTGAATCACCAGGTTTACACACTTCACAAAAGGATCACTTTAAAATAAACCTGACAGACCTTGCCGAGTTGACAGGTCATGTTATACTTTCATAATCAGAAAAATCATAATTTAAAAGCAAAGTAATACATGTCTATCTATGTAAACCAGATATTCATACAGATTTGTATAAAAGCTATGCAGAGCAAAAAACAAACACACAAACAAACAAACAAACAAAACCCAGGAAAGAAAGAAACCAGAATGTTAACAATAGTTACCCTGATAAGTAAGATTCAATAAAATAATTCACTTTCACTTATTTTACTTTGTACATATTTGAACAAAATTAACAAAATAATTTATTCAATTTTATAATGAGAACCTATTGTAATAAGTCCTATGTAAGTATGTAGTGATACATTTATTTTTAACTGGCTACTAGAAGAAAATATAAGCATTTTATTAGTAGCAATATTAAAAACTATGATACTATACTAAAGAATAAGGACACCAATATAACAGGTTTTCCTAGGGAAAACAATGAAAAGATTTTAAATGAGTTCATAGGTTTAGAAAGACTTCTATGTTGCTGTTTCAGAATTTAGACAAATCACTTCTTTCCACATTTGGTTAGACTAATCAAAGTATGCTTCTGTTAAAATGATGATCCAGGATTCTCATACTTGCCTGTGACTTAAATTTTCTAAGGAAAGAAATGCTAGCTAGTTCACTGCTCTTGACTTGTTTACAGCAGTTTTTAGCATTCTATTATTCTCTTCTCATTTCCTCTATTCACAGGAAAGAGACACAGAAGACACTAGATGACTATTCAGTAGTGATTTCAATGATTCTATAAGAAATGAAAGGTGTAGAAAAACCTCTGTGATTAAATGGCACCTACAGTTCTTTCTCTGGCTTCTGTGCATAAATACCAGAATAGAATATCCCACAGAGAACAAATGTGGCCAAGTTTGGCAGTAAAACATATAATTCTGGATGCGGTAACAGTCTATTTGAGCCCTATTGACTCAATAGGTACCTAGAATGCTTTAAGCTTTTGCTTTGCAATATATTGTAGATAAAACCTCTCCTATTACTTTACGTCTAATGTCTTATTTTTCTTTGTGTCTCATATACCCAAGGGCCTGGAAAATAATAAGTCCTGAGGAACTTATTCCTGAGGAATAAATGAATGAATGAATCAATAATCTCATTAAAGAAGTTCTAAATGGTAGGATGGAATACTGAAGGAAGAGCTATGAATTAATACAAAGAGTCACAGAGATTTCTCAATGACAGATTTGTTTTTTAATTATCATCTCTTTCAATAAACTATTCATCTATTTTGACTCAGTTTCCTCAATTGCAATAAAAGATGGTGATAAATGTGATGAAATGAGAGATCTAGAAATATTTTTTGCATTAATTCTTGGTGGTCTTTAAATAATGAAAATACTTTTAATTCTCTATTTTTTTTAACTAGTCAAACCTAGTCTATTAATTCCCAAAAATAATACCAGAGAATAAACTATTTTTGTCTTTTCATTTTTTATTAATCACCTGAGATACCAATGAAAAAACATTCTATTGTGAGTTTCTTCAAGGTGTGTATTCTAATATAAACATAAAATGTGATACACTGAATAAAATCTAGAATAAAATATAGTAATACAAAATTGTTACTTTCTAAATGTATAATGTGACTGTAGTTGGGTGTTAGTTAATTTTGCTAATGTACCTTAATTAAGAGTGTAGGAGTACCTAAAGAGAAAACTAGTCATTTTAGTATGTTACATTAATAATACAGCATCTATGAAAAAGAATATAAAATGAATTAGTGAGTTTACCAGTTGATGTATCTGATATGCCTAGACAGTGTAGGGAGATAAAAAGGTTAAATATGAGACTACAAGCATTATGCAAGATTTCTTTAAGATTATATTTTCAGTATAATGTTATTTCCAACTTAGAGCTGTATGTAGCAACTGCTAAACAGAACAAAATAAGAGTGAGTCTATGAAATAACAACTTAATCATTAGAATGGGCTGAAATTATACAACTGTAAATTCCCATGAACTGTGATTTGCTTCTATTAGGAGTGCTGAGAATAACTCTTGTGAAGTGTTCAATCAGTAAACCAAACAAGATAATCTAAATTAGAATATTCTGAAGTATAAGCAAAAATGGAGGTTAAAACCTGTGTCCTTAGTAGATGAAGGTTTATATCAGGAAGTTTCAGTATTTTAGACATATTATCTATCCTTAGCCTATTCAACTTTCTTTCTTCAAAGAGGGAGATCACCTATATATTTAACATTAATAAGATAAATGCAAACTGTTTTGACATGATCTATTTTAACTTTCTAGATGACTAAGTCATTTTTAATTATTTTCTAATTATAAAAGCAGTATGTGTTTACTGTAGAAAATTTGGACAATACAAAAAAGTATGAAGACGAAGACAGAAATAACATGTAATCTTAGGATCCAGAGATAGTATATACAATTAATATAATACCTTTCAGGTCTTTTCTTCCTATGCACATACACATAATAATATTTTCAACTAAATATGTGTCAAATGATAAATATACATCTATTCATTCAATAGATATTTATTGAATGGCAACTACATGCCGTTATGAAAATTTGAATAATTAGATATTATTTGAAAATATTAATGATTATGGATGAGTATATTCTTTGAATTTATCATTATTACTTAATTATTCACTTGTTTTCACTTTTGGTTGTCTCCAATACATCCACTTATTTTAAATTGATTAGAACATCCTCTAGTACTACTTCACACATGGGCATGATACAGATTTATCACAAAACACTAAAAAAGTCTCCAACTCTGCCTATTTTGTTTGAAAGGAAAAATTCAAGACTTATTCTGGCAAATCAAAAGAATGTCAAAATTGCATGATTAAGTAATTAAGTAATCAATTAATGAACTGTGAGCATGGTTAAGAATATGGTCTCCAGAGCTGAATATCCTGTATTCAAATTCCAGAGTTGCCATTTTCTAGCAAACTTTAAACTTTTCTGTGACTTGTTTCCCTTAGCTGTAAAATGGGAATGAGAATACTAGCTACTTCATATATATTTGCTTAAGATTGAACAAATTAAGATTCACAAAGTAAGTATTTGATAACAGTAGCTATTATTTTTTTCATTAATGTTTACTTAGTACATTTTATGTGGCAGTGATTTTGTTAGAAGCTCTGATTACAATGGTAAACAGACAAGCAAGATTTTTAACTTTATCAGATAAATAACCGAAACAGATACTAAAATAAATAACCTCGAAGTAATTCCATGATGGCAATCAAAGCAAGGACTATAGAAGAAAGTAAAATTAGAAGGTGCTAAAGAGGAGAAAACATAGGCCTCCATATACTTAGTCTGGGGCATGAGTGTGTGTGTGTGTGCCTACAAAGGATCTTTCCCTGAGGGAGAATACCTATTGTCTACTTGGAGCAAAGAGAAGGAAAAGGGACAGTAGGAGCAGACATTGGATTAGGTAGGAAGGAAATTGCCCGTGTTAAAGAACTAAGGAATTAAAGATGGCTAGTATGGGAAGGTAGAAACTGATGAAAAATAAGTCTAAAAATGGAAAGGAAGAAAGGAAAAAGGGAGGGAGGGAAAGAGAGAGAGAGAAAGAGAAAGAAAGAGAGAGAGGAAGGAAGGAAGGAACAAAGAAGAAAGAAATAAAGAAAAGGAGGAAGGGAGGGAGGGAGGAAGGAAGGAAGGAAAAGAAAGAGAGAGAAAGAGACAAAGAAAGGAAGAAAGGGAGAGAAGACATCATTCAGGGCATTCTGAACCTTATTAGGAATCTGGGTCATTTTTCTAAAAACAATGACAAGTCACTAAAAGGTTTTAACCAGAGGAGAGATGTAATCAGATTTGTGATTTCTGAGATTATTTTGGCTGCATCATAAACAGTAAATTCAAGGAAAGAAAATAAAACAATATTTTATTATTAAAACAATCTCTAAGAGTAGTTGGTAATGGTAGAGAAACAGGGAGATTGGAGGTTTAATTAGGGATAGAGTATAAGTTATAGAATTAACTTCATCTTAACACTTACGGCTGTTAAAAATCACAAGACCTAGTGACTGATTGAATATAAGAATCAATGGAAACAGAGATGGCGAGAAAGACACAGTTTTCTGCAGTCAGATGAATAATTAATTCACTCACTGAGATAAGGAACTGTGCATGAAGAACAAGTTTGAAGATAAAGATAGGAGTTTAATCTTGGCCATGTTAGGGTTAAAGCACCTTTGAGACATACAGGTAGAGATATTCAGTGGAGGATGGTTGGATGGATGGATGGATGGGTGGAAGGAAGGACGGAAAAATGGATGAGGCTGGAATTGAGAGAAGCAGTATAGACCAGAGGGGAAAACTGGGGAATCTTGTTGATAGTAACAGAAACGATACTATGCATGGAATAATTTGGGAAGAGAAAAAAAAAAAAAAGAATAGGAAGGACTTTGTCTGAACCTAAGGAACTCCCAACTTTTAAAGCCATACAGAAAAATGTCAGTGGTCAGCATAGAGAGGGAACAGTTCAATAAGATGAAAATTGTCCTTAGACATCAAAGGGAAGACAAGGTGTCACTAACTTGTGGAATGCTGCTGAGAAATGTCCTCTCAATTTTGTGATATTAAGGTCATTGGTACCTTTAGGAAGTACATTTGGAAAGAGCAGTGAGGAATGGAAACCCAACTAAAGTAGGCAGAGACATGGAAGGAAAGGAAAAAAATTAACGTACTGAGAATGTGGAGTGATGGAGAGAAGCTAAGGAGTTAAAGGGAGTTAGGGGACTTTTCAGTTATTGTTTATTTATTGCTTTCATTGATAGCTGTTATTGTTGTTTCTGTTTTTTATATGAAAAATCTTAGGTAGATTTAAATGTTAAGGGTATGATCCAGTGGAAGGACAGTTAAAAATCAGGGTAAAGCATGAATGACTTGAAAGGGTCACACTCCTGAGAAGGCACAGGAAAGGATACTTACTAGAAGGAAAACCCCTCCACTTTAACAGAAGGCAAAGGCAAGAGAAGGCTGCAGGGGAACTGCATTTGTAGACTTGGTGGAGGGTGTCAACACAGTTTCATCTCATGGCTTGACTTTTATTATGAATGAGAATATGAAGCTGTCTGCTGAGAGTGAGACACAAGGCAGGAAAAAGTACCTGAACTTTGAGGAGAGTATAGTAGAGTGAAACCACTGTGTCACATGGGTGGAGGCCCCATTTGAATTTGGTGGGCATAAATTTATTTTTTATTTATACTTATTTATTTGTTTGTTTAGTTTTTTTTTTTTTTTTCAGAGATGAGACAGCAAGGAGAGGGGTGGAGGGAGAGAAAGAGAAATAATCCCAGCCAGACCTCACACCCCATGTGGAGCCTGATTCAAGGCTTGATTCCATGACCCAGAAATCATCACCTGGGTCAAAAGCAGGAGTCTGACACTTAACTGACCAAGCCACCCAGGCAGTCCTAAGCATAAGTTTATGAATGTTTACCCCTGTTTTTATTCATATTCTGACACTGTTCTATAGGATACCATAAATGACATAATAAAAAACCTATTACACACCTACCCCCACATCATCACTTCATAAAAGTTTATTATATTTTTAGATATCATATTATTCTACAGTTCGTGTTATCTATACACGGGAGTGGTGAAATTGATTTGATGGAAACGTATAATTCTCATTTTGTTTAGAATGCTGTTTCTTAAAGATAGCCAACTTCTACCAATTTGAACAAACAGAAATGATTACTTTTTCAAATTGGTAAGCTTTCTATATGGATGAAGGAAACAGTTATGTTACCAGGATTTCTCTGCAGGGACTGCTGTCCTAGTTTTCTCTCTTTGCTCCCTCTATAAACCAATACTGGGTCACCAATTTACAATTTACTACTTTGATAAATGGCTAAGACATGACTGAACACAGAGCAAATGCCAAATAAATAATTGCTATTTGATAAAGGGTTCTTATCAGCTCAGCCAGTATTTGTATGTAAAAGAATGCTTCCAAGGGGCTTAAAAATAGTTTGCTCTCTTAAATGAGTTAAACATACCCACAGAAATCATATTGACACTACCCACTTGCTTAGCTAAGATAAACATTAGCCCTGGTCCAGTCTGAATTATTTTAATTTCAAAATTTTGGCATTAGAATTAAGAAGGCTCCACCATTTTGAAAAAAATATTTTGGTATAAATAAGTTACAGACTCACCCTCACACTACTACCTATTTCCGGATGTTGGGGGAGGTGTTGTGGGTTGTGGGGGATTATTCACGAGAGGACATTTTCATTTCAGGTTGACCACAGTCCAGTAAGCACATTATCAAATTGAATAGAGGTATGCAAGACCTGCACTATCCTGGCATGAAACAACTGACTGTGTCCTTATTATCAGAGATCATCTATTCTCTTCCATCAGGATTGGAAAACAGTCTTCACTCGTGTTGTTATAAATTGCTCATTAATCAAAATGGATTTATTGAGCATCCATAGTGTGCAAAGCCTGCACTAAGTGATTCAAAATAACAGGTTGCCTAGTTACCATAAAATGGAAAAATTCCCCTGTGAAGGTTAAAATTAAATGAAAGGGAGATAAGAAAACATTATCTTTGATGGCATCTGACTATTTCATAGGGCTTTTTCTGCCATTACAGCTATTTTCTCTCAAACATAATAGTCATTCATTCATTCATTCATTCACTTAATTATTCATTCATTTATGCAATTGACTCCTCACTACAACTATATAAGATCCTCTGCTTGATGCAGTAAAGGAAACAAACATGATTCAATATTGACTGCATAGCATGAGTCTTAGTGAATTTACAAAGCAAGTACTGGACTTCTGCTGATCTTTATTTAATGAGCCTAGTACTAGAGTTTTTATTCCATATGAAATCTGTAGTCATTGAGGCATTAATAAAATGCTCCTTGCAAAGAGTATCACTCATTTTCTGGTTGGACTGTAAAATCTTGTTGAATACAGGTTTACTAATAAGTTGCTTTCATATTTAAATTAAACCACTGAATACTATAGAATTTTTTTCAGGATGAGATCTACTTTGTACTGGCTTAACTAGTTAATAAATAGAAAAGACAGGAGGGGGAGGAGTCAAGTTGGCAGAGGAGTAGCAGGCTGAGATGACATCAGACAGCAGGAGTTCAGCTGGGTAGGTATCAAATCATTCCAAACACCTACAATTCCAGCAGGAGATCGAAGAGAAGAGCAGTAATTCTAGAAACAGAAAATTGACCACTTTCTGAAAGGTAGGACTTGCGGAGAAGTGAATCCAAAGTGACAGGAAGATGGACCACGCAGGGAGAGGCTGGATCCCGGCAAGTGGCAGAACAATAGAGCACAAAATCAGAACTTTTAAAAGTCTGCTCCCCTGAGGAACATTGCTCCAGAGGCTAAGCAGGGGTGGAGCCCTCATGCGGACAGCATAGTTTCAGATCCCGTGGGGTCACAGAAGGATCAGGGGTGTCTGAGAGTAGCAGAGCTCACAGGTATTAGAGCGGGGAAGCCAACTACAGAGACGGAGCCAAGGAGTGAGATCTCAGCTTGGAGTTACCTGAAACTGTAATCTGTGGCACAGTCAGATGACAATTTTTGAGCAGGGACCCCACAAATGGCAGATCCGGGGAGACTAACCTTCCTTCTCTGGAGGCAAGAATCTGCTGAGTTTGGAGACTTCAAACAGGTCTGTGTGTCAGAGACAGAAACGCATGGTCACAGGCCAGGTGAGCTTGGAGCATGGCCAGAGACCAGGGAGATGGGAGTGATTCAGCACTTTTCTCTGAGGGTGCCCTGAGGAGTAGGGCCCTGAGCTCTTGGCTCCTCCAGGCCAGAGATTGGGAGGCTGTCATTTTCATTCTGTCCCCTAGAACTCTATGGAAAGCGTTCAGGGAACAAAAGCTCCGGAGAGCAAACCCAAACAAATTACTTAGCCCAACCCCTGGCAAGGGTGATACGATTCGGCCTTGGGCAGAGACACTTAAGAATCACTACAACAGGCCCCTCCCCCAGAAGATTAGCAAGGACATCCAGCCAAGACCAAGCTCACTGATCAAGGAGAACAGAAGAACTCCAGAGGAAGGGAAAGCAAAGCATGGAATTCATGGCTTTCTCTCCATGATTCTTTGGTCTTCCAAAGTTAATGAAATTTTTAAATTTTTTTCTTATTCTAATTTCTTTTAACTTTACTCTTTCCTCTTTTAATGTTTTTAAACTAGTTTATCCTAACAATACCTTTCTTTAAAAAAATCTTTTTGGGGTCGCTGGGGTGGCTCAGTGCGTTAAGCCTCTGCCTTCAGCTCAGTTCATGATCCCAGGGTCCTGGGATTGAGTTCCACATTGGGCTCTCTGCTCAGCAGGGAGCCTGCTTCCTCCTCTTCCTGCTTCTCTGCCTACTTGTGATCTCTGTCTGTCAAATAAATAAATAAAATCTTTAAAAAAAATCTTTTTGAAACTTCTTTATTATAGTCATATCTTATCCTTCATTATATCTAACTTTATTTTTTGTATACATAAAGGGTTTTTTCTTCTAAAATATATATACATAATTATATATACATAATCTTTTTAAATTTTTTTAAACTTCTTTTTACTCCCTTTCTTCTCCCCATGATCTGGTTAACACATTTTTCTGGGGTCTTTGCCACCCTTTTAGTATTTTATAATCTTGTTCATATATTCTTATTTGGATAAAATGATAAGGTGGAAAAACTCACCACAAAAAAAAAAAAAAAAGAACAAGAAGCAGTAATGAAGATGAGGTACCTAATAAATACAAACATTGGAAATCTATCAGATCTAGAGTTCAGAATGATGATTCTCAAGGTACGAGCTAGGTTCGAAAAAGGCATGGAAGATGTTAGAGAAACCTTTTCTGGAGAAATAAAAGCCCTTTCTGAAGAAATGAAAGAACTAAAATCTATCCAAGCTGAAATCAAAAAAGCTATTAATGAGGTGCAATCAAAAATGGAGTCTCTTACTGCTAGGATAAATGAGGCAAAGAGAGAATTAGCAATATAGAAGACCAAATGACATAAGATGGAGGACATGGGAAGATGGAGAGGAAAAGGGAGTTGAGGGAAATTGGAGGGGGAGATGAACCATGAGAGACTATGGACTCTGAAAAACAATCTGAGGGTTTTGAAGGGGTGGGGGGTAGAAGTTGGCTAAGCCTGGTGTTGGGTATTATGGAGGGCATGTATTGCCTGGAGCACTGGGTGTGGTGCATAAACATTGAATTCTGGTACACTGAAAAGAAATTTAAAAAAATAAAAATTAAAAAAAAAAAAAAGAAGAAGACCAAATGACAGAGAATAAAGAAGCTGAGCAAAAGAGAGACAAACAACTATGGGACCATGAGGGTAAAATTCGAGATATAAGTGATACCATGAGATGAAACAATATTAGAATAATTGGGATTCCAGAAGAAGAGGAAAGAGAGAGGAGGGCATAAAGTATATTGGAGTGAATTATTATAGAGAATTTCCCTGATATAGCAAAGGGAACAAACATCAAAATCCAGGAGGTGCAGTGAACCCCCCTCAAAATCAAAAAGAACAGTTCCACACCCCACCACCTAATGGTAAAACTTATAAGTCTTAGTGACCAAGAGAAAATGCTGAAAGCAGCCTGGGACAAAAAGTTGGTAATGTACAATGGTAGAAATATTAGATTGGCAGCAGATCTATCCACAGAGACCTGGCAGGCCAGAAAGAACTGGCCTGATATATTCAGAGCACTAAAGGAGAAAAACATGCAGCCAAGAATACTATATCCAGCTAGGCTATCATTGAAAATAGAAGGAGGGATGAAAAGCTTCCAGGACAAACAAAAACTGGAAGAATTTGCAAACACCAAACCAGCTCTACAGGAAATATTAAAAGGGGTCCTCTAAGCAAAAAGAGAGCCTAAAAGTAGTAGATCGGAAAGGAACAGAGACAATATAAAGTAACAGTCACCTTAAGACAATACAATGATACTAAATTAGTATCTCTCAATAGCTACCCTAAATGTTAATGGGCTAAATGCCCCAATCAAAAGTCACAGGGTATCAGAATGGATAAAAAAAAAAAAACAGAAGTCATCAATATGCTGTCTGCAAGAAACTCATTTAAGACCCGAAGACACCCCCAGAGTTAAAGTGAGGGGGTGGAAAACAATTTACCATGCTAAGGGACATCAAAAGAAAGTTGGGGTGGCAAGCCTTATATCAGATAATTAGATTTTAAGCCAAAGACTATAATAAGAGATGAAGAAGGACACTATATCATACTCAAAGAGTCTGTCCGACAAGATCTAACAATTTTAAATATCTATGCCCCTAACACGGGAGCAGCCAATTCTATAATCCAATAAATAACAAAATCAAAGAAACACATCGACAATAATCCAATAATACTAGGGGACTTTAACACCTCCCTCACTGAAATGGCCAGATCATCCAAGCAAAAGATCAACAAGGAAGTAAAGTAAACATACTGGACCAGATGGACATCACAGATATATTCAGAACATTCCATCCCAAAGCAACAGAATACACATTCTTTTCTAGTGCACATGGAATATTCTCTGGAATAGATCACATGCTGAGTCACAAATCAGGTCTCAACTGGTACCAAAAGACTGGGATCATTCCCTGTCTATTTTCAGACCACAATGCTCTCAAGCTAGAGCTCAACCACAAGAGAAAAGTTGGAAAGAACTCAAAAACATGGAGGCTAAAGAGCATCCTACTAAAGAATGACTGGGTCAACCAGGAAATTAAAGAAAAATTGAAAAAAAAATTATGGAAATAAAAGATAATGAAAACACAACTGTTTAAAATCTGTGAGACACAGCAAAGGCAGTCTTGAGAGGAAAATATATAGCGATACAAGCCTTTCTCAAGAAACAAGGAAGATCTCAAATATACAACCTAACCCTACCCTAAAGGAGCTGGAGAAAGAACAGCAAAGAAAGCCTAAACCCAGCAGGAGAAGATAATAAAGATCAGAGCAGAAATCAATTAAATAGAAACAAAACAAAACAAAAAAAAAACAAATCAATGAAACCAGGAGCTGGTTCTTTGAAAGAATTAATAAGATTGATAAACCCCTGGCCAGACTTATCAAAAAGAAAAGAGAAAAGTCCCAAATTAATAAAATCATTAATGAAAGAAGAGAGATCACACCAACATTAAAGTAATACAAACAATTATAAGAACATATTATGAGCAACTCGACACCAGCAAATTCGACAATCTGGAAGAAATTGATGAATTTCTAGAGACCAATAAACTACCAAAACTGGATCAGGAAGAAATATAAAACCTGAACAGAACCATAACCAGTCAGGAGATTGAAGCAGTCATCAAAAATCTCCCAACGAAAAAGAGCCCAGGGCCAGATGGCTTCCCAGGGGAATTCTACCAAACATTTAAAGAAGAATTAATACCTATTCTCCAAAACTGTTCCAAAAAATAGAAATGGAAGGAAAACTTCCAAACTCATTTTATGAGGCCAGCATTACCTTGATCCCAAAACCAAAGACCCCATCAAAAAGGAGACTTAAAGACCAATATCCCTGATGAACACAGACACAAAAAAATCTCACCAAAATACTACCCAATAGAATCCAACAGTATTTTGAAATGATTATTCACCACGACAAAGTGGGATTTATTCCTGGGCTGCAAGGTTGGTTCAACATCTCCAAATCAATCAATGTGATACAATGCATTAATAAAAGACTATTAATACATTAATAGTCTCAATAGATGCTGAAAAAGCATTTGACAAAGTACAACATCCTTTCTTGATCAAAACTCTTCAAAGTGTAGGGATAAAGGGTATGTACCTCAAAACCATCAAAGCCATCTATGAAAAACCCACACCAAATATCACTCTCAATGGAGAAAAACAGAGCTTTTCCACCAAAATCAGGAACACAGTGGGTATGTCCATTATCACCACTCCTATTCAACATAGTACTAGAAGTCCTAGCCTCAAAAATCAGAAAACAAAAAGAAATTAAAGGCATTCCAATCAGCAAAGAAAAAGTCACACTATCACACTTTGCAGATGATATGATACTTTATGTGGAAAACCCACTCCACTCTAAATCTGCAAGAACTTGTACAGGAATTCAGTATAGTGTCAGGATATAAAATCAATGCACAGAAATCTGTTGCATTTCTATACACCAACAACAAGACAGAAGAAAGAGAAATTAAGGAGTTGATCCCCTTTACAATTGCACCCAAAACCATAAGATACCTACAAATAAATCTAACCAAAGAGGCAAAGAATCTATACTCAGAAAACTATAAAGTACTCATGAAAGAAATTGAGGAAGACACAAAGAAATGGAAAAATGTTCCATGCTCATAGATTAGAAGAACAAATATTGTGAAAATGCTTATGCTACCTAAAGCAATCTACACATTTAATGCAATCCTTATCAAAATCCCATCCATTTTTTTCAAAGACATGGAACAAATAATCCTAAAACTTATGTGGAATCAGAAAAGAATACGAATAGCCAAAGGAATGTTGACAAAGAAAGCTGAAGTTGGTGGCACCACAATTCCAGACTTCAAGCTCTATTACAAAGCTGTCATCATCAAGAGAGTATGGTCCTGGCACAAAAACTGACACATAGATCAATGGAACAGAATAGAGAACACAGAAATGGACCCTCAACCCTATGGTCAACTAATCTTTGACAAAGCTGGAAAGAATGTCCAATGGAAAAAAGACAGTCTCTTCATCAAATGATGTTGGGAAAATTGGACAGCCACATGCAGAAGAATGAAACTGGACCATTTCCTTACACCACACACAAAAATAGACTCAAAATGGATAAAAGACCTCAATGTGAAAAAGGAATCCATCCAAATCCTTGAGAAGAACACAGGCAGCAACGTCTTCGAACTCAGCTGCAGCAACTTCTTAGAAACATCACCAAAGGCAAGAGAATTAAGGGTAAAAATGAACTATTGGAACTTCATCAAGATCAAAAGCTTTGGCACAGCAAAAGAAACAGTCAACAAAACCAAAAGACAACTGTCAGAATGGGAGAAGATATTCACAAATGACATATCAGATAAAGGGCTAGTATCCAAAATCTATAAAGAAATTATCAAACTCAACACCCAAAGAACAAAAAATCTAATCAAGAAATGGGCAGAAGACATGAACAGACATCTTTGCAAAGAAGACATCCAGATGGCCAAAAGACACATGAAAAGGTGCTCCACATCACTCAGCATCAGAAAAATACAAATCAAAACCACAATGCACCAGTCAGAATGCCTAAAATTAACAAGTCTGGAAATGACAAATGCTGGCAAAGATGCAGAGAAAGGGGTAACTTCCTACACTGTTGGTGGGAATGCAGGCTGGTACAGCCACTCTGGAAAACAGCATGGAGTTTCCTCAAAAAGTTGAAAACAGAGCTACCCTATGACCCAGCATTCGCACTACTTAGTATTTACCCTAAAGATACAAATGTACTGATCCAAAGGGGCACCTTCAACCAAATGTTTATAGCAGCAATGTCCACAATAACCAAACTATGTAAAGAACCTAGATGTCCATCAACAGATGAATGGGTAAAGAAGACTTGGAATATATATACAATGGAATACTATGCAGCCATCAAAAGAAATGAAATCTTGCCTTTTTCAGTGACGTGGATGGAACTAGAGGGTATTATGCTGAGCAAAATAAGTCAATCAGAGAAAGACAAATATCATATTATCTCCCTGATATGAGGAATTTGAAAGGCAATGTGGGGGGCTTGAGGGGTTTGGGAAGGAAAAAATGAAACGAGATGAGACTGGGAGGGAAACAAACCATAAGAGACTCTTAATCTCACAAAACAAACTGAGGGGTGCTCGGGGTAGAGGGGGTGGGAAAGGGTGGGAAATGGTGAGTGCTGTGAAGTGCATAAACTTGGAGATTCACAGAATTGTACCCCTGGGGCTAATAATACATTACATGTTAATAAAAATTAAAATTAAAAAAAAAAGAAAAAGAAAAAAATGAAAGACAGGAAACTAATATGCATACTTAACTGTCATTTTCTGTGTAATTGAATATTCTGTATCCATGAACAATATTGCCAGTCACAACCAGGACCCTCAAGTGCTTAGCCTCTGAAATGAGGAAGACAGGCAAGGTCTGTCCTCAGAAGCCCAGGATCCTCAGTCACACCTTCTTTCTATGATCAAATTTATATACTCAGTTACAGTCATTGAAATCACTCCTTAGGGTTGTTGTAACAAATTGGTACTAATTGGGTGTCCTAAACAACGGAAATTTTTTGTTTCATAGTCTGGAGGCTTGAAGTCTGAAATCAAGTTCCATTTCTTCTGTGGGACATGAGGAAAGGATCTATTCTGGGCCTCTCCAGCTTGTGGGTAGTCATCTTCTTTCTGTGTCTCTTCATAGCATCTCCCCTCTTTGCATATCTCTCTATATTTCTAAATTTCCCTCTTCTTAAAGGGAATCCAGTCATGCTGGTTTAGGGCCTACCTAAAGACTTCATTTTAACTTGATTACCTCTGTAGACTCTATCTCCAAATTTTCCAAGTAAGGTCCCATTCTGATGTACTTGTGACTAAAAGTAAAAAAGGGGGTGGAGCACAATTCAACACATAACAATCCCTGTAAAGACCTAGTCATCCCTCTATCACTTCTCTCTGTCTGCCCAGGAAAGCTTCAGAACGCAATTTCTGTGTGTGTTGAAATCCTCATTTTGTCTGTAAACCTAAACCATGTTAATCCAGCACAGTTAACCAAAAACTATAAAATGTATTCTCTCAAATATAACTATTTAGTTTCCTTGGCTTCTTATTTCCTAAAGGGCAGAATTTTCAAAGGGAAAAGGGATAACCTCCATTCCTATATACTTCTCCTCTTTATTTTCCTTTCCTCTATTTGTTGGCATTACCTTTGTAACGGCCATCAGCTTTTTTTTTTTTTTTCTGATACTGAACATTCATTTCCTAATTAATCATGCTGTCTTAAGCCTCATCTCTGTCCAATCTAGTCTTCATACTGCTTCCAGAGAGACTGTTCTAAACCAAAAACCCATCGTGTCATGTCCCTGCTTAAAGTCTGTCAATGGTTCACTTCTACTTTCAGGTGAAATACAAACTTCTGAATGTCACTTCTTGTTCTTTCATGTATTTTTCCTTAGGAGCATTTTTTGCTTTAACCATGCTAAGCTGGTCATTGTCTCTGAATGTACCAAGTTCTCCCATGCCTCTGGATCCCTGCATAATACCTCCCATTCATCCACACACCGTATACCTCTCGTCCATGCATCTAATTCTCCTTCTTTGAGGCTCGTATCAGGCAGCACCCTCTCTAGTAAGCTTTTACTCAATCTCTTCCTTTCTATCTTCCTGGAATACCTTATGCTTACCTCTCTCATTACACTTATTACCCTTAATTTAAATACATTCTAAGCTTATAAATATCATGACTTTCACTGTTTATTCAACAACACTTAGCACACTTCCTTAAACATCATAAATATCCAATGAGTATTTATTGAGTGGATGAGAAACTTCAAGGTAGTTACCCACCCAGTTCAGTGTGAGGACTCTAAAGGACTCATGTACATCAAGAGATGTCTCCACTTATTGAAATTCCTATGTTTGGTCAGTAAAGGAGTTGGTAACAAAGGGAAAACATCAGTAGCCTCAACAGGGGGCAGTTACTTCCTTGAGTTCATCAGCTTAGTTAGATGGCCCTGAAGGGAAGAGGCAAAGCTAGGTATGAGTCACATGGGACCAGACATAACAGAGTGAGACCTGTTAGTAATTAGGTACATGCAAAGCCTATGGGTTAATGGAATCAACAAAGGAAAGTGACAGAGACTGCATCCTCATCCAGACAGAAGACAAACAGTGATGCTAGGTTGATTATGGGAGGGAATTCTGTGGGGATCACTTGGTAAAGTGCTATCTAGAATTAGAACAGAACCTGCTCTGACTTTTATTCATCCCTACGCATATCATTAAAAAGAAAAATTCTTCCAATTAAGAATTGTAGGGGTGGACTCCCTCACCCCTAGAATTCACAGTCATGGTCAAAAGTGCAGACTACCAATCATTATGAATTAAGCCTAGGTCAAAGGAGCAAACTTGCTTCTTTTATACTGAATCTGGATGATTGAACACAATCAGGGAAAATGATATATCCATGTAAATTAACTCTTATCTCACTTGAAAATGAGTAACGGCAGTAAACAACTCGGTATTACAGAAGTTTGTATTTTCCAAAAGAGGCCACAAGAATATCTTTGTATAGCATGACTTCAGTAACATTTTCTATAAAGGAGAGAGATGAATAAATCCCCTCCACTTAAATATAGGTAAGCTCTTGACTACCACAGAAATGATGTTGCCTTCTGAGTTAAGTCATAAAAAGCAATTCAGCTTCTGCCTCACTTCTCCTAGGATGCTTGCTCTTGGAACACCATCACTTACCATCACTTACACTATCACTTAGAGGAAGTCTAAATAGGCCATGCCAGCCATATGAGTCAGAATCCTTCAGCTCCCCTGCCCCCAAAGCTGTTCCAGCTGATAACACTTGAGACAGAAAGAAGCTGTCCCTACAGAGTTCTCCCCAAATTACAGATTTATAAACAAAATAAATTAATCTTTTTAAAACTCACTAAGTATTGAGGTAGTTTGTTATGCAGTCATCAATGACCAGAATAGATTCTGATATTTGGAAAAGGGGTGCTGCCATAACAAAAATCTAAAGCATGTGGCATGAACTCTGTGACTGGGCAGCTGACAGAAGCTGGAAGGGACTCCAAGTGAGTGACTATGGAATCCATAAGGGCCGAAGAGAGGATTCTTGAAACCCACAGAACTATGAGAAAGCTGTTGGTAAAAGCTTAAAGGAGAGCAAATGTAATCAGAAGCTAAAAGCAAAGCATCATTTGTGTTGTAGTAGTGGAAAGTTTGGCAACATTGACATCTGCAGTAACACGGAAAACAGAAAATGAACCAAATGAACTCTATGATTTAAGGATGTTTTCAGGAAGAATATTTAAGCAGCAAACCAGCTTCATCTGGCTGCCTATGATAATATGCAAGCCAAAAGAGAACTGAAGAATGACCTACCAAATAAATACAAAAGGGCCAGGAATTTCTGGGTACAAAAACAAAACCAGTTTATTATTTGCAGGCATTCCAAATGGCAAATAATTTTCAAATTAAGAAGGCCAATGATCAAATCTGGATGGGGTACAATGTCAGGCCTAAGAATGCTCTCAGTGGTGCTGTATAGAATCCTTAAGCCAGACAAAAGACCCTCTAAGCATTTTTAAGGGCATGACTCACAGATGCTCCCTGTTAACAATAGGGTTTCTAAGAATCTCAAGGACATTATCTCACAGAAGTCTCATAAGGAGCCTAATGCAGGGAAGAGCTTATCTGGAGATAAGCTTTTGTCTAATGGAGTAGACTATAAATTGGAACACAAAAAGTCCACAAAGTTTTAAAAGAAATTATATCAGCCTGAACTGGAAGGAACAGAAATATAAAATGAAAAGAGCCCTTTAAACCCCTAATCTTTAACAGACAAAAAGCAAGTAAGAAAGATACTCAGCTATAAACACAGGCTATTTTTTTATGTAAAATAATGATTCAGACGGTGGAACCACATGTCACAGAGAACAACTCTTATGCCATAAACCTGAGTCTTAATCAAGGAACTGTGCCTGGTTAGATTCAGAATTGCCACAGGCTGGGGCTCCTGGGTGGCTCAGTGGGTTAAGCCGCTGCCTTCGGCTCAGGTCATGATCTCAGGATCCTGGGATCGAGTCCCGCATCGGGATCTCTGCTCAGCAGGGAGCCTGCTTCCCTCTCTCTCTCTCTGCCTGCCTCTCTGTCTACTGTGAACTCTCTCTGTCAAATAAATAAATAAAATCTTTAAAAAAAAAAAAAAAAAGAATTGCCACAGGCTAGTGACCACCATGTGCTTGGTTTTCCCTGTGTTTAGATGAGTGTGTCAGTTATGGTTCTCCTATGCCTGATTCACTATTATATGTTTGGTGTGTAAGAGAGGAGACTGATAAGTTGTCTGATTCATAGATCATCACTGCCAAGAGCAAAAGCAGTCAAGAACCTGCACCATCAGAACTATATCAGGGATATTCATGAACATCTGAACCTAGACTTGGAGCTCATGCTATAAAAGGCTGATGACTGAAAGTCTTGAAGGTATAAACAAGTATAATTTGCATAGGAAAAGAATATAAATTATTGTGCCCAAAGGGCAGATGGTGGAAAACTATATTTTCTAAAACTGACAGCAAAGGTATCTTCCATCATTTATTTTCTTATTACGAAGTAACTTTGACATTCTTCATTAGGAAATGGGGTTCCTGTTCTCTCCCCTTGAATCTAGGTAAATATGGAACTATAGTAGAAGTGATGACTTTGAAGGCCAGATAATAAAAACGATATAGCTTCCACCTGGTTCTTTTCAGATGCTTGATCTCAGAATCTAGCCAGTATGTGATGAGGAGACCCAGGCAGTCCATGGAGAGGAAAAATGGTCCCCAGCCCATAAACCCAGGCTATCTCTAAGCTATCACCAACTTGCCAGCCATGTAGTGGGCTATCTTGAAAATGGGTCCTTTCTTCCCTAGTTGAGCAGCCCTGGCTCATACCAAGTGGCACAGAAAGGCTATCTCTGCCAAATGAACTCTGCCAAATTTGCAGATTTGTGAACAAATTAAATGACTTTATGTTCCTCTAAGACAATTAAGTTTGGGGGTGGCTTGTTAAGTGGCATAGGTAACAGACATAGACATCCCTCTCCTTCATGAAGTCTTTCCCAAGCTCCCAGGTGAAGTTAAGTGTTCCTCTTTTCTATTCCCAAAGCACTTTGTATAACATTGCCTTAACACTAATTACACTCTTGAAATTAACTATTCACTTGTCTACCTCCATGGGAGTGCAAGAACAAGACTGTGCCTCTTTGAAAATTAGTTCTTCAAATATATTACTTTTGCCTCACTCTCTCCTCTCCTGAAGATTCAAATAGACAAGTTAGAATTTCTCAGGGTATCCTCCAAGTTTCTTAGCTTTGCTTTCATATCTTTCATCTCTGTCTCTCTGTGCCACATTCTGTAAAACTTCTTCTGTTCTAATTTCCAGCTCACTAAAATCTCTCTTCAGCTGAATCTAATTTGCTGATCTACTTATCCACTGAGTTTTTAAACTTGAGGTAGTTTTTCTCCATGTGTAAGTGTGTGTTTATAATAGCATGGTCATTTTTAAGCATCTGATAATTCAAATATTTGAAGTCTCTTCATGTGTGGATCTATTCTTTCTTGTTTCTATGATTCTGATTTATATGATTCTGGGTTTCTTATATACTTAATTATTTACACTGTAAATTTTAATCAGAAAAGTATTTATAGAAATTCTTTGGGACCTGGAAAAAAGCATGTTCCTTTCTAGAAGGGTTACATTTGCCTCTGCTTGAAGTCTGAGGGTATTACTTTAAACTAAATTCATGGGTTGACATTTTTTGTACCATTCAGGTGATAGAAATTGTGGGTACAAACTGTGACGACCAGTTTGTGGTAATAACACATCAGCAATTTCCCTCCTTTTTCTTCTCATGACAAATCACCTTTCCTTGGGGTGGGGGTTATGGGGCAGAATTATTTCTGAGTACTGTGAGGTGTAGCCCTTGGAGTTCCAGCTCTGTGGAGAAAGAATTTGCTATTAAAATCTCTGTGCTGGACAGGTACAGAGGTTTTTGTGGAGTTGTTTGTTTGTTTGTTTGTTTGTTTGTTTTTTCTGTACATAAACCTTGAGGTTTATGAGGGCTTAAGACCAGAGTTCAACAGCAGGTTCAGAAAATTCCCTCAGGACAGAAGTGGCTTTAGTAATTTACTGGCTTCCCACCCTCACCAGTATTTTGGCCTGATTTTATCTTACTAACCTACTGACCCCCCAAAAGTTCCTAATCTAAATGCTATTCAATTTATATAATCTTCCTGTCACCTTTTTAATGCTTTTCAGAAGTTTTCTTTTCTGTATTTTTAGTCAGAATACTTACTTGTTTTCAGCAGGAGAAACCTAGTCAGCCTTGTTACCTGGGTGCATGTCTTTTTCATCCCTGTATCCTCAGCTTACAGAACACTGGTTTGCACATGAAGGGACTCAATAATTTTTGATTGTTTAATGAAAAAATCCCTGTCTTCCTTTACCCTTTCATTCCTCCACCCCGATACACCCCTACTCCCTATGCTTTAATTTAAGTGCCTTTACCTATTCATTCATGTATGCTTTCCATTTTCCTATATTAACTGAGATTTCCCTCTAACTTCCATGGTATTTCCTGGTTACCTCTCCTGTGGAAGAGTTTTCATTCTTATCAACAGCTATAGTTTGGGATCAGCACTATCTTCACTCTCCGTGACTGCTTCTGATCACCCACTATTCTGTCTTTATCCAAAATCTGTTGCTTTTCCAAAGATTATGCTATCCTATTATAACATTTTTTTTCTGGTTTTATTGCTTACCATATGTAGACTTCCAGTCATACCTCCACATTTCTTGAGAATTTCAGTATGTCGTTCATGATTTCAACTATATTTCATCCCCCAATATAATTCAGTATAACAGAGTATTTAAGAGTATAGATCAGACAATCCAAGTACAAGTCTACCCCTTATTAACATAGAACTGTGGGAAGTTACCCAACATTTCAGTGTCAGTTTCTTCAACTGTAAAATCGTAATAATGATATTATTACCTTATAGCATGGTAAGATTTATGTGAAATAAGGTCTATAAAGCACTTAGAACAGTAACTGGCCCTTAGCAATGCTCAATAAATTCTTTTAGACTTTATTTTATTTTTTCAGTGTTCCAAGATTCATTGTTTATGCACCATACCCAGTGCTCCATACAATACACACCCTCCTTAATATCTACTAACAGGCTCACCTATTCCCCAACCCCTCTCCCCTACAAAATTCTCAGTTTGCTTCTCAGAGTCCAAGTCTTTCACAGTGTGTCTCCCCCTCCAATTTCCCCTAACTCACTTTTCCTTGCCTTCTCCTAATGTCCTCCATATTATTCCTTATGCTCCACCAGTAAGTGAAACCATGTGATAATTGACTTTCTCTGCTTGACTTATTTCCCTCAGCATAATCTCCTCCAGTGCCATCCATGCTGGGTAGTCATCCTTTCCAATAAGTATTTTATTATGCTCTTACCTCATCTTACAAATTTTCCTTCTGCATGCTTATGATTCATACAATACCCTAGCCTCAATGTTGCTCAAAAACCTATTTGTCCACTTCTATAAAACTTCTCAGTTTGTTATCTAAAATGGAATTTCTGAATTTTACTTTAAACCCTTTCTCAAGTTCTGCTCCTTCTTTTCAGCTGTTGACTTTTTATCTTAACCCAGGAATTTAATGCATTTGGAAATACATATTTCAGAATCTCTCTATATTCACGACCATGCTTTATTTTCTCCTCTTTTTGGGGAGAGCAATTTCTGTGTTTTCTTGGACTCAGTCTTCTCTACCCATTTTATTCTAATTCCTCTAACCTCTAAACTTGGCTAAGGCTTACCTATCCTTTTAAATAAGTCAGCTACTACTTCCTTGAACCTCTTTCTTCTCATGTTATTATCATAACTGTTCTAATCTTCTAATCGATTATCATAACTCTTCTAATCTTCTGTACTCTCCACTCCCATTTTCTAGTGTCTCTCTGTTAACTTCTTCCAAAAATCTGGTTTCATCTCATCACTAGTAAAACTTACTTTTCAAAATTAATCAGCAATTAGATTGTCAAATCTAAAATGTCTCTCTTTAGAGTTTCTCATACAACCCCTTTGCAACATTGAATACATCGACCACCACTTGAAATGTTCCTCCATTGTTAGATTTCATGTTACTAACTTGCATTCTTTCTTAGAGGTGGTGCTCAAGTAACACAGTCAGACATTCATGTTTAAGAAAGGCCCCATCATGAATTGGTCTTAAATAAGACACTTATCTCTAATTTCCTTATCAGTAAAATGGGCAAAATATTTACTTGCCTTGTGTACTAATTTATCAGGCAAATAAATAAAATAATGGATCTAAAAATACCATCAAATGTATAAAATATACAAAGTACCTGAGTACATTTCAATAACCTGAAAACAGGATGCAGAAAAGTATATAAAAAGACTCTTGCTACTAAATCTGCTATGAAGTTCTAAAGGATCCCAAGCTTTGTGTCTGACCTAGATGTTTTTCACTATTGCAAGGCTTCAAAGTACCTTCAGCAAGGTAGTACCACTCCTTGAGAGTTCTTGTCAGGAAGTTAAGAGACATTATATCAAAAACTCTGACCTACCTGGACACACTTCAAAAGGCTAAAAAAAAAGAAAAAAAGATTAGTTTGACTATAAGAAGCACTTTCATGTTTAAAATTTTGGGAAAATCAAAATATTAATGATAAAATTTCACAGGCATACAAATTGAATTGGTCCAATTGTGAGTAAAAAATATTCTTACTTCTAAAAAAATTTTTTTTAATTTTAAAAAAGAAATATTACCAGTTCTTGGAGAAGGGGCCCTTGCGATTTCTAAGGAGCAAGGTTTTTTTGTAACGGCTATGTCCGTGAGATCACATAGAAAGTTCTCATTTTCTGAAGGAAATGTATCCAGAGAAGCAGATGGTACAATTTCCATAGTGTAATTCCTCTTCTTTGGATAGGACTCCTGAAAGGAAGGAGAAAAAATAAAAATAGCTTTGTGATAAAGACACAGCTTGTTTGATTTATAAAAACTAGAAAAGATAATCAGATTCATCAGTTCTTCCAAAAGTGATTAAGAGGCGCTGATTCATCTGTTTGAATAAGTTATGCCATCATGTAACCCCAATATCATCAGTGATCTTTTTAGAAGTATCCTGACAGTTTGATTCTTCTGAATTAACCACTGACAGTAAAGTTCATCTCCTGTCAGGATCTCTTTTTGTAGTATATGGCAATTTTCTAGTTGTGGCATAAACTTTTACTTAACTAGTTAATAGTCATTCCTGAGACTCTACTCCCTTGCCTGCTTCCTAGAGATAGCCGGAGCCATATGACTCAAGTTTGGCCAGTGGGATGAAAGGGAGGCTTCTGGGAAAATATTTTTTCCCCAGAGGAAAATGGGGCCCTTGGAGAGCTTAGCCATCCTCAGGTTCCAGTCTCTGGATGCAGTTTTGATGTCTGGAGGTAGGACAAGCATGTTGTGACCATAAGGCAATAAGCTTAAGATCAAAAAGGTAACAGGCAACAGAAGGATAAAAAGAGCCTGGGACCTTGATGATATCACTGAGCTTACTGAAAGAGCCCCAGGACTAGTTAGTTACTCCAGGCTTCTTAAGTACAAACATTCTTATATTATTTGAGCCATTGCTAATAGGGCTTTTTGTCATTTAGAAGTAAAAGTATTTCCACATAACACACTATTATTTTTTCTTTGTGAATACTGCTAACTAATACACTAAAGTTTCTCTTTTCAGGTTAGGATAAAACTAAGGTCCAATTCTATACTACTGATTCTTTGATGTATTCTAAAAGTAGGAATTCATTTCATTTCACAAGATCTTAACTGCTTATACAGGGCATTAATTGTTCAACAAATATTTACTGGGCATCTATTATATATACTTAGCACTATGCTAAGTGATAGAGACTTTTAAAAACTAAAAAGATATCATCCTTGCCCTCAGAAAGCACAGTTTACTAGAGAAGAAAACAGATAACTGCATAATGAATTTCATAATTAATCATGCTTTTTGATGTTTTTTACCTTTATAAAGCATAATTCATTATCAAAATAAAAAGATAAATAAAAAATAAATTCATTTTCAAAAAATCTTCCAGGATAAATCCAAGGGCAGTAAAGATTTAGTATAAGATCCTATTTTTTATGGTGATATTTACAGTACTGTAGAGTAAATATTCAAGGTCAGTGTAATTGCTTTCAGATCATACCAGACCCTCACACATCAGAGAGTCAATTATGTTCACTCTACCCTACTGAAAGCAGGAAATTGGGAGTAATTTATTTTTAACAACAAAGAGTGACAAAGTAGAAAGCATCTGGAGGAAAGCAATCAAGATGGTCTATGATTTAAAAACCATGTCGCAGAAAAATGATGAAAAGACCTGGAGCATACTATCCTGGAGAAGCCCTACAGCAGCATAGTAGTTTTCTCAATGTATATGAATGGCTATCCCTAAAGAGCTATCCCACAAAGCTGGGAAGGGGGAAAAGCTGCTGTGGTAGATTTACTCTTAAGTTCTTAAAAGCAGAACAAAGACTAATGTTATAAGTCAAAAAGGGCAAATTTGAGTTGATAAATAAAACAATGCTCTAACAATATCTAAACAATATTAATTAGTAATATTGGTTATCTTTAAAATAAAAATGCACTAATGTAACAATAGCTGAAAACTACATTATAAAGCAACAGAAGAAACTCCTTGTTACTGGAAATCTTTCAGTAGAACTATCTATTGATAAAATTATCTATAAAACACATTGTAGGGGTGCCTGGATGGTTCAGTCAGTTAAGCATCTGCCTTCTGCTCAGGTCATGATCCCAGAGTCCTGGGATCAAGTTCCACATGGGGCTTCCTGATTAGCAGGGAGTCTTCTTCTTCCTCTACAACCCCTCCCTCCCCTGCTCATGATCTGTCTCTCAAATAAGTAAATAAATCTTTTAAACACACACACACACACACACACACACATTCATTGTAAAGTGAATGTATCAGAGGACTATAAACGCCCTGAGGGCTGGAATTTGTCTTGTTCACCACTCTACCCCCAGAATCTAAAACAAGTCCTACCACATACTACGTGCTCAAAAAATACTTACTGATCAACCGAACATTTTCTAATGTCCTTTTTAACAAATTCTAAGTAGCAGTTAGGGAAATGAATTTGCCTTGTTCAGATATAAATTGCTTTTTAGTTTGGTTATTATTATTGTTTACTGGTATTGCTTACTGTTTTGCATATCAAAAGTGAAAAAACTGAGATTACAACAAAAAGATTACAAAGAGTTTGAAAAAAGTGTCTAGTTTAAACCCTAGTTCATCCTAAAATCAGAACAACCTGTTAATTAGAACAACCCATTCTTCATGGATTTGGTTAGACTGGAATTGTACTCTGTTTGCAAAGAAATACGAAGACTTAATGACCTTGAAAGATACTCTGAAATTTAACCACACAGGATGAATTATCTTGCTGTCCCTTAAAAATGAAGTATACTGATTATTATAGAAATATTAGAAAATGCAAAGAAAAAGAAAAAATTACATGAAAATGCAATATGCTCAGATAACTAGTAGTAATATTTTGGTGTATATCCTCCCAGACTGCTTCCCTCTGTAAATGTGTGTATGTGGATGTGTGGGTGTGTGCAAAGGAAAGAAAAATATATATTAAACAACAGTGAATGCCAAACTGTGGAAAGAACCAAGATGACCTTCAATGGACGAATGAATAAGGAAGATGTGGTCCATATACACTATGGAGTATTATGCCTCCATCAGAAAGGATGAATACCCAACTTTTGTAGCAACATAGACAGGACTGGAAGAGATTATGCTGAGTGAAATAAGTCAAGCCGAGAGAGTCCATTACCATATGGTTTCACTTATTTGTGAAGCATAATAAACAACATGGAGGACCTGGGGAGATGGAGAGGAGAAAGGAGTAGAGGGAAATTGGAAGGGGAGGTGAACCATGAGAGACTACGGACTCTGAAAAACAATCTGAGGGTTTTGAAGGGGCAGGGGCTGGGAGGTTGGGGGAACCAGGTGGTGGGTATTAGAGAGGGCACAGATTGCATGGAGCATTGGATGTGGTGCGAAAACAATGATTACTGTTACACTGAAAAGAAATTTAAAAAAATTAAAACAAACAAACAAACAGTGAAGTGCACTCTCATCTGCCTCTGAAGAAAGTGCCATTACTTCTAATTGGAGAAGTCTACAGTACACAGTTTCTTTATAGACAGTAAGAGGTCCAAAGGAATAAGATGATGAAAAAAAGAAAGCAAAACTGCTTTTTTATTCAAATATTTCATATTGTCAAAAAAAAGTACACTTAAATAAGTATCTGAATAGTATCCCTCGAAAGAGGGTGGATATGTGTTAGAACAAAATAGTAAAATGAATCTGCACATGTGCACTACTCAGTTTAGAACATTACCATTGAACCCCCATTCTCACTTGTGTTCTCCTTTCTAGTCCCTCTCCCTCCCTCCCTTACTAGGGCTAATTTCTGTTCTGAACTTCGTGTTTATAATTCCTTGGATTGTTGTTGAAATTTAACTATATGTGTAATTATCAGTGAAGAATAAATTGTTTCATACTATATGCCTTTGAATTTCATAAGAACAGTATAAAATATTCTTGCTCTTCTATGACTTTTTCAATATGCTTCTATGTTTCATTTCTTTTCTATGTGGTATTGGAGTTCACTATATAGGTATAAAATAATTCACTTACAGATTCTCCTGACAATGGGCTTTTAAACATTTCCTAGGTATTTTGTTATTAAGAACAATTTGTTAGTAACATTTCTGAACATGTCTTTTGGTACAAGTAACCAGGGTATGTAATTTATCCCAGTAGATGTGGGGCAGAAAGTCAAGAATAGACAGAAAGTGAGAAAAAATGAATGAAATAAAAAGTTCTACAGATATAGGAGTTTGCAGCAAGAGGTGATCATGAGAACCAAGACTGGATACCCTGTAGATTCTATAGAAATCTTGAGAAGGACATTGCATTTTCCCACCCAAATTGGGGTGAAGGGATTTTTCTATAAATCTTACTTGAAGTTGTATATAAATATGTGTGTGTTATATGTGATGCTTTATAATCTGATATAGATTTATTTCTAATAATGCAGTGTGAACAAGTTTCAATGACAACAATGTGTCTATACTTTTTAAAATTTAAGGTTAAATCTCAATATACACATGGTCATGATTTATTTAGTTAATCCTATCATACTGAAATTTTAATGTTTTGCTTTTATGGGAATATTCTTGTGCATGTTCAGCTATTTCTTTTGAAATAGAATTCCTGGTGTTTTGATAGGGATTGCATTGAAGATTACATTGTTTTGGGTAGCATAGACATTTTAACAATATTTGTTTTTCCAATCCATGAGCATGGGATGTTTTTCCATTTCTTTGTGTCTTCTCAATTTCTTTCACAAGTGTTCTATAGTTTTCAGAGTACAGGTCCTTTGAAGTCTTTGGTTAGGTTTATTCCTAGTTATCTTATGACTTTTGATGCAATTATAAATGGGATCAATTCCTTAATTTCTCTTTTTTCTTTCTCATTGTTAGTATACAGAAATGCAACTGATTTCTGTGCATTGATTTTATATCCTGCCACTTGCTGAATTCCTGTATGGGTTCCAGCAATTTTTGGGTGGAGTCCACCTGTGAAGAGTGAAAATATGACTTCTTCTTTGTTGATATGGATGCCTTTTATCTCTTTTTGTTGTCTGATTGCTGAGGCTAGGACTTCCAGTACTATGCTGAACAACAGTGGTGAGAGTAGACATTCTGTTGTGTTCCTGACCTTAGGGGAAAGCTCTCAGTTTTCCCCCACTGAAAATAATATCTGCTGTGGGCTTTTCATATATGGCTTTTATGATATTGAGGTATGTTCTTTCTATCCCTAAACTGCAGAGAGTTTTAATCAAGAAATTGTGCTGTATTTTGTCATATGCTTTTTTCTGGAAAATAGTATGGAGGTTCCTCAAAAGTCAAAAACAGAACTACCCTAAAATCCAGCAATTGCACTACTAGGTATTTATCCAAAAGGACACAAACATCAGGATCCAAAGGGGCACGTGCACCCCAATGTTTATGGCAGCAATGTCCATAATAACCAAAATATGGAAAGAGCCTAGATGTCCATCAACAGATGAATGGATTAAAAAAAGTTTATATATAAATATATAAACACTTTTTTGTGTGTATATATATATATATATATGTATGTATATACGTGTATATATATATATATATGTATGTATATACATGTATATATGCATGTGTGTATACACACACACACACACACAGGAATATTACTCAGCCATCAAAAACATGAAATCTTACTATTTGCAATGATGTGGATGGAACTAGAGGGTAATTTTGCTGAGCAAAATAAGTCAATCAGAGAAAGACAATTACAAGTAGAATTTAGAAACAACACAAAGGATCATAGGGGAAGGGAGGAAAAAATAAAATAATACAAAATCAGAAAGAGAGACAAACCAAGAGACTCTTAACTATAGGAAACAAATTGAGGGCTGCTGGAGGGGTTGGGGTAACTGAGTGATGGACATTAGGAGGGCACTTGATATAATGAACCCTGGGTGTTCCATGGAACTTAAAAATCACTAAACTCTACCTCTGAAACTAATAATACACTATAGATTCATTAATTGAGTTTAAATTAAAAAAAAAAAAGAAACAGAATTCCTGTGACAACAGGTATATACCATATGCTTACATTTAATTGACTCTGTTTCTGGACTTTCTAATTGGTTCCATATGTCAATCTATTTTAGTACCAGAATCACGCTGTTTTGCTTACTAAAACCTTAAAATTAATTTTACTATCTGGTAGGATAAGTCTCTCCTCATATTCATCTCTGTCAAAGCATTCATGATTAACCTTGTGTTTATTTTTAAAAAGTTTCTCATTCTTCCTCAATGCTACCCAGTCTCCAAGTCCCTTACTTTATCATTGAATTATACCTCAAACACCTTTATTTCTCTCAAATCCTGCTATCACCCTAGTCCAGGTCACCACTATTATCTCACTTGAACTGTTAAAACAATTTCATAACTAGTCTCTTTGCTTCCAATCCTGCTTTTCTCCCAATTAATTCACTTTCAAACACTAGCATGAGGTTACTAAGAGTTATTCATGTAAAAATCAACTCATTTACTTTCATCATAACTTGGAGAGAGATTCATAAAAGGCTCTAGTCATAGTACATGATGATTCTTTTTAAACACTTAACAAGGTCTCTTCTGATATCTCAGAGTTTTTATATTGAATGATTTCATTAGATCCATTAATGGTCCAGAGAGTAAACTGATTAAAATAATAAGATTTGGAAGAATAAACCAGAGGTTAAACATAATCCCATTAATTTATAAGATAAATCAAATTAATTTCTAAAGACATGTTTGTCTAGCACCTAGCAAAGTGCCATGTTCATAATAAGACTCTATCAATACATGCTAAAAATAAACACATAAAATAGTTAATATTTATTTAGTATTTTAAGGCCTTTTTATCCTCCACAAGGATTCAAGAACCTCAGGAGCAAGGACCATGACCATCATTTTCATATAGTATGCACTTAATAAGTATTTGTCAAATGAAGCCTGAAAAAATGTCATTCAAAAACTATCACAGATTCAAATCACTGTAAGAGCAACTTATACTTGTAAAGTGTTTTATAGTCTGCAAAATAAATAATATTTCATTTACCCAGATGATTCTTTTTTAGCCTGCACAAACAGCCCATCAATGTTATGATTATCTCCATCCAGAAATTAAGGCTCGGAATTCTTCAGTGACTTGTCCAATATTAAGCATTTAGAGCTCTCATTGAGGTCTTGTGACAGCTTATCTATTGTTCCTACACTGTATCACAGATATAAAGGGACTATGACAAGATCTTTAATGTCAGAACTATGGGAAAGAAAAATTTCCATACATTATTAAGTAGTATATAACCCAACCAATTTACTAACCTTTGCAATACCTTTTACTTACAGTAGGAAATGTGGATTTTTATATACAGGTTAACTGCCATGTATCTTTGATGATAAACCCTGGTAAATGGACCAGAGGGATTAAACGAACTGGCCCAACAATTTGTGACTCAACTTCAAGGCTTCATTGTATCTAGTCTAGCAAAATTGGGCTATAATTTGGTTAGCAGTTTTTGCTTTTCTCTAGATATTTAACCTCTACCTTTATTCAAATGCCTGGTTATTGGATCCTAGACTTGTTTCTGTTCTTGATATTTTAATAATAGTAACATACTGGACACCTGGGTGGCTCAGTCAGTTAAGCTACTTCTCTCAGCTCAGGTTATGATCCTAGGGTCCTGGGATTGAACCCTGAGTCATGCTCCCTGCTCAGCAGGGAGCCAGTTTCTCCTTCTCCCTCTGCCATTCCCCCTGCTTGTGTTCTCTGGCTCTATCTCTCTGTCAAATAAATAAATTAATTAAATATTTAATAATAATACTAACAACAACCACAACAACATACCTAGGTACATAGGACTGTGTTCTCTGCCTTGGTCTTTGGTAGCTCTCTTCTTAGGAGAGATAATGTCCTAAAAATGTCTTGTCCCTGAATCCTGAACAGGCCCCTAAGTCCCTAAATGCCTAACTTCACAGCTCCTGAGGGAATATCTGGCTTTGATGCTTAGTCTTAGTCAGCTTACCTGCTATATAGTTGATTGTGCAATGCGTGGACAAAATAATACTTCCTCAAAAAGATGAATACATTAAGAGCATTGAATAAATTAATAGGACATATAACCCCCAAAGAAAAACAAACAGGAGTAATAAAATGTCTACATATTCTGCTTTCATGTGATGTTTACACTGTGCTCTTCTAAAAGTTTAAAATTACCAGTGATAGGCTAAAGCTAACAAGTCGAAGTTTATTCATGATTAAATATGAAGTCCTATGGTTTAGCACAGAAATCAGTTATAAATTTTCAGTATGAAGGTATACAGATTAACAATACCATGAAAAAAAAATGAGGAGTTACAGCTGACAGTCTGAGTGACAGTGTAATATACTAAAAACATAATGTGATATTGGCTGATTCAATAGAAGTATGATATTTAGACTACCAAATGTGACAGCTCTCCCTTCTTCTGTGCTAATTAGAATTGGGAATTATCCAGTTTAGTAATTACATAAAAGATAGGCTAACTGTATCATGCTGACCATCCTTGTAAGGTGATACAAGATTTTATTCATCAAAAGGGACAAAAGATACTTGGCCATCTGACTTGTGAAAAATCTTGGCAACAACCAGGGGCACAGGGTACGGACACAATCATTTCTCAAATGTAGCAATGATATGACTTTTTATCAGAAATAAAGCTACCTTGGAGTCTTTTCTAGATTCCTAGAACATCACTGTGATCACGCCTCTTAACATAGCTCTATTCTTCTTCTTTTCTTATTGTGTTATGTTAGTCACCATAAAGTACATCATTAGTTTTTGAAGTAGTGTTCCATGATTCATTGTTTGCATATAACAACCAAAGTTCCATGAAATATGTGCCTCCTTAATACCCATCACCAGGTAACCCATTCCCCAACACTCTCCCCTCTAAAGTTTGTTTCTTGGAGTCTATAGTCTCTCATGGTTCATCTCCATCTCTGATTCCCACCCCCCCACCTTCATTTATCCCTTCCTTCTCCTAATGTCTTATAAAACTATTCCTTATGTTCCACAAAAAAAGTGAAACCATATGATAATTGACTTTCTCTGCTTGACTTATTTCACATAGCATAATCTTCTCCAGTCTCATCCATGTTGATGTAAAAGTTGGGTGTTCATCCTTTCTGATGGCCGAGTAACATTCCATTGCATATATGGACTGCATGGGGGAAATGGAAGCAGCTTAACCAACACTGCAGTGAGACCATACCTAGTCCCCTCAACCTGGTACTGAGGGCTACAATTAGAAAAGGTGCAAAGACCACATGGACATGGGTAAGAAAAGTTTGAGTTTCAAACCTATGTTATGTGAAAAAAAGATTAAAGAGGGAAAGGTAAAGGGAAACATTTATCATAAGTATTTGAAAAGTAGAAGAGTAGAATATTTTTCTATGGTTAAGAAGACTGAAAGTAAGTAGATGAAGAGATGGTAACAATGAGATAGATTTCAACTCAGGATGAGCTTCCTAACAACTAGAGCTTCACAGTATGAAATTGGCTGCCTAGCAGGAAGCAGGTTCTTTCTCATTGGAAGTCTTCAAGCCTAATCTGATCAACACAAGGCATCTCTTGAGACTAGAAGATGGTGATTTGACTTAGGTGAGTTTAAAGATGTTAGGTAAATAAGAAGAAAAATAGAAGTGTTGGCTTAGTACTGTGACAAGCTACCTGCATACTTTAACTGTTTCCTGAATCCTTTTTCTAATAACAGGAGCAGTAATACTAACACAAGGGAGTGTAGGATTAAGACTCTCAAAATTAGAGATGACTCACCATTCCAAATGACTGAAATTAAGTAAAAGCTTTTGGAAGTGGTCTTATTACTCCAATGTGTCTCACAATATCAAGAAAATTATCCACTAAAGACTTACAATGACATTCAAACATGGAAGACTCCACTATAAATATAGAATAATAAAAAAATAATAATGAGAGACTTTGGGTTGGAGGAAAGGAACATTGATGATGGTGGTAGGCACTACAATGGCCTCTCAAAGATGTCCACATTCTAATCCCCAGAACCTGTGAATATCTGTTATATGGCAAAAGGGACTTTGTGGATATGATTAAGTTAAGAATCGAGATGGGAAGATCATCCTGGATTATTATGGTCATTGTAAGTGAAAGAGCAGAAGAGTCAGTTTCAGAGTGATGCAATGTGAGAGATTTGACTAGTCATTGCTGGGTTTGAAGGTGAAAGGCAGCCATGAGCCAAGGAATAGGCACAACTCATAGAAACTAGAGAAAGCAAAAAATAGATTCCTCCCCTAGAGTCTCTAGAAAGAAATGCAGCTTTACCAACACCTTGAATTTAGCCCAGTGGGACACATTTTGGACTATCGGAACTGTAAAATAATATATTTGTGATTTTTTAGACCACTAAGTTTGTTGTAATTGGTTCCTCCAGTAAGGGAAAACTGATACAATAAGCCATCAGAAGGCATCACAAAGGGAGGCAATAGAAACTGTTAAGGACTGAAAGACAGACATAAAAATTAAATGCCAATGGAAAAATATACCTTGCTATATTATGATATGATTCAATATTTTAAAGATATTGATTCTTTCACTTTCACTTAGTTTTAAATTAATGCAGTAATATTGCAATCGAGTTTCTCTCCTACTACATCTTGGATCTTGACAAGTAATCCTAAAGTACATCTAGAAAAATAAATGTGTGACAATAGCCAGGTATCAATTTGAAAATTGAGAAGTAAAGGAGGGGGTGGAGATCAGCCTTTAGCAGATATTTAAATAAATTATAAATGGTTCTGATGCAATAATTGAAAGGCAAGAGAAGAGAGTATTTTAAAAAACAAAACTCTAATACTTATGGAAATGTATTATACTATGAAGGTGGTATTTCAAATCAGTAAGAAAACAATGGGTTATATAATAATTGCCAGTCAGATACTGAGTATTCACTCAGAAAGATTTAAAAAAGCTGGATGAATATTTTATTCCTTATACCAAAATAAATTTCCGATAAACATTTAAATAATAAGTAAATACCCTTATAATAATAATCTTAAAATAGGAATGGACTTCGAACAGGAACTATTACCAGACATATAACCAGAACTATAGCGAATAAGACTGATGAATTTGAATACATACAAATATTAGCTTTTTATCAAGCCACTAAAATATTTTTTTAAAGGGGGAGACAAATAACAGATTCGGGAAAATCCTTTGACACAGATGACATAAAACTAATATCTATTATTGAAAGAGAATTACAAATTGAAATGAAAGAGATCATCAGCCTAAGGGAAAAAGTGGGCAAAGGACAGGAATAGTTGATAAGAAACAGAAATATGAATAATGCTTGATCTCATTTATAATTAAATATATAAATTAAAGTAGCACAAGATATACCATTCTTGATCAAACCGCTAGTGATAATACACAGTGTTAATGAGGGTTTGGAAAAATGGGTACCATTTTTTAAGTGTATTGGTATCAAACCTCTTTCCAGCTAATTTGTCGATTGTTCCAAGAGACCTTTAGAAAGCAGATCTTTAGATAGCATCAGTTTTTGGATTTTTGCCTTATTAAAATATTTCTTTCTTTGCCTGGGAACAGATGGGATTGATAAACTGCCATTATTATTCCTAAAGCATCATGGTACTGTAAGACACTATTTATATGAATTGCATAATAATCACTCATCCTTTCTAAAAAATTATGTGCACTTGCTACTTTTAATCCTTATATTAAATAATGAAATGTGTGTGTTGGGGAGGATGGTGATATAGAGGGAAGCTTGCCTCTTAAGAAGCCTCTCTGATGAATGAAAAAAGTTTTAATGAGTAGTGATCATTAAAGTTGTAAATGGTTGTCAGGATATTGTTCCCCTTTAGAAAGTATCACCAATTAATATCCATGGATCTTGATACTTAGTTGAGCTTCTCTTGATCAGTCACTTCAAAGTTGGAGGTGTCAATTAAGATTTGAAACCACAGCAGAAATGTTAACAGGAAAGTGTTGAGAAACCAGTGTAGGTACTACCTAACAATATCACTTTGGGTATACTACTGGTTGAGTTATATTTCCCCAAAATTCATAGGTCAGAGTCCTAACACCCACTCACTCTGAATGTGATCATATTTGGAAATAAGGTGGTGCAGATGTAATTAGTTAAATTAAGATGAAGTTACTAGGATGAGCCCCTAATCCAGTAACTGGTGTCCCTATAAAGAAGGGACATTTAGAGATAGGCACATACACAAGGAAGATACCATGTGAAGACTGGAGCTATGCTGTCGCAAGCCAAGGAACACTGAAAAATGCCATCAGACCAACAGAAGCAAGGGGAATGGCATGGACCAGATAGATCCTCTCTCACAGCACGAAGAAGGAACCAACCCTACTGATAACCTTGATTTTTGGATGTCTAGCCTCTAGAACTACAAGAAAATAGCTTTCTGTTAAGCTGTGTAGTTTCTGGTACTTTTTTATGGCAGCCCAAGCAAACTAGTACAAGGGTTAAAAAGAATAAATAAAAGGAACTGCTTAAAAAAAATACCTTCTGACTAAACTTTTTTTGTGTTCTAAAATTTTTACTCCTTGGAAAATTATTGATTAACAAGGAACCAGCAAGGAAAAATTCCTTGATAAATGTTCTTGATAAAATTCCCAAAGTGTACAAAATTTTAAATGCATATTCTCTTTGACCCAGGAATTCTACTTCTAGAAACCTTTCCTACAATTAAACCCATAACTACAAATAAAAATGTACATGTAAGGATGTATACTGAAGTATTTTTTAGAATATTAAAGGACTGGAAATTATTTTTAAGATTATCATTAAGAGACTGTTTAATAAATAAATATCACTCATACAAGGAGGCAGTGTAGTATAATGCAGAGGTCCACAGATCTTAGACTACATAAAATCCACATGGACCATTTGTTAATAATTCAGACTTGTTATTCTCCCCCAAATTTTTACTCAATCAGTATCTCTGACAGTGAGCTGGATATCTATGTTTTACAAGCTGCGCTGGTTACATGGATGCAATTGATTGGTGAAATATACTTGAAAAACACTGGAAAAATAGTTACAGAGTCTGGAAACAAAATCCCAGTTCTGTCATTTTCAGCCAAATTGTCTTGGGAAAAATTAGAATACTAACAGTACCTACTTAAAAGGGTTGTTAGTGACTGAATGAGATGATAAAACTAATGAAATAAATTTGAAATAAAATGAAATGAATTTTATAAAGTACTTAATAGGGAGCCTAGGTGGCTCAGGTGATAAGTGTCTGCCTTCCACTCCGGTCATGATCCCAGGGTCCTGGGATGGAGCCCCACATCAGGATCTCTTCTCAGGAAGCCTGCTTCTCCCTCTCCCACTCCCCCTGCTTGTGTTCTCTCTCTCTCTCTCTCTCTCTCTCTCTCTCTCTCTGTCAAATAAATAAATAAATAAATATAAAGTGCTTAATATAATGCCTAAATATAGTGCCTTAGTGTATGGCCTAAATGCTCAATAAATGTAGCCATTATTACTATTTAGTCATTCAAAAAAAAATGAGATAAATGTGTAGTTTCTGATATTTTGAGCTAAAACAAAGGAAAAACAATATATAATATATGTTCATATTGTACAAAAAGAAAGTATGTACACATTTATTTGTGCAGAATAATTCTGGAAGGAATGATTTAAAACTTGGTGATCAAACACTGAGGAAAGAGACCATATTCTCTTTTGTCTTGCTTGATCTTTTTAAAAACTATATATACATGCTATTTTCAGAAAAAAAAAAGTTCTGTGAGTCTAAATACCACCTAAGGAAGGTGATGATACCACTTCAAATATAAATGAACTTTAATTTTTATTTCTGGTGTTATTATGTAGAAATTTGCATATCCCAGGTGAAATTGAAGATGGTGAAATCTCAAGAATAATCTCCTTAATAAATCAACAAATGCAACTGAAAACACACCAAATGCCAAGCAAAACTAAATAAGGATGAGCTCAGTTTGAAGCCTCAGTAAAAGACCTAGATAATCTACATAAGAAGTCGACAGAAAGAGAAGGTATTTCACCAAAACAAGATGAACAAAGAGAAATGTGCATTATATGAAGCAACCTTGTAATTAAAAGACTGAATACATTGTCCACGAAGCATTATAGTCAAAAAAGAGAAGAAAAGAAAAAAAAAAAAATTAAAAAACCAAAATTATTTACTTAAAAGATTTTCTTTACAATATGAGGAGTCCAAAGCTTTATATTTTTTTGGAAAGAGACAGAAAGCAAATTATTAGAAAAATGGATAAACACTGAATAAATGAACTAAAAAACTGAATATTCAAGCCTAAGTAAATAAAAGGTTCACAGCTAAGAGACAAACCATGTCAAGCTGTTAGAAAAATAACTGAGACTTAACTTAAATATTGGGGGGGGGACAAAGGACATCACCAGATTCCTAAGAACAAAATGTTGGATTTGATGATGATGTTGCACAGCCATATGTTCAGTGTTGGTTGGTCTGGTAATGGTGAGGGGTCCTGATGAACTCCTGTAACTAGGCTTGGAGGCTTTAGTTGAAGAGCTCTCAGACTGACTCCATTCCTGACTCCATTCCATTTTTACACAAAGCCCTTTTTACCATTTTGAATAACAATACATGTTTTCAAAGTAAGAATTTTTATAAATGCCTCTATGGTAATAGGATTCATTTAGTAATTTAGGAAGTACAACAAATGACTTCCTGATTCCCTGACCACATTATACATAAGAGTCCCAGGAATCACAAATCTTTTCTGTAAAGGGCCAAAGAGTAAATATTTTAGGCTTTTCAGGCCCTATGATCTCTGTTACAACTAATGAGTTCTGTTGTAGAACACACAATAAGTAATGGAAAGGGTTTGTCCAGATTTGACTTACAGTGGGTCAAATTTGGACCAAAGACCACAGTGAGCCAACCTGTGGATAAAAGAAAAGACTCATGCAAATGGATTAAAATATCAATTAGGTTAGTGACATAGCAGATACTAGAAAGTGTGGCTTAGGTGCAAGGTAATATAGGGTTCTCATTACTGTATTCCAAAATTAGATAGACTAACATCAGGTCTCCCAAGCCTGAGAAGATTCTATACCAGGCTTAACTGCACATCCTCCCAGGAGGCAAGAAGATCACAAAAAGAATTAGTGACACAAGCTCAGTTTCTGCTCCCAAATTTACAAATCAATTAACTCCCCTGAGGAGTAAGTAGGAGTAGATAAAAGCCCAGTTAAACTAATCAAAGTCTCCCCACCTGAATTTGTAAAGCAAAAAGAAAGAAACCCTCATTCTCTGCCCAGATCCAATAGGTAAGTTATACTTTTAGGATTTGTTGTTTGAGAAAAATACATAACAAAATGCAGCAATAAATTTCCATTTTATTAATCATAACAAAACTCTGTGCATTTGATAATAATACATATGGATACAGATATTAAAATCTATTATTTATGTAATCTATAAACAAGGCTTGGTGCCTGTATGATTGCAAACCCATTATAGTACCTCTATAGAGTAATCCAGTTTGAGATCTATAGCTTTATATTATTCCTAAAAAGTAGGTATTATAGTCCCAGATCATAGTACTATTAGAAGACAATAGTTATCATCCATAAATATCTGTTGAATAAAAATAGGAATTTTATAAGAATTATTCTTTTTTAAAAAAATTTATTTTTATTACAAATAAATCATATATATGTATGTATGTGTGTATATGTATGTGTATATACATATATATGTTTATATATTATATATTACTTTATATATATTATATATACTTTATATATAATATTTTATATATAAAGTATATATATGTATTTTATATATATACATTGCTTTTAGAGCAAGAGAACGTGAGTCGGAGGGGCAGAGGAAGAGAGAGAGACTCTCAAACAGACTCCTGCTTAGTGCAGAGCCCGACATGGGACTTGATCTCAGGACCCTACAATCATGACCCTGATATCATGACCCCAAGTCAAAACCAGGAGTCGGACACTTAACCAACTGTGCCACCCAGGAGCCCCAAGAATTATTCTATTTTTTTTTAAAGCTTCCAGTGCCTCTCTAAAAATACCTTTCAACACTAACCCTCTGTTCCCTAAAGGCTGATATATGTAGTAGCTCTACATATATGTAGATATATGTAGTAGCTCTCATTCTGAATGACACATTCCTGCTTCTGCCTTTTCGCTTATGTTATTGCCATTCCTTCTAAGAACCAGGGAGCTCTTCTAGACCCATAAAGATTCTTCTTTTCTTTCACAACCAATCATAAAATGCTACTTAGTCCATAAAGCATGTCAAGACTACTTCTGCCTATATGGCTTTCTTTCTTCTCTGAATCTAAAAAAAACAGTAATACTTTGTATAGATAATTGAGTATCTCATGACACACTGTATTTTCAGATTCTATGTTCATACTTGGTATCTATGCTGTTAGCTATTTCTAAATTCTTCCCAGAGAACAAGTGATTCCATATAGTGCTTTTTTGTATGTTTCATGGAACTTAATACAGCATACTTCTTGCAGAGTAGGTTCTCAAATTTTTTTAAATCATATTAAATGATTGAATCAATCAATTTTTAAAGAATAAATAAATAAATAACATAAATAACCAATATTAAGAAAAATTAAGCCTTAAGAATATTGTGGGCAGGGGCGCCTGGGTGGCTCAGTGGGTTAAGCTGCTGCCTTCGGCTCAGGTCATGATCTCGGGGTCCCGGGATCAAGTCCCGCATCGGGCTCTCTGCTCGGCAGGGAGCCTGCTTCCTCCTCTCTCTCTCTCTCTGCCTCTCTCTCTGCCTGTCTCTCTGCCTACTTGTGATCTCTGTCTGTCAAATAAATAAATAAAACCTTAAAAAAAAAAAAAAAAGAATACCATGGGCAACTTGAATGGCCTGTAAAATGTTCCTATCTTCATGCTATTTTAACAGAAGCTTTAATTATAAGAAAATGCTTTTTTCAATCATTTACTTCTCTACTCACAAAGACCAGTAAAATAGCATTATAATTTATGTTATTTTAACTTCCAAATAAAGGTAATACCATAATTTATTTTTGTTATTTTAGCTTCCAAATGAAGGTAAATGATAGAAATCTATGAGTTACCGCTTTTAAAAATCTAGAAGAGCACAAATATTGATGAGTAATACAATTATTTAAAATACTGAAGAGGACTACAATACAACAGCAATATGGAAATATGAGCAGCTATCTCTAGGTTCAGCCTTTTTAGAAATATATACAGAAGTGAACAACTAAATGAGAAATAGGTTAGGAAAGAGTTCAGAAAGCTGACTTTGATCCCACATAGGAATTAGTATTTCTCAATTATATAAAGTGATCATTTTTAATTTATTGCTTTGTCTTCTTAAGGACTATGGAAAAATAAAGGAAGGAAATCATTGGAAAATAATGATGATCCACATGCTAACAAAAAAGCTTTGTGTTCTAAGTACAAGTAGTGTTTGAACCCAGGACTCTCTTATTTATAAAAGATGCACTATTAATACACATTCAAAGCTGTGAAAGTATCATTTCTATACACCATAATTAAACTCCATTAATATAAAACCTTAGAATTCTTACATCTGCTCTCCCAGAGAATTACGTGTTAGAAAAGTAAGTTAACATAATAAGCATTTTGGAATATCTTTAGACTTAAAAGACAAAACAAAACCAGAAAAATCTTTCCTTCTTTCTCTAAATTAATGTGATTTATGAGGCCCCTTGATGATATTTAGCTTTAATGGCTTAAAACCCTGGCTTTAATAACCAACATATATTCATTTAATCTTTATGATCATGGTTCTTCAAGAAGCTTAAGAGACAGTTAAATGATGGTATCTATAAGATGTCAAAATAAAAATGTGCCATTTGTCCACTTTTCGACCATCCTCATTATTGTTACTCTACCAGCATCTCTGCAAATATCTTTTGAAGCTCCTCTACTCCCTTATTCCCAGATCCATCCATCATCACCAAGTCATATGAGTCACCCTTGCAGTTCTATGTCCATAACTGCCATGTTAAGCCAGACCTTAATACCACACAATGTAGATCATTGCCACCAGAGCTGAACTCATTTCCCTTATGGACAGCTTGATTTCATTCTATGCACAACCATTAGGATAATCTTCAAATATCATTATCTTCACATTATTCATGGTCTAAAAACTAAGTACCTTCTAAATGCTTTTTATTCAAAACAAAGCTCTCAGCTTTGCCGTCAACTCACCAATTTCATCTACTTCTTGCACATTCCAGCCAACACTATGCCAGCACTCTTTTCTGAGTTCGTCTGCTTATTAATTTATTGTAACATTGAATTTGAACATGACTTACTCTCCACCTCTTTTTAAGGCCAGTGAAAAAGCACTTCTGTAAGAAGTAATGAGCTCCAAAAATCCACTCCTCCATAAAACCAATAAACATGCTCACAAAAAAATAGTCAATATCAACTTTTCCAGAACTCTGGAAATAAAAATCTTACAACAATGCATGTTGCAAATAAATCTGAAATGTATTCCAGAAAATGAATTTTTGTAGAGTGAGCATTGTGACATTTTCACTTATTCCATTCCTATTTCCCTCTCCCCGGTTCTATAGGGAGAAAACTAGCAATCTCATAATAAATCTTAAGGCCAGCAGCCTTAGTTTGTAGTTCAAAGCACTACAAACATCCTCAGATCCAAAGAGAATTTGCAAGATTTAACATGTTCAGCAGTCCCTCTGGAAAAAGCCCATTTAATTAATTGTAACAATAGAATTGTGAAGTTAATTTTAATCATAGGAAGCCCTCCAAAAATAACCAAAAAGAAAAGTATATGAAACACAAGGGAATTAAAATGGTAAACTGAAAATATCTATTTAACACAAAGGAAGGCAGTAAATGAAGAAAAGAAAAATAAAGTGACATATAGGAAACAAATAACAAAATGGCAGACATAAGTCCTACTTTATTGATAATTATATTAAATGTAAATGAATTTAGTACACAAAACAAAAGGCAGATATTGCCAGAATAGATTTTTTAAAAATAATCCAATTATATACTATCTACAAGAAATATATTTTATATTCAAGGACACTAATAGGTTTAAAGGAAAAAGCTGGTTAAAGATACACCTTGCAAACAGTAAGCAAAAAAAGCCGAAGTGGCTATATAATTGACCCTGAACAATATGGGGGTTAGAGAAGCTGACTGCCTGTACAGTCAAAAATCTGCATGTAACTTTTTACTTCCTCAAAACTTAACTATAGTCTACTCTTAACCAAAAAAATCCTTACTAATAACATAGTCAATTAACACATACTTTGTATGTGTAACAAAGCAAGCTAGTGAAAAGAAAATCTTATTAAGAAAATCACAAAGAAAATACATTTACAGTATTGCATTGAAAAAAAAAATCCATGTATAAGTGAACTCATGCAGTTCAAACCCATGTTGTTCAAGGGTTAACTAATATTGAACAAAAGAAATTTTCTAACAGAAATTATTACTAGAGATTTTCTAAAAGGACATTTTATACATTTATAAAGATAAAATGGTCAATTTTCCAGGAAGACACCAACATATAGAAACATATATTCACCTAACAACAAAGCCCAAAACACATGAAGTAAACACTGATGGAATTAAAGGAAGAAATAAAGAGTTCAATAATAATAGTTGGTGAATTCAGTACTCCACTTTCAATAATGCATAGAAGAATTGCAAAGAAGATCAACAAGCAAATAAAAGACTTGAACAGCACCATAAACCAACTAGACCTAACAACATCTATAGAACATTCTACTAAACAAGAGAATACACATTCTTCTCAAATGTACATGGACCACTCTTCAGGATAGACTTTATGCTAGATCATAAAGTAGGTCTCCATAAATTTGAAAGGACTGAAATGATAGAAAGTATGTTCTTGGACCATGAAAGAATGAAATTAGAAATCAATAAAGGAAGAAGATTGGAAAACTCACAAATATGTGGCATTAAAAAACAGATTCTTAAATGATAAGTGAGCCAAAGAATAAAGCACAGGGGAAATTAGAAAATATTTTCAGATAAATGAGAAAAATCCCACAACATCCCAAAATGCAGATAAAGTAGTTCTTGAAGGGAAATTCATAGTTGTAAACTTATACTAAAAAAAGAGAAAGATCTTAAATCAATAATATAATCTTCAGAATACAGAAACCAAGGGGGGGGGGAAGGAAACCCAAAGTAAACAAAAGTAATGTAATGAGATAATAAAGACTGGATGAAATGAAAATAGAGAATAGAAAAACAATAGAGAAAATCAATAAAACCAAAAGCTGGATCTTTTAGATCAACAAAATTGATAATACTTTAGCTAGACTGACCAAGATAAAAAAGGCAAGACAAATTACTAAAATCACTACTGAAAGAGAAAAGAACAGAATCAACCTCAAAGAAATAGGATTATATGAGAATAATATAAGAACTCTATAACAACAAATTAGATAACCCAGATAAAATGGACAAATTTGTAGAAAGATACAAACTACCATAAATGACTAAAGAAGAAAAAGAAAATGTGAGTAGATCTATAACTAGTAAAGAAATATAATTAGTAATTTCCAATCTCATAAACGTAAGGCCAGTTCCAGATGGCTTTCATGGTGATTTCTACCAAACATTTGAAGAAGACTCAATACCAATTCTTTACAAACTCATTAAAGATACATAAAAAGAGCAATCAGCAAAATTAAAAGGCAACCCATGGAATAGAAGAAAATATTTTCAAACCATATATCTGATAAAAGGTTAATATCCAAAATACACAAAAAACTTAGTAACAAAAACCCAAATACCCAAACTAAAAATTAGCAAAGAACCTGAATAAACATTTTTTCAAGAATATGCACAAATGATCAACAAATACATGAAAGGTGCTCAACATCACCAATCATCATGAAAGTACAAACCAAAACCATAATGAGATAGCACCTCACATCTGGTAGAATGGCTATTATCAAAAGACAGACAAGGTTAGAGAGGATTTGGAGAAAAGGCAACCCTTGTGCAAAATTAGTGGGACAGTAAATTGGAGAAAATGTGAGATATATAGTAAGACATACAGTTAAAAGATAAACTGGCCCATTTTAAACATTTTAAGAGTTTATTTGAGCAAAAATCAATTCTAACCAAGCAGTACCAAACCAGAAGTTGTTAAAAGTGCTCCACTAAGCAAAACTTGGCGAGGCTTTTATGGAGTAAAACAGAAGAAAAGTTAAGGGAATTTTTGATTAGCTAAGCTTAAAGTCTATTAGTCCCTGGTTGCCCTTAGATATAACCTTAAGGCATTTACAGGCTTAGATTTTGGTTTGCTTACAAAGGTTGCCATGGCATTAGAGCTCCCTCAGTCTAATGACTTCTTTGTTAAATTAATTTAAATAAATATATATCATGGAATATTATTTAGCCATAAAAAAGAGAATTCCACCATTTCTAACAAAGTGGATAAATCTTAAGAGTATTATGCTAAGTGAAAGTGGACAGAGAAAGACAAATACAGTATAATCTTACTTTTATGTGGAATCTAAAAAATCCAAAGTCATAGAAACAGAGTGTAGACTGGCATAATTGGTTATTAGAGGAATCTAATGTATTATATAAACCCAAAAAGAGAAAAATGTGCTTTCCTCCTCCATGAAAGGAAGAACTGAAGTTTAGACACTAAGAATTATAAGTGTATTCATACCAGAAAATAATGTCACTATATAAAATCACATAATTTATTAAAGAGAATAATTTTAGAACTCTCACATGGTTTTGTGAAAGAATTTATTTTTTTCTCACAACACTTAGAACCTCTGAACTGTTTTGATTGTTTCTGGAAAGTGACCTGATTCTCACTCATGTATGCAACAGAATCACAGAATCATATTATCTAAAAATGTCTGGTTTTCTTTCCAAAAGTCATTTTCAATCAGGGGTAGAAAACCAGCAGCTAATTCTGTTTATAAGTCTATAACAAACATTTTTCCAATGACTTACAATTTCAAGATTTATGGACAAAGAGACATTTCCAAGCTACTCATGGACAGTTTAGTTATATAAATGATAACTGAACTCAGGTTTGGCTTTAGAATAGAAAAAAAAGATACTTAAAAATTCAGTTAAGAATCTCTGTGAAATAACTAAGAAGTTATTCTTAGAGCTCAGATACTATAAATTGATTCCTTAAGAAATCTATATTATGTGCCTGAGGCTGAATTATAAAGATTAAGAGGGTGAAACTATAAAAAACTAAGAACATAGGACTAATAGTCACAGAGTTAAATACTATCACTGGTAACATAAAAACAAACATTGCCAAATTCCCCCACCTAAATAATACAGTCTTAAATAATAGTTCACTAATAGAAAAGAACATGAAAAGCAGTAACTCCAACAAGAAAAAGCACGGCACTGATAGGATAAATTCATTACTGAACTATATTTCCAAGAGCAGTTATAATGTGTAGGCTCAGTACCAAGACAATTGCAAAAGATGAAGTTAATTAGTCAGAAGAATTATATAGGTGATTATGCCTCAATATATTTATGTAGATGTGTGTGTATGTGAGTAATTAAAAACTGTCTAATGGTGACTGCAGTAGATATGGCAGCCAGGTCAAAAAAAAAAAAAAAATCTCTGGGTTCCACTTTCTCACTGTTAGTGGTAATGCAAGCTGATGCAGCCACTCTGGAAATCAGTATGGAGGTCCCTCAATACATTAAAAATAGAGCTACCTTACAACCCAGCAATTGCACTACTAGGTATGTACCCCAAAGATACAGATGTAGTATAAAGGGCACATGCACCCCAATGTTCATAGCAGCAATGTCCACAATAGCCAAACTGTAGAAGGAGCTGAGATGTCCTCCAACAGATGAATGGATAAAAAAGATATGGTTCATATATACAATGAAATATTACTCGGCCATCAGAAATAATGAATACCTACTATTTGCATCAACACAGATGGAACTGGAGAAGATTGTGCTAAGTGAAATAACTCAATCAGAGAAAGACAATTACCATATGGTTTCACTCAAATGTAGAATATAAGGAATAGTGCAGAGAACCATTGAGGAAGAGAAAGAAAACTGAGTGGAAAGAAGTCAGAGAGGGAGACAAACCATGAGGGACTCTGGACTATGTAAACAGAGAGTTACACAAGGGAGGAGCATAGGGGGGATGGAATAAGCAGGTGATGAGTATTAAGGAGGGCATATGCTGTGATGACCACTGGGTGTTATACGGTACTAATGAATCATTGAACCCTGCATCAAAAACTAATGCTGTACTATATATTAGCTAATTGAACACACACACACACACACACACACACACACACAGTCTCTGGGCATAAATTCATTTTTTCCTGACAATCTAAAGGCATATGTCAATCTCTTGGTAGAAAAAAGGAATACCATGATGGGGCACCGAAGCTAACAACATTTACTAAAATTAAATTATTAGTCTAATAGGCACAGGGAGAGCCTGTGGCATTAGAAAGACCAAAATCAAATGACATAAAAAGAAAAGTAAAATCAGGGGATGCCTGGGTGGCTCAGTTGTTAAGGGTCTGCCTTCAGCTCAGGTCATGATCTCAGGGTCCTGGGATCAAGTCCAGCATCAGGCTCCCTGCTCAGTAGGGAGCCTGCCTCTCCCTCTGCCCTTCCCCCTGTTTGTGTGCATTCTTTCTGTCTCTCTTAAATAAATGAATAAATAAAATCTTAAAAAAAAAAAGTAAAATCAGAATTTCAATAGAAACCAAGATTTGGAAATTGAATTTGAAGATGCTGCTGGTATGTTTGAAAAAGAAGAGAAAAGAAGAGTAGAGAAGAGAAAAGAAGAAAGGGAATGACTATGAAATTCAAGAAGATATGAAAAAGAAAAAAAAAAGAGGAAATTATTCCACCAGACATTTTGTGTTTTAATTGTGCCACCCACTGCATGGTAGTATCTGATTAAGTGTAGGTAATATGTGAATGAGCATATAGTTGTTGCCATGAACAAATACTGAAATCAGTAAATCACATCAGTTATCAATAAGTTCAATTATCTTCCCTTAACTATGATAGCAATAATAATTAATCTGTTAAGTTTTCATTCCAATGTGCCTTAGATTTTCACATCCATTTTCTGGATGAGGTTTTGAAGTCCAATAATCCTGGATCCAAATCCTATTTACTATATTTTATTATGTATGGCAAGTCATGAAAGCTCTATGAGCTCCTTTTCTTCATTTATAAAATGCAAATTATATTATCTTTCCATAAGGTTGTTTGGAAAATGAAGTAAAATATCCTGTGTAAAAGATCTATGACCATTCCTGGAATATGGTATGAGCTTCCTTTTAGGAACATACTCCATCATCACTGCCAATGAACTATATCAAGCATTTCATGACAAGGGACCCTGGAATATAAGGAGTCTACAAGCACCCCATATTTAGTTATGATGAGAGACTAAGTAATAAGAGTAATTGTTCCCAGCTCTTGTTGTGAGTCTGGAACATCAGGGAAGCTTTTAAAAACCATAAAGTTCTAGCCCCTCCTACTCCCTATCCCCAGTGAAATTCTGATTCAGTAGCTCTGGGGTCAGGTGGAATCTGAGCATCTGTATTTTTCGAAAACTCCTCATTTTGATGCATTATGGGTGCATTCTGGTAACCTTTCTATTGTATAAAGTTTTTTATAGTTTTCAAAAATACTCTTTAAGAAGTCCTCTGTTTTTTTTCCTTAGGCTAAAAAAGCATGCTATTTTAACCCTTCCTCTGCAAAATACTTTCTAATTATTTGTATATTCTTGTAACTCTCTTTTGAGCCTTAGCTAAATTATCTAGCTCTCTCTTTGGTTATGTGTCTCCATTTATCATCAAGTGAACTTACTGGAAGTGAGAGGGAAAGTTACTATAATTCACAGAGCCATTGTTGTACTCCTAATATACTGTTAATTGCAAAGGATATCTTAATTATTTGATCCTTTCTTCCTGAAAAGACAAAAATAGGCCACTTTATGCACCTGTGGACTAGCCCTATTGCTACATCTGAGAAAACAACTGGACTCCTTGTTTTTCTTTTCTCTGCCAAGTTAAAGCATTATATCACATACCTAAGCTCTAATAGTGTATAGCAAATGTACTCAATGTTCAACCAACATTTATCAATTCTTTATTTCATAAGAGACTAAAAAAAAACCCAGAACTTTTCCTTTTTTTTATTTCTTGAAATTTTCCCTTAGGGATATAAACAACCTAAAAAGAGAAATGAAATACAGAAACCAAATATTCCTTTGAATTCCTTAACTCTGATTCCTTAACCCTTTGAATTATTCAAGACTTTCTCTCATAATGCCACTTGGTGTGCACCTTGTGACTTTTGATGGATTTTGGTTGCTGGTTTAGGTAATTTTACTATTCGGGAGCAAAGGGATAAGTGGATGATTGAAGGTTGTTTGGTGTTTGATGACAGAACTAAATCTAAGGCAGGTATTCTTGCATCTGAGTGGTCCATTTGCTTTCTAGCTCTTTTGCTTTAGGCAAATCACCCAACCACTACACCTCATTTTCTTAATCACTAAACTTTGTATAATAACACATACATCAAAGGACTCTTGTGAGTATCATATGAGATCACACATGAGAAATGCCTGGTGCACTTCAGTCATCCATTCTACCTTTTATTTTCTTTTATTTTGATATAAAATACAAGGTGTTACCTTAAGAAGTTTATCTTTCTACCCAGGAGGGATAACCCAATGCCCATTTCATTAAAAAAGATCCAAGAAGAATGTAGGAACTTAAACACCCAGTGGCACTGTGTATGATCATGAGGCATTAGACCTAGAGGGCAACTGGTGGTTGGGGTGCCCTTTCCTAATCTGCTCAAAGCTATGTGGGGCAATGGGTAACAATGCTATTTGATTGAGTGGCAAAATGACTTTGATATTCAAACTAGTAACACTTCACTCTTCAATTTGTATTGAACTGAACCAAGCATTACTAAATAAATGAATTATCCTCAAGTCCCATGTACATAAAAAAATCTATTAGAAATACATTGTAAAAAAAAAAAAAAAAGAAAAGAAATACATTGTAAACTACTGGGTATTTACCCTAAAGGTATTAATGTAGTGATCCAAAGGGGCATGTGCACCCAAATGTTTATAGCAGCAATGTCCACAATAGCCAAACTATCGAAAGAGCCTAGATGTCCATCAACAGATGAATGGATAAAGAAGATGTATATATGTACAAAGGAATACTCTGCAGCCATCAAGAGAAATGAAATCTTGCCTTTTGCAATAATGTGGATGGAACTAGAGGGTATAATGCTGAGCGAAATAAGTCAATCGGAGAAAGACAATTATTATATGATCTCCCTTATATGAAGAATTTGAGAGGCAACATAGGGATTTGGGGGGTAGGGAAGGAAAAAATGAAACAAGACGGGATCGGGAGGCACAAACTATAAGAGACTCTTAATCTCACAAAACAAACTGAGGGGTGCTGAGGGCAGGGGGTGGGAGGGAGACGGTGGTTGGGTTATGGACCCTGGGGAGGGTATGTGCTATGGTGAGTGCTGTGAAGTGTGTAAACCTGGCGATTCACAGACCTATACCCCTGGGGCTAATAATACATTATATGTTAATAAAAAATTAAAAAAAAGAAACACATTGTTCAAATATTCTTAAAGTACTATAAAAGTACTATACTAAAAAGTACTTGATAGTACTTTTTTTCCTTTTTCAGTTAACATTTATATCACTCAGAATTACATTTGAGAAAAGCAGGCCTTAAAAGTAGATGGTATAAGAGGTTGCTCCCTATATAATACAGTGGATAACTTCATGCAAAATAAATTAAGGAACTGCAAATTGCAAAAATTGTTTGTAGGAGAGTATGGGTTTGTTTTTAAGTTATGATTTCATGATCTTCTCTGATATTCTCCTATGCTGCAAAGAACTAAAATAAGAATCATAGTTACATGATATGAATTATAAACCTGTAACAGCAACAAAATTTGCCTTAAATACTCAAATAAAAAGATCAGATATATTATATTACCCATTGCAGAACAATATTGAATTTTCTATTGTTCAGCTAAAACAATTCATTTATCCTTTCCTAATTTTTGCTTTTTCTTCTAAAAGGTGAACATAAAATATATAAAAGTATATCATCAGAATTTGTTCCCCTGACTGGCTAAATAACTTCTAGAAATTTTGCTTTCATACTCTAACTGAAGAGATCAGTATATCCTTGGCATGGAATATCAAGTCCATATTCCTCTGCCCAATCTTGGAAGATTCTCCAACAAATTGCCCTTCTTTTTCCCTCATATCATTTTTTAAAATAATTTTTCTTTCTAATCTCTAGCAGTTTAGCACATTAGACGCTGAAAAAAATATGTGGAAATAAAGGAAGAAAGAGAGGGAGAGGCAGGGCTATGAATGTGTTTCTTAGGGACAATCAGAACCCTACTCCAATCCACCAAATACCCTTCCCATCTCTGATAAGTCTATGGGATTCTATCATTAAGGCTGTATTCTTTTATATAGTCTTGGAGGATGAATTTTAGTAAAGTAATTTACTGATCAATTATTGCCAAAGAAAAAAGTTCAGAGACAAAACAAGAGACACTAGTAGATATATGAAAAGAAAAAGTAATGCACAAAAGGAATGTTCTGGGAAAGCTATTGCTCTTTTCCTCTATTCTTGATAAACTTATTCTTTTGGTTAGCTATTCAACAATTATTAGCTACCATATAACTAAGGATACAGACAATGGATTATTAGAGGTTAGAATGAGTATTTATTTATTTATTTATGTATTATGTAATGATACAAATATTATTGGATTCCTACTATATGCCAGGTGCATCAGTGCAGGGAAAAAGATTGTAAACAATACATAATTCCAACCAATGAATGTAATAATGGAGCACTGGCATGGAAGCACAGAGACAAGAATAGAAAAGTGGGGTGGAACTTAGAGAAAAGCATTAATAGGTAGTGATTTACCTGGATTTTTTTTTACCAGATATTATTCATAACTGTATCATGTCTAACTACTTAAATCCTTCAGTCCTTGCTTAAAATGCTCTCCCTCCCCAACTGACCATTTCTCTCTCTCCTTTTGCCCTGTTAGTAACTAAATTTTCAGTTTACAATAGCTTATAAGACTGGCCATGTCCAAACTGAGTGATACAATATATAAAACAAAAATATATATAAAGAAATTTTTTAAAGATTTTATTTATTTTTTTAATTTTTTAAATTTATTTTCAGTGTAACAGTATTCATTGTTTTTGCACCACATCCAGTGCTCCATGCAATCCATGCCCTCTCTAATACCCACCACCTGGTTCCCCGAACCTCCCACCACCCCCCGCCCCTTCAAAACCCTCAGATAGTTTTTTCAGAGTCCATAGTCTCTCATGTTTCACCTCCCCTTCCAATTTCCCTCAACTCCCTTCTCCTCTCCATCTCCCCTTGTCCTCCATGCTATTTGTTATGCTCCACAAATAAATGAAACCATATGGTAATTGACTCTCTCTGCTTGACTTATTTCACTCAGCATAATCCCTTCCAGTCCTATCCATGTTGTTACAAAAGTTGGGTATTCATCCTTTCTGATGGAGGCATAATACTCCATAGTGTATATGGACCACATCTTCCTTATCCATTCGTCCATTGAAGGGCATCTTGGTTCTTTCCACAGTTTGGCAACCATGGCCATTGCTGCTATAAACATTGGGGTACAGATGGCCCTTCTTTTCACTACATCTGTATTTTTGGGGTAAATACCCAGGAGTGCAATTGCAGGGTCATAGGGAAGCTCTATTTTTAATTTCTTGAGGAATCTCCACACTGTTCTCCAAAGTGGCTGCACCAACTTACATTCCCACCAACAGTGTAAGAGGGTTCCCCTTTCTCCACATCCCCTCCAACACATGTTGTTTTCTGTCTAGCTAATTTTGGCCATTCTAGCTGGTGTAAGGTGGTATCTCAATGTGGTTTTAAATTGAATCTCCCTGATGGCTAGTAATGATGAACATTTTTTCATGTGTCTGATAGCCATTTGTATGTCTTCATTGGAGAAGTGTCTGTTCATATCTTCTGCCCATTTTTTGATATGACTGTCTGTTTTGTGTGTGTTGAGTTTGAGGAGTTCTTTATAGATCCTGGATATCAACCTTTTGTCTGTACTGTCATTTGCAAATATCTTCTCCCATTCCGTGGGTTGCCTCTTTGTTTTGTTGACTGTTTCCTTTGCTATGCAGAAGCTTTTGATTTGACAGAGAGAGATCACAAGTAGGCACAGCAGCAGGCAGAGAGAAGGGGAAGCAGGCTCCCTGCAGAGCAGAGAGCCCAATATATAAAGAAATTTTAAACATAAAAAATCTAGATTTGCTGGCCATTTTAAGAGGAAATTCTTATGTGGAAAAAAATTAAAAATACCATTCAGCACTGCAAAAGAAAAGGTAACCTGCTGAATGGGAGAAGAGATTTATAAATGATTTCTCTGTAAGCAGTTAATATCCAAAATATTATAGAACTCAACACCAAAAAACAAACAACATGTTTCAGGTATGCAAGACAGTGACTCAACAATTCTCTACATTACACAATGTTCACCACAATAATTATAGTTACATCTATCGGTTACATCTACTAGGGCAGAGGACCAGAATAGGCATATCTTCAAAGAAAACATACAGATGGCCACAGACACCAGAGAAAGATGCTCAACATCACTAATCATCAGGGAAATGCAAATCAAAACCACAATGAGCTATTATCTAACACCAGTCGGAATGACAATAAATGAAAAGATAAGAAATAACAAGCATTGGCAAGGATGTGAAGAAAAGGGAATGTAAGTTGGTGCAGACACTATGGAAAACAGTATGAAGCTTCATTAAAAAATTAAAAATAGAAATACCATATGATCCAGTAATTCTACTACTGGGTATTTTTATTCAAAGAAAGTAAAACACTAGTTTAAAATGATATATGCACCTCTATGTTTATTGCAGCATCATTTACACTAGCCAAGAAATATATATATATATATATATATATATATATTATAAAATGAAATATCACTAAGTCATTAAAAAAGAAAAAAAGAATGAAATCTTGCTACTTGTAACAAGAAGGGTGGACCTAGAGGGGATCATGCTAAGTGAAATAGGTCAGAGAAAGACAAATACCATATGATTTCATTTATATGTAAAATCTAAGAAACAAAACAAATGAACAAACATAAAAACAGAAATAGACTCATAAATACAGAGAACTGGTGGTTGCCAGAGGGGAAGAGTGTAGGGGGATGGGCAAATAGGTAAAGGGGATTAAGAGGTACAGCTTCCAATTATAAAATAAATAAGTCATAGGGATGAAAAGTACAGCATAGGGAGGAGGAGTCAAGATGGCGGAGAAGTAGCAGGCTGAGACTGCTTCAGCTAGCCGGAGATCAGCTAGATAGCTTATCTAAAGATTGCAAACACCTGAAAATCCATCGGCAGATCGAAGAGAAGAAGAACAGCAATTCTGGAAACAGAAAAACAACCACTTTCTGAAAGGTAGGACCGGCGGAGAAGTGAATCCAAAGCGACGGGAAGATAGACCCCGGGGGGAGGGGCCGGCTCCCGGCAAGCGGCGGAGCAACCGCGCACAAAATCAGGACTTTTAAAAGTCTGTTCCGCTGAGGGACATCGCTCCAGAGGCTAAACCGGGGCGAAGCCCATGCGGGGTCAGCGTGGCCTCAGGTCCCACAAGGTCACAGAAGGATCGGGGGTGTCTGAGTGTCGCAGACCTTGCGGGTATTGGAACGGGAAAGCCGGCTACAGAGACAGAGCCGACAGTAAGCTCACAGCTCGGTGTTACCTTGAACTGGTCGCAGGCTCGGTGAGCTCGGAGCGCGGCCGGAGGTCAGGCAGACGGGAGTAACTGGGTGCTATTCTCTGAGGGCGCACTGAGGAGTGGGGCCCTGGGCTCTCGGCTCCTCCGGGCCGGAGACCAGGAGGCCGCCATTTATATTCCCGTCCTCCGGAACTCTACGGAAAGCACACAGGGAACAAAAGCTCCTGAAAGCAAACCCTAGCGGATTACTCACCCCGGCCCCAAGTAAGGGCGGTGTAATTCCGCCTGGGGCAAAGACACTTGAGAATCACTACAACAGGCCCCTCCCCCAGAAGATCAACAAGAAATCCAGCCGAGACCAAGTTCACCTACCAAGAAGTGCGGTTTCAATACCAAGGAGAGCAGCAGAATTTCAGAAAAGGAGAAAGCCAAGCACGGAACTCATGGCTTTTTCCCTGTGATTTTTTTTTAGTCTTGCAGTTAATTTAATTTTTTTTACTTTTTCATTTTTTGTTTTTTTTTCTCGCCTTCGGGTAAATTTTTTTTTTTAACTGTTACCTTTTTCTTTTTTAATGATTTTTTACTAGTTTATCTAATATATATTTTTTTTTCTTTTTTACATTTTTCTTAGGTGTTTTCATTTTTTTTAAATTCTTTTCTTTTCTTTTTTTTTTCTTTTTTCTTTTTTTTTTTCTTTCTTCCTTTTTGAACCTCTTTTTATCCCCTTTCTCCCCCCTCACGATTTTGGATCTCTTCTAATTTGGTTAAAGCATTTTTTCCTGGGGTTGTTGCCACCCATTTAGTATTTTACTTGCCCCTTCATATACTCTTATCTGGACAAAATGACAAGACGGAAAAATTCAACACAAAAAAAGAACAAGAGGCAGTACCGAAGGCTAGGGACCTAATCAATACAGACATTGGTAATATGTCAGATCTAGAGTTCAGAATGACAATTCTCAAGGTTCTAGCTGGGCTCGAAAAAGGCATGGAAGATATTAGAGAAACCCTCTCGAGAGATATAAAAGCCCTTTCTGGAGAAATAAAAGAACTAAAATCTAACCAAGTTGAAATCAAAAAAGCTATTAATGAGGTGCAATCAAAAATGGAGGCTCTCACTGCTAGGATAAATGAGGCAGAAGAAAGAATTAGTGATATAGAAGACCAAATGACATAGAATAAAGAAGCTGAGCAAAAGAAGGACAAACAGCTACTGGACCACGAGGGGAGAATTCGAGAGATAAGTGACACCATAAGACGAAACAACATTAGAATAATTGGGATTCCAGAAGAAGAAGAAAGAGAGAGGGGAGCAGAAGGTATACTGGAGAGAATTATTGGGGAGAATTTCCCCAATATGGCAAAGGGAACGAGCATCAAAATTCAGGAGGTTCAGAGAACGCCCCTCAAAATCAATAAGAATAGGCCCACACCCCGTCACCTAATAGTAAAATTTACAAGTCTCAGTGACAAAGAGAAAATCCTGAAAGCAGCCCGGGAAAAGAAGTCTGTAACATACAATGGTAAAAATATTAGATTGGCAGCTGACTTATCCACAGAGACCTGGCAGGCCAGAAAGAGCTGGCATGATATTTTCAGAGCACTAAACGAGAAAAACATGCAGCCAAGAATACTATATCCAGCTAGGCTATCATTGAAAATAGAAGGAGAGATTAAAAGCTTCCAGGACAAACAAAAACTGAAAGAATTTGCAAATACCAAACCAGCTCTACAGGAAATATTGAAAGGGGTCCTCTAAGCAAAGAGAGAGCCTACAAGTGGTAGATCAGAAAGGAACAGAGACCATATACAGTAACAGTCACCTTACAGGCAATACAATGGCACTAAATTCATATCTCTCAATAGTTACCCTGAATGTTAATGGGCTAAATGCCCCTGTCAAAAGACACAGGGTATCAGAATGGATAAAAAAACAAAACCCATCTATATGTTGCCTCCAAGAAACTCATTTTAAGCCCGAAGACACCTCCAGATTTAAAGTGAGGGGGTGGAAAAGAATTTACCATGCTAATGGACATCAGAAGAAAGCAGGAGTGGCAATCCTTATATCAGATCAATTAGATTTTAAGCCAAAGACTATAATAAGAGATGAGGAAGGACACTATATCATACTCAAAGGGTCTGTCCAACAAGAAGATTTAACAATTTTAAATATCTATGCCCCCAACGTGGGAGCAGCCAACTATATAAACCAATTAATAACAAAATCAAAGAAACACATCAACAATAATACAATAATAGTAGGGGACTTTAACACTCCCCTCACTGAAATGGACAGATCATCCAAGCAAAAGATAAGCAAGGAAATAAAGGCCTTAAAGGACACACTGGACCAGATGGACATCAAAGATATATTCAGAATATTTCATCCCAAAGCAACAGAATACACATTCTTCTCTAGTGCACATGGAACATTCTCCAGAATAGATCACATCCTCGGTCCTAAATCAGGACTCAACCGGTATCAAAAGATTGGGATCATTCCCTGCATATTTTCAGACCACAATGCTCTAAAGCTAGAACTCAACCACAAAAGGAAGTTTGGAAAGAACCCAAATACATGGAGACTAAACAGCATCCTTCTAAAGAATGAATGGGTCAACCGGGAAATTAAAGAAGAATTGAAAAAAATCATGGAAACAAATGATAATGAAAATACAACGGTTCAAAATCTGTGGGACACAACAAAGGCAGTCCTGAGAGGAAAATATATAGCAGTACAAGCCTTTCTCAAGAAACAAGAAAGGTCTCAGGTACACAACCTAACCCTTCACCTAAAGGAGCTGGAGAAAGAACAAGAAAGAAACCCTAAGCCCAGCAGGAGAAGAGAAATCATAAAGATCAGAGCAGAAATCAATGAAATAGAAACCAAAAAAACAATAGAACAAATCAACGAAACTAGGAGCTGGTTCTTTGAAAGAATTAATAAAATTGATAAACCCCTGGCCCGACTTATCAAAAAGAAAAGAGAAAGGACCCAAATAAATAAAATCTTGAACGAAAGAGGAGAGATCACAACTAACACCAAAGAAATACAAACTATTATAAGAACATACTATGAGCAACTCTACGCCAATAAATTTGACAATCTGGAAGAAATGGATGCATTCCTAGAAACATATAAACTACCACAACTGAACCAGGAAGAAATAGAAAGTCTGAACAGACCCATAACCAGTAAGGAGATTGAAACAGTCATTAAAAATCTCCAAACAAACAAAAGCCCAGGGCCAGACGGCTTCCCGGGGGAATTCTACCAAACATTTAAAGAAGAACTAATTCCTATTCTCCTGAAACTGTTCCAAAAAATAGAAATGGAAGGAAAACTTCCAAACTCATTTTATGAGGCCAGCATCACCTTGATCCCAAAACCAGACAAGGATCCCACCAAAAAAGAGAGCTATAGACCGATATCCTTGATGAACACAGATGCGAAAATACTCAACAAAATACTAGCCAATAGGATTCAACAGTACATTAAAAAGATTATTCACCACGACCAAGTGGGATTTATTCCAGGGCTGCAAGGTTGGTTCAACATCCGCAAATCAGTCAATGTGATACAACACATCAATAAAAGAAAGAACAAGAACCATATGATACTCTCAATAGATGCTGAAAAAGCATTTGACAAAGTACAGCATCCCTTCCTGATCAAAACTCTTCAAAGTGTAGGGATAGAGGGCACATACCTCAATATTATCAAAGCCATCTATGAAAAACCCACCGCAAATATCATTCTCAATGGAGAAAAACTGAAAGCTTTTCCGCTAAAGTCAGGAACACGGCAGGGATGTCCATTATCACCACTGCTATTCAACATAGTACTAGAGGTCCTAGCCTCAGCAATCAGACAACAAAAGGAAATTAAAGGCATCCAAATCGGCAAAGAAGAAGTCAAATTATCACTCTTCGCAGATGATATGATACTATATGTGGAAAACCCAAAACACTCCACTCCAAAACTGCTAGAACTTATACAGGAATTCAGTAAAGTGTCAGGATATAAAATCAATGCACTGAAATCAGTTGCATTTCTCTACACCAACAGCAAGACAGAAGAAAGAGAAATTAAGGAGTCAATCCCATTTACAATTGCATCCAAAACCATAAGATACCTAGGAATAAACCTAACCAAAGAGACACAGAATCTATACTCAGAAAACTATAAAGTACTCATGAAAGAAATTGAGGAAGACACAAAGAAATGGAAAAATGTTCCATGCTCCTGGATTGGAAGAATAAATATTGTGAAAATGTCTATGCTACCTAAAGCAATCTACACATTTAATGCAATTCCTATCAAAGTACCATCCATCTTTTTCAAAGAAATGGAACAAATAATGCTAAAATTTATATGGAACCAGAAAAGACCTCGAATAGCCAAAGGGATATTGAAAAAGAAAGCCAACGTTGGTGGCATCACAATTCCGGACTTCAAGCTCTATTACAAAGCTGTCGTCATCAAGACAGCATGGTACTGGCACAAAAGCAGACACATAGATCAATGGAACAGAATAGAGAGCCCAGAAATAGACCCTCAACTCTATGGTCAACTAATCTTCGACAAAGCAGGAAAGAATGTCCAATGGAAAAAAGACAGTCTCTTCAATAAATGGTGCTGGGAAAATTGGACAGCCACATGCAGAAAAATGATATTGGACCATTTCCTTACACCACACACAAAAATAGACTCAAAATGGATGAAGGACCTCAATGTGCGAAAGGAATCCATCAAAATCCTTGAGGAGAACACAGGCAGCAACCTCTTTGACCTATGCCGCAGCAACATCTTCCTAGGAACAACGCCAAAGGCAAGGGAAGCAAGGGCAAAAATGAACTATTGGGATTTCATCAAGATCAAAAGCTTTTGCACAGCAAAGGAAACAGTTAACAAAATCAAAAGACAACTGACAGAATGGGAGAAGATATTTGCAAACGACATATCAGATAAAGGACTAGTGTCCAGAATCTATAAAGAACTTAGCAAACTCAACACCCAAAGAACAAATAATCCAATCAAGAAATGGGCAGAGGACATGAACAGACATTTCTGCAAAGAAGACATCCAGATGGCCAACAGACACATGAAAAAGTGCTCCATATCACTCGGCATCAGGGAAATACAAATCAAAACCACAATGAGATATCACCTCACACCAGTCAGAATGGCTAAAATCAACAAGTCAGGAAATGACAGATGCTGGCGAGGATGCGGAGAAAGGGGAACCCTCCTACACTGTTGGTGGGAATGCAAGCTGGTGCAGCCACTCTGGAAAACAGCATGGAGGTTCCTCAAAATGTTGAAAATAGAACTGCCCTATGACCCAGCAATTGCACTATTGGGTATTTACCCTAAGGATACAAACGTAGTGATCCAAAGGGGCACATGCACCCGAATGTTTATAGCAGCAATGTCCACAATAGCCAAACTATGGAAAGAACCTAGATGTCCATCAACAGATGAATGGATCAAGAAGATGTGGTATATATACACAATGGAATACTATGCAGCCATCAAAATAAATGAAATCTTGCCATTTGCGACAACATGGATGGAACTAGAGCGTATCATGCTTAGCGAAATAAGTCAAGCAGAGAAAGACAACTATCGTATGATCTCCCTGATATGAGGAAGTGGTGATGCAACATGGGGGCTTAAGTGGGTAGGAGAAGAATAAATGAAACAAGATGGGATTGGGAGGGAGACAAACCATAAGTGACTCTTAATCTCACATAACAAACTGAGGGTTGCTGGGGGGAGGGGGTTTGGGAGAAGGGGGTGGGATTATGGACATTGGGGAGGGTATGTGCTTTGGTGAGTGCTGTGAAGTGTGTAAACCTGGTGATTCACAGACCTGTACCCCTGGGGATAAAAATATATGTTTATAAAAAATAAAAAATTAATTAAAAAAAAAAAAGAAAAAAAAAAGTACAGCATAGAAAATATAGTGAATAATATTGTAATAACATTGTATTCCAATAGATGTAACTACAATTATTGTGGCGAACATCACACAGTCGAATATGACTTTTTCAAGAAAATCTATATGTAAATTTTCAGGATTTAGTGCAAAAATCATTATGTTAACAAATGTCTTTTGTAGAACTACTGTTAGGAGATGAAATAGAACTACTTTAAGATTGTTATATAAAATATCCTGAAAACATAATTCATAGTTGTGTTGGTCTTCCAAACTAGACTATTTTCCTCAAGAATTTATCATTTATCATTTATATAATCTCTTTATATAAATAAAGAGATATGGAATATCAAGTTCAGTTATATTATCATTTATACAACTGATGTAAAGATATTATATGTGACAAAAAGTCTTTGCCATTGTTATTTTTGTTATATCCATAGCTATAAGAACAGAAAAAGGTTTACAGTTAACTAGACTAACTGCTTGGACAAAATAATTTGATTTTAGCAAAAGACACTCAACAGGCAGAATTAACCATACCCTATTTTTCTTCTGCCTATTTGAAGAAGAATGACCTTCGAACAGGAAATAGAATATAGTTCAATATAAAAAAGAAATTGCTACCCAAGACAGATCATAAAATAGAGAGCATCAACCCACATAAGTGGAGTCCAAGTCTCCAGTCCAGATGTACTATATCTCAGGGCACTAAAAGAACTTACACATACTGATTGCTGTGTCTTCTGTAATTCAGAAACCACACTGAATGTGATAGATAAAAGAAGACTAGAGGTGGGAACATTTTTATTCCATTTTTTAAAATAGAGTTTGAAGCAAAGAGTAGGAAGTCTGAGATCAGTCCTGCCAAAATTTGTTAAGTTAAGCAGATGGATTTTGAGGTCTTAGTAAATAAATAGGTATCCATGAAAATCAGCGGAATTTGCTTAATTGGGTTACAGCTATGATATTTATTTCCTTTTTCCTCCCTCCCTTCATTCTTTTTTTTTAATCTTCTTTAATTTCTGAACTCAGAAAGTGTTTGTCTGACTCCTCTAGGGATAATTTACATAGAATGTTTGACAAAGATATTTGACGAGATATTTGTTAAACCAAAGTATCTGACAAAGAATTTTGTTGACTAGATGAAGAAATTGAGGGTAGTAGTAGCAATTGAATAAAACAAGTTTGCCTGAAGAACATGCATCCACTAGTTAATGAAAGATAAAAGAGATCTCTAATGGTTTCCATGGTGCTCTGTCCATTAAGCTTCCTGTCTAACACTTTTTAAAAAATATTTTATTTATTTATTTATTTTACAGAGAGAGAGAGAGCACGCACATGGACAGAGGGGAGGAGGCAGAAAGAGGGGGAGGAGGCAGAAAGAGAGGGAGAAGCAGACTCCCTGCCAATACAGGGCTTGATCCCAGAGAAAGTCTCATTCCCAGAGAGGGGCTCAATCCAAGCACCTTAGGATCATTATCTGAGCTGAAGACAGATGCTTAACCAAATGAGCCACCCAGGCACCCACCTGTGTAACACTTCTTTTAGTATCTTGACAAAAATATAGGAATCGTAGACATACTGGTTATATAAAACAGTGGAAGGGTTACTAGCACTTGCATGAGATCACCTGGGATACTTACTCAAAATCATATTCCCAGCAGCACCACAGATTTACTTGGTAGGAAACTGTGTTTTTAAAAGTGTCTATTATTGATTTCTGGCACACTTGGGTCTGAGAATCCTCACCTTCTAGACATGTACCCTACGTCTAATCACTAACCCTATGTGTATAGAAACCCAACTCAAAAAACAAACATCAGCAGAAAAGCATCTGTCAGAGAAGTGCTTAAAGTTCTCAAAGATTCAGGGACTTTTCTTTGCCCTATATTCACCTTTCATCTGGCTACTTGTCTTTGATTAACCTCCTGAACTCTGTTCCTTTATTTAATCATTACATTAAGTGTTATGCCCTGATACATTATTTTTTGTTCAGAAAGCCCCCTTCTGTCCTAAGGGCTCTTTTTTTGTACACACATATGTGTACTTCAAGTTCCACTAGACTCCATAACACCCTAAACTGTGTTTCTCAGCCTCTGTGGACATCTGGACAATAGACAAGGAAGTTGATAATTGTGATAACACCTTCAGTGGTGTAAACAGACACATAAAACACCTTGTTTTGTACTACATTTATCTCATCATTTCTCCCCCATGTCTATTACCATTTATTTCAGGGGCATAAAATAATTTGCAGTTCTTCAAATGCATTATTCATTATGTTCAACATCATATCATCTAATAAATCTTTTTTTTAAAGATTTTATTTATTTATTTGACAGACAGAGATCACAAGTAGGCAGAGAGGCAGGCAGAGAGAGAGAGAGGGGGAAGCAGGCTCCCCACTGAGCAGAGAACCTGATGCAGGGCTCGATCCCAGGACCCCGAGATCATGACCTGAGCCGAAGGCAGAGATTTTAACCCACTGAGCCACTCAGGCGCCCCTCATCTAATAAATCTTTCCTGAAAAGTGTAATTCACTTCTCTCCATCCCTGTTTAATTTCTATCTATGCTTCTTTGATGCCCTCTGTCTCCATCAGAGCACTCTTCACACTAAACTATGATGTCCACTAAAGGTAAGCTTTGTAATGGCAGGAATCTATGTTTATGAGTATGCCCATAACCTAGCACAGTGCCAAATTCCTAGGATATGAATACTAGGAGTTGGAGAAATGGATGGATGGATGGATGGATGGATGGATGATGTAGGAACTCACCTCACAGGTGGAAGTGTCTGGAAAAGGCAAGACATATATCCAAAAAGTGATGGCATTTGAGATATACCTTGGAAGGGTGGAGAAACTTGAGTGGGAGGACAGATATTTCTTCCTGTCATGATATGGCCAGTAACCTTTTTCAAACCACAAAAATCTTGGACCTGAATGATGATCCCAATTCCCTAATGAGTCTTACTACACCCAATAATTTCTGTCTCCTAGCCATTTTCCACAATTTAGCCTATGCAATCCCACTAAAATGAAAATCTGGGTATGTCTTGTCTCTTGTAAGTAGCAAGTTATTCATAATATGGCTACTGCTTACTTCTTCTGATTCAATAGCCATCTCTCCCCAGCAGGAACACTGTATTCTAACCATACATTTACAGTTCCTGGCACATGCCATGATTTTCTTTTATCTCTGGACCTTTACACCATGAATACCTTTTCTCTTATTTTTCCTCAAAAAATTTCTAGTATTCCTTCTGGACCATTTCTATATCAGTTTCTATAAAACTCAGTTTTTATATAATTTTCTTGGGAATAACCAAGTCAGGTCACCTAGCATATACTCTCTCAGCACTCTGTATTTATCATAGTTATAATGAAATAACCATCCATGAAATTCTTGTCTTCCAAAGAGATTACAAACTCCAAAGAGCAAGGCATCAATCTTTTCCATGACTGCCTCAACATCTATCATAGTGTCTAGAACATAAAAAGTGACAAATAAATATCTGTTGATCTAATGAACAAATAAAAATTAATGAATGAAACTCCTTAATTCCAATTAAATTTTAAGCAAAATGAAGGCTGGTTCCATGTTTGTCTTATTCATCACTTTATTCGATTTGTCCAGCACAGTGTCTGGTACATAACAAAAGTCTCTCTAAAGAGAGATGTACATGTACTGACATGTACATTTATCCATTTGCAAAGCAATGGATAAATGATGGATTGAATAAATATGACATCTCACTGGGTCCTTCCAATGCATGGCTAAATGCTCTATCATAAAAGATATTATATTTTCCTAAGGTTATATTATATTATATTGGGAAATGAGTTACATAATAATGATCAAATATCAAAAAAATCACATATGTGAATAATATATCATAAAAACAAAGCTTCAAGAACTATAAACATTCATCATCATTTAAAGACATAAAAAAATGGGCTCTGTGTCCAATAAACATATATATGTATTATAGCCCCAATGTAAAAGCCTTCATATACCACATAAAATCAAACTCTATTATACATTTTTTCTGGCTAAAGCAAATGTTCTAGGTATGAAAATATTCAACAAAAGTTTAGTAAAGATTCATAAGGTTCATACGTTCTTTTAAGAAAAAATAGGGGAGCCTAGGTGGCTCAGTTGGTAAAGTGTTGGACCTTGATTTAGGCTCAGGTCATGATCTCAAGGGTCATGGAATTGAGGCCTTCATGTGGGCTCCATTCCCCAAGAAGGGGAATCTGTTTGAGATTCTTTCTCTTATTCTCCTCCTCCCACTACCACTCCCTCCCCCCCAGCTCAGATAAATAAAAATTTTCAAAGAAAGAAAAATGGATGGATAGATAGATAGATAGATAGGTAGATGATAGATAGATAAGGATGATATTCATCACTAAACCAGTCCCTTAAGGTTGTTATTATTCAATGCAACATCCAAATAATTAAAGGTTTCAATAAGACCTTAGTTGAGAGCATTTGGAAGACCTTGACTCACCATTATTTAATACTGTTATTAACCAGTACTTTTTCCCTACACCCTTTGAATTTCTTTGTAGTATATCAGGACTATTAGGTCAAGGGTCAGAAGGTAAATATTTTAGGCTTTGCTGGCCATATGGTCTCTGCTGCAACTATACTCAACTCTGATGAGATAGCAGAAAAGCAGTCATCATTTATAGCTGAATAGATGTGGCTGTGTTCCAACAAAACTCTATTTTTTTTTAAAGTACTAGGAGTGGCAGAACTAGTCTGCAGATTGTAGTTTGCAGACTGCTGTTAAGAAGAAAATTTCTGTTTTAACTGCCCAGCATCTACCGCTGCTTTGTTTGGTAAAGGCACCATGATTTTTTGGGGGGAATACATATCTCCTCCATTCCCAGGCTATGTATTTAGAGTGGGAGTTAACTCCAGACCCAGAGCTCCAAGCTCAGTCATATAATTGAGGGAAGACCAATTAGAATATTTCTTTCCCTTAGCTGCAGTGATTGGTTCAAAGTTAAATAAGTAAATTACAGTGGTTCACTGTGTCTCAATCCTGAGAATTTTTGAACAACTGAGAAAAGTAAACTGTTTTTTCTTGTGGAAACGATAAGATAGGGTAACCCTGGAGATGCTGATAGAACCATGTGAAAAGAACCATGTGCCTGTGAATAATACCAACACAAAAGAAAACAAAGCCATAATATGGAAATAGAGAGGGAAAGAGACAAGTCTAGTTTGCCTCATTTAAGACCATGGATCCAGGAATATCTGAATACACATCTAGGCCTGTAAGCTGCAACAGAAAGAGAACCAAGTTCAAATCCATAAATGCCACAGAACAACCTTAAAGGAGAAAAGTAACCTGAAGGAAAAGATTATGAAGTACTTTAAAAGGTGTAGTTATATTTTTGAACCAGCGCAGAGGGACTGGAAGAGTGAAGAATGATAGGTAACCACAGACTGAATAGGAGGTAGGATTTCTTTTTAAACCATCAAATGTTGAAGCAGTTTTCCCCCATATTATTGTCCAAAGTGTATGTAATTATGGAACCAGCAAATAGTTCCACAAGCAGGAGGGTAAGGGGAAAATATGGGAAATATAGGCATTAACTAAATCATCCTGAGTGAACAAATAATAATATACACAATCTCCAAAAGTAGTGTTTGTCTGTAATCTACTAAAGGCTTTAAATTAAGGGATAGGGTCACTATTTAAGAACAGAGTTTACTGCTCTTTATTGTACTGACATGTACTGAAATGTACTAATCCATCAAGAAAAAACCTCAGAACCTTAAAGGGGTAAGCATGTCAGAATATTTTGATTCAAGATTGGAAATGCCATCTTCGTTTTCATCTTGACTGAGACTCCTTCAAAGTGAGGTTTAAAGACTTAGATTTTTAACTTAGGGATGGTTTTGTACAATATTCTGGAACTTGCTTTCTGCACATTAAAAAAATGCTTCTCTCAAACACTTGTTCTGGACCTCCCTTCTTGCCTCAACCAGGTAAGCAGATGGGTACTATTAGTACCCACCTAAAGTACTTATGTATAAATAATTCATTAAAACAATCATGTAGAATTAATGTTATTATTTTCAGTTTGGGGAAACAGGGGGAAAGGAAACGAGAACTAGCATTTGTTGAAAGCCTACAGTGTTATAGGCACTATATTAACTTAGTGATTTACAGTTGTTTTCTTACTTAGTCTTTAAATAACCATCTCTTAATAAGGTAGATTTTATTATCCTTGCTTTCAAAAGAATAGGTTCTGCAAGATTAAAAACAAAAACAAAAACAAACAAAAAAACAAAAAAACCTCTTCAAATAACAAAGTTAATAATGAAAGTCTGAGATCTTTTTATAATACTGAGATGCCTACCATCACCGAAAACAAAGAGAAAATCTCAGGTGGTTAAAGACAAACACTATTGCTTAAGTTTTGAAATAAAAATCATATAGAGGTACATGATTATAATATCAAAAGTATAAAATAAAATCTCCAACTGTAGAGAACTTTAAAACTGATTCGAGAATTAAATGCAAGACTCAAAGTAACTGCAAAGGGAAAGAGCATATGACGTAAAGCTCAACTAAATTTTTCAGTAGCTCAGAAAAGGAAGGAACAATATTGGTTACAAAAATATTTAAAGAGGAGCAAGAAGCAAGATGGTGGAGGAGTAGGAGACCTCAATTTCATTGGGTCCCAGAAATTCAGCTAGATAATTACCAAACCATTCTGAACACCTAAAAACTCAACAGGAAATCAAGAATAGCAGCAATCCTAGGAACAAATAGTGACCATTTTCCAGAAGGTAGGACATGCAGAGAAGTGAATCCAAGGCAACACATGGGAAGACAGACAGGGCTGGCTCCCAGCAAGCAGTAGAGCAGTGGAGCAAAAAGTCAGAACTTTTAGAAGTCTGCTCCACTGAGGGATATCACTCCAGAGGCTAAGCACAAGATGGAACCCTCACAGAGACAGTGTGGTCTCAGGACCCATGGGGTCGCAGAAACACTGGAGGTGTGTGAGTGTGCCAGACCTCCAAGGTATCAGAGCAGGGAAGCTGCTGTAGAGACAGAGCTGAGGAAGGAGCTCTCAGTTCAAGGTTACCTTAAACTGCAATTCGAGGCACAATTGGGCCAATGCTCTCCAAGCAGGGACTCCACAACTGACAGATACAGAGAGACCCCCTCCACCCTTCTTTGGAAGGAGTGCCATGGTAGCATACTTCAGGGATCTGCTGGGTTTGGAGACTCCCAATGGGTCTGTGCACCAGAAATAGAAATGCTTGGTCACAGGCTGGGTGAGCTTTGAGTGCAGCCAGAGACCAGGGAAATGGGAGGGATTGACTGCTTTTCTCTGAGGGCACACTGAGGAGTTGGGCCCTGAGCTAAGAGACTGGGAGGCCACCATCTTCATTCTCCTCCTCCAAAGCTATACAGAAAGCATTCAGGGAACAAAAACCACCAAGAGCAAACCCTAGCATATTACTTAGCCTGGCCCCTGGCAAGGAAGGTGCAATTCTGCCTCAGGCAAAACCATCTGAGAATCACTGTAACAGGTCCATCCCACAGAAGATCAGCAAGAACATCCATTCAATACCACATTTATGGATCAACGAGAAATGGAAAACTCTAGAGCTAGGGGAATACAGCACATAGAGTTCATGGCTTTTTCCCCATGATTCTTTAGTCTTTCAAAGTTAAAAATTTTCAAATTTTATTTTTTCTTAGTCTATTTTTTTTTATTTTTCCCCTTTTCTGTTTTAACCTTCTTAACTATTTTATCTTATCAAACCCTTTAAGCAATCTTTTAAATTTTTCATTGTTATAGGCATATTCTATCCCTTCATTGTTATAGTCATATTCTATCCCTTCATTATAACCTTATTTTTTTGTATTCATATAAGTTTTCTTTCATTAAAATTTTGGGACAGTTTCTTCTGACAGATCAAAATATACCCTAAATCTAGTGTATGGCTTTGATCTAGTCTCCAGCCTAATCACATTCTCTTTTCTTTTTTTCAACCAACTTCTTACCTTATCAATTCCTATTCTAAAATCTTTTTTTAATTTTCATCTTTACAGTCATATTCCATCCCTTCATCGTGTTTACCCTTAATTTTGTATATGTATGTTTTTCTTTCTTTAAAATTCTGGGATGCATTTTCTCTAAGAGACAAAAATACATCCCAAATAAAGTATGTGGCTTTGTTTTATTCACCAGATAAATAATATATAGTTATAGATTAGGTATAGATATAGATATAGATTTTTTTATCCTTGCTTCCTCTGCTTTGAGTCTCTTTGGTAAGTGTATATTTTTCTAGGGTCATTGCTATCCTTTTAGTATTTTGTTCTCTCATTCACCTACTCTTCTCTGGATCAAATGACAAGGCAGAAAAACTCACCTCAAAAAAAAGAACAAGAGGCGGTACTGATGTCTAGGGACCTAATCAATACAGACATTGGCATATGTCAGAACTAGAGTTCAGAATTATGATTATCAAGGTGCTAGCTGGGCTAGAAAAACACATGGAATATATTATAGAATCCCATTCTGAAGAAATAAAACCCCTTTCTGGAGAAATAAAAGAACTAAAATCTAACCAAGTTGAAATTTAAAAAGCTATTACTGAGGTTCAATCAAAAAAGGAGGCAATTTGGATGCTGAAAAACAATGTGAGGGGTTTGAAGTGGCAGGGGGGATGGGAGGTTGGGGTACCAGGTGGTGGGTATTATAGAGGGCATGGATTGTATAGAGCACTGGGTGTGGTGCAAAAATAATGAATACTGTTATGCTGAAAATAAATTTTAAAAAAAATCATCCAGCCTGTAAATGAGCTGTTAGACTCAGAGGAAAGAAAAGTTATTATTCTTTGCTCTTTTTCCCAAAAATATCAAGTGCTTTTTGGCTAATGGAATTTTGCTTTGTGCATAGAGAAGTACACAAGTTTGTTAATCAAAGTGTTATTAGCAAAATAGTTTTTGGGATACAGAACATTATTCCTTGTGGGCCAGACTTTAGGAAAAGGAAGCTAAGCCTGTTAGAATTTCCCAACTTTTGCTACAAATAAAATTGAATCCCTAATTTTAATAAGAAAAAAAAAGTAGGCAATTGCTGTTATTATAAATGAGGCAGAAGAGAGAATTAGTGATATCGAAGACCAAATGATAGAATAAAGAAGTTGAGAAAAGAGAGATAAACAACTACTGGGCCAAAAAGGGAGAGTTAAAGAGATAACTGATACTATAAGACAAAACAATATTTGAATAATTGAGATCCCTGAAGAAGGAAGGAAGGAAGGAAGGAAGGAAGGAAGGAAGAAAGAAAGAAAGAAAGAGAGGGTCAGAAAGTATATTGAAGCAAATTATAGTAGAGAATTTCCCTAATATGGCAAAGGGAACAAACATCAAAATCCAGGAGGCCCAGAAACCCCCCCTCAAAATCAATAGATATAGGTAAACACCCCATCATATAATAGTAAAACTCACAAGTCTCAGTGACAAAGAGAAAATCCTGAAAGCTGCTCAGGACAAGAGGTCTGTAACATATAAGAGTGGAAAAATTAGACTGGCAGCAGACCTATCCACAGAGATGTGGCAGGCCAGAAAGGACTAGCTTGATATATTCAGAGCACTAAATGAGAAAAATATGCAGCTAGGAATACTATATCCAGCTAGGCTGTCCTTGAAAACAGAAGGAGAGATAAAAATCTTCCAGGACAGGGGCACCTGGGTGGCTCAGTGGGTTAAAGCCTCTGCCTTTGGCTCGGGTCATGATCCCAGGGTCCTGGGATCGAGCACTGCGTCGGGCTCTCTGCTAGGCAGGGAGCCTGCTTCCCTTCCTCTCTCTCTCTGCCTCTCTCTCTGCCTACTTGTGATCTCTCTCTCTCTGTCAAATAAATAAATAAAATCTTTAAAAAAAAAAAAAAGCTTCCAGGACAATCAAAAACTAAATGAATGTGCAAACACCAAACTTGCCCTACAGAAAATATTGAAAGCAAAGAGAGAGCCAAAAAGTAGTAGACTAGAAAGGAACAGAGACAATATACAGAAACAGTCACCTTACAGGCAATACAATGGCACTAAATTCATATCTCTCAATAGTTACCCTGAATGTAAATGGGCTAATGGCCCCAATCAAAAGACACAGGGTATCAGAATAGATTAAAAAAAACAAAAACAAACAAGACCCACTTATAAGCTGTTGGCAAGAAACTCATTTGAGACCCGAAGACACCTCCAGATTTAAAGTGAGAGTGTGGAAAAAATTTTACCATGCTAATGGACATCAAAAGAAAGCTGGGGTGGCAATCCTTATATCAGATAAATTAGATTTTAAGTCAAAGACTGTAATAAGAGATGAAGAAAGACACTATATCATACTCAAAGGGTCTGTCCAACAAGAAGATCTAATAATTTTAAATATTAATGCCCCTAACATGGGGGCAGCCAACCCTATAAATCAAGTAATAACAAAATCAAAGAAACACATTGACAATCCAATAATAGTAGGAGACTTTAATACCCTGTCTGGCTGAAATGGACAGATCATCTAAGCAAAAGATCAATAAGATTAAAGGCTTTAAATGATATATTAGACCACATGGACAACACAGATATATTCAGAACATTCCATCCCTAAGCAACAGAACACACATTCTTCTCTAGTGAACATGGAACATTCTCCAGAATAGATCCCATCCTGGGTCACAAATCAGTTCTCAACTGGTACCAAAAGACTGGGATCATTCCTGCATATTTTCAGACCACAATACTCTGAAGCTAGAACTCAACCACAAGAGAAAAGTTGGAAAGAACTCACATACACAGAGGCTAAAGAGCATGCTACTAAAGAATGACTGGGTCAACCAGGAAATTAAAGAAAATTGAAAAAATTCATGGAAACAAATGAAAATGAAAACACAACTCTTCAAAACCTTTGGATCCAGCAAAGGCAGTCCTAAGAGGGAAGTACATAGCAATACAAACCTATCTCAAGCAACAAGAAAGGTCTCAAGTATATAACCTAACCCTATACCTAAAGAAGCTAGAGAAAGAAAAGAAAAGAAAAGAAAGTCTAAACCCAGTAGGAGAAAAGGAATAATAAAGATCAGAACAGAAATCAATGAAATAGAAACCAAAAGAACAGTAAAACAGATCAACAAAAGTAGGAGCTGGTTCTTTGAAGGAATTTTAAGATTGATAAACCCCTGGCCAGACTCATCAAATGGAAAAGAGAAAGAAACCCAAATAAATAAAATAATGAATGAATGAGGAGAGATCACAACCAACATGCAAAAAAATACAAACAATTATAAGAACATATTATAAGCAACTATATGCCAGCAAATTTGACAATCTTTGAAGAAATGGGTGCATTCCTAGAGACATATAAACTACCAAAACTGGACCAGGAAGAAATAGAAAACCTGAACAGACCCACAAGCAGTAAGGAGATTGAAGCAGTCATCAAAAATCTCCCAGCAAACAAGAGCCCAGAGCCAGATGGCTTCCCAGGGAATTCTACCAAACATTTAAAGAAGAATGAATACCTCTTCTCCTAAAACTGTTCCAAAAAATACAAATGGAAGGAAAACTTCCAAACTCATTTTATGAGGCCAGCACTACCTTGATCCCAAAACCAGACAAAGACCCCATCAAAAAGGAGAATTATAGACCAATATCCCTGATGAATATGGATTCCAAAATTCTCACCAAAATGCTAGCCAATAGGATCCAACAGTACCTTAAAAGGATTATTCACCACGACCATGTGGGATTTATTCCAGGGTTGCAAGGTTGGTTCAACATCCACATATCAATCAATGTGATACAATACATTAATAAAAGAAAGAACAAGAACCATATGATACTCTCAATAGATGCTGAAAAAGCATTTGACAAAGTACAGCATCCTTTCTTGATCAAAACTCTTCACAGTGTAGGGATAGAGAGTACATACCTCAATATCATCTAAGCCATCTATGAAGAACCCACAGCGAATACCATTCTCAATGGGGAAAAACTGAGAACTTTTCCCCTAAGATCAGGAACATAGCAGGGATGTCCACTATCACTACTGCTATTCAACATAGCACTAGAAGTCTTAGCCTTAGCAAACAGACAACAAAAAAGAAATAAAAGGCGTCCTGAATCAGCAAAGAAGTCAAACTCTCACTCTTTGCAGATGATATGATACTTTATGTGGAAAACCCAAAAGACTCCACTCCAAAACTGCTAGAACTCATACAGGAATTCAGTAAATTATCAGGATATAAAATCAGTGCATAAAGACCAGTTGCATTTCTATATGCCAAGAGCAAGACAGAAGAAAGAGAAATTAAGGAGTCAATCCCATTAATAATTGCATCCAAAATCATAAGATACCTAGGAATAAATAAATTTAAATAAATTTATTATAAATATAATAAACATTTATTAGGGTATTTACCCTAAAAATACAAATGTAGTTATCTGAGGGAGCACATACACCCAAATATTTATAACTGCAATGTCCACAATAGCCAAACTATGGAAAGAGGCTAGATACCCAATCAACAGGTGAATGGATAAAGAAGATGTGATATATATATACAATGTAATACTATGCAACCATCAAAAAAACTCAAAATCTTGCCTTTTGCAACAATGTGGATGGAACTAGAGGGTATTATTCTAAGCAAAAGAAGTCAATCAGAGAAAGACAATTATCATATTATTTCTCTGATATAAGGAATTTGAGAGGCAGGGTGGGAGGTTATTAGGGGGAAAGGAGGGAAAAATTAAACAAGATGGGACTGGGGAGGGAGACAAATCATAAGAGACTCAATCTTAACCTCAAGAAACAAACTTTCTGGAGGGGAGGGAGTGGGAGGAATGGGTTGGCTGGGTGATGGACATTAGGGAAGGTATGTTCTATGGTGAGTGCTTTTGAGTTGTGTAAGACTGATGATTCACAAACATGTATCCCTGAAATAGACAATTAATTAAAAAATAAATTAATTAAAAATAAAATTAATTTAAAAATAAAAAACACCTTATAAAAATACTGAAAAATAGTTCAAAGCTGAGCCATATCTACCTAATCTTGTTGCTCTTACAGGCTGGAAGATGGCTTCATGTTTAACATCTTGTTTCTGGAAAAGTGGTTGATCTCTAATTGACTGTGAAAGTACTATGAGTTCATATTTCTTATTTTCCTTGTTTCTGTGATATTAATTTCCAAAAATCTCCAAGCACAGTGTAACACTGTTTAAGTGAAATATCTGAACATGTTTACTATAACACTGCTTCTATAGACATGCTTTTCTTTTCTCATAGTTACACATTCTCTTTTGAAGTAAAACACAGATTCCTGTGATATCTTAAGAAAAAAGTGTCCCCTAATCAGGCGCAGTACGCTTAGAACTTTACCTAGATCCCATCTCTCTGCCTCCTTCTGACCTTTAAAATAAAGTCATTATATGTTTTCCACTCATCTTTTTATACTTTTACTGTGTATTTGTACATAAACAATACAGTACTATACTGTTTATGTGCTTTTAAAACCACATAATTGGTATCATAAGGTACTTACCATTCTGTCACTTGTTTTTTGTCACTCAAAATCATGTTTGAAAGATATGTTCATTTTCTAGATGGAATAACTGAGGTTTATTGATTTGTTATGCTTATAAGCTTTATAGTCTTCTAGATATTGGTATTTCATCATTTATTCATCTAGTTCCCCAAAAATGGAAATTTGGTTTGCTACAAGTTTGTTTGTTTTTACTATTACAATGCGCAACTAAAGTTTCTCTAAAATTCATACCTATCTGTGGAATTGCTGAGTTCACAAAATAATGCCAAAATGCACACACAGAAATATTTACTACAGTACTATTTATGAAGCCAAATATTGAGAAGAGTCAAATTGCACTCATGACTAGCAGAACAGACATATACATTTTAATATATATATACAATATAATTAGAATGGGATAGATATATGTGTACTGATACAAAAAGATGCTCCAAATTACTTAGTGAAAGAAAATGAGTTACAAAGCTATATCTAAAATTATTTCAATTTTATGTAAATAAATAATAAAATTCACTAATATATATGTGTATACAAAAAAAGAAAACCAGAGGAAAATTGAAAGAATTCATGTTAGCGTCATCCATGATGTATAAGATGGACTGGCATTTTTCTCTATTTTCTATTTCTGTAGTGTTAAATATACATTATTTTAATCTACATCTGTAACCAGAATAAAAATATAAGCACAATTAATTCTTATCCTGACAATGGTACATTTTTGTTATCTGACCACTAATATTCCTTACATGAACCACTTCTTGCACTAATTCCTAACCCATTTCTATTTTTAGCACAACCAACCAGAATCTATGCTTACTTAGATTACTGCAATCAGGTGGTATCTTTGAAACTTTGTTGGAAATCTCCTCAGCTATATATGCAAATTTATATTTCACAGTATTTCATATATTATACAGTTTCATTAATATTTCTACCAACACATAACAAGGATACCTCTTCCTTCCATTTCTTATAACCTGCTCCTCACTTCTAAGCCCTTCAAGGACGTCTTCTCAAAATCCAGGTTTCAAAGAGTGTTCACCGTGATTCATCCTTTCTCTACTATGCTCCTCAATTTTTTTTTTCCAATGGACTCTGTCTATTGCCCAGTCCCAAAGTCACTCCTACATTTTAGGTATATGTTATAGCAGTACACCTCTCTTGGTACCAATATCTATACTACTTTTCTATTACTATGTAGCAAATTACAACAGACTTAGTGCCTTAAAACAACACTCAATTATTTTCTTTCAGTTTTTGTGACTCAGAGGTATGGGCATGGCTTAAATCAGTTTTCTGCTCTGCCCCTCCAACACTGCATTCAGAGTATCAGCTGGGCTATAGTTCCATGATTTTCATCTAGAGCTTAGGGTTCTCTATTAAGCTCATTCAGGTAACTGGAAGAATTTGATTTCTTGCAACTCTAGGACTGAGGTTTTCAGTTTCTACAGATGCTTCTCCCCTATTCATAAGCAATTTGCAACATGAGTCTTTGCTTTCTTCTAGGCCAGTAGGAGAATTTCTCTCTTTAAAGAGCTCATGTGTTTAGGTCAAGATTAACTTGACCTGAGTTAATCTTTCTTGATTAACTTAAAGTCAACTGATTAGGGGCTTCGGTTATATCTGAAAATTACTATATATATATATATATATATATATATATATCTTTGAGTTAGGAAGAAAATTATTATGTCACTCTCCACTCCCCCATCATGACACACATATACATACATACACAACCTGAGGCACACACACCCTAGCCCACACATAGTTACTTATACATCATAAAGTTTTCCTTAAACACATCTTTGTGGTTGTATGACTTTTCCAAGTGATGCTAAACAACCTTGGTTTAACAGAAGAGAACGTTGGTAGTAGAAATTTTCCAAAGAAAGAAGATAAAGAGATTTCTAAAGGATTCTTGGTATAAAGCAACAGGAGACATTCAGAAGAGGAAGAGAGGTTTCCATCCAGACATTCAGGATAGACAAAGGCATCAGGACCAAGACAATGACACACTAAAGAGGAACTAATCATCCTGAGGTCTTAGCCAAACAGAAGCCTTAATGGGAAGGCTTTACTAAGTAATTATTAAAGGAACATAACTGCTCATTCCTACAATTTAGTTTATCAAGAAATGGCAGAGAAACCTTCTAGAAAAGAGTTTATCAACTGAGACTGCCTTTAATCTAGAAAGGGGCAAAGGACTTTAAGGCAACCTGAGGCACACACACCCTAGCCCACCTCCTCCTTCCAGGTGTGGTTCTCAGACCTGACAACAAGAACAACCTATTTCATATAGACAAAGATACACAGGTTAAATGAAATGATAGTCCTATTGCATTAATTTATCACTGCTGCTATGACAAATTATCATAATTTATTGGCTTTAAAGAAACACAAATTTATTATTTATAGTTCTAAAAGTCAGAAGTCTCACTGGACTAAATTCAAAGTGTCATTAGCACTGCATTCCTTCTGTAGGCTCCAGAAGAATCTATTGTCTTGCCTTTCCAGCTCCTAAAAGTGAACTGCACTTCTTGGCTCATAGTCCCTTCCTCTACCTTCAAAGCCATCAGCATAGCATTCTCAAATCTCTCTCATATTCTGATATTCTTATCTCCACTTTACAAGGATATTTGTGATTACACTGGGCCTACCTAAATAACCCAGAATTTTCCCATCTCAAAATCCTTAGCTTAATCATGTTTACAAAGACCCTTTTCGTCATGTTAGGTAACATTTCAAGGGTTTTGAGAATTAGGATATGGACATCTTTGAGGGCCATTATTCTATTTACCATACCTTTCCAATGCCTTCCTAATATTCAAACTCACTCAGTTCATTTGGCTGCTGAAAAAATGTTCAGTAATGTATTAGTAAGTTTGCTTATAATGTTTTATTTTCAATTTATTTCTACATATTTTATATTCTTTAAGAAAATTAGGAGAGGAATAGTACTTAACAAATTTGATTAGCTAACAGAATGTGTTAAGAAGCATCATGTGTTGGGGCACCTTGGTGGCTCAATGGGTTAAAGCCTCTGCCTTCAGCTCAGGTCATGATCTCAGGGTCCTAGGCTCAAGCTTTGCATTGGGCTCTCTGCTCAGCCGGGAGTCTGCTTCCCCCTCTCTGCCTGCCTCTCTGCCTACTTGTGATCTCTCTCTCTCTGTTGAATAAATAAATAAAATCTTTAAAAAAAAAAAAAAAGAAGAAGCATGTTTTAAGGAGTTCCTTCAAAGCATTAAAAAAGCATCTAATCTATTCATATAATTGTCATTTAAAGTAAGGGAATTATCTTGATAAGCTCTGAGCAATATATAGAATTGTTGAATCACCATATTGCACACCTGAAATTATAGAACACTGTATGTGACCTACACTGAGATTGAAAAAGAAAAAAAAAAACACGCAGGGAGGGGGGAGACAACACACACTTATATGTTCATATTTTTTAAATTATTACTTATTATTAAATAAGCAAATGTCTTTGGCAGAAAAATAAATAAATAAGGTAAGCAAAAGGTAGATATCATTACAGTCATTTTCAAGTAAGAAAACCAAAGCGTACAGTGGGTTAAGTGGCTCTCTCTAGATCATTTAGAAAGGAATACTGGAGGATTCATGAATAGAACTCAGCTTCTCCTATTTCCATTCAGTAGCTTGAAAGGCTAGGAATAATGGTTACAATGATTCATACCAATCATCTAGTATCTCTTCTCCAAAGCAGCACAAATCCAAAAGAAAAATCATCACAGAGACATTAATATGTCTTTAGTTAGTTTTTTGGAGGGCTTTGCTTATTTGTTTGTTTTTATCTCCTAGGTTTCAATAAAGCTCTAAAGAAATATAGGGAATATGCTCTAACCTGCTCAGGAAATCTACTCAACCTTGAATTGTTTCACTTGAATTTCAAAAGGTTTAGAATGTCTTAAATAAACAAGACTTTAAATTTTAAAAACATACATTGTTAACCTAACTAGTAGATAAAAGCAAAAAGTAAAGGAATAATGGATATACTGTCTGAGAGCTTTAATTATAGGTACAGACAGAGTAGTACAGCTAGCAGCTGTGCTGCCTGGTGGAAAGAGCTGGGAGTCAGAATTTGGTTGAAATCTCAATTCTTCTATGTCTACCAGCTGTGTAAACTTGGAGAAGCCACCTCCTCTCTCAGAATACTTATCTTGAAAATAATAATAGCTGTCTTACAGAGTTGATGTAAAGATTAAAGATAATGTATGTAAAATACCTGGTATATAAAAGCACTTAATAACTTTCTACTTAGGAAAAACCTAAAATATGGGAACACATTTTCCTGCTAACAAATGTTTGGTGGGCATGCTCTGATGTGCTTCCCAGATTCCACTTCAGGGAGAATGGGTCTATTCTCCAAGCTGTTGAGAGTGTTGCTGATGAAAAGTTACTTGTTGTTAGCCCTTATGAGGACTGCCTTGGCTGAGGAGAGCCTTCTCACCCACTGTCCACCCCATTCCAGGGGGACTAGCCCTCAGTGACTGATCAAAAGGTCCATCATCCTTGATTAGAATTTTCCAGAGTGTTGGCTGAGATCTCTGTTAAAACAGCTTACCATCTCAACTTCTCCCTCTGTCCAGTCCTGCCTCCTTTCTTATCTTCCCTTTCACAAATGCTGATCTCAACAGTATTCTATATAAGCCTCCCATACCCTAGTCATTGTTGGGAGCTGGTTTCCCAGGGAATCCCATCCAGCAACAATGTTGCAGGGTATGTTGCTTAACCTCTCATAAAGAATTACCATCATCATTCCCCATTAGGACACAGATACACATGACACACACACACACTATTAGATTGCTCTTGCAGGGATTACAAAGTAAGGATTCTTAAACCTTGAACACTACTTTTGCTGTTGTTTAGCAAGGAACCAGAAATGGTGTGAGCCCTCTGCTGCAAATCTATTTTCCACTTCTGAATCTTTCATTCACATGATTATGTAAAGATTCAGCAGGTTATATTAACTATGTGATATATATAGTGAATGATATTAATTAGTAATTATTAATATTGTTGTCTGGGGTTTGCTTCAAAAAAAGGGAAAGGATAAATCAAACAAAATTGGCAAAATGTTGATCACTGATGAAGCTGGATGATCTGTACATGAAAGTTCATTATTCTCTGCTTCTGCATATATTTGAACTTTCAATAACAAAATTGGGTGTTAATATGTCTTATAAAAGTATATGCACATACTTTATAAAAGTATATATAATGCATAATACTTTAATGATCGATTTTTAATATAGGCTTAGTAATATATCTAAATTCTTTTCTGCTAATGTTAGGCAAATTTATCAAAATATGAAAAAAATCACGTTTTTCAAAGCAGATTAAATAGAGCTTGTTAGGCATCTTGCCAAGTAATTCTCAAATTTATTTTTAGAAATTGCTGAGGCTTTCCTTAAAAGCAAACTGCACATGTTATTGCAAACTGAATTTATATTTTAAGAGATTTTAAGAAATTTACATTTCCTATTAAAATATAATAAGCAGCTCTTCTGTGCATTATACAAACTTTTAGATAATTAAGGCTTTATAATGTAAAAGCAAATTATTGTAATTATAAAATCTCAACTTTCTTTTTTTTTTTTTTTTATTTCCAGCATAACAGTATTCATTATTTTTGCACCACACCCCGTGCTCCATGCAATCCGTGCCCTCTATAATACCCACCACCTGGTACCCCAACCACCCACCCCCCGTCCCTTCAAAACCCTCAGATTGTTTTTCAGAGTCCATAGTCTCTCATGGTTCACCTCCGCTTCCAATTTCCCCCAACTCCCTTCTCCACTCTAAGTCCCCATGTCCTCCATGCTATTTGTTATGTTCCACAAATAAGTGTGTGGGTAGGAGAAGAATAAATGAAACAAGATGGGATTGGGAGGGAGACAAACCATAAGTGACTTTTAATCTCACAAAACAAACTGAGGGTTGCTGGGGGGAGGGGGTTTGGTAAATCTCAACTTTCTAAATGTTTTTTAAAACAATGCATTGAGTTATTATGATACGTTTTTAAAATCTAACCTCACCACACCTTTCTTCCTCCTCAACCCTTAAAAAAGACCTTAAAGACTCAACAACTGGTTCCACCTATGCTATTTAAATTTTAGTCAAAAACAATTCTATCTTATATTCATAATGATTAAAAAATAACTTAGAATAACAATAAGTATCTGACTCAGGCATTCAGTCTATATACAACATATTATTTCTAAGTCTCAAATCAACATTTGAGGATGCTATGATGAGGAAACAAAAGGGACCATATATACTACCTAAGCATGTTTCTTATCTTTGTTTACATTTGAAAGTCTTTCTGAATTTTGAGGTCTCATTTATTTGAAATGATTTGATCCATCAGTGGGGAATACCATCACTCAGAAAATGATTTTTCTCAAAGGAACTTGATCATTTCAATAATTATACAACTTCCCTAAGGCTTTCTATAGTGAGGTTATTATTGTACCTAAATATTCTTATATAAATAAGATTTCGTGGACCTGACACAAAAAGAAGGGAATGAAGCATTCTAAGAACAAACACATAAGTGGTGTGAATTAGGAGTTAGTCCAATAGCCCATGAAATCTGAATGTTCACAATATTTTATCTAGCTCTCTGGACCACCCCCAAACAAACAAGCAAATAAAATCCAAATATTCATAATATTCATGTGGAACCCAGTCCTTAGGGAATATGATGAATTTGAGAAGAATGTGGTATAAAGTAAAATAGTATGAAAGACGATTACGATCAGGAAAATTAGATTCTAATACTAGATTTGCCAATAACTAGCTCTATGAACTGAACACTTTAACCTCTCTGGATCTCAGTTTCTCTATCCATGAAAGGTTCCTTACAATTATTATATTCTAATGTTTAGGAATTAAGTATTATACTTTTTTAAAAGACGTATTTATTTCACAGAGAGAGAGAGAGAGAGAGCACAACCTGAAGGGGCTGAAGGAGAGAGAAAAAGAATCTTAAGTAGACTCCACGCAGCACAGAGCCCTCAGGGCTCCATTCCATGACCATGGGATCACAACCTGAGCTAAAACCAAGAGTTGGACATTCAACCAACTATGCCACCCAGGTGCCCCTTAATATTATACTTTAAATATTAAGAAGAAATCATAAAAATTTTCAGCAATTGGATGAAAATAGTCTTGAATATTAAATAAAAATGTTAATGGAATTTTTCTAAAAGTTGAAAATAAGTGCAACTTATTATATAAGAGTTTAAGTTTTCAAATATACATGTTCTGTCTTCCATATTACATTTTTTAAAATTTTCTGAAATGGCATAAGATTGACCTTATGCCAGGCTATTTAGTGGGCATTCTGCAAATCAGCTCTAAAGAAAACCTTGATAATTCAAATATATCACACAATTTTATAATTCAAATCAATTTTATAATTTTGTGTATAATTAAGTTAAATTCAATAGTTAAAGTCTCTAATGCTTAAAAATTTCAGTTTTAACCATGGTGTACAAAGTTTTAAGTGTTGCATTCTAGGTATTTGTGTTCTTTTTTTTTTTTTCAGTGTTCCAAGATTCATTGTTTACCACACCCAGTGTTCCATGCAATATGTGCCTTCCTTAATACCCACCACCAGGCTCACCCATCCCCCCACACACTCCTCTCTAAAACACTCAGTTTGTTTCTCAGAATCCACAGTCTCTCATAGTTTGTCTCCCTCTCCAATTTCCCCCACTTCACTTTTCTTTTCCTTCTCCTAATGACCTCCATGTTATTCCTTATGCTCCACAAGTAAGTGAAACCATATGATAACTGATTTTCTCTGCTTCACTTATTTCACTCAGCATAATCTTCTCCAGTCCCTCTATGTTGATACAAAAGTTAGGTATTCATCCTTTCTGATAGCTGAGTAATATTTCATTGTATATATGGACCACACCTTTATCCATTCATCATGTTGAAAAGCATCTTGGCTCTTTCACAGTTTAGCAATTGTGTACATTGCTGCTATGAACATTGGGGTACATATGGCCTTTCTTTTCACTACATCTGTATCTTTGGGGTAAATGCCCAGTAGTGCAATTGCCGGGTCATAATGTAGCTCTATTTTTAATTTTTTAAGGAATCGCCACACTATTTTCCAAAGTGGGTGCACCAATTGCATTCCCACCAACAGTGTATGAGGATTCTCCTTTCTCCACATCCTCTCCAACATCTGTTGTTTCCTGTCTTGCTAATCTTTGCCATTCTAACTGGTGTAAGGTGGTATCTCAATGTGGTTTTGATTTGACTCTCCCTGATGGCTAATGATGATAAACATTTTTTCATGTGTCTCCTAGCCATTTGAATGTCTTCTTTGGAGAAGTGTCTGTTCATATTCTTATTCAACAAGGAAACTACTTCAGACTTGTAAACTAAATATAAAATTTCATACTGTTATATGATTTTGAAGTAACATTAAATTGGAAAAATTCATGTGGTAAGACTATAAATCTCAGATTACTAAGATATAGGGAAGTACTTTTATCATTACAATAATTCTCTTATCTGTGATAATAATAGGAATTATAGACTTGTATAAAACTTTATACAAATAATTATATTTTCATATGTCAAATATAAAATATGTATTATACTTTAATTCTTACAGCATATTTTGAATATGCAATATCATTTAAATCATAACAACATAAGCTAGGCATATTATCTCCATTCATTATTATAATCTCCACTTTATGAATAAGGAAATTTTTCAGATAAAAATTTTTAGACAGCAAATAGGTTGCCTTATATACAGAAAGAGAACATAGTGCTAAGCAAATCAAGCCTACTTGTTAAAATTCCCATAAGAGAAGTCTTACAAAATTCAACATCCATTCATGATAAGAATATTCAAAAAAGTGGGTTAAGATGGAAGAAACTTCAATATAATAAAGTACATATATGAAAAACCCATATTTAATATCATATTCAATGGTAAAAAACTGAAGAGTTTTTCCTTCTTTTGTTCTTCAAGAACAAAACAAGGATGTCTACTCTCCCCACTTTTATTCAATGTAGTATTAGAAATCTTCACAACAGCAATCACACAAGAAAAAGAAATGAGGCATCCATATTGTTAAGGAAGAAGTAAAACAGCCACTATTTGCAGATGACATGATAACATATATAGAAAACCCTAAAGACCCCGCCAAAAAAAAAAAAAAATTTTTAAGTTAGAAATGAGGGGCGCCTGGGTGGCTCAGTGGGTTAATCCTCTGTCTTCGGCTCAGGTCATGATCTCAGGGTCCTGGGATCGAGCCCCACATCGGGCTCTCTGCTTGGCAGGGGGCCTGCTTCCTCCTCTCTGCCTGTGTCTCTGCCTACTTGTGATCCCTGTCTGTCAAATAAATAAATAAAATCTTTAAAAAAAAAACAAAAGTTAGAAATGACAACTCAGTAAAGTTGCAGGATACTAAATTAATACCCAGAAATCTGTAGTGTTTCTATACACTAAGACCACAGAAAGAGAAATTAAGAAAACAGTCTCATTAACAATGACAAGAATAAAGTGCCAAGGAATAAACTTAACCAAAGAGATGAAAGATCTATACTCTGAAAACTATGTAACACTGATGAAAGAAATTAAAGGTGACACAAATGGAAAGATATCCCATGCTCATGGATTAGAATAATTAGTACTGTTAAAATGCCCATATTACTTAAAGCAATCTATGGATTCAATACAATCTCTATCAAAATACCAATAGAAATTGAGAGGAAGCAAGATGGCAGAGGAGAAGACTGAAACAGCATTAGGTCCAAAGACTATGGCTAAATAGTTATCAAATCATTCTAAACAGCGACAAACTCAACAGGAGATAGAAGAGAAGAAGAGCAACAATTCTAGGAACAGAAAATTGATCACTTTATGGGAGGTAGGACATGCAGAGAAGTGATCCAAAGCCATGGGAAGACAGACTGCAATGGGGAGGAGCCAGCTCCTGACAAGCTGTGGAGAAGCGGACACAAAATCAGAACTTTTAGAAGTATAATCCACTGAGAAACATCACTCTAGAGGCTAAGTGGGGTTGGAGCCCTCGTGGGGACAGTGTTGTCTCAGGACCTGCAGGGTCAAGGAAAGACCGGGGGGTATCTGAGTGTGACAGAGCTGCCAGGTATGTGAGTAAGGAAGCTAGCTACAGATACGGAGTGGGAGCCAAAGAGTGAGCCCTCAGGTGAGGATTACCATAAGCCATGATCCAAGGCACAGTCAGGCCATTGCTATTCAAGCAGAGAGCCCACAAGTGGAAGATCCTGAGACACCCCCTCCTTCCTTCTCTGGGAGGAGTGGCGAGGACACATGTTTGGAGGAAGCTGGGTTTGGAGATTCCAAACAGGACTGTGTGCCAGACATAGAAACAGTCACAGGCCAGGTGAGCACGGTGTGCTGCTGGAGACGAGGGAGACAAGAGTGATTGCTTTTCTATGAGGGTGCACTGCAGAGTGGGACCCCGAGCTCTCAGCTCCTCTGAGCCAGAGACTGGGAAGCTGCCACTTTCACTCCCATCCTCCAAAGCTATATGGAAAGCGTTCAGTGAACAAAACCTCCTGAGAGGGAACCTGAGCAGATTACTTAGTGTGGCCCCTAGCAAGGGCAGTGCAATTCCGAGTTAGACAAAGACATTTGAGAATCACTGCAACAGGCCCCTCCCCCAGAAGATAAGCAAGAACATCCAGCCAAGAGCAAGTTCACGGATCAACAAGTTCTCTGAGGAACTCCAGAACTAGGGGGGAGCAACAAATAGAATTCATGGCATTTTCCCCATGATCCTTTAATCTTGCAAAGTTAAGCTTTTTAATTTTTTTAAATTTTTCTATTTTTTAACTTTTCCTCTTTCCTTTTTTAATGTTTAAATATTTCAACTTAGCAATAACTTTTTTAAAAAGTCTTTTTAAAATTTTCATTGTTGTATTCATATTTTGTTCCTTCATTGTATTTAACCTTATTTTTTGGATACATAGGGGATTTTTTTTTCTTTTTAAATTTTGGGATACAATTTCTTCTAATAGATCAAAATATACCCTAAACCTAGCACAGGGCTTTGTTCTAGTCTGTAGCCTGAGACATTCTCTCCTCTTTTGCTTTGTTTTGTTTTGTTTTTCTTTTTCCAACTAACTTATCAATTCCTTTTTTAGAATCTTTTTTTAAATCTTCATCTTCACAGTCATAGTCCAACCCTTCATTGTGTTTACCCTTATTTTTGTGTATATATGTAAGTATTTTTTTCTTTAAAATTTTGGGAGATAGTTTCTTCTAAGAGACCAGAATACATCCAAAATCAAGTGGGAGGCTCCCTTCAATTCACCAGTCTAATGTGTATATTTATACATATATTTTTTTATTTTTTAATTTCTATTTGTTTCCTACTTTCTTCTGCCTCTAGTTTCAGGTCTCTTCTGAATTGGTTAGCATATATTTTTCTGGGGTGTTTGCCACCCTTTTAGTATTTTATTCTCTTGTTCATATATTCTTATATGGATAAAATGACATGGCATAAAAACTCACCTCAAATAAATAAATAAATAATTAAGAGGCAGTGCCAATGTTTGGGGACCTAACCAAAATGGACATTGGCAATGTGTCAGAACTAGAGTTCAAAATGACAATTATCAAGGTGCTCGCTAGGCTAGAAAAGGGCATGGAAGACATTAGGGAATCTCCTTCTGGAGAAATAAAATTCCTTTCTGGAGAAATGAAAGAACTAAAATCTAGTGCTGTGAAGTGTGTAAACCTGGTGATTCACAGACCTGTACCCCTGGGGATAAAAATATATGTTTATAAAAAATAAAAAATAAAAATAAAAAAATAAAAATATAAAAAGTTATTACTGAGGTCCAATCTAAAAAGGAGGTCATTATTGCTGGGATAAATGAGGCAGAAGAGAGAATTAGTGATATAGAAGACCAAATGATGGAAAACAAAGAAACTGAGTAAAAGAGAGACAAACAACTACTGGAACCATGAGGGGAGAATTCAAGAGATAAGCAATACCATAAGATGAAACAATATTAGAATAATTGGGATCCCAGATGAAGAAGAAAGAAAGCGAGGGGAAGAAGGTATATTGGAGAAAATTATAATAGAGAATTTCCCTAATATGGCAAAGGGAACAAGCATCAAAATCCAGGAGACACAGAGAACACCCCTGCAAAATCAATAAAAGTAGGTCCACACCCCGTCAACTAATAGTAAAACTTACAAGTCTTAGCAACGAAGAGAAAATCCTGAAAGCGGCTTGGGACAAGAAGTATGTAACATACAATAGTAGAAATATTAGATGGCAGCAAGCTTATCCACAGGGACCTGGCAGGCCAGAAAGAACTGCCATGATATATTCAGAGCACTAAATGAGAAAAATACGCAGCCAGGAATACTAAATCCAGCTAGGCTGTCATTGAAAATAGAAGGAAATATTAAAAAAAAAAAAACCTTCCAGGACAAAGAAAAATGAAAAGAATTTGCAAACACCAACCCATTCCTACAGGAAATATTGAATGGGGTCTGCAAAGCAAAGAGAGAGCCTAAAAGTAGTAGAACAGAAAGGAACAGAAACAATATACATTAAAGTAATCTTATGCATAATACAATGGAACTAAATTCCTATCTTTCAATAGTCAGCCTGAATGTAGATGGGCTAAATGCCCCCAGTCAAAAGACACAGAGTATCATAATGGATTTAAAAAAACCAAAACAAAACAAAACAAAAAAAAACAAGACCCATTGATAAGCTGTCTGCAGGAAACTCATTTGAGACCCAAAAACACCTCCAGATTTAAAGTGAGGGGGTGGAAAACAATTTACCATGTTAATGGACATCAAAAGAAAGCTGCAGTGGCAATCGTTATATCAAATAAGTTATATTTTAAGCCAAAGACTAAAATAAGAGATGAAAAATGACACTATATCATACTCAAAGGGTCTGTCCAACAAGAAGATCCAAAAGTTTTAAATATCTATGCCCTTAACATGGGAGCAGCAACTACATAAATGAATTAATAACAAAATCAAAGAAACACATCAACAATAATCCAATAATCGTAGCAGATTTTAACACCCCCCTCACTGAAACGGACAGATCATCCAAGCAAAAGATCAACAAGGAAATAAAGGCTTTAAATGACACTCTGGACCAGATGGACATCACAGATATATTCAGAACATTCTATCCCAAACTTCAGAACACACACTCTTTTCTAGTGCACATGGAACATTCTCCAGAATAGATCACATGCTGGGTCACAAATCAGGTCTCAACTGGTACCAAAAGACTGGGATCATTCCCTGTCTATTTTCAGACCACAATGCTCTCAAGCTAGAGCTCAACCACAAGAGAAAAGTTGGAAAGAACTCAAAAACATGGAGGCTAAAGAGCATCCTATTAAAGAATGACTGGGTCAACCAGGAAATTAAAGAAAAATTGAAAAAAATTCATGGAAACAAAAGATAACGAAAACACAACTGTTCAAAATTTGTGGGACACAGCAAAGGCAGTCCTGAGAGGAAAATATATAGCAATAAGCCTGTCTCAAGAAACAGGAAGGGTCTCAAGTACACAACCTAACCCTAAAGGAGCTGGAGAAAGAACAGCAAAGAAAGCCTAAACACAGCAGAAGAAGAGAAATAATAAAGAGCAGAGCAGAAATCAATGAAATAGAAACCAAGAGAATAGTTGAACAAATCAACAAAACTATGAGCTGGTTCTTTGAAAGAATTAATAAGATTGATAAACCCCTGGCCAGACTTATCAAAAAGAAAAGAGAAATGACCCAAATTAATAAAATCATGAATGAAAGAGGAGAGATCACAACCAACACCAAAGAAATATAAACAATTATAAGAACATATTATGAATATACCAACAAATTTGAAAATCTGGATGAAATGGATGCATTCCTAGAGATGTATACACTACCAAAACTGAACCACAAAGGAATAGAAAACCTGAACAGACCCATAACCAGTAAGGAGATTGAAGCAGTCATTAAAAATCTCCCAACAAACAAGAACCCAGGGCCAGACAGCTTCCCAGGGGAATTCTACCAAACATTTAAAGATGAATGAATACTATTCTTTAAAAAAAAAAAAATAGAAATGTAAGGGAAACTTCCAAACTCATTTTATGAGGCCAGCATTACTTGATCCCAAAACCAGACAAAGACCCCATCAAAAAGGAGAATTACAGACCAAATCCTTGATGAACACAGATGCAAAAATTTTCACCAAAATACTACCCAATAGGATCCAACAGTACTTTAAAAGGATTATTCACTATGACCAAGTGGGATGTATACCTGGGTTGCAAGATTGATTCAACATCCACAAATCAATCAATGTGATACAATATATTAATAAAAGGAAAAACAGTAACTACTGATACTCTCAAGAGATGCTGAAAAAGCAATTGAAAAAGTACAGCTTCCTTTCTTGATCCAAACTCTTCACAGTGTAGGAATAGAGAGTACATATGTAAATACCATCAAAGCCATCCATGAAGAACCCACAGTGAATATCATTCTCAATAGGGAAGAACTGAGAGCTAAGGTCAGGAATATGGCAGGGATGTCCACTATCATCATTACTATTCAACATAGTACTATACATCCTACCCTTGGCAACCAGAAAACAAAAAAGAAATAAAAGGCACCCGAATTGGCAAAGAAGTCAAACTCTCATTCTTTGCATATGACTGATACTTTATGTGGAAAACCCAAAAGACTTCACTACAAAACTGCTAGAACTCATACAGGAATTCAGTAAAGTGTCAGGATATAAAATCAATGCACAGAAATCAGATGCATTTCTATACACCAACAACAAGACAGAAGAAAAAAAAATTAAGGAGTCAATCCTATTTACAATTGCACCCAAAACCATAAGATACCTACAAACAAACTTAATCAAAGAGGCAAAGAATCTGTACTCAGAAAAGTATAAAGTACTCATGACAGAAATTGAGGAAGACACAAAGAAATGGAAAAACATTCCATGCTCATGGATTTGGAGAAACAAATATTGTGATGATGTCCATGCTACCTAGAGCAATCTATACATTTAATGCAATCCCTATTAAAATACCAACCATTTTTTTTCAAAGAAATGGAACAAATAATCTTAAAATTTATATGGAATCAGAAAGAATCCAAATAGCCAAAGGAATGTTGAGAAAGAAAGCCAAAGTTGGTTGGCATCACAATTCCGGACTTCAAGCTCTATTACAAAGCTGTCATCATCAAGACAATATGGTCCTGGCACAAAAACAGACACATAGATCAATGGAACAGGATGGAGAGCCCAGAAATAGACCCTCAACTCTATGGTCAACTAATCTTCGACAAAGAATGTCCAATGGAAAAAAAGACAGTCTCTTCAACAAATGGTGTTGGGAAAATTGGACAGCCACATGCATAAGAATGAAACTGGACCATTTCCTTACACCACACACAAAAACAGACTCAAAATGGATGAAAGACCTCAATGTGAGACAGGAATCTACATAAATCCTAGGGGAGAACACAGGCAGCAACCTCTTTGACCTCAACTGCAACAACTTCTTCCTAGAAACATCACCAAAGCCAAGGGAAGCAAGGACAAAAATGAACTACTGCAATTTCACCAAGATCAAAAGCTTTGGCACAGCAAAACAAACAGTCAATCTAACCAAAAGACAACTGACAGAATGGGAGAAGATATTCACAAATGACATATCAGATAAAGGGCTAGTATCCAAAATCTATAAAGAAATTATCAAACTCAACACCCGAGGAACAAATAATCCAATCAAGAAATGGGCAGAGGACATGAACAGACATTTCTGCAAAGAAGACATCCAGATGACCAAAAGACACATGAAAAAGTGCTCCACGTCACTTGGCATCAGGCAAATACAAATCCAAACCACAATGAGATGCCACCTCACACCAGAATGCCTAAAATTAACAAATCAGGAAATGATGGATGTTGGCAAGGATGTGGAGAAAGGGGAATCCTCCTACACTGTTGGTGGGAATGCAAGCTGGTACAGCCACTCTGGAAAACAGCATGGAGGTTCCTCAAAAGTTGAAAACAGAGCTACCTTACAACCCAGCAATCACACTACTGGGTACTTATTCTAAAGATACAAATGTAGTGATCCAAAGGGTAACATGCACATGAATGTTTATAGCAGCAATGTCTACAATAGCCAAACTTTGGAAGGAAACTAGATGTCCATCAACAGATGAATGGATAAAGAAGATGTGGTATAAATCTACACAGTGGAATACCATGCAGCCATGAAAAGATATGAAAGCTTGCCATTTCCAGCGAAGTGGTTGGAACTAGAGGGTATTATGCTGAGTAAAATAAGTCAATCAGAGAAAGGCAAATACCATATGATCTCTCTTATATGAGGAATTGAGAGGCAGGATGGGGGGGTTGGGGTGTAGAAGGAAAAAAATGAAACAAGATGGGATTGGGAGGGAGACAAACCATAAGAGGCTCTTAATCTCAGAAAAAAAACTGAGTGTTGCTGGGTGTTGGGGGGTAGGGATAGGGTGACTGGGTTATGACTTTGGGGAGGGTATGGTGAGTGCTGTGAAATGTATAAGCCTGATGGTTTACAGACCTGTACCCCAGGGAAATAATACATTATATGTTAATAAAAATAATTTTTAAAAATACCAATAGCATTTTTCACATAACTAGAACAAATAATATTAAATTTGTATGGAATCACAAAACACACCAAATAGCTAAAGCAATCTTGGAAAAAATGAAGAATTTTGGAGGTATGACAATTCCAGATCTTAGGATATACTACAAAGCTGTAATAATCAAAATGGTATGGTGCTGGCATAAACACAGACACAGAGGTCAATGAAAGAGAATAGGGAGGTCAGAAATCAACCCACACTAATATGATCATTTAATCTATGAAGCAGGAAGCAAGAATATATAGTGAGCAAAAACAATACCTTCTATTAATGGGGCTGGGAAAACAGGACAGCTACATGCTGAAGAATGAAAGTGGACCACTTTCTTACACCATACAGAAAACAAATTCAAACTGGACTAAGGACCTAAATGTTAAACCTGAAATCATAAAATTCCTAGAAAAGAACATAACTAGTAACTTCTCTAACATTAGCCATAGCAACATTTCTGTAGATATGTTTCCTGAGGCAAAGTAACAAAAACAAAAATAAACTATTGGGACTACATCAAAACAAAAAGCTTTTGCACAGCAAAGGAAACCATCAACAAAATGAAAAGAAAACCTACTGAAGGGGAGAAGATATTTATAAATAATATACTAATAAGGGGTTAACATCCAAAAGATATAAAGAACTTACACCATTCAACACCAAAAAAGCCAAATAATCTTATTTTTTTAAATGAGCAGAAGGCCTCAATAGAGATTTTTCTGAAGAAGACATACAGATGGCAATCAGAGACATGAAAAGATGCCATACATCAATCATCATCTCGGAAATGCAAATTAAGACCACAATGAGATATCACCCTACACCTGTCAGAATGGCTGGAAGCAAAAACACAAGGAATAACAAATATTGGTGAAGATATGGAGAAAAAGAAATCCTTATGCACTGTCGGGAATGTAAATTGGTATAGCCACTGTGAAAAACAATATAAATGTTCCTCAAAAACTAAAAATGGAAATATTATATGATCTAGTAATCCTAATACTGGGTATTTACCCAAAGAAAATGAAAACACTAATACAAAAAAAATATGCATCCTTATGTTTATTACAGAATTATTCACAACAGCCAAGATAGGGAAGCAGCTGAAATGTTTACTGATAGATGAATGGATAAAGATGTAGTGTGTAGCATACACACACACACACACTCATACATACACACAATGGAATATTACTCAGACATAAAAAAGGATGAGATCTTGCCATGTGCAACAACATGGATGGACATAGAGGATATTATACTAAGTGAAATAAGTCAAACTGAGCAAGACAAATACCATATGATTTCACTTATACGTGGACTCTACAAATCAAAACAAAGAATAAGCAAATAAACAAAAAGCAGAATCAGACCTATAAATGCAGAGACCAAACTGATGGTTGCCAAAAGGAAGAGGGGTGGGGCTATGGGCAAAATGGGTGAACAAAAGTAAAGTTATAGGCTTCCAGTTATAGAATAAATAAGTCAGGAGGATAAAAGGTTCAGCATAGGGAATATAGTCAGTGATACTATAATAGTGTATTATGACAGATGGTAGCTACACTTGTGGTGAGCATAGCATAATGTATAGATAGAGATGTTAAATTGGTATGTTGTACACCTGAAACTCATATAACATAGTATGTGAACTGTATGCAAACAAAAAATTTTTTTTAAAGAGTGGAATCTTAGCAAATCATAATATATATTGAAAATATATTTTGGCCTAAATACCTTTTCATTACCTATTGGTATATTAATATAGATTTTGGGGGCATTAATTTATTGATGCAATGAATTATATTGATTTTCTAATATTTAACTATGATTCTATTCTTAGAATAGATTCTTCTCAGCTTATAGGAATTATCCTTTGATAAAACTGTTGTATTCTTTTATATCTTTTATATTTTTGTACCTAGACATATGTATTCATGTGAAAGACCTTATTTTTAAAAATTGGCACAATGTTAATTGTGTTTAGATGTCAGCATTACACTAGTGTCATAAAATAAAATTTTATATTTTCCTATAACCAGGAATAATTTAGAATTTGTAACTTACAGTGATGTTCTCTTGTCACAGTCATTCTCTTTTTTCCTTATTGTACTTACCTGAAAAATCCCTATCCTGGCTAAATCTAATCCTCTGTCTAAAAGCAAACAAAGCAACTTAACATGGTTGGGAGAAAAATTATTTTCCACTCTCTGAGGTGGCTTCTTTTCGTCTTTCTCCTCCAGCACACCATTTCCCATATCAGTCTCAATAAATTGCCATGTTTATTATTTCACTGAGAAATCAGAGCAGCAAAATTATCAGGGATAAAAAAGAATATTATATAATGAAAAGGGGTCAATTCTCTAAAGAGACCTAACAATCTTTATTGTGTATGCACCTAAAAATAGAGAGTTAAAATATATGAGTTAAAAACTGATAGAACTACAAGGAGAAATAGATGAATCCACATTATTACAGATGGATACTTCACAACACTATCAGAAATGGACAGATCCAGAAGGCAGAAAATCAGTAAGGAGACAGTTGAATACCACCAAGGACATCAACAATACCAATCAACTAGATATACCAGACATCTACAAACAACTTCATACAACAACAACAGAAAAAACCCCACATTTTTTTCTCAAACTCGCATGGGCATTCACTAAAATAGACCACATTCTAAGCCATAAAACAAACTTTAACAAATTTAAGAGAATAAAAATCACAAATGTCTGCTCTCAGACCACAATGGCACCAAACTAGAAATCAGTATCAGAAAAATAGCTAGAAACCCACCCCCAACATTTGTAGATTAAACAATACACTTTTAAATAGCATAGAGATCAAAGAAGAAATCTTGAAACATTTCAAAATACTTTGAACTAAATGTAAATGAAAATACAACTTATCAAAATTTGTAGGATTCAGTGAAAGTGGTGGGTAAATTATACCATTGAAATGCACACATTAGAAAAGAAGAAAGATTAAAATAAATAATCTAAGCTTCCATCTTAGAAAATTAGAAAAAGAAGAGCAAGTGAAAGCCAAATAAACAAAAGAGAAGATATAATAAATTGTGGAGCAAAAACAATGGATATTAAAACAGGAAATCAATAGAAAAATCAACGAAATTAAAAGCTAGCTCTTTGAAAAAATCAACAAAACTGATAGCTTCTGGTGAGGTTAACAAAATTTTTTTAAATAACAAAAATTACTAATACATATATGAAATGTGACATTACTACAGATCAGATTAACATTAAAAGGATAAACAAGGAATGCTATGAACAGCTCTGCCAACAAATTTGATAACCTAGATATGAATCAATTCTTCAAAAACACAACTAGCCAAAACTCACAATAGAAGAAATAGACTATTGGAACAGACATATCTATTAAAGAAATTATATTGATAATAGTCTTCCAAAACAGAAAGGACTAGGCTCAGATAGGTTCATTGGTAAAATCTCCCAAATATTTAGGAAGAAATCATACTAACTTTCTACAGTTTCTTTTAGAAGACAGAAGAGTGAGACCAGCATTGTTCTGACACCAAAATCAACAAAAACAGAACAACAACAACAAAAAAAACCCCAAAAAACTGAAAGACCAATAATGTCATGAACATAGCTGCAAAAATCCCCTACAAAATGTTAGCAAATCAAATGCAAAAATTTATAAAAAGAATTATACAGCATAATGAAGTGGGATTTATTCCAGACAAGGTCAGCTCAAAATTCAAAAATCAGTTGATGTGATCCATCACATTAATAGGCTAAAGGAAAAAAATGAGTGTATCAATAGATGCAGAAAATGCATCTAAACTCATGACAAACACTCTCAAAAACTAAAGATGGAGGAAAACCTACTCAGCTTGATAAGGAATGGTATAAAAGAGCTACAGCTAATACATTTAGTGGTGAGAAACTCAAAATTGCACACTAAGATAAACAAAGCAAGAATGACCCTTACATCACTGCTTTTCAACATTGTACTGGAAGTCCTTGCTAATACAAATAGGCATGAAAAGGAAATAAAAGGTACATAGATTAAGAAGAAAGAATCAAAACTGCCCTTGTTTGAAAATGGTATAATTATCTGTATGGAAAATCTGAAAGAATTCATAAAAATCTCCTAGAACTAATAATGATTATGGCAAGGTTTCAGGATACAAGATTAATATATAAAAGTTAACTGCTTTCCTATATACCAGCAAAAGAGAGTGGATTTTGAAAGTAAAATCACAATGCCATTTACATTAACATTCTCCAAAATGAAATACTCAGGTATAAATCTAATAAAATATGTACAAGACAAAACTCTGATTAAAAAATAAGAACTAAAAAATAGAGATATATTCTATGTTCATGTATAGGTAGACTCAATATGATCAAGATGTCAGTTCTTCCTAACTTGAACTATAGATTTAACATAATTCAAATTAAAATTCCTTCAAACTATCTTGGGATATCAAGATACTGATTCTACAGTTTTGATGGAAAAACAAAAGGCCCAGAACAGTTAACAAAATATTGAAAGAGAAGAACAAAGTTGGAGGGATGATATTACCCAGCTTTAAGAATTACTATAATATAAACTTTATGAATATGAATCTCAACACAAACTTTATATCCTTCACAAGAGTTAACTCAAAATGGATCAAAGACCTCAATGTAAAACACAAAACTACTAGAACTTCTAGAAGATAACAAGAGAAAATCTAATATCCAATATCCAAAATCCATAAAAAGTAATGCTACTTGGCAATATAAAGAATGGGCAACTAATAAATGTGTGAAATTTAAAACAAACATCATGCTAAATGAATAAAGCCAAGACCCAAAGAAATGCATACTATATGATTCCATTCATATGAAAATCTAAAAAATGCTGAACTATAGTGAAGACAAGCCTCAAACAATGCCTAGCATCTGGTATAAAGGGGATTGGCTACAAATGTATATAAGGAAACTCAGATGATAAGAATATTCCATATCTTTTTTTAAAAGATTTTATTTATTTAGTTAGTTGAGAGAGAGAGAAGGGAAAGGAATAGAGGGAGAAACACAAGCAGACTCTGCACTGAGCATGGTGCCTGACAAGACGCTCAATCTCATGGTCCAAGACCATGACCTGATTTGAAATCAGAAGGCTGACACTTAACTGAATGAGCAACCCAGATGCCCCTGGAATGTTCTGTTTCTTGATCATGGTGGTAGAAATATAGCATACACTTTTCAAAATTCACCCAATTATATACCATGATTACTAAATTTCAGTGTAACCAAATTAAATGTCAATACAAAAACAAAAAATAAAACATCAGGCACCAAAATTAATGTCTAGTATTTATTTTCAGAGAAATTACAATGGTTGTATTTTACTCTACATTTTGCTGAAATATTTGGCCCCCTGAAGGATAATAGCAAATTGATTTATTTACATGAAGCTTCACAGGAACACATTTACTTCCAGAAATGAGAAATGCTTATTCTATCACTACCAAAAATAGTGCTTTCTCATGCACCAAGTGTTCTAAGATTTAAGGTACATACAGATATAACTCCTAAAAATTGTAACATTAATTTTTGTTACATATATGCCACATTACTTTGGAATAACCTAAGTTAATTACTGCAACCAAAATATGAGGGTTTTTTTTTTTCCTCATTGGAAGAATAAAAATACAACTGAGTATTCTTGGTATCTGAGTTAAGTAATTAAAAAAAAAAAACTAAGAAACGTGATAAAAATGTTTCTTTTCTTCAAATTAGGTCTTGAGTCTAGAATGGAAAAGGGAATTATATAATTAATTATAAACTTTTTAAAAGATTTTATTCATTTATTTAGAGAAAGAGAGAGTGAGCATGCAAGCAGCGGGGGGAGGGGGGGAGGAACAGAGGGAGAGGGAGAGAAGAAATCCTAAGTAGACTCCCTACTGAGCATGGAACCTGCGGGTAGGATGGGGTGGGTGGGACTTGGGAAGGCAGGGTAGGGAAGCTGGAGGACTTGATCATACAATCCTAAGACCATGACCTGAGCTGAAATCAAGAGCCAGGTGCTTAACTGACTGAGCCATCCAGATGCCCATAATTACAAAAATTTAAGATTTTCAGTGGCCTAGTAGTAATACAGTGGCTATAAATTAATGAATGAAACTGATTTGAAACTCCTTACACCTAGCTTCTTTAGATTTCCAATAAATGAATAACACTACTATATGATTAATTCCAATTTTCTCCCTCACTAGAATTACTCTATTAATGAATGATTTTTTAGAATAAATGACTGTGAATTATAAAATTATGTAAGTCACAGATAAACAACAGATAAATTCAGGGCTTCCCACCCATTAGAGCCAAGTTTTTTCTTACAGATATGCAGCATTTTATGAAACTCCCAGGCAAGTGAGATCGTGTATCAACAAATATTTATGAAATTCCTATATTCTACAACACTATATTCCATGTGGTAGGACAGACAAAAATATTGAGAGATCTCAAGGAGTTTAACTTTAGTTGAGGAAACAAAGAACTGACATAGTTTGGGATATATCTTACTAATACATTTTTCTGGACAACATTGGCACATATATTGGCTCCCTTATATTTATATGCCTATTCAAAATTTACCTGCCAATGTTTGGATTGACCTCTTGAAGCCCTTTTCTCTGAAAAAAAAAATGAGGCATATCATTCTGCTTTTTAACAAAGAAATAAAAAGGTAAAAGAGCAGAGAAGAAGGAAACAAAGAATAGAGGGATGAATCGGGCATTTAACAATTTATTTAGAATAGAATACTAGCACTTTAATTTTATAGGCATTATCATATGAACATAGGGTTTACAACACAAAGCCCTGTAAAAATAAAGCAATGCTTCCCAAATTCAAATTCTTTCACATGAAATTCTAGTATATTAAAACATATTACTATTCTTCCTGTTGCTAAAATTGATTTTGATTGTACTTTAAGTTGTTACTATTGAGAATAACTAGAAAAAGAGCTAGAAACATAAATACAAAAGGAGAGTAAAATAAATGGCAAAGCAGGTAAAGAAGCTTCTGCATTGAATCTTACTAATTCAGTTTTATGAGAAGAGAGGTTGCTGACACATGAAGGCTTCTTCCAATATACTTTAAGATGATCTCACCAGGATCACATTGACACTGAAGTGGTGGAGAAATGGAAGTCAACAATCACAAGTCATAACATCAGAATGTGACACAGAATCATGTATTTAAAAGACCCCTTAGTATACATATTATCTACAAAAAAGCAAAACAAATGTAGTTTTGACACTGAAACTGAGGGAAACTGAAAGGCTACAAAGTTTCTAATGATCAAGTGTTTAAAAATGGAATGATTTGGGGCACCTGGGTGGCTCACTTGGTTAAGCATCTGCCTTCAGCTCAAGTCATGATCCCAGCATCTCGGGATCCCAGGATCAAGCTCCATACTGGTTCCCTATCAGTGGAGAATTAGCTTGTCTTGTTCCCCCTGCTTGTGCTCTCTCTGTGTGTCATATAAATAAATAAAATCTTTTTAAAAAATGAAAAAATAAAAATGGAATGATTTTACAAATCTCATTATTGCTCATTAAAATGTGTAACATGTCATCTCTAACCCTTTATATATGGTTCAGTCTTTATTGTTTTATTTTGGTGAATCAAACTTGTATATTAAATAAGGTCTTTTCTAATTTTATTTAGAATTAGAAAAATTCCAATTATTTATATAATTAATTAATAATTTAGATAGGGGCACCTGGGTGGCTCAGTGGGTTAAGCCTCTGCCTTTGGCTCCGGTCATGATCCCAGGGTCCTGGGATTGAGCCCCATATTGGGCTCTCTGCTCAGCAGGGAGCCTTCTTCTCCCCCTCTCTCTGCCTGCCTCTCTGCCTACATGTACCTACTTGTGATTTCTCTCTCTGTCAAATAAATAAGTAAAAATCTTTTTAAAAATTTTAGATAAACTCATATAATTAATGTATAATATATTATATAATATATATTATATATAATATAATCTATAATAAATAGATATTAATTTAGATAAATGTATTTATTTAGATCATTTAATTTATCTAACAAATAAATCTAAATTTATTTGTGACCTCAGTAAAGATAAAATGGTTCCTAAATTAAGGCAGTAGCAATAGCAATGAAAATGGCAGATCACAGAAAATGCCAATGGTTTAAGCTTCATAATGGTGCATGATTATCATGCAGGGCAATTTAGGAGGAAATAGATGTTTCACATTTGGATAGGTCGCAATATAAAGCACTTCTGGTGCATCCAAACCAAGATGTTGATAGCATAAGTAGTTTTAAATAGGATCTATAGCTCAGGAAAAATATGTAGGTAGAAAATAGTTGAAATCATGGGATAGAATTCAATATTAACATTTAGGGACTAAAAGGATAAAAAGTGGTCATCCAGTCTAGCAGTTAAGGAAGGAACCAAAAGAGGTAAGTGTTATAGGAACCAAAGGAGGAGAAAGAGTAATGAGAAATAAATACATCTTCAGATCAAGTGTACAAGATACACTGGGCCAGATATTACAGTGTATTGCTTACCCTTTCTGTTGTGGAGAAAGTCTTGGAATATTAAAGGTAAAAATAATGAAACAACCAAAGTTCATACAAAAGAATAAATATCTGAAGGTTTCAGCTCTGGAAATAGAAAAAGAAGATTAAAATGCTACTACTAAGTCTTCAAGACAAATTACAGTGCATATAAAAATGCTTTGAGCTGAACACTCTTAGAATTAATAAAGACCCAGTTATTCAATATAAATTCATGTGATTTATACCAAAGACTCATCTATATTTTATAGAGGGAAAAATAACCATTTTCTCTCCTCTTTCTTAGGGGATTTTTGAACTCTGGAAGAAAGTTTATGATGATTAATAGAAGACTCTAGAAATTTGTGTTTAGAGGAAAAAAAATTTATCTTTTATATGTAAAGATACTTCAGGCCAAATATCAATAAAAATATATTTTTATTTGTCTTTTGCCATAACATTGCAAGTTATTTTGAATTTCTGAGAACCTTCCTACATAAGCATCTCATACACTAATTAAATGTTTAGCTAGAGGTAAGCAAAGAGTATATGATCTGCATCTAGGCTCTCTACATTCTCAGCTCATCTTGAGTTTAGTGTCATGATAAACTTTTTTTTCTTCAAATTTAATCTAAATTCTAATTAGTTAATATACTGTGTAATATTGGTTTCAGGAGTAACTCACATACAACATCCAGTACTCAACTTAATATCCATCACCCATCTCGTCCATCCCCCACCCAACTCTCTCCATCAACCCTCAATTTGTTCTCTATCTTTAGGAGTCCATTATGGTTTGTTTCCTTCTCTCTCTTTCTTCCCCCTCCCATACATTCATCTATATTGTTTCTTAAATTCCACATATTTATGAAATTATATGGTATTCATCTTTTTCAGACTGACCTATTTTGCTTAGCATAAAACTATCTAGCTCCATACACATTGCTGCAAAGGCAAGATTTCATTCTTTTTGACAGCTGAGTATTATTCTACTGTGTACATATACCACCTCTTTTTTATCAGCTCATTAGTCAATGGATATTTGGGCTCTTTCCATAGCTTGGCTATTGTTGATACCTATGAACATTGGGTGCATGTATCCATTTGAATCTGCATTTTTGTATCCTTTGGGTAAACACCTAGTATTGCAATTGCTGGATTGTAGGGTAGTTTTATTTTTAATTTTTTGAAGAATCTCCATACTGTTTTCCAGAGTGGTTGCATCAGCTTGCATTCCCACCAACAGTGCAAGATGGTTCCCCTTTCTCCACATCCTCACCAACATCTATTGTTCCCTGTGTTGTTAATTTTAGCCATTCTAACATGTGCGAGGTGGTATTTCATCAAGATTTTGATTTGTGGGATGCCTGGGTGGCTCAGCTGGTTAAGCGGTTGCCTTCAGCTCAAGTCGTGATCCCAGCAGCGTGGCATTGAGTCCCACATTGGGCTCCTTGTTCGGCAGGGAGCCTGCTTCTCCCTCTGCCTCTGCCTGCCACTCTGTCTGCCCATGCTCACTCACTGTCTCTCCCTCTCTCTCTGATAAATAAATAAATAAAATCTTTAGAAAAAATTTTTTTGATTTGTATGTCCCTGATGATGAGTGATGTTGAGTATCTTTTCATGTGTCTAATTAGTCACCTGGATGTCTTATTTGAAAAATGTCTGTTCATGTCTTCTGTCCATTGCTTGACTGGATTATTTGGGTTTTTTGGATGTTGAGTTTGATAAGTTCTTTATAGATTTTGGATACTAACCCTCTCCCAGATATGTCATTTGCAAATATCTTTCCCTATTCCCTAGGCTGCCTTTTAGATTTGTTGACTGTTTCTTTCACTGTGCAGATAACATTTTTATCTTGAAGTCTGAATAGTTCTTTTTTGCTTTTAATTTCCTTGTGTCCAGAGACATGTCTAGTGAGAAGTTGCAATGGTCATGATCAAAAGGTTATTGCCTGTTTTCTTCTCTAGGATTTTGATGGTTTCCTATCTCATATTTAAGTCTTTCATCCCTTTAGAGTTTATCTTTGTGTATGGTGTAAGAAAATGGACCAGTTTTATTCTTCCACACGTGGCAGTACAGTTTTCCCAATACCATTTATTGAAGAGGTTGTCCAATTTTTCCATTGGATATTCTTTCCTAATTTGTCAAAGATTAGTTGAACATAGAGCTGAGGGGCCATTTCTGGGTGTATTCTGTTCCATTGATCTATGTGTCTGTTTTTGTGCCAGTACCATACTGTCTTGATAACTTCAGCTCTGTAATATAGCTTGGAGTCCAGAATTATGTCCTTCCCACTTTGTTTTTCTTTTTCAGGATTGTTTTTGCTATTCAGGGTCTTTTGTGGTTCCCCCCAAAATTTTAGGATTGTTTGTTCTAGCTCTGTGAAAACTGCTGGTGGTATTTTGATAGGGATTTTATTAAATGTGTAAATTGCTTTGGGTAGTATAGACATTTCAGCAATGTTTGTTCTTTCAGTCCATGAGCATGGAATGTCTTTCCATTTCTTTGTGTCTTCCTCATTTTCCTTCATAAGTCTTCTATAATTTTCATAGTATGGTTTTTTTTTTTTTACCTCTTTGGTTAGGTTTATTCCTAGGTATCCTATGGTTTTTGGTGCAACTGTAAATGGAATCAATTCCTTGATTTCTTTTTCTGCTGCTTCATTTTTGGTGTAGACAAATACAACAGATTTCTTTACATTGATTTTATATCCTGAGACTTTGTTGAATTCATGTATGAGTTCTAACAAATTTTGGATGGAAGACAGCTATGCTCACCAGTATACCACCAATGCTGCACACAAATTTTGGATGGAATCCTTCAGGTTTTCTATATAGAGTGTCATATCATCTGCAAAATTGTAGAAGTTTTACTTCTTTGCTAATTTGGATGCCTTTTATTTATTTTTGTTGTCTGATTGCTGAGGCTAAGACTTCCAGTACTATTTAAATAGTAATTGTGACAGTGAGCATCTCTGTCTTGTTCTTGACTATGGAAGAAAAGCTCTCAGTTCTTCCCCATTGAGGATGATATTAGCCATGGTTCTTTTGTATATGGTCCTTATGATGTTGAGGTATGCTCCATCTATCCCTACTTCCTTGAAGGTTTTTATCAAGAATGAATGCTGCATTTTGTCAAAAGCTTTTTCTGCATCTATTGTGAGGATCATATGATTCTTATCCTCTTTTTTTTTTTTTTAATCACTAATGTGGTGTAACAAGTTAACTGATTTGCAAATAGTGAACCAGCCCTTCAGCCTAGGAATAAATCCCACTTGATCGTGATGAATAATTCCTCTAATATACTGTTGAATTTAATTTGCTAGTATTTTGTTGAGATTTTTTTTGCATCCATGTTCATCAGGGATATTGGTCCATAATTCTCCTTTTTGGTGGGGTCTATGTCTGGTTTTGGAATCAAGGTAATTCTGGCCTTGTAAAAATAGTTTAGGAGTCTTTTTTTCCCATTTCTATTACTTGGGATAGTTTCAGTAGTATACATATTACCTCTTCTTTAAAATTCTGGTAGAATTCCCCTGAGAGCCATCTGGTCCTGGACTTTAGTTTTTTGGGAAATTTTTGATTCCTGATTCAATTTCTTTGCTTGTTATAGGTCTGTTCAAACTTTCTATTTCTTCCCATTTCAGTTTTACTAGTTTGTATGTTTCTAGGCGTTTATCCATTTCTTCCAGATTACCCAGTTTATTGGCATATAATTGTTCATAATGTTCTTTTATAATTGTATTTTTGTGGTGTTGGCTGTGATCTCACCTCTTTCATTCATGGTTTTATTTCCTTGGGACCTTTCTCTTTTCTTTCTGGTAAGTCTGGCCAGGGGTTTATCAATTTTATTAATTCTCTCAAAGAATGGCTCATAGTTTCATTGATCTGTTTTACTGGGGCTGTTTGTTTCTATATCATTTACTTCTGCTCTAATCTTTATTACTTCTTTTCTTCTGGTGGTGATAAACTTCTTAATTGCCATATTTAATAATAATGTAACAGAGAAAATATTTTGGAAATATTAAACCAATGTATGTTTCCATTTCCCCTGAATTTTGATGCCTTGCATTTCCCTATATATTTTATCACATAGTCTATCAGATAAAATAAGAGAAATATCTGGACCAGTAATGCTGATTCCTCACCTTCCTGACTAAAAACATTTCAAACTCTCCTAAACAAAATGTTAGGTTGGGACCGCTACATCTATTGACCGCCAGAGGGTCCATGGCCACTCTGGGAACTTAACAGGCACAGATTAGGAACAACCACCAGTGAGCTGCATCACTGACTTTCTGGGAATTCATTCTCATGAGATCAGAATCTCTGCAAAAGAAGATTAATCCTAAAAAATACTAAGCAGTGAAGTACCATTTGAAAAAGAGGACCTATTGTCTGGAAAAGACTGGCCAAGAGCTAATTTCCACTGAGGATATTATTATCCCTGTGAGGTTCTTGTTCTTGTAAGACAGCAACCTTAGGTACAGCTCCCTTTGGAGAAGGGCCAAAGGGGAGCTCTATTTCTGAAAAAGTGTTTCTGGTACAAGCAGCAAGAGCACAAGATGGAGAAGGATGCCATCAAATCCATGTTTGAGGCCCAGCAGGAAGCTTTGTGGGAGCTGTGACTCATGACCTAGGAACTCCATGTGAAGCCATCAAGCGGACTCCCAGTCTGTTATCCCAGTCTGTTCCCTTTTGGGAGGGAAGGGTCAGATTGCATGCCACCAGTGTCCATCTACCAACCCCCTGAAGGCAATTATTAGATATCACCAAGATATACACAGTGGAGTTTTTCTTCAGGTAGTTGTCCTCAGAACACATTTGCCCTTGGTAGTCAGAATGACCAGGGTTCAAGCTTTTTTGAAGAATCATGCACGCTATTAATAAATATAAATTTAACCAAGAAAAGCTATGGTACTGCCCAGACAGTGGTTAAAAACAGTTCGGAAAGAGACCTGAGTTGAGAAAACAGAATAGCTCTCATAAATCTCCCACCATTGTAGTGGGATAACATAGAGAACCAGAAAGTTATCCAGACTCCCAAAGCCATTTAAAAGGTGAATGAAATACAGCATAAATTTAAGAGTTACTGAAACAAGTGCTTGAAGTTACCAAGTTATTAATTTGAATTAAGATACATTTAACTACAGAGACAGTTTTATCCTTCTCTTTTTACAGGATCTTACAGTAGCTCCAACTATCTATTTCAAAAAGTTGAAACTTTCTCATCTAGATTCACCTGTCCCAAGATTTCCATCTCCATCCCTCTTCATGACACAACACAACACACACTTCTTGTCTCTTTAATTGTTACCACTTTTCTCTTCTGTGCCCTTGCTCCTGCCAGCCAGCACCTTTTTGATTAGGTCATATCCACTGTTAGTTTCAAAACCTAACGAAATTACCTAAATTATCCCTTAATGAAGTATAATTTACCTTTCTGTAATAAAACTTGGCAATGAGTAACTATAATCAAAGATACAGTGATTTATACATAAAAGTGTCTGTCAGTACAAAATTTGTAACTGTATCCGGGAAACAATCTAAATGAATGTGTGGTTCTGGGTCAGGAAAAGAGTGAAAATAAGAATCTCAATAAGGGAGATTTATATAATCATCCAAGTACATTCTTATAATGAAATATTATGCAACCATTAAAAAACTCACATAGGAATATGTTCAAGATATGATGTTAAGTGAAAAGTGTATGGTATGTGTTTAGTAAGAAGATTACAATTTTAAATATACATGAAAATTGTATGGTAATGTACATGATTGATAAGAAAAAGTACACAGAAATGTTAGTCATTCATTCCTTCAGTAATCATTATATCAAACACAGACATATACACACTCTCCACTTACTGTATGGAGTTGATGGTCTAGTGAGAAAAGTAAATTTACAAGTAATTGGAACAAAATGTCATATATAGTCATTATTTTGTTTGCTTTTTATCTGTCTCCACTATAATAGCCAACTCCATGATGGTAGAGATCCTTTTTATTGTGTTCATCACTGTATTCCCAACAACCACTACAGAGTCCAGGAGCATAAATATTTCATGAATGCAGAGGAAGCTGAAAGACTAAACAGAAGTATATTAGTATAAGGATATAAAATACTTTAAGAAGTTTGAAAACTTTTGGGGGGCAAGTGCCATTTGAAATAAAGCCTGAAGGATGTGTAAAAATTAGCCAGGTGAACAGAGTTGGGAAAACTGTTCCAGGTAGAAAATGGCTATAGGCGAAAGGAAAAATGTTAGCTAAATTCACAGAGGTAAACTAGTTATTTTGGGTAAATGTTTTTAGTAAATTTCTTTTTCAAATTGTCTTCAATAAGCATGTATTTTTGTGGTAATCAGAGAAACAATATTCTGAACAAAAGATATTTAAAATCTCTGACTCCCTTTGAATTTTCCCTGCACTTAACATATAATACTGAACCACTTATTGCAAATTCAATGTTGTGCTCTAGGACTACATTATATTTCCTCTTAGACTTTAACTCCTCTTAGGTCAATTATAATTTTTATTTCCTTTATTTTATATCTTCCATAGCACTGGTACTATATTGTGTACCCAATATGTATTTAAAAGCTGGTTGAACAACTTATAGATATGAATAGTAATAGAAACCACAAAAACCATAATCCTGATTTATTATCTAATGGCAGCTTACTATTTCAATGACTTTCCAGAACTAGTTTCAGAGGGATAAAAGAGAACTATTAAATTTCTTTTTAGATATCTTTGTTGAAGAAATCTCATTTGATATCAATACTGTGAAAACAAGGAAAACTTCATTTAAAATGAGCACTGGGTGTTAAACACAACTAATGAATCATTAAACACTACATCAAAAACTTATGATGTATATGATGGTTGACTGAACATAATTTTTTAAAAAAGGAATAGGCACAATGAGTAATAACAGTTTAAATTGAAAAAAAAAATTAAAAAATAAAATGGAGTCAGGAAACCCTTCAGGAACCCGCATACACTACCACTCCCTGTAAAAAAGCATACCTGGCATTCCCCAATCTGGAATTGTGTAAAGTGTAAAGCTTACTTTAGAAGTAAGTAAGTTTCTCTTCCTTCCCAGTGGAAGGAAGAGAAAAATTTCTCCTTGTTCCACAATGGCCCATCCAATGGAAATCACCACACTTAGCCAATGAGAACCATCACCAACCTGCACTCTTCAAAAGAGCCTCTCCCAGCCCTCTTGTGTTCTCCGAACTTGCCTACAATTTGCCATCGTTTTCTTATCTTGAATTGCAATTCCTCTGCTATGGTATAATAAACTCCTTTTACTGATAAGATAGCTGGCTTTTTTTTTTTTTAAGATCAACAACACTTTGTTCTTGAATTGGAACAAAACTCAATATTATTTATTGTCTTAAAATCTCAAAAACAGATGTGATTCCTTTCCAGGATAAAAAAGAGGAAAAAAATATTCTGATAGTCAAAGTAACCATGACTACCATTTTCAGACACAGTAAGTATTATTTTCATACACTTTGTGTTGGTTAAAATAATAATCTATTCTTATAAATAAAATTTTTTTGGTGAATCCTCCTTTTATATTGCAAAAAAATGCTTAAAATTATTCATCAATCTAACAACAAGTACCTTTTAGGAGTAATTATTTTTCCATAGTATGGAGAACTCTGAAGGGAGTAAAAGTGTCCTGCCTTCAAAATATTTAGGATTGCTAAATATTTTTAATCCATATTAAGACATATTAAGATCATAAGTCACTTAATCTTATTCTCTCCATTCTCAAGGGTAAGGAATAATTTTTAGCTTTACCATTTAATGCCCAGATCAGAAGATAGTACAAATTTGACAGGTGTTACCAGGGAGAAGGAGGCATTGTGCAGTCTCAGTCAAAGCCAGTGAGTCTTGCTCCTGCACACAAATGAAATATAGATCCTCATATTTATGATGATGCTTCATAAAATAGAACAAATAATGTCTATAGTTATTTGAACTAACACTCAAGTAGATCGCAAATGGATTCACATTTCCAACAAAATCCTCTGTGAATAAGTAGAGCATGTTATAATACTTGAAGAGTGGCCCACTGTTCATACTAATATAATGGTGACTTTATTACTAGGAGCAAGATTTTTCCTATCTGGAAGTTCTAGCTCTGTTCATTTTAGCAAAACTGTATGATTATAACTACCTTAGTGAAAGACCTAAAGCAAAGAAAATGTTCTTTATTGTGGCAACTAGAAACATATGACTATGATTTCTAAAAATAGAGTTTGAACTGAATGATACTGTCATGACAAAACCCCAAATGGAGAGAAACTATCAACTCACTGAGTGTAAGGGAATTTCATTCTGCTGTCTACCCCACAATTCAAAGTGGGTATTTGATCTAGTGTCTGAACAGAGATCAGAAATGAAAAAGAAGTGAATTTTTTTTATTTTTCTTTTTATCCTTGGCCAGAAATTAGGAATGAGCTTTTGTAATATAGGCTATCAAGAGTTTGAACTGAAGAAGAAGATATGGAGGGAGTTGGGAGGAAGAGAAGGAGGGGGAAAAAATGAAGATGAAAATGATAATGAAGAAGAAAGGGGATAGTAAACTATGAAAGTCCTCAGAAAGTGAAGTGGCATTATAATAATCAAAGAAAATATTAACTGTGGTTGTCAGAAACCAAATATAGACAAGAGGAGTCAGAATTTTATAATTCAGAATTTTAGTCTTATTGAAAAATGTTTGAAATTCAGGAGTCCAGAAAGATAATTTATGAAAAATACCTAAAATCATCTCATTAATGAAGTAGCTAAGCATCAAAAAGAAACATATGTTCTCTGCAATAAATACAACATTGTACCAAATAATTAACTCAAAATATTAAGAATTTTTCTCATACAAATACTAGCATATTAAATAAAAAAACACTAATTGACTTCAACAAACAATCCTTAAAGCAATTTGAACTATCAAGAAGTAATTATAAAACATGAATTGCTAAACTCACAGCAGACAACTTTTACATTTAGTTTTATTAATCAAATGAAGCAAAATTTATGCACTGCTTCAAAGAATATGTCAAGAAATTTATCACTTGGATTAGGATTTGATGATAACATTTAAATTTCATAAAAAACTTATTATGAGGAAACTGCCTACCCTGACATTTTCCTGCAGTTAAAAAGAAAGCATTCTTAAAAAAAAAATTCTTATATATAATCTCTAATCTTTTTTTAGTCCTTTCCAGTTTACAAAGTACCTACAGACATATCGTCATTTATGCTAACAACCAGGTGCATGATGGATATTATTTATCTCCATCCTCACAGAGAGGCAGCACAGCACACAGGATTTGATGCTCTGTCACCAAGTAGTTTGTGACTGAGGAAGTTATTTAACCTCTCTTAATCTAATTTTCCTCATGTGTAAATGGGGTTTTATTTGTCTCATAGGGTTATTATAAAGATTAAATTAATCTATAACTGTGAAGTGCTTAGAACAAGTGGCACATAGTAAATAATGGAGTTAGTATGATTACTACAGATAAAATTGAGGTTGAGAACTGGCCTAATACTACACAGTTAATAAACAGAAGAGTCAGGATTCAAATTCTGATCTTTGACATAAAATCCAGTGATTTTGAGCTAGCCTTAAAAGCGAGTCCAAATTAGGTAACGTAATATGTTATTCTGGAAAGAACATAGATTTTGGTACAAACTTGGGCTCAAATAAGAGTTCCACCACTTGAGCAAGTCACATAACAATTAGCCTCAATTTTACTTACCTGCGAAATAGAGACATTAATACCTAACTCAAATGGTCATGTGAGGATTAAATGAGACAACTCAATGAAATCCGAACAGAAGGACTTTATAAACTGAAAAATGATTCTTTGAAATATTTGGCTTTGTTGTTAATATTTTAAATTAAGAGGTCCCAAATCTGTGAGGTTACAGTTGCCAACGCAACATAGGACATACAATTAAAAGGACCTTAATAGGTTTGTTCCTTATTGCAATACATACAATTGTTTTTGAGAAACTCTAATGAGCATCTACTCTGGTCTTATTAGAAAATTGTACAGAAACAGTATAACTGCTGGTGTATTTTTAAAAATTCTTTCCCTAGCAAAAAATGAAAATTATTGAGATAAATATCTCATTTTAAATGCTGAAATATACAAAATAAATTTTTTCAGAAATGAGAAAACCTATAAAATCATTATGTATCAAGTTATTTTAGAAAATACAAAACTAATTATGTTCAATTTAACAAATTAGCACTGCCATAGTCTAGCTAAGATTGTTCCTTTAATTACTGAAAGAGTTCAGAGCAAGTTTCCCCAAAATGTGCAACTTTTGAGTTGAAGGCAACTGAGACCTCACAAGCTCAAGAGAAACTTTTTGCCTCTCCCTTAACTACCTAACAGAAACCAAACTGGGGGTCTTTCCCAGAATTAGAGTTATTACCGGAGACAAATTTTATCTGAATGACACATCTGTATGGTCGACCAAGTAGCTAATTAACAAGCATCTGTTTTTAGTGTACTGTGAATTGTCATTCTCCCTTTTGGAGCCCCAAGGCCCTATCTCATTCCTTAGCTCAGGATGGTATATACCTCATTTTACCTTTCTGTTTTTGAAACTTTCATGTATGTGGGGTTCTCATGCATATTAAATTAAATTTAATTTAATGTGCATTTAATTGCATTAATTAATTAAAATGCATTTAATTTAATTTAATTTAATTTTTCTCTTATTTATCTGTCTCATGTCAATTTAATTCTTAGACCAGTTAGAAAAACCTTTAAGAGGTAAACTAAAAAATACTCTTCCCTACACTATATGATTTCACTCATTAACTCATATTAAAGTACAATGTTTCAAGTAAATTTACCTGGATTAGAAAATGTCCCTATGTGACACCTTTTAATACTTTTACGATAAAACACACATGCTTTGTGCATACATATTTTATTGCATTGAAAGCCATAAACATGTAATCCTGCAATTCTATTGCTAACAGTCTTAGAAAACTTTCTCACCAAATTTCTAAATTACAGTAAAAGTTTTTGTAGGTGTCAATGATCAACTCAGTTTGATTCTTTTGTAGATTTTTTTGACATCAATTTAAATAGACACATGGCATCTCTGTAATACAAGTTGCTGGGCTCCAAGGCTAGCTATGAAATAATTTTAGAGCCAGAAACTTCCTTGCCAAAGCAAGATATTTAATAGACTCTTTGATATTAATAAAAATGTATATAGTTATTCTTAATAAATGTAGGTGTATTTGCTTCTTAGCAATGCCATGACAAAGTACCATAAATTGAGAGGCTTAAAACAACAAAAATTTATCTTTCCACAGTTCTGAAGTCAAGGTGTCAAAGAATCAGGCTTCCTCTAGAAACCTTAGAGAAAGATTCTTCTTTGCTTAGTCCTAACTTCTCATGATACCAGTAATCCGTGGGATTCATTGGCTTGCACTTGCATTGCCTCAATCTCTGACTCTGTCATCACATAGATCTTTTTTCCTGTATGTGTCTATGTTCTTTACTCTTGTTACAAAAACACAATTCATATAGCCTTTAGGACCCGTTTTACTTCAGTACAACTTTACATTCACTAATTACAACTACAAAGACGTAAATAAGTAAAGTCATATTCCAGAGATTACAGTATAAACAAATTTGGGGGAATGCAATTCAACTCAGTATAGTAGTTTTATATTTCATGTAATTTTATATTTATAAATGTACATATATATGGAATTTATATTTCATGTAATTTGTCTTTAAATTATATTTCATGTAATTTTAGTCTTTAAAGTATGATTCAGCTGTAAGATTGTGAGACCAAACAAATGAAACTATGTCTAGCACAAAAATATACATTAGATATTTTCTTAAAATCTTCTCATAGATAAATGTGTATTAGCAAATGTTATTCTTATATATAAAAATGCCACTTCCTGCTCATGCTTTTAGACTTTACCCATGCGGATCTTTAATTTAGCTAGATTACTTTGACCTCAGGACAGGGCAAAAGAGAGAAGTAGTAAGGCATCTATGTTGTGGGGATTAGAGTGAAGGACAAGGGACAAAACAAGAGAGGATACTGTATAGGAAAGAAGGGGATCTTTCTTCTTGGGTGGATTCCCAGGAATAGAATTGCCAGGTCATATGGTAAATACATGTTTAACCTTTTAAAAAACCACCAAACTATTTTACAGAACTCTCTGTGCAATTGTATATTCCTACCAATTCCTACCAAAAATTCCTACCATGAGTGTTCCAGTTTCTCCACAATTTTTTTAACAGAGAGTGTTGTCTTTTTTATTGTATTCCCCAATGACTAATGATGTACAAGAGGGTCCACTATATAGCAGGTATAAAAAAGTAAACAATGCATTAATCCCTGCCATTAAAGCATTTGATGTCAGACAGAACAAGAGAGAGAACTGAAGAGATAATTATAACATAGTACATTAAATGAACACATACCATTATATCATATTTTTTATTAAACAGTTTTAGGAAACTTGAACATACTTCCTTAAAAACAAAGAGTTTTCTGGAGACTCAACTAAACAAAACCTAAAATTATTTTCCAGTCATCAGCCTGCCAAGTATTTCTTCTATATACTTCTTATCTTTAAAGCAATCATGTAAGGCATCCTCTCAACTACTTCATCTTCTTTAAAAGGCACATGCAATAGTATGGAGTACAAAGTAATACTATATTTAAGTTTCCTAAGGGAAAAATGACCATAATTATTTTAAGGGAATTTCCAGAAAGATGATTTCTACAATAATAGATTTCTCTGGTGAATAGTATCAAACATTTTGGCTAGGCCTTTAAAAATGTCCGATGGGTTCCATAAAATGGAGATTGATGCAGATGATAGAACACATGGTTAAATAAAACCGAATAATTCTATATTTCTTGGCCTCTGATTTCAAAGCTATACAAATGAGCTGCACACAAGAATAAGCTTTAGCTAAATGTTAAATTACTTTTTAATTCCCTCATATGGCCTACCTCTGAACCCAATATAAAGTGAAATAGATGCAAGGAATGTAGATCTCTTGAATTATATACAAAATTGGAAGTTATAGTTAATGTTCCTAACAAGAAGTAAGAATTATAATCTGAGTCTTATATCTATAAGAACTCTGTTACAGAAATGTAAGCTAATATGTTGCCACATTCTATAGATAAAAACCATAGTGTCACATCTTTAGAGAATGAAGGAAAATAGACTCAGCATGTGGAGAGTTCCAAACAAGAGAAGAAAATATTTAATAGCAAGAATTGTGGTAAAAAAAAGACACATTTTATTCATTTATCCATTAAGTACTAATCAATGTATTGGCCAGGCACTTGGTATAAAAATAACTTTCCATTCTGGAAACCAGGAAAGATGGCAGAGTAGGGGGATCCTAAGCTCACCTGTCCACAGATGCACCTAGATAACAACCACATCAGTGTAAATAACCCAGAAAAAGATCTGAAATATGGCAGAACAGACTATCTACAGCTAAGTGTAAAGAAGAGACCATGTATAAAAGGGTAGGGAGGGTGGAGATATGATGGGAGCTATAGGGATCCATGGGACCATCTTCAAGAGGAAAGGATGCTGCAGGCTCAGAGATGACAAAGAAACAGACCCTTACAACAGGCATCCATAAGGAACCTATATGGGGAAGATAAATCCCTATGACATTTGGCTTTGAAAACCAGAGGCACCTAATTTCTTGAGTTCTTACAATATCTGGCTTAATACCTAGAACTTTAAAAAACAGTGGACTCAGCTCTGGGAGAAATAAAGGGTGAGAGGACCTGACTCCCTACCCTTAAAGAGATAGCATGAGAAACAGAACCTGTGGAGATACAGCATAGAAGAAGCAGTCTGGAAAGATCTCTGGGGTATAGGGAAGGAAATTTGTTTACTTACCTCATGGCACATGATGGAGGAGCTGGGAGACTTCTCATTGGGCAGCTTCTCCAGGAAAAGAAGAGCTGGCAAGTTCTATTTCTCTCCTTTGCCAGCCCAGCTCAGATACATGGCTACCTAGGATTGGTGTAAACACTCTCCACCTGCTTTGCTAACAGTGCACTTCTGTAGATCTGTGTCCTCTAGCTCTGTGGCAGTTTTCTAAAGTGGCTGCAGGTCCTCTCTCACAGCAGACCTGCAGAAACCTTGCTAACACTACATCCCATCCCTGTATTCTCCTGCAGACCTGTCTCCATCAATACTTCCATGGCCAGAGCCCACCATACAAGCAGCCACAAGGGCCATTGCCATTCCAAAGTGACTCCTGACCTAGGGTGAAGGGAAGATAACCATACATATATGCCAGTTGGACTGTGGTCCCAGCAGTAGGCAGGGACAGACTGGCTCTGACCATAGACTTTGGGTCTGACCCCCCAGTGAAAGCTTCTCAGGGGAAAACACAGGGAAAGTACCCTGCAATTCCATGCTACTGCATCTCTGGAAAATGCATGGTCTGACTCAACTGAGCCCAAGGCAGCCCCAGACTGGCCCACTAACAACACAGGGAACAAACCCTACTCACAACAGGCAAAGGAAGCCATTACAGACAACCGGAATGATGGCAAAAGTAGGCCAGCCACACATGAGAGAACATGCAACACCCTGAAGCACGAGACTCTGATGAACATGAGACACTGCACCAGAGGGCACTACAGAGCCTCTTCTTCATAAGGCCACTACCTTCAAGAGCAGGACTTAACTGACTTTCCTAATACATATAAATAGACACAGAGTTAGACAAAATGAGGAGACAGAGAAATATGTCCCAAATCAAAGACCAGGACAAAATCAAAGTAAGAGAGCTAAACAAAACAAAGATAAATAATATGCCTGATAGAGAATTTAAAGTAATGGTCATCAAGATACTCACTTGATGTGAGAACAGTGGAGGACCTCGGTGAGACCCTTAATAAAGAGATAAAAAACATAAAAAAATGTAAGACATGAAGAATTTATAACTGAAATTTAAAATGCACTAGATGGAATAAGTAATAGACTAGAGGAAGCAGGAGAATGGATAAGCAACCTAAAGACAGAGTAATGGAAAGCAATCAAGCTGAAGAAAAGAGAGAAAATAATAATAATAAATGGAAATAGACTTAGGGAACTCAGCAACATCATCTAGTGCAATAACACTGCATTATAGGCATCCTGAAAGGAGAAAAGGGAGCAAAAAACTTACTTAAGAAATAATAGCTAAACTCTTCTCAAGTCTGGGGAAAGAAATAGAAATCCAGATGCAGGAGGTAGAGAGAGCCACCAACAATATCAACCCAAGGAGGTCCACACCAAGACACATAGTAATTAAAAAGGCAAAATGTACTGATAAACAGAGAATTTTAAAAGTAACAAGAGAAAAGAAAGCAGTTGCATACAAGGGAAACCCCATAAAGGTATTAGCTGATTTTTCAGCAGAAATTCTTCAAGCCAGAAGAAAGTAGCATGGTATAGTCAAAGTGCTGAAAGAAAATAGCCTGGAATCTAGAATACTCTAAACAGCAAGGAAGTCATTCAGAAAAGAAGGAGAGATAAAGAGTTTCCCAGAAAAAACAAAAGTTGAAGGAATTCATGACCACTAAACCAGCCCTACAAGAAATGTTAAATTGGATTCTTTGAGTGGAAAGGAAAGACCATAAAAAGGAGTAAGAAAGGAGTAAGAAAAGTAGGAAGCATAAAAACAGTAGTCAAGTATATCTATAAAAATCAATCAAAGTATTTACAAAAGAGAATAATGTAAAATATGACACCATACACCTAAAGCATGGAGGGAGAGGAGTAAGAATGGGTCCAAACTTGAGTGATAATCAATTTAATATAGACTGCTATAAGCAGAAGATGTCATATATAAACTTAATGGTAACCACAAATCAAAAACCAGTAAGAGATATATACAAAAAATGAAGAGTAATCCAAGTATATCACTAAAGAAAGCCAGCAAGTCATGAGAGAAGAGAGCAAGAGAAGAAAGGAAGAGAGAAATTCAAAACAACCATAAAACAAGCAATGAAATGACAATAAACACATACCTATCAAAAATTACTTTGAATATAAATGAACTAAATGCTCCAATCAAAAGACATCAGGTAATAGAATGGATAAAAAAGACCCATATAAAGGTACCTGGGTGGCTCAGTCAGCTAAGCTTCTGACATTTGATGTTGGCTCAGGTCATGATCTCAAGGTTGTGAGATCAAGCCCCACTTTCGACTCCATACTTGGTATGGAGACTGCTTAAGAGTCTCTCTACCTCTCCCTCTGCTCCTTCCCCCCGCCCTCTCTAAAAATTAAAAAAAAAAAAAAATTTTTTTTAAAGATCCGTCTATGTACTGTTGACTAGAGATTCATTTCATATCAAAAGACACAGGCAGTTTGTAAGTGAGGAGATAAAAAAGCACTTATCATGGAAATGGATGTCTGGAGAGAGCCAGGGTAGCAATACTTATACTGGACAAAACAGACTTTGAAACAAAGACTTTAGGGATGCCTGGATGGCTTAGTTGGTTAAGCATCTGCCTTTGGCTCAAATCATGATCCTGGGGCCCGGGGATCAAGCCCCATGTTGGGCTCCCTGCTCAGCAGGGAGTCTGCTTCTCCCTCTCCCTCTGTTCTTCTACCTGCTTGTGCTCACTCTCATTCTTTCTCTCTCTCAAATAAATAAATAAATAAATAATATTTTTTAAAAACAAAGACTGTAAAAAGAGACAAAGAAGGACACTCTATAATCATAAAGTGAATCCAATCAGAAGATATAACAAAATATTTAGGCACCCAACATGGGAGTACCCAAATACACTAAAGCACCTAATAACAAACATAAAGAAAGTAATCAATAATAATGTAATAATAATTGGGGACGTTAACACCCCACTTACATCAGTAGACAGATCATCCAAAAAACAAAATCAATAAGGAAATAGTTGCTTTGAATGACACATTGGAACAGATGGATCTGACATATATTCAGAACATTCCATCCTCAAACAACAGAATATACATTCTTTTCAATTGCACATAGAACATTCTCAAGAACAGATTATATGTTAGGACACAAAACAAGCCTCAAGAAATTAAAAAATATCAAGGTCCTACCATGCATCTTTTCTGACTACAATATTATGAAACTAGGAATCAAACATAAGAAAAAATCTGGGAAGAACACAGATACATGGAGGTTAAATAATATGCTACTAAGCAATGAGTGGGTCAACCAAGAAAATAAAGAGGAAATTAAAAAAAAAAAAAACATGGAGACAAATGAAAATGGAAATACAATTTTTCATTGTAATTTCGGGATGCAGCAAAAGCAGTTCTAAAAGGGAAGTGTATATCAATACAGGCCTAACACAAGAAGCAAGAAAAATCTCAAATACACAACCTAAGCTTATATCTAAAGAAGTTTGAAAAAGAACAAACAAAACCTAAAACCAGTAGAAGGAAGGAAATAATAAAGATAACAGCATAAATAAACAAAATAGAAACTAGAAAAATAACAGATCAGCGGATACAGGAGCTGGATCTTGGAAAAGATCATAAACTGACAAACCTTTAGCCAGAATCATTAAAAAAAAAAAAAAATGAGAGAATTCAAACAAGACCAGAAATGTAAGAGGAGAAATAACAATCAACACCATAGAAATCCAACTATTATTAAAGAATATTATTTTAAAAAATTATATGCCAACACACTAGACAACCTACAAAAAAGAATAAATTCCTAGAAATATATAACCACCCAAAATTGAATCAAGAAAAAATAGAAAGTTTGAACAGACTGATTACCAGCAATGAAATTACATCAGTAATTGAAAAACCCTCAACAAACAAAAAGCCCCAGGCCAGACAACTTCACAGGTGAATTCTACCAAACATTTAAGGAAAGAGTTAATACCTATTCTTTTCAAACTATTCCAAAAAGTAAAAGAGGAAGGAAAACTTCCAAATTCATTTGATAAGGCCAGCATTACCCTGATACCAAAACCAGATAAAAACACTAGAAAAAAAAAAAAAACAAACAAAAAAACAGCACTACAGGAATTATCTCTGATGAACATAGATGAAAATTTTAAACAAAATATTAGCAAAGTGAACCCAACAATATTTAAAAAAAAAAAAAAAGGAGGAGGAGTCAAGATGGCGAAGAAGTAGCAGGCTGAGACTACTTCAGCTAGCAGGAGATCAGCTAGATAGCTTATCTAAAGATTGCAAACACCTAAAAATCCAACAGCAGATCGAAGAGAAGAAGAATAGTAATTCTAGAAACAAAATCAACCACTTTCTGAAGGTAGGACTGGCGGAGAAATGAATCCAAGGCGACGGGAAGATAGACCCTGGGGAGAGGAGCAAGCTCCTGGCAAGCAGTGGAGCAATGGAGCACAAAATCAGGACTTTTAAAAGTCTGTTCCACTGAGGGACATTGCTCCAGAGGCTAAACCGGGGTGAAGCCCACGTGGGCTCAGCGTGGCCTCAGGTCCCACAGGGTCACAGAGGATCGGGGGAGTCTGAGTGTCACAGAATTTACAGGTATTAGAAGGGGGAAGCCGGTTACAGAGACAGAGCCGAGGAGTGAGCTCCCAGCTCGGAGTTACCTTGAACTGGTTGCAGCGTGGGGGAGCTCGGAGCATGGTTGGAGGCCAGGGAGAAGGGAGTTATTGGGTGCTATTCTCTGAGGGCGCACTGAGAACTGGGACCCTGGGCTCTCAGCTCCTCCAGGCCGGGAGACTAGGAGGCCGCCATTTTCATTCCCATCCTCCAGAACTCTACGGAAAGCGCTCAGGGAACAAAAGCTTCCAAAAGCAAACCCAAGCGGATTACTCAGCCTGGCCCCTGGTAAGGGCAGTGCAATTCTGCCTGGGGCAAAGACACTTGAGAATCACTATAACAGGCCCTTCCCCCAGAAGATCAACAAGAAATCCAGCCAGGACCAAGTTCACCTACCAAGGAGTGCAGTTTCAATACCAAGGAGAGCAGTGGATTCCAGAGGAAGAGAAAGCAAAGCACAGAACTCATGGCTTTCTCCCCATGATTCCTTAGTCTTGTAGTAAATTTAATTTGTTTTTCTTTTTAAATTTTTTTTCTCTTCTTCTGCTAAATTTTTTTTGACTTTTACCCTTTTTTAACATTTTTAACTAGTTTATCTAATATATATATATTTTTATACTTTTTCTTTATTCGTTTTCTTTTTTTAATTGTTTCTTTTCTTTTTCCGATTTTTTTTTTCTTTCTGAACCTCTTTTTATCCCTTCTCTCCCCCACTGCCTCACGATTTGGGATCTCTTCTGATTTGCTTAAAGCATATTTTCCTGGGATTTTTGCCACCCTTTTAGTATTTTACTTGCTCCTTTATATACTCTTATCTGGACAAAATGACAAGGCGGAAAAATTCACCACAAAAAAAGAACAAGAGGCAATACCAAAGGCTAGGGACCTAATCAATAAAGACATTGGTAATATGTCAGATCTAGAGTTCAGAATGATGATAATCAAGGTTCTAGCTGGGCTCAAAAAAGGCATGGAAGATATTAGAGAAACCCTCTCGGGAGATATAAAAGCCCTTTCTAGAGAAATAAAAGAACTAAAATCTAACCAAGTTGAAATCAAAAAAGCTATTAATGAGATGCAATAAAAAATGGAGGCCCTCACTGCTAAGATAAATGAGGCAGAAGAAAGAATTAGTGATATAGAAGACCAAATGACAGAGAATAAAGAAGCTGAGCAAAAGAGGGACAAACAGCTACTGGACCACGAGGGGAGAATTCGAGAGATAAGTGACACCATAAGACGAAACAACATTAGAATAATTGGGATTCCAGAAGAAGAAGATAGAGAGAGGGGATCAGAAGGTATACTGGAGAGAATTATTGGAGAGAATTTCCCCAATATGGCAAAGGGAACAAGCATCAAAATCCAGGGTGCAGAGAACCCCCCTCAAAATCAATAAGAATAGGTCCACACCCCGTCACCTAATAGTGAAATTTAGAAGTCTTAGTGACAAAGAGAAAATCCTGAAAGCAGCTGGGAGAAGAAGTCTGTAACATACAATGGTAAAAATATTAGATTGGCAGCAGACTTATCCACAGAGACCTGGCAGGCCAGAAAGAACTGGCATGATATATTCAGAGCACTAAACAAGAAAACATGCAGCCAAGAATACTATATCCAGCTAAGCTATCATTGAAAATAGAAGGAGAGATTAAAAGCTTTCAGGACAAACGAAAACTGAAAGAATTTGCAAACACCAAACCAGCTCTACAGGAAATATTGAAAGGGGTCCTCTAAGCAAAGAGAGAGCCTAGCACTAGTAGATCAGAAAAGAACAGAGACAATATACAGTAGCAGTCCCTTTACAGGCAATGCAATGGCACTAAGCTCATATCTCTCAATAGTTACCCTGAATATTAATGGGCTAAATGTCCCAATCAAAAGACACAGGGTATCAGAATGGATAAAAAAAAACAAAACCCATCTATATTTTGCCTGCAAGAAACTCATTTTAAACCCAAAGACACCTCCAGATTTAAAGTGAGGGGGTGGAAAAGAATTTACCATGCTAATGGACATCAGAAGAAAGCAGGAGTAGCAATTCTTATAACAGATCAATTAGATTTTAAGCCAAACACTATAATAAGAGATGAGGAAGGACACTATATCATACTCAAAGGATCTGTCCAATAAGAAGATCTAACAATTTTAAATATCTATGCCCCCAACGTAGGAGCAGCCAACTATATAAACCAATTAATAACAAAATCAAAGAAACACATCAACAATAATACAATAATAGTAGGGGACTTTAAAAATCTTCTCACTGAAATGGACAGATCATCCAAGCAAAAGATCAACAAGGAAATAAAGGCCTTAAATGACACACTGGACCATATGGACGTCACAGATATATTCAGAACATTTCATCCCAAAGCAACAGAATACACATTCTTCTCTAGTGCACATGGAACATTCTCCAGAATAGATCACATCCTCGGTCCTAAATCAGGTCTCAACCAGAATCAAAAGATTGGGATCATTCCTTGTGTATTTTCAGACCACAATGCTCTGAAGCTAGAACTCAATTACAAGAGTAAAGTTGGAAAGAACTCAAATACATGGAGACTAAAGAGCATCCTACTAAAAAATGAATGGGTCAACCAAGGAAATTAAAGAAGAATTTTAAAAATTCATGGAAAGAAATAATAAAGAAAGCACAACTGTTCAAAATCTGTGGGACACAGCAAAGGCAGTCCTGAGAGGAAAGTATATAGTGATTCAAGCCTTTCTCAAGAAACAAGAAAGGTCTCAGGTACACAACCTAAGCCTACACCTAAAGGAGCTGGAGAAAGAACAAGAAAGAAACCCTAAACCCAGCAGGAGAAGAGAAATCATAAAGATCAGAGCAGAAATCAATGAAATAGAAACCAAAAAAACAATAGAACGAATCAACGAAACAAGGAGCTGGTTCTTTGAAAGAATTAATAAGATTGATAAACCCCAAGCCAGACTTATCAAAAGAAAAGAGAAAGGACCCAAATAAATAAAATCATGAAAGAAAGAGGAGAGATCACAACTAACACCAAAGAAATACCGACCATTATAAGAACATACTATGAGCAACTCTACACCAACAAATTTGACAATCTGGAAAAATGGATGCATTCCTAGAGACATATAAACTACCACAACTGAACCAGGAAGAAATAGAAAGCCTGAACAGGCCCATAACCAGTAAGGAAATTAAAACGGTCATCAAAAATCTCCAAAAAAACAAAAGCCCAGGGTCAGAGGGCTTCCTGGGGGAATTCTACCAAACATTTAAAGAAGAACTAATTCCTAATCTCCTGAAACTGTTCCAAAAAATAGAAATGGAAGGAAAACTTCCAAACTCATTTTATGAGGCCAGCATCACCTTGATCCCAAAACCAGACAAGGATCCCTTCAAAAAAGAGAACTATAGACCAATATCCTTGATGAACACAGATGTGAAAATTCTCACCAAAATACTAGCCAGTAGGATTCAAAAGTACATTAAAAGGATCATTCACCACGACCAAGTGGGATTTATTCTAGGGCTGCAAGGTTGGTTCAACATCTGCAAATCAATCAACATGATACAACACATTAATAAAAGAAAGAACAAGAGCCATATGATACTCTCAATAGATGCTGAAAAAGCATTTGACAAAGTACAGCATCCCTTCCTGATCAACACTCTTCAAAGTGTACAGATAAAAGGCACATACCTCAATATTATCAAAGCCAACTATGAAAAACCCACCACAAATATCATTCTCAGTGAAGAAAAACTGAAAGCTTTTCCACTAAGGTCAGGAACACGGCAGGGATGTCCATTATCACCACTGCTATTCAACATAGTACTAGAAGTCCTAGCCTCAGCAATCAGAGAACAAAAAGAAATTAAAGGCATCCAAATTTGCAAAGAAGAAGTTAAACTATCACTCTTCACAGATGATATGATACTATATGTGGAAAACCCAAAAGACTCCACTCCAAAACTGCTAGAACTTGTACAGGAATTCAGTAAAGTGTCAAGATATAAAATCAATGCACAGAAATCAGTTGCATTTCTCTACACCAACAACAAGACATAAGAAAGAGAAATTAAGGAGTCAATCCCATTTGCAATTGCACCCAAAACCATAAGATACCTAGGAATAAACCTAACCAAAGAGGCAAAGAATCTATACTCAGAAAACTACTACGTACTCATGAAAGAAATTGAGGAAGACACAAAGAAATGGAAAAATGTTTCATGCTCCTGGGGAAGAATAAATATTGTGAAAATGTCTATGCTACCTAAACAATCTACATATTTAATGCAATTCCTATCAAAGTACCATCCATCTTTTTCAAAGAAATGGAACAAATAATCCTAAAATTTATATGGAACCAGAAAAGGTTCCATAGAATAGACCTCAAATAGCCAAAGGAATATTGAAAAAGAAAGCCAAAGTTGGTGGCATCACAATTCCAGTCTTCAAGCTCTATTACAAAGCTGTCATCATCGAGACAGCATGGTACTGGCACAAAAACAGACACATAGATCAATGGAACAGAATAGAGAGCCCAGAAATAGACCCTCAACTCTATGGTCAACTAATCTTTGACAAAGCAGGAAAGAATGTCCAATGGAAAAAAGACAGCCTCTTCAATAAATGGTGTTGGGAAAATTGGACAGCCACATGCAGAAAAATGAAATTGGACCATTTCCTTACACCACACACGAAAATAGACTCAAAATGGATGAAGGACCTCAATGTGAGAAAGGAATCCATCAAAATCCTTGAGGAGAACACAGGCAGCAACCTCTTTGACCTCAACCGCAGCAACATCTTCCTAGGAACATCACCAAAGGCAAGGGAAGTAAGGGCAAAAATGAACTATTGGGATTTTATCAAGATCAAAAGCTTTTGCACAGCAAAGGAAACAGTTAACAAAACCAAAAGACAACTGACAGAATGGGAGAAAATATTTGCAAACGACATAACAGATAAAGGGCTAGTGTCCAAAATCTATAAAGAACTTAGCAAACTCAACACCCAAAGAACAAATAATCCAATCAAGAAATGGGCAGAAGACATGAACAGACATTTCTGCAAAGAAGATGTCCAGATGGCCAACAGACACATGAAAAAGTGCTCCACATCACTCGGCATCAGGGAAACACAAATCAAAACCACAATGAGATATATCACCTCACACTAGTCAGAATGGCTAAAATTAACAAGTCAGGAAATGACAGATGCTGGCGAGGATGCAGAGAAAGTGGAACCCTCTTACACTGTTGGTGGGAATGCAAGCTGGTGCAACCACTCTGGAAAACAACATGGAGTTTCCTCAAAATGTTGAAAATAGAACTACCCTACAACCCAGCAATTGCACTACTGAGTATTTACCCTAAAGAAACGTAGTGATCCGAAGGGGCATGTGAACCTGAATGTTTATAGCAGCAATGTCTACAATATCCAAACTATGGAAAGAACCTAGATGTCCATCAACAGATGAATGGATAAAGACGATGTGGTATATATACACAATGGACTACTATGCAACTATCAAAAGAAATGAAATCTTGCCATTTACAATGACATGGATAGAACTAGATGGTATCATGCTTAGCGAAATAAGTCAAGCGGAGAAAAACAACTATCATATGATCTCCCTGATATGAGGAAGTGGAGATGCAACATGGGGGGTTAAGGGGGTAGGAGAATAATAAATAAAACAAGATGGGATTGAGTGGGAGACAAACCATAAGTGACACTTAATCTCACAAAACAAACTAAGGGTTGCTGGGGGGAGGGGGGTTGGGAGAAGGGGGTGGGGTTATGGACATTGGGGAGGGTATGTGCTATGGTGAATGCTGTGAAGTGTGTAAACCTGGCGATTCACAGACCTGTACCCCTGGGGATAAAAATATATGTTTATAAAAAATAGAAAATTAATAAATAAATAAATAATCACGTGCTCATGTTGAGGTAAAAAAAAAAACCACCCACCATGATCAAGTGGGATTCATTCCTAGGATGGAAGGGTGCTTCAATATTTGCAAACCAATCAACATTCTATATCATATCAACAAGGATAAAAACCAGATGATCATTTCAGTAGGGGCAGAAAAAGCAGATGACATAATACAACATCCATTCATGATAAAAAAAAAACCTTCAATAAGTAGGTTTAGAGGGAGTATACCACAACAAAATAAAGACCACATATGAAAACCCACAGCTAACATCATACTCAATGATAAAAAAACAGAGTTTTTCTTCTAAAACAGGGAAAAAGAAGGATGTCCACTATCATCACTTTTATTTAACATAGTACTGGAAGTTCCCAGCCACAATGATTAGGCAAGAAAAAGAAGTAAGAGACATCCAAATTAGTAAAGAAGTAAAAATGTCAATATTTGCAGATGACATGATACTACATATAGAAAGCCCTGAAAATGCCAACAAAAAACTACTAAAACAGATCAATGAATTCAGTAAGATTGTGGAAGACAAAATCAATATACAATTATCCATTGCATTTCTATACACTAATAAAGAAGTAGCAAAAAGAGAAATTAAGAAAACAATCCCATTTACAATTGTACCAAAAATAATAAAATACCTGGAATAAACTTAATCAAGGAGGTGAAAGCCCTGCACTTTGAAAACTATAAAACATTGATGAAAGAAATTGAAGACCACATAAAGAAATGGAAAGGCATTCCATTGTCATGGACTGGAAGAACAATATTGTTAAAATGTCTTTACTACCCAAAGTATTCTATGTATTTAATGTAATTCTTATCAAAAAACCAACAGCATTTTTCATAGAACTAGAACAAATAATAGTAAAATTTGTATGGAACCACAAATGACACCAAATAGCCAAAGCAATCTTGAAAAAAATTAAGAGTTGGTGGTATCATAATTCCAGGTTTCAGGATATGCTACAAAGCTGTAGTAATAAAAACAGTATGGTACTTTCCAAAAACAGACACACAGATCAATGGAACAAATAGGGAGACCAGAAATAAACCCATGATTTTACTGCAGTAAAAAATAATAATAATAATAATAAATAATAACCTTTTACAAAGGAGGCAAAAATATGCAGTGGTAAAAAGTCTCTTCACAAATGATGTTGGTAAAACTGGACAGCAACATACAAAAGAATGAAACCACACTACTTTTTTACACACCACATACAAAAATAAACTCAAAATGGATGAAACCTTAGGCCATACAAATCCTAGCAGAGAGTATAGGCAGTAATTTCTCTGATATCAGCTATAGCAACATCCTTCTAGATATGTCTCCACAGGCAAAGGAAACAAAAACAAAAATAAACTTTTGAGACTACATCAAAATAAAAAGTTTTTGCGGAGCAATGGAAACAATCAACAAAACCAAAAGACAATCTAGGGGATGGGAGAAGATATTTGCAAATGACATATCCAATAAAAGGTTTGTATCCAAATTATAAAAAGAACTGATAGAACTCAACACCCAAAAACATAATCTGATTAAAAATGGGCAGAAGATATGAATGGAATTTTTCCAAAAAAGACATACAGATAGCCAACAGACACATGAAAAGATGTTCAACATCAGAGATCACCAGGGAAATCAAAACCATAATGAGATAACAACTCACACCTGCCAAAATGGTTAAAATCAACAACACAAGATACAAGTACTGGTGAGGATGTGGAAAAAAGGTACACTCATGCACTATTGGTGGGAATAAAAACAGGTGTAGCCACTATAGAAAACAGTATGGAAGTTCCTCAAAAAAAAAGGATGAATACCCAACTTTTGTAACAACATGGACCGGACTGGAAGAGATTATGCTGAGTGAAATCAGTCAAGCAGAGAGAGTCAATTATCATGTGGTTTCACTTATTTGTGGAGTATAACAAATGGCATGGAGGACAAGGGGAGTTAGAGAGGAGAAGGGAGTTGGTGGGTCGGAGGTTGGGGTACAAGGTGGTGGGTATTATAGAGGGCATGGATTGCATGGAGCACTGGGTGTGGTGAAAAAATAATGAATACTGTTATGCCTAAAATAAATTTTAAAAAATTTAAACATAAAACTATCATATGATCCAGTAATTCCTCTACTGAATTTTTACCCAGAGAATATGAAAACACTAATTTGAAAAGAAATGTGCACCCCTATGTTTACTGCACCATTGTTTACAATGGCCAAATTATGGAAGAAGCTCAAGTGTCCAACAATGGAAGAATGGATAAAGAAGATGTGGTATCTATCTACAGTAGAATACTATTCAGCCGTAAAAAGAAAAAAAGATCTTGCCATTTGCAACAACATGGATTGATCTATAGAGTGTAATGCTAAGCAAAATAAGTCAGTCAGAGAAAGACAAATCCCATGATTTCATTCCTATGTGGAATTTAAGAAATAAATGAAGAAAAAAAAGAGATAAACCAAGAAAAAGACTCAATTACAGAGAACAAATTGATGGTTACCACAGGGGAGGTAGATGAGGGGCAGTGGTGGGGGGGGCGGTGGTGGTGAAATAGGTGACAGTGATTAAAGAGTACACTTAACATGCTGAGCACTGAGTTATGTATAGAATTGTTGAATCGCTATATTGTACACCTGAATCTAAAATAACACTGTATATTAATTACACTGAAAATTTTTTTAATAAGAGTAAAGAAAAATAATCCTCCATTCCTTCAAAGAATGTGTAGTTCAGTTAAGAGACAGTCAAGTAAAGAATTAATAGTTCTTTAAAAGCAGCTAATATATACCCAGCATATACCATTTACCTGATATCATATTTACATACGTTACATACATATTTACATATGGTACATAGGTCAATGCCACTAATATTCCCAATTCTGTAAATAAGGAAACAAGCTTGAGATATAACTTGTACAAGGTTACTCAGACCATCTCTAACTGAATCAAGTAGCCTGTATCCCTAACCAGTGAGGTAGCTACACTGTCTTTTATAATCACTGCAATAAACATAGGCAATGCTAAAAACAACAGGAAAACAAATAGCAGGAACAATCTAACAGAGTCCTGACTTACCAGAGAGATTTAGAAAAGTTTTCACAGACTATGTTCTGAAAATGAACGCATAATTTTCAAACAGAGAGACAGAGAAGGCATTCTAAGTTGAGGGTAAATGTGTATGAGAGCAGTAAATATTCAGGGAGATAACTGGAATTAACAGTGTATTATCTTCCTACAGCTACTGTAAAGAAATCACCACAAACTGAATGGCTTAAAGGAACAGAAATTTATTTTCTCCAAGTTCTGGAAGCCAGGAGTATGAAATCAGTACCACTGAGTAAAATCTGAGGTGGCAGCAGAGCCATGCACTCTTCAGAGGGTCTGGTGAGAATTCATTCCTTGCCTCTTCCAACCTCTGGTTGCTGCCAGAATTCCTTGGCTTGTGACCATATCACTCCAATTTGCAAGGCCAGTATTTTGAAATTTCTCTCTGTCTATACAATCTGTCTCCCTCTTATAAAGAGGCATGTAATTGCATATAGGGTCCACCCAGATAATACAAGATAACCTTTCCATCTCAAGATTTTTAATTTAATTACATATAAAAAAAGGAAAATAGGAAAAAAATAATTGCATATGGAAAGACCCCTTTTTCTAAGTAAGGTAGCATTTCTAGCTTCCAAGAATTGGGACCTGGTATCTTTTGTGTGCAGCCTAACCTAATAATGAATGAGTTGTTCATCCACGTTGGTGGAGGTGGAAAAGACATGAGAAGCATGGAGAACATGAGAAGCGTGGCAGCTAGGAGAAGTAAGAGAGCAGAAAGCAGCAGCTTAAGCAGGTGAGCAGGGACCAGATTGACTACAGAGAAATTTAGATTTTATCCAATAGGTGAGCACAACTGAAGTGCTTTGATTGGCAGTATGATACTGTGATATTTGTATGTTAGAGAAAGATCCTTAGAGAGCTAATATTGAAGAGAGATTAATAGGAGGGAGGAGATTAAGCGTTAATAATTATGGGGTGCCTGGGTGGCTCAGTGGGTTAAGCCGCTGCCTTCGGCTCAGGTCATGATCTCAGAGTCGTGGGATTGAGCCCTGCATTGGGCTCTCTGCTCAGCAGGGAGCCTGCTTCCTCCTCTCTCTCTGCCTGCCTCTCTGCCTGCTTGTGATCTCTCTCTGTCAAATAAATAAATAAAATATTTTTTAAAAAGTTAATAATTATTACAAAACCAGACACATAGATCAAGAGAACAGACAAGAAATCTCAGAAATGAACCCACAACTATACAGTCATTTAATCTTCAACTAAGCAGGAAAGAATATCCAATGGAAAAAGACAGTCTCTTCAACAAATGGTGTTGGGAAAACTGGACAACAACATGTGAAGGAATGAAATTGGACCACTTTTTACACTACACAAAAAAATAAATTCAAAATGGGTGAAAGACCTAAATTTGAGACAGAAAACCATCAAAATCTTAGAGGAAAACATAGGCAGTAACCTCTTTGACATGGACTGTAGCAACTTCTTACTAGACATGTCCCTGAGGCAAGGGAAACAAAACAAAACAAAAAAAAATGAACTATTGAAACTACACCAAAATAAAAAGCCTCTGCACAGAAAAGGAAACAATAAAACTGAAAGGTAATCCGTGGAATGGGAGAAGATGTTTGCAAATGACATATCTGAGAAAACTCTATAAAGAAATTACCAAGCTCAATACCCAAAAAACAAATAATCCAGTTAAGAAATGGGCAGAAGGTATGAATGGATATTTTCCCAAAAAAGATAATCAGGTGTCCAATAGACACACGAAAAGATGTTAATAACTCATCATCAGGGACATACAAATCAAAACCATGATGAGCTACCACATCACCCCTATCAGAATGGCTAAAATTAACAACACAGGGAACAACAGATGTTGGCGAGGATGTGGAGAAAGGGGAACCCTCTTCCACTGTTGGCGGGAATGCAAACTGGTGCAGCCATTTTGGAAAATAGTATGGAGGTTCCTCAAAAGATTAAAAATAAAACTAACCTACCATCCAGCAATTGCCCTACTAGGTATTCATCCAAAGGACACAGAAATACAGATTCAAAGGAGTACATGCACCCCAATGTTTATAGCAGTATTATCAACAACAGCCAAATTATGGAAAGAGCCCAAATATTATCCACTGACTGATGAATGTATAAAGAAGAGTGGCATATATATACATTTATATATACTTTTTTTTTCAATATTACTCGGCCACCAAAAAAAATGAAATCTTGCATTTGCAATAATGTGGATAGAGCTAGATGATGTTAAGCTAAATGAAATAAGTCAATCAGAAAAAGACAAATACCATATAATTTCACTCATATGTGGATTTTAAGGACAAAACAAATGAGCATAGAGGGGAAAAGGGTGGGGCAAACTAAGTAACAAACTCCTAACTATAGAGAATAAACTGAAAGTTGCTAGAGGGAAGGTGGGTGGTGGGATGGGCTAGATGCGTGATGGGTATTAAGGAGGATACCTGTGATGAGCACTGGGTGTTGTATGTAAATGAAGAATCACAAAATTCTACTACTCAAACTAATGTTACACTGCATGTTAACTAACTGGAATTTAAATGAAATTGTTTAAAAAATAAAATAAATAAATAAAAATTTGGAAAAAGAATAAAAGAAATTTTAACAATTATTCAGGGAGTAAAGGAAGATATAAATAAGATAGAAATATGACTTATTGATTGAATACAGAGTAAAAGACAAGGGGATAATTTAGGGTAACTCCTAAACCTCCAGTTTTGGCAAATGGGTAGGCGGTATGGAAAGTAATTGAGGGTAGGGAATACTGACGGAGGTGCACAGGGGCAGGGAGATTGGTTTTGGACCTACTGATTTAGACATGTCTGTGTGACATCCAAATTGAGATGTCAGTAGACAACTGGATACAGAAGCCAGTAGTACAAGAGAACAATTTCAAAATTTAGTTGTGTATATCTACACTTAGAAATTAGAAATTAGAGGGGTGCCTGGGTGGCTCAGTGGGTTAAGCCTCTGCCTTCGGCTCAGGTCATGGTCTCAGGGTCCTGGGATCGAGCCCCACATTGGGCTCTCTGCTCATCGGGGAGCCTGCTTCCCCCTCTCTCTGCCTGCCTCTCTGCCTACTTGTGATCTCTATCTGTCAAATAAATAAATAAAATCTTAAAAAAAATAAAAAAAAAGAACTTAGAAATTAGAATCAGGAATCATTGGCCGTGAGTATCATTAAATTATCAAATGGTCAATGGCTTAATTTTAGTAGAGCTACTTTGATGGCTAGTCCAATGTGTTTCAAGACAATCCTTTCATAATTTTTATGCTATCACAAATGCTTCAACTTGGTCATGGTTGAGTTTTGTCCATCCAGACTGTAACTAATTAGCTAATTTTCTTTAGACACTGACTGTACCATTTTGGAAAATTATCTTATTAAAGTCTACATCAGGGAAAACAGAACACTCAGTGTTCTACTTATGACTGATGATACATACTTTCGGTCCCGGTGCTAGAGACCTTATAAATGCTGAAAGAACTACCAATCCTAAAAGGCTTTGGAAATGAAAAGTGATTACTTATATGAATCCTCTAGGGAATGGATTATGAAAAATTATCCTAGGCTGGTGGTTCTTAAAATTTTTCTATCCCATGAATGCTGAAGCCCTACATCATTTCTCTTACAAAAATCAAATCACATAACTGTAGTGTTTTTGTGCTGCTGGGAAGGGAAGAAAGACATCATCATCTTTACAAGAGTACAGCATACACTCAATAAATGTTGAAAAAGGAGCACCAGATAGAGAGAGACAACAAAACTACAGGAAGACTGGATTCTGAGGCTTTGACAAGCAGGTGGTTTTGTGGTCTACAAATCACTATTCATAGATGTGTTGCTCTGGGCCAGACATTCCTGTTCTGAGAAACAATATCTCAACCATTTGCCCCAGGGGACATCTATCACTCATATCAAGACACACAGTGAGCTCAGAGGATTTCAAAACTTAATGGTGTCAAAAATTGTTTCTAAGTGGGTTTTCTAAATCTATCCAAATTAAAGCTTAAGAAAATCAAAGGAATTCTAACTCTTTCCAAATTCCCTACTGACACATCCAGCCCTATTTTTATCACTTATATTTTTCAAGTACAAAATCCTTTGTCTAAATGGAAATGGTTTATGAATTGTTTCCTGTAAGATATAAGAATTCCTTCTTACCTTCTCAGATCCCTCCCTCTACCTGAAATGTTTTCCTTTCTCTGTATTCAAAGTTCAGATTTCAGCTTGAGTTATACTTAATTATTGGAAATTTGTTAGGAACATGACAGCTATCAGTCATCATTCCTCTTTAATATTTCTGCCATAACTATGAAACTTAGAATTCAGCAAATGATGTCCTACATTTCTTTTATGTCTCCGCTCTATGCCTCTTTTCTAACTCGCCCTTGTGAATGCAGTCAGCATATAATATCTTATTGTAGTTCCAGTGTCTGATAAGTCAATAGATGAGCATGATAAAGATCATCTACAGGCAGATTACAAAATACATTTTAGCCTGTCATTGTAGCCTATGAAGATTATCTTTTTTACCAAACTCTTTATTCTGGGTAAACTTTTCCAATTAAAATCTCCACCGCTTTCTTACCAACACAGTTTTATTTTCATAAATGAAACTTCCTTGCTGTATTTCCTTTAATAACTACTCTATCTCTCAAATTTTAACACTGTCTGAAAAAAAAATCATCTTCCAGAATAAGATTGTATCTTTAGCTTAATTTTCACAGTATCTCATTATATTAATGCATTTAGGAAAAGCAGAAAAGTAACTAAGAGATTTTTTTTTGTGGTATTTTACAAGTACAATTTCCTTTAGAGAAAAAATAATGCATCCTAATTTGAAAAGTTAATTTATAAGATTCAATCTTTTTATATCAGAGATGCCAGCTGGGCACAGGCTTGTGACAATGAATGAAAACAGAAAACAAAAATTTTTATTATAGAACTCTTTTCAAGGAAGTCAAGAATATTAATAATTATTCCATTGTATTCCATAACTTAACTAAAGTTATATTGGCAAATGCAATAGAATCAGAATTAGAAGGTATCTATAAAATAATCTAGCTCAGGAGTTCACAAATGGCATTATAAAAATAGTGTCACTACAAAGCAGATTCTGTAGTTACCTAGCTGAGGGAAATCTGCTTGTCCTCTTCCCCCCAATGGAGATACATATTATACACATCAACTCCAAGAAGTTTGCCAGGAAAGAAATCTCATCGATTTCAGAAACAGAGTTGACCATGGAGTATTTATGCCAGTAATGTTGACTAACAGACTGGAAATCAGTACTGGTAATCACACCACTTAGGAAATGCTGATCTAGCATAATATTTTTATTTTACATATTTTTTTTTTAAATGAGAGTCATAGCAGTTAAATAGCAATTGAGGTGAGACACTATGGAGAACAACAAAGCTGACCCAAACTCAGGTCAGCCCACCCTTCCTCCATGTCCCATTCAATATATATATAAAACACACTTAATATAACCATCATTTTTCAATTCAAAGTTTTCCATCATGGCTAACATGCCAGTTTTTAAAAAGCACACACTAATGTGTATTTCAAGCATAACTAGAACTGATCTATCACCCTGCCTAAATTTCTTTAACTGTCTTCTTGTTTATAAAATTTAAAAGGTTGAATCTGATAGTAAATAATCTGGGGCCTTTGTGATAGGTCGAACAGTACCAGCAGCCCCAATCGTAGGTCTGAGATAATGCTGGTCTCAGATAAAATCTCAGATTAATTGTACTACAACAAATTTCCTATGAAATTATTTTTGATCCCAGTTTGATATTTAAGAAAAAATAATGATAGAATCAGCTTTAATGAAGGCATTGGAGGCAGAATACTTCATTTGGTAATACACAAGAAAAAACTGAATTCAGAAGAAAGGTTTCTATGATTGAGGAAGTCATGCATCATACTTAATGTATGTCCCACGAATTTATTATTTAAAGCAAGATTAGTGAAGTATCAGTCTGTGAAATTCTACAAGAAATTCATTTCATAATTTAACTGATCCTCCTATCGTCAGTAACTTAATTTTCACACATCAGAAGTTCTCATTTAAATGATCTGAATGTCTAAACCAATTGTATTTCAGTAGCGTGAAAAATATTCTATATATTTAGTATTCATGATATTCATTTAAACAAGATGACTAGAACAAATTTGTCAGTTTGAAAAAAAACTGCCAGTGGTATTTAGCTGGATTTGGGGAACATGATCTGAAATTTAACAGCTCCTTTTCTTAACCTAAAATAATGTAAACTCATAAAATGTATGAATTTTTAAAAAAATAGAAATAGAGAATTGATAGACAAAAATTCTTATTAAATAAGATAGCTTTTCATTTTGTTTATTTTTTAAGCTCTACATCAAATGTGGGGCTTGAAAGCATGAACCTGAAATCAGGAGTCGCATGATCTACTGACTGAGCCAGCCAAGCCCCCCTTGGAATAACATTCATTTTTTTTTTAAGATTTTATTTATTTATTTGACAGAGATAGATCACAAGTAGATGGAGAGGCAGGCAGAGAGAGAGAGAAAGGGAAGCAGGGAGCCTGAGGCTCCCTCCTCAGCAGAGAGCCCGATGTGGGGCTCTATCCCAGGACCCTGAGATCATGACCTGAGCCGAAGGCAGAGGCTTAACCCACTGAGCTACCCAGGCACCCCGGAATACCATTCATTTTAATGAATGTAAAAGATTTCTGATACATTTCTATTTAACATAGTTTTCATTTTATTTTGTTTTGTGTCACAGAAATGATGCATGACTTCTTCAATAACATCTACCAGTACAAAACAGTAGCTAACACCTTGAAGACTCATTGTATGCCAGGTACAGCTCTAAATACTTTCCATATAGTCACTTGTTTAATTCTCAGAATAGCCCTATGAGATAGTATTATGATTATATCACTTTACAGATATTAAAACCTAGACATAGAGAGTTTTAGTAACTTGACCAAAGTCACACAGCCAATAAGAAACAAATATGGATGGGATTTGAACCCTAGAAATCTAGCTCCAGAGTTTGTGATATTTGAGACTTACTATATGTCCAGCACTATACTTCAATCTTTGTTTGTCTTACCCTATTTCAGTATGCTTATTTAACTTTACTTTTAGGATAAAATGCATAGTATTTAAGTGTGAAAAAGCTGCCACTTCCTACTTCTCTGGCCTGTCTTGATTAAGCAGCTGTGGGGGAATAAAGCAGATATTTAAAGAAAAAAAAAAAAGAGGAACCTCCAAATGCAGGTCATCTGATGAGGGAGGCTGTAAAAGAAGGAAAAGCAGAGGGGTCCTTCAAAGGATGGATTAACAAGCTCTGTCCAGTGATAGGCCAGAGCCAAAGGCAATGTATTAAGTGTACATCCTCTGCTTAACTCAAGTGTCTGCGGTAAAGCCTGGCATCCTTTAAACTGAAGAAATCTCTCTTTAGCATTACAACCTCCCTCTTTTAAGTAGAATTAGTCACTTCCTTTCCAGTGAAGCTAATCAAATTAATTCTCTGTTGCTGAGTAAGGAAACTGTTCTCTGTAGAGGATTTCCACTTTCTTTAAATTCACAGGTAACTATTCTTACACATAGGTTCCATCAGTTTTTTTTTAAGTTTTTTTTTTTAATGTAGCACATTTGTGGGATCCCTCCTATCAGATCTCTCTACTGTGTATGTTTACACTGAAATGTGTTCTGGAGTGATCGTGTTTATAGTTTTCTATCATGTTTCACTCATGTCTCATTATTAATCTCCTCATCTCAAAAAATAGAAATATTTCCAGGCTTCCATAATTCAAAGACACTGAAATATTACTTTTGGTTCTCTGAATTAATTCTTCCTCAGGAAAAATAAAACATAGCTTTATTTTGGTCTTCCCCAGTCTACTAGGAAATGAATACCAAAGAATCTGAAGAATCTTCAATGAAATGGAAAAATTCTTACCTATCCTTGCAATCCATCTTGATTATTACTTCTTCAGAAATGTGTCTATCTCTTAGTGACATATTGTCTCCTTAAAAAAAAAAAATGCTTATATGAGGAAGCAAAATGCCAGAGGAGTAGCAGACTGAAATATTCAATCCCAGGAGTTCAGCTAGATAGTTATCAAACCATACCAAACACCTATAGATTCAACAGGAGATAGAGGAGAAAAGCAGCAATTTTAGGAACAGAAAATCGACCAATTTCTGGAAGGTAGGATGAGCAGAGAAGTGAATCCAAAGTGATAGGAAGATAGACTACAGCGGGAGGTGCTGATTCCTTGCAAGGGTGGGGAAGCAAAGCACAAAATCAGAACTTTTGGAAGTTTGCTCCACTGAGGGACATCACTCCAGAAGCCAAGTGGGGGTGGAGCCCTCACAGGGACAGTGTCTCAGACAGGGTCTCAGGACCCACAAGGTCACAGAAAGACCAGGGTTGATTGAGTGCAGCAGACCTGCCAGGTATTGGAGTGGGGAAGCTACAGAGACAGAGCCGAGGATTGAGCTCTCAGCTTGGGGTTACTTGAAACCATGATCCGAGGCATGGTTGGATCACTGTTCTTTGAGCAGGGACACCACAAGTGGCAGATCTGGAGAGACCCCCCTCCTTCTGCTTCCAGGATGGATTGACTGCTTTTCTCTGAGGGTGCACTAAGGAGTGGGGCCCCAATCTCTTGGCTTCTCTGGTCCAGAGATTGAGAGGCTGCCATTTTCATTCCCCTCCTCCAGAGCTCTACAGAAATTGTTCAGGGAACAAAAGCTCCCAAGAGCAAACCCAAGCAGATTACTTAGCCTGGAACCTGGCAAGGATGGCACAATTCTGCCTTGGTCAAAGACATTTGAGAATCACTGCAACAGGCCCCTCCTCAAGAAGATCAGCAAGAACACCCAGTAAGACCAAGTTCACTAATCAACAAGAACTGAGGAACTCCAGAGCTAGGGGAAAGCAGTGCCTAGAATTCATGGCTTCTTCCCCATGATCCTTTAGTCTTACAAAGCTAAATTTTTTTAATTCAATTTTTTCTGATTCTATTTTTTAACTTTTTCTATTTCCTCTTTTAATATTTTAAACTATTTTATCTTAAAATACCTCTTTAAAAAAATCTTTAAATTTTCATTATTATAGTCATATTTTATCTCTTCATTGTATATAACCTTATTTTTTGCATACATATACATTTTTTTCCTTTAAATTTTTGGGATACAATTTCTTCTAATAGATCAAAATATACCCTAAGTCTAGCACATGGCTTTGTTCTGGTATCTAGTCTGATTACATTCTCTCCTCTTTTGTTTCTTTTTTTCCAAACAACTTATCTAAATAATTCCTTTTTTAGAATTTTTTAAAATTTTTCATCTTTACAGTCATATTCCATCCCTTATTGTGTTTACCATTAATTGTGTAAACCCTTTTGTATATATATAAAATTTTTCTTTCCTTAAAATTTTGGGAGCTTAAAAAAAATTGGGGAGGTAGTTTATTCTAAGAGACCAGGATACACCCAAAATCAAGTTGATGGCTCCGTTCTATCCACCAGTCTAATATACATATATTTTATTTTATTTTTTATTTTTATTTCTTCCCCTTTTCTTCTCCCTCCAGTTTCAAGTCTCTTCTGATTTGGTTAGTATATATTTTTCTGGGGTCTTTGGCACCCTTTTAGTATTTTATTCTATCATTCATATATTCTTATCTGGAATAATGACAAGGTAGAAAAACTCACACAAAAAAAGAAAGAACAAGAGGTAGTACCAATGGCTAGGGCCCTAATCAATACAGATATTGGTAATATGTCAGATATAGAGCTCAGAATGATGATTCTCAAGGTGCTAGCTGGGCTTTAAAAAGGCATGGATAGAGGAGTCAAGATGGCAGAGAAGTAGCAGGCTGAGAGGACATCAGGTAGCAGGAGATCAGCTAGATAGCTTATCAAACCATTCTGAACACCTACAAATCCAACAGGAGATCAAAGAGAAGAAGAACAACAATTCTAGAAATAGAAAATCGACCACTTTCTGAAAGGTAGGACTGGCAGAAAAGTGAATCCAAAGCGATGAGAAGATAGACCACAGGGGGAGGGGCTGTCTTCCAGCAAGCGGCAGAGCAACAGAACACTAAATCAGGACTTTTAAAAGTCTGCTCCACTGAAGGACATTGGTACAGAGGCTAAACTGGGGTGAAGCCCACACGGGGACAGCGTGGCCTCAGGTCCCATGTGGTCACAGAAGGATCGGGGGTGTCTGAGTGTCACAGAGCTCACTGGTATTAGAGCAGGCGTCAGAGACAGAGCCAAGGTGTGAGCTCTCAACTCAGGGTTACCTTGAACCGTAATTCATGGCACAGGCTGGTGCTCTGTGAGTGGGGTCCCCACATGATCCGGGGAGACCCCAACCTGGAAGAACTCAGGGATCTGCAGGGTTCAGAGACTCCAGGCAGAGCTGTGTGCCAGAGACAGAGATGCTTGGTCACAGGCTGGGTGAGCTCGGAGTGTGGCTGGAGGCCAGGGAGATGGGAGTGATTAACCGCTTTTCTCTGAGGGCGCACTGAGGAGTGGGGCCCCAAACTCTCAGCTCCTCTGGGCCAGAGATAGGGAGGCCGCCATTTTCATACCCGTCCTCCAGAAATCTATGGAAAGCATTCAGGGAACAAAAGCTCCTGAAAGCGAACCGGAGAGGATTACTTAGCCTGGCCTGTGGTAAGGGCGGTGCAATTCCACCTGGGGCAAAGACACTACAAAGCAAAGAATCACTACAACAGGCCCTTCCCCCAGAAGATCAACAAGAAATCCAGCCAAGCCCAAATTCACTTACCAAGGAGAACAGAGGAAGAGAAAGCAAAGCATGGAATTCATGGCTTTCTCCCCATGAATCTTTAGTCTTGCAAAGTTAATTAATTTTTTTAGATTTTTTTTCTTCTGCTAATTTATTTTAACTTTTGCCCTTTCCTCTTTTAATGTTTTTTAACTAGTTTATCTTAATACCTTTCATTAAAAAAATATTTTTTGAAACTTCATTATTAAAGTCATATTTTATCCTTCATTGTATCTAACTTTATTTTTTATATACACACAGGGTTTTTTCTTCTAAAAAATTTGGGGTACAACTTCTTCTAATAGATCAAAACACACCCTAAGTCTAGCACCGGGCTTGATCTAGTCCCCAGCCCGAGCAAACTCTCTCCACTTTCTTTTTTTTTATTCTCCCAACCAACTTACCTTATCAACTCCTTTGTTAGAAATTTAAAAAATTTTTTTTCATCTTTATAGTCATATTCCATCCCTTCATTGTGTTTACCCTTATATATGCTTTTCATTCTTTAAAATTTGGGGAGGTAGTTTTGTGAAAGAGACCAAAATACTCCAAAATTAAGTGGGTGATGTTGTTCTAGTCACCAGTCTAATATATATATTATTCCTTTTTTTATATTTTTCATCATTTGCTTTCTTTTTAAATTTTTTTTTCTGAACTTCTTTTTACCCCCTTTCTCCCCCCCACAATTCGGGGTCTCTTCTGATTTGGTTAAAGCACATTTTCCTGGGGTCTTTGCCAGGGAGCAAAATATTACTTTCTTTTTAAGTACTAAGATTTCTCTGAATCTAGCTGTATAGGCACCCAAAATTCCCAAAAATTTAGTTTTCTGCTTGGGTATTTTTCTTTACAAATACATATAAACACAGATACGTATTTAATATAGCCAGGTAAGCATATACTGAGTGATTATTTTTAATTTAAATTATGTCACATTAACTCCTGCTTAAAACCTTTGAACAAGTACTCATTTGAATGAGAATGAAGGCAAAACTCTTTACTCAGATCTAAAAATCCAGTAAAATTTGGCCAGAACTTTGACCTCAATTTCTAACACTTCCCCTAAATCACTCTAGAGCAGCTCCTCTGCCCTTTGACTTGTGCTTCACTCTACCCAACACAGATTTCTTGATGCAGCTGGTCACTTCCTGACACTAGATTTCTACTCAAATCTCACCCTCTCAAGATGGCTTTTCATGACTACACAATTCAATTTGCCATCTATTCCTTGTCCCCATAACTCATTTTCATCACCTTTAAATTTTTTTCTACAAAACATTTATCACTATCAAAAGTTCTTATTTCTTTTCTTGCTATTATTTGACTCCATTAGAATGCAAATTTTTCACCACTGTATATCCTCTTTACTTAAAACAGTATCTGATACATGGCAAGAAAACAATAAATACATGTTGAAGGGATGATTACTGAAAAAAGGAAACAGTAGCTGTCCATGGTACAAATTTTGGTTTAGGGCCCTAGTTTACAAACATACAGAGTTGGAGTCCAGTCTTAACTGATATCATGGTAATAATGCAGCTGATATAAATTATTATATATGCAAATAAATGTAAGTACTTCTTTTTTTAAAGACATTTATTTATTTGTCAGAGACAGAATGAGAGTGAGAGAGAGCACAAGCATGGGGAACAACAGGCAGAGGGATAAGCAGGCTCCCCACAGAGCAGGGAGTCCATGTGGGACTTGATCCAGGACTCTGCGATCTTGACACAAACAGAAGGCAGACGCTTAATGACTGAGCCACTCGGGCATCCCAAATACAAGTACTTCTAAGTAAAGCCAAGAAATGAAGAAACATTCACAAGGAAAGGATGAGAATATAAGGGTTTTATTTATCACAAATAGTAGGGAGTAAGGGGAGGGATGGAAACTGAGTTCAGTGACAGCAATAAAAGGATGAGAGTTTGGGTGATGATAGATGACCTGAGAGAACTGACTTTTAGTGGTGGCTGAGGCATAATGACATTAGTTCAGAAAGTCTCCTTGCAGAGGCTGGATACTTGTTTTCATGCTCTGGTTTGCCACATACCAGGCAGCTTCTTACTCAACCCTTCAGAGGAATGGCTGAAATTAGGGCATTTAAGGTCTTCAAAGGATTCTTTATGGTTTATCAAACTATTATATTGGCTATATTATGATCTGTTTTCTTTTATACCAGCATGTTACTAAGCAGAACAACATGAAAAAGGAAGAATGATGTAACTTATTTCTTATTGTCCACAAGACTCAAGTCCTTTAGGATGCTAGACAATGATCAATGTCCCCAGAATTAATCTTGTCATATGCCCCAATATCAAGGTTATTATGGAAGTGTTTAAAATTAGTGAAAAAAATCATTTTAAGAGTGAAGAAAAATAAAATATATAGGAATATATTTTAGAGTGACTATAAGTATTAAAAAACTGTGAAAACAAGTTAGACTTAGGAAATTATAAAATTCATGTTGAAACATTAATATAAAAATAAAATTTCTTGGGTGCCTGGGTGGCTCAGTGGGTTAAGCCATTGCCGTCAGCTCAGGTCATGATCTCAGGGTCCTGGGATGGAGTCCTGCATTGGGCTCTCTGCTCAGCAGGGAGCCTGCTTCCCTCTCTCTCTCTGCCTGACTCTCTGCCTACTTATGATCTCTCTGTCAAATAAATAAATAAAATCTTTTAAAAAAATAAACAAAAAATAAAATTTCTTGGGATGCCTGGGTGGCTCAGTGGATTAAGCCTCTGCCTTCAGCTGAGGTCATGATCTCAGGGTCTTGGGATTGAGTCCCGCTTCAGCCTCTCTGCTTGACAGGGAGCCTACTTCTTCCTCTCTGTCTCTCTGCCTGCCTCTCTGCCTGCTTGTGATCTCTGTCTGTCAAATAAATAAAATCTTTAAAAAAGAAATAAAAGAAAAGAAAAATAAAGTAAAATAAAATAAAATTTCATGGGCGCCTGGGTGTCTCAGTGGGTCAAAACCTCTGCCTTCAGCTCAGGTCATGATCCCAGGATTCTGGGATCGAGCCCTGCATCGGGCTCTCTGATCAGCAAGGAACTTGCTTCCCTTCCTCTCTCTGCCTACCTGTGATCTCTGTCTGTCAAATAATTGAATAAAATATTTTTTAAAAATAAAATAAAATTTCTTAAGCCCGAGCAGTGCTGGATTACAGGGTTTCACAGAAATGTTGTGGTTCATTATCATACCTATACACAGACATAAACATGCCATAAATAAAGAAAATTTAAAAATTTTAAAAAAGAACAAGATTGGTGATATCTTTTATCTCTTTAAGGTTGTTTCTTTTTTTCAGTGTAAAATATGTACTAGTCATTAACAGGCTTTAAACAGATAATGGATACTACTCTCTCTTTTCTACAGGTTCCCTTATAATTGCTGTTAATTTTACCTGTTTTCAGAAGGCAGGAACCTAATAAGCAGAAAGAAGTCTCAAACTGGTCACAGAATCAAAGAAAGAAATAAAATTCTTTTTCTGAGTTCATTCAAATTAAATATAGATTTATTTTTGTTACTCTGGTAACTGTAAAAAGAACAATGGATAAAATATTTGTTGACAGATGCAGAAAACAACATAACATTTCATTAATTCACCCTCAACAGAGATGTTTTTTGCCATTTTCATGTTGTTGACATTTACTTATTAATGTGTTATTAACTAGTCATTTTTAGAACATTTCTATAATAGTGTAACAGATAAAACAAAAAGAGCAATTTAGTACATCCTTCAGATATAACAAAGGCTAATGTTTAATATACTAGGTTTGCTGTTAGGCACTTGACATCCATCACCTCATTTAATCCTAACAAAATAATGCAGCATTGGAATTATCCTTATTTTACAGATGAGGAAACAGGCTGATTCAGAGAAGTTGGATATATCATTAGTAAGTGAGCAAGTCAGAATCAGAACTCAGATTGTCAGAGAGAATGCTTTTTATACCATTCCAGCATATCTCCCTACAAAGACACTGAAAGAAAAATTCAGAAGACAACAAGCATAACCTGAGTGCCTACAGCATGCAAGACATAAAGCAGAGTGTCCCGGAAAACAAACATCTGTCATACACAGACACTGCCTTCAGGAAACTCACAACCTAAAAGAACAGATATCAGATAACTATATAAATAACTATAATAAAAGGGAGGAAGCTACAGTTGTCAGAAACAAATTAGTTGAATACTGAAAGAAATTATATCATTTCTGGGAGGGGAGGATTAAGTAAGACTTTAGGAAGTAAGTAGCATTTAAGTTGGACTTTAAAGCCTATAGAATTAATAGTTTCATAGCAACTAGTGCTCACTAACCTTTGGAAGAAGTACCCATCTCACATACAACAGACGGCATACATTTCATTTAAAAATTAGTTTCTAAAAATCCATAGTGGTTCTGTACCAACTTTAATCTAGTTTCAGTTGCTGAGAAATGTGTTTAAGTTGAACATCTAAAATGATCTCTTGAAATTGTGCTTCAGAGCTTAAAAGTTTAGCTTACAAAACTTTGGGCCTTGTTACATATGCATGGAGAATGCATTTTGGGGGTTCACTACATTTATGCTGTGTCTCTAAGCTTCCATTTTTCTGTACAGGATAAAACGTTTTTTCACCTAAAAGTATTTCCAAACAGATCCATATTGATATGAATTTCATTATCAGTATTAAGTATCTAATTTCTTTATTCCAGAGACCTGAGATCAGTCAACTTCAGCAAAAATTCATCCTACCACCCATTTTCATAAATAAGGTTTAATTAAAACACAATCATGACCTTATGTTTTCATACTGTGAAAATATGCTACAACGGCAGAACTGAGTAAATGTGGCAGATACCATATGGCATCAAAACCTAAAATATTCACTATCTGAACCTTTTTAGAGAGTTTGCAGACCACTGCCACAGAAAATTCATTTAGCAAATATTTATTATGGAACCACAAGAATAGGTAGCTAGTAAGTAGATTGTATGGGTTGCCCCTTATGAGACCTCATTAAACCAAGCTAAAAATTCATATTGCATTATAATTAATCATCAAATTTAAGGAAGAACTTGAACAAGTTTTGCTGTGGAAAAAAAAATCCAACAAGTAATACTAATTACTAATTACCAATATACAACTAGCTAACATTTATAGAGAATTTATTGAGTGCTAGTGCTAGACAGTATTGTAAACAATAAAAGCAATGTATGTCATTTTTTCCTCACCAGAAGCCTAGACTTTTGGTACTATTTTATCTTCATTTTACAAAAGATGAAATTAATACTCAAGGTGATTTATTTCCAAAATCCCACAGCTTTTATTTGGTAGAGCTGGAACTTTACAAAACATGTTTTTATCCCAGGAGATATTTAAGCACAGACTGGATGACTTCTTAAAAGGTATAATGGTTTATGTTTTTTAAAGGGAGCAAAAAAAATTAATGACCACCATTTATTGAGAGTCTACTACAGGTCTGGTATTGTTCCATGTGCTTTAGACACACTCTCTAATTTTCATATCACCCAGAAGGTAGGTATAATCTCCTCTTTTAAAAATAATGAAAAAGTATTGACAAGTTATAAAAGGCATATACCTAGTAAGTTGTAAAGCTAAGATTAAAACTTAGAGGTCTTCATGACTCTCTTGATTATCTCAAGATATTTCCATTTTTTAAAAATCCTAAATGTAAGGGGTGTCTGGTAGCACAGTTGGCTGAGTGTCCAACTCTTGGTTTTGGCTCAGGTCATGATCTTGGGTCATGAGATCTAGCCCAAGGTCAGGCTTTGTGTTCAGCATCGAGTCTACTTAAGACTTTCTCTTCCTCTCCCTCTGCTTCTCCCCACCACATTCTCTCTCTGTCTCAAATAAATAAATAAATCTTTAAGAAATCCTATCTATATTTCCATAGCATATGAAAAGGAACCACCTTTAAAATTGAAAGCAGCAGATACTCAGTAGGTGAACAAGTAAGGAAAGAATAACCTACATAATTAAAATAGCAGAGAAAAATAGTGAAATATAAAATATATTTCTAAATGTAATATAGAATTCATTTCTAATTACAACTAAAATCAAACTTAAGCCAAAATATAATTTCATGGAGACAGTAAACCTTCATTAAAGGAAATTTTCTTTAATTCTTCTAATAGAAATGATGAACCATTAATATTTAGCAGATATCTCTGACATTATAAAATATGTCCTTTTCCAAAAGAGGAGAGGCCCAGTCAACCCATTTCCACACTACTGTTGAAGGAACTTCTGAAAACATAAATGCGAACAATCCTCTTTTCTGAGAAGTCTTTAATGATTCATCTCCCCATCTGATTTCCTTCCCCTTCAGTTTTCCCTTCCTTCCCCTAATGTCCTCTGTGCTATTCCTTATATTCCACATGAGTGAAACCATATGAAAAACGTCTTTTTCTGCTTTACTTACTTCACTTAGCGTATTTCCCTCCAGTTCCATTCATATTGTTGCAAATGGTGGATATTCATCCTTTCTGATGCCTGAGTAATATTCCATGGTAACTGTGGACTCCAGGAAACAATCTGAGGGTTTCAGAGGGGAGGTGAGGGTAATGGGTTAACCCAGTGATGGGCATTAAGGAGGGCACATGTTGTAATGAGCACTGGGTGTTATACAGAAATAATAAATCATGGAACACTGCATGAAAAACTAATGATGTACTATATGGTGATTCATATAACATAATAAAAAAAAGAAATTAAAAAAATTTTTTAAAGAAAACATGGTTGAATAATAAAGAGATTTTAAAAAGAGAGAGAGATGTTCTGAGCATTTGGTCCAAATAGACATGACAGAATATTCACCCTTGCTACTTCATAACTGTCACCATAAATAAGTTAATTTATTTCTCTGCATCTAAGTTTTCCCATCTATAATGATGCTTGTGAGAAATGCTAAACAGGATATCCAGCATGCCTCCTTAGAACACATCCAACCCAAGGAATTCTCTCAATTATATAATTATTTTTCCTCAGAGAAGGTCTTCAAAAGAAAATATCATTTTCTCACTTATTCCCTTTCTTAATGTACATACATACTTCATATGTTTCTTCAGTTTTAAAGGCCTGAGAAGAATATTTGTTATATACCTACTATGTATGGGTCAGTTGAAAAATGTTGATAAAAGGTAGAACAGTTCAGGTATTTGAAAAGACTTATAGAAATGAATCTGGAAAGTTGATGCGTGCTCCAGTTCTTGGCAATCACATTAGTTTCAGTATGACAGAGGAGAGAGTAACAGGAGGAATAACTGACAATCAAATATGAAAGAAGAATAAAGTTTTCAGCATTCAAAGATTTAAAAAGCTTGCCTTGAGAAGTTAGCTAATGGTGTATTAAAGTGTATTGAAGAAGCAAAATAAGAACAAGACATCAAAGCCAAGAACAAGGAATCATATCCATGAGAATAATAATGGAAAGTTTTGCCCCTGTGCAACAAACCCAGAAAGCAAATGGTTGAGACCAAAGCAGACTAGACAATTTTTGTAATGAGATATCCAAGGAAAAGGAGAGAATCGATAGATACTAAGAAAGAATTTAGAATTTAATGAGAGAATGATGAAGGAAAATTGCACAAGGAAAAGAAAGGCAATTAAAAACTCCAGGGGAAAGATCTGACTAGAAAGTTGAAGGTTAAAAATTTCACTAAAATGTTGAACAAAGAGGTTGATAGAATGAAAGAAACAAAACAATCAAAAAGGATATTAATTCATCCATGCACTTTAAAGTTTATATCTCCTTTACTGCTCATATTCCTTTAAAGGCAAAACATACATTAAGAAAAGAGATGATAGAATTTGTAAGTAGAGTTTTATTTACCTTCTTTCTCATGTTAACACCTACTTTCCTAGCTATTTAACTAGGTAAAGATTATGGTGGTGTGTTCCCACTTGGTGACCCCTCATTATCATTGTAGAAACATGCCCTTTCTTGGTGTAAATATGGATAGCCATATAATGTTAAGATAATAAAATTTAATTAATATCTCTCCAGAGGAAAGGAAGAAGAGTTGCTTAGAATCTGAGTGTGAGTACTGAACAGATCATTTTCAGAGCCTTAACAAGTTACATAAAATGATATTAAGACTTGAAATTTGTGTACCAAGACTTTCAGGTACCAATTTATGCAACTGCCACAATAGCAACCACCAAATAATCACCCACTCTGGTCTCAGCTCACATTTCTAGTACCAATTTGCTGGGCCAAGTGATGGCATATTGATGGCAGCCTGAAGAGCTGCAGAAATAAGAAACTAGGATGTAAGAAGGTTTTGGACTCTAAAGCCTCTCCACAACATCAGCCATAGCACTCAGCCTGCATGACATGAAAAATTCAAGCCACAACACTTTAGAGGAAAGTGCAGATCAAAAAAATGACCAAGAGGACAGCTACAGAGTTTTTGAGGTGAGTCTATCCAATATCATGTTCAAATAGGGGAAAAAAGTACACAATGGCAAGATATTAAGGAATAATACAATGCAAAAGAAAGAGAAATCATTCGATTTTATTACTAGGTACATTCTCCTTCCACTAAACCTAGAGTCTTGATAGAAAAATAAGTTTAATTTCAGCATGCCATTTGTAAACACAAATATGTAAATGTGATTCACTGGCTAAAATTTTGCAGTGTGAGCCTATGAAGAAAATACGGGAAACTTGGCCAATGTCACAGGATAAAACATAAATGTGTACAAGCGTGGCAGTATAAAAGCAGAGGTATAACTAAAAGATAGCAGGTGAAAAGGGGAAGAATAATGAAAAAAAAAAAAGAACATAGGAGTTAATACCTTCATTTTCCAAAATAGGAAATCAAGAAATCTGCCTAAAGTTGACAAAACATAAGATGGAAATATAAGAGTATTATTTAAACTTTTTTTTGGAGAAAGGGAGAGAGGGGTTGGGATAGGGGACAGAAGAAGAGGGAAAGAGAGCATGGAGGCTGATACAGGGCTGCATCTCATAGCCCTGAGATCATGACCTGAGCCAAAATCAAAAGCCAGATGTTTAAACTACTGAGCCATCCAGGAGCCACTATTTAAGCTTATTTAGGTATAATATTATTTACAGTCACCAAGCTAACCCCCCCAAAACCCTAAAATTTATCATAAAAAATAACAAACATTTGGAAAAGAAATGGAGAACATAAAGATAATAAAAACAAACTAAAATCTTCACTCTCAGAGAAATGATACATCATTTAAAGTTAATAAGTCAGTAATAGAGATGTATTTAGAAATATGGTAAGCTTGAGATTCACTTTGGTGTGTGACACATGACATTGAATATTTATTGAATGCTTGCTATGAAGCAGGTGTTGTGATAGGTATCAAAGAATTATAGGTAACTATGAAACTTTAATACGGAAATAACAGAAAATTAACATAATTTAAGTGGTATTTTAGTAATAATATTGAAGCCCTTTGTTATCATAGAAACTAACATATAGTACACATAAAATAAAATTAAGATCCTAAAACCTATGTCCAAAATCAAAACTCCAGGAGAAAGAATAGAGAAGGAAAAGAGCTTAAGACCATATTAAAGATACTACTAAAGATATATGAAGGTCTTTAGTTTCCAGATTGCTCAGTCCACACTACCATTATCTAATGGTATAATGGTGAGTCCTATCAATTCAGTAAGAGGAAAGAATCAAATTATTATAAAGATTATCAAGGTTTCAGAGACATGGTTACTATTATTTACAGATTATATAATTTCTCTTTTTTCAATTGTAATAAACTTTTATTGGTGTAGAACATAAAGCCAATATAGAGAATAATCTAGTACAGCATAATTCAGTGATTTAATAATTCTACACATGACTTGGGCTTATGATTGTGAGTATGCTCTACATCAAAAACTAATGACGAACTGTACAGTGACTAACTGAACATATTAAAAATAAAAATAAATAAAATGAGAATGGAATAAAAAATAAACTTTTTAAAAATTTTTTAAATCTATTTTCAGTGTTCCAGAATTCGTTGTTTATGCACCACTCCCAGTGCTCCATGCAATACATGCCTTCCATAATACCCACCACCAAGCTTATCCAACCCCCCACCCCTCTCCCCTCCAAATCCCCCAGTTTGTTTCTGAGTCCACATCCCTCGTGGTTCGTTTCCCCCTCCAATTTCCCCCAACTCACTTCTCTCCCTCTCCCCAGTCCTACATGTTATTCCTTATGCTCCACTAATAAGTGAAACCATATGATAATGGATTCTCTCTGTTTGACTTATTTCACTCAGCATAATGTCTTCCAGTCCCCTCCATGTTGATGTAAAATTTGGGTATTATATAATTTCTTAACTAGAAAACCAACTTAAACATTTTTACAAACCACAGTATAATTCCTATGATGACAAGGTGTAGAATATAGAGAAAAGTTAACAGCTCTCCTTTCTACCCACAGCAATCAGTTAGAAAAATATCTATTCACAATAGAAACAAATATGAAATAACATAAAAAACTCACTAAATGTAGAAAATCATGTATTAAAAAACTACACAGCTACTCAACAACATAAAAAAGGACTTGAAAACATAGAAATTAATATCATTCTCCTGAGTGGGAAGATTCAATATGATAAAAATGTCAATTTTATCTAATTAATTTCTAAATTTGACATCATTCCTATCAAAAGCTCTGTACAGAAGATCTGAAACTATAAAACTCTTAGAAAAAAATAGGATAAATCTTCACAACATTTGATATGACAATAATTTTTGGATATGAAACAAAATGTATAGGCAACAAAAGCAAAAGTAGATAAACTGGACTAAATCAAAATTTAAAACTTACATGCATCAAAGGACATAAGAGAGTGAAAAGGGCAACCTATGAACTAGTATAAAATATTCACAAATCATATACTTGACAAGGCATTAATACCCAAACTCTATAAAGAGCTCCTACAACTTAACAACAAAGAAACAAATAATCCAATTTTTATAATAGATAAAGAATTTAAATAGACATTTCTTTGAAGAAGATATACAAGAGCCAACAAGCACATAAAAACATGCTAAACATCACTTATTCATTAGAGAAATGCAAGTCAAAATCACAGTGAAATGACACCTGACACCTATTAGGAGGGCTACTATTTAAAAAACTGTGGAAATAACCAAGATGCCCTTCAACGGATGAATGGATAAGGAAGATGTGGTCCATATACACTATGGAATGTTATGCCTCCATCAGAAAGGATGAATACCCAACTTTTGTAACAACATGGACAGGACTGTAAGAGATTATGCTGAGTGAAATAAGTCAAGTAGAGAAAGTCAATTATCATATGGTTTCACTTATTTGTGGAGCATAACAAATAGCATGGAGGACCAAGGGGAGATGGAGAGGAGAAGGGAGTTGAGGGAAATTAGAAGGGGAGGTGAACCATGAGAAACTATGGATTCTGAAAAACAATCTGAGGGTTTTGAAGGGGCAAGGGTGGGAGGTTGGGGGATCCAGGTGGTGGGTATTGGAGAGGGCACGGATTGCATGGAGCACTGGGTGTGGTGCAAAAATAATGAATACTATTACACTGAAAAAATTAAAAATTAAAAAAACAAAACAAAAAAACCCACACACACCATAAAACAACAAGGTTTGATATGGAGGTAGAAAATTGGAAACCTTTGTGTACTGTTGGTAGAAATGTAAAATGCTACAGCCATTGCAGGAAATAACACGTCAGTTCATAAAAAAAATCTTAAACAAAATTACCATATGATCCAGCAATTTCACTTCAGGGTGTATATTCAAAATAATTGAAAGCAGAGTCTCAAAGAGGTAGTTACACATTCATATTCACAGCAGCATTACTTGCAAGAGCCAAAAGGTAGAAGCAACCCAAGTACCCATTGATGAATGGATGGATAAACAAAATGTGATATACAAAGACAAGAGAATATTATGCAGTTTTGAAAAAGAAGGAAATTTTGACACATGCTGACATGTGGATAAGTCTATTTATACAGACAAATTTGTTTAGTCTACAATTAATTATATATTAATTATATTATACTATTGCATTATGTATTATATTATTGCATTAATTAATAAAATTAATTATTGTATTAATTATATATTAATTGTAATATATTATTATACACTGTATTTATTTATACACATATATGTATTTCAATTCTGTAATTTATCTTGGGTTTCTCCTCAACTGCTAATTAATTATACATATATACATAGAGTAGGTCCCTTTTATCCATAGAAGATGTGTTCCAAGGCCCCCAGTGGATGTCTGAAACTGTGAATAGTATCAAACTCTACACATACTATATTTTTTCCTATAGACACTAATCTATGATAAAGTTTAATTTATAAATTAGGCACAATGAGAGATTAATACAGTAATAAAATAGAACAATTATAACAACATACCATAATAAAAGTTATATGAATGTGGCCTTTCTCTCAAAATAATTTATTGTACTGTACTCATCCTTCTTGTGATGCTGTGAAAAGATAAAATGCCTACATGATGAAATAAAATGAGGTGAATGCTGCAGGCATTGTGATATAGTGTTGGGCTTCTATTGACCTTGTGACAAATACATCAGAAGGAGGTTCATTGACTTTTGGACTGTGATTGATGGTGGGTAACTGAAACCACAGAAAGCAAAACCACAGATAAAGAGAGGCTATTGTATGTACGTATATACCCCACATATATATACATATATAAGATACACACATATGAAGGAGATGTGGTAAGCTATTTTTATAAATATGGAGCTGATCAAGGTCAGCCTAAGCAAAACACAAAATCCAGAAGTGTTGAATAAATATGTTTTAAGTTTTTGGCTTCATAAAGATTAAAACTTCTGCCCCACAGAAAAAGAATTATGAACAAAGTTAAAGGGCAAACAACAAATTGGAGAAACACTTTTTTGAAGTGTTTTTCACAAAGTTTGATACCTAGAATATACAGTGAATTCTCACTTTTGTGGTAGTTTTGTTTTATAAAGTCACCATGAGCACTGAATTAGCAAACACTGAATCATTGTTTTTAGGGAAAATACAAGGTTAGGTTCCTGCAAGTCCTGCAAGTCACAGCATTTTCATCAACTGATCAATACATAATTTGTTTTATATGTATTTTTATTTAAAAATAACTTATTCAATATATATATTGTGATTCATTAACAGTGAACTCACAACCAATAGCACTATAACTCCTGCTTTAATGAAGCTTATTGGACACATGTTTTCTTAGAAGGCACATCACAGCCTTCTTGAGCTCCTAGAAACACTAGATAGAAATTCAGCACTATACTGCATCATTTCAAACACTGAAATCCCCAACAAAGCACAAGGTTTTTTATCTAAGCAGCACTAAGTAGACCATGAAAAGGACAACTGTTCACACAGTATAAGAGCTAAATCAAGAAGGCAGAGCTTCACCTATTCAACTTCAAGTAAAAACATGTGCATCAAGTCACTCAAATTTTTCACTGCTCTCTACATGTCCATGAATGATCACCATGAGTATTGTTTTGGGGGTTGCAAATAAAATTCAGCAAGTGGGAAAATTCACAGGTAAGAATCCACAAATAACAAGGATTCACTGTATTAAAATATACTTATAAATCAATTCTTTTTAAAAAATGGTAAACAAAATAAATATGTAATTCACACAAGAAGAACACAATGATGAATAAACACTTGGGAAAAAAATTCCTTCTCACGAATAATCAAGGAAATGTGACTTAAAGCAATAATGAGAAATAATAATTGATGTCCTTAATAAAAATAAGTTATATAATCACAATCACACATTCATCCCACAATGTCTTCTAGTTGTTCCTACCTAATCTTCTCAAAATAGCAATTTAAATTATTAAAGACAACTGAATCAAAAATGCCTAGAAATGTATAGACTAAGATGAAAAATGAATGGAATGAGTGAATAAACGGCATCAATGAAGAAACGGATGTATGGACAGATGCAAGCAATTATTTTCAAACTGTTCTATGGAAACCCATGGTGACATAATGAATTGTCATGACTTTTTACAGCTTATGGCATTTATTTTTTCACAAAATATAAAATAATTTGAAAATTAGATTGCTTAGTATAAATAATCCAAACAATGTGTAAATATATAAAGTAGGAAGTTAAAGTCCCCCTGAAATAGTAAGCCTCAGATAGAACTATTATTAACATAGTATTAGCATAGCATATGTACTGCCAGACTTTCTAAGCACAAATAAATATTACACTTATCTTAATGCACTTATTATGAAGTTAGTTAGCTCTATACATACTGTTCTTTAACCTGCAAATCCTACCAAAATTGCCACAGTGTTATTTTCAGAGGCCAGGAACTGAACAGAAAAAGATCGATTTGCATTTGCATAGAATTTATATAGAAATTTGCATTTTTTAAAAGAGTTTATTTATTTGACAGAGATCACAAGTAGGCACAGAGGAAGGCAGAGAGAGAGGGGGGAAGCAGGCTCCCTGCTGAGCAAAGAACCCGATGTGGGGCTCCATTCCAGGACCCTGGGATCATGACCTGAGCAGAAGGCAGAGGCCTTAACCCACTGAGCCACTCAGGCGCCCCTAGAAATTTGCATTTTTATTTTAAGATCTTTATAATAATCCTATAAATGGAAAAATAACCTCCTCATTTTAAAGAATAGGAAACAGAAGGTAAGTTACTTGTCCATGATTATACCAATAAATAGCAGTCAGGATAACTACTTGAACTAAACTTTAAGGTTCATGAGGGCAGACCACATATGTAATCCTTATTTTATGTCATTCACAGTACCTGGCACAAAATTCACAACAACATGAGGTATAATGCACATTTATATTATTTAGCACTCTATAGCCTACATGTAACAAATGGCAATAAACATTTGTGGAACAAATAGAGGGATGAATGCATAACAGAATGGAGAAATGTGGAGGGATTCTAAATGAACTGAGATTCCAATCAAGCCATTCTTTTTTTTAATCTATATAATGATTAATAAATTTATTTAGCAACTCAGCCATCCTGGAAACATAATGTAAAATGGCATATCAATTGAATATACACTAAACAAGAATGACATCAGTAATTATTGATATCCTCTTTACAGAGAAATGCTACAGTGAAAAATACTGAACAATAAACAATATTTAGGTTTACTCACTGTGAGAAACTGGACCCTTTAAAAAATATTTAAAATTTCATAGAGAAGTATTCACTTGGGTTTTAGATCAAATGCTATAGATAAGCAAACTTGAGCAAGTCATTTAATTTCCTGAAACACAATTTTCTCAAGATCGAGTAAAAATATTTCATAGAATTGTGGTGAAATTTAAGTGATTTAAGGAATGTGAAGTGTCTATCCCCATACCTGGCATGGGCTAGGCAATCAATAAATGCTAGATATTGTTGTTAACATTACTATTACCATCATCATTATTATAGTTTCCTAAAAATAACCAAAATGGACACTTTCCAATGATAAAGTTTTAGTCTAATTATTTTAAAAGTTATATAAAGTGACTACATAAAATCATAAAAACCTAGATCAAATGAGTGCTGATAGTAAAGCTAACATACATTTTTATGGAAATGCCTGCAACTCATACCTTCTACCTAGACACAGACAACAAGCATCTGCTCTTCGAATGAGTATGTAACAAATCAAATATCTACTGACCAAATTTCCATAGTTGTCATACTAGTTTCCTTTAGTCACTGTAACAACCACAAACTTAGAAGCTTAAAACAATATTAACTTATTCTCCGACAGTATTGAAATCAGAAGTCTGAAAGGAGTTTTACAGGGGTAAAATCAAGATGTCAGCAGGGCTTGTCACTTCAGGAAGCTCTAGGAGAGAATTTGTTCACTGCATTTTCATTTTAAGAAACAATCTACATTCCTTCACTCATAGCTTCTTCCTCCATCTTCAAAGCTAGCAACATAACATTGAAATTTTTTCTTTCTTCATGATATCATCTTCTCTAATAGAAGGACCCTTATGATTATAATAGGGCCACATGGGTGATCCAGGATAATCTCCCCACTTTAAGATCCTTAACTTAATCAAATCTGCAAAGTTCCTTTTGACATATAAATCAACACATTCATAATTTAAAACCTGGACATTTATAAAGGGAGGGAGGCACTATTGTTTATTATATCCCATTCTCTGGGACCCAAAGGATCATATCTAACCACACATAAAATCTATTCACCCCCATCTCAACATTCTCCCATCTCAACATTATGACATCAATTTAAATTTGGAATCTTATCTAAATCTTATCAGCTAAAAAGTCTCAAATTTCAGGACTTGGAGGTCAAGATGGAGGAGTAGCAGACTGAGATGACATCAGGTCACAGGAGTTCAGTTATCAAACCATACTTAACACCTACAAACTGAACAGAGATTGAAGAGAAGAAGAGCAACTCTAGAAACAGAAAATCAACCACTTTCTGAAAGGTAGGATGTGCAGAGAAGTGTATCCGAAGTGACAGGAAGATAGACTGCAGGGGGGGCAAGTCCTGGCTCCCAGCAAGCCCTGGAGCAACAGAGTACAAAATCAGAACTTTAAGAGGTCTGTTTCACTGAGGGGCGTGGCTCCAGAGGCTAAGCAGGGGTGGAGCCCTTGAAGGAACAGTGTGGACTGTGGTCTCAGGTCCTGTGTGGTCACAGAAGGATCAGGGGTGTTTGAGTGTAGCAGAGCTCCAAAAAGACATGGAAGATATTATAGAAACCCTGTCTGGAGAAATAAAAGCCCTTTCTGGAGAAACAAAAGAAATAAAATCTAACCAAGCTGAAATCGAAAAAGCTATTAATGAGGTCCAATAAAAAGTGGAGGCTATTACTGCTAGGATAAATGAGGCAGAAGAAAGAATTAGTGATATAGAAGACCAAACAATGGAGAATAAAGAAGCTGAGCAAAAGAGAGACAAACAACTACTGGACCACGAGGAGAGAATTCGAGAGATAAGAGATACCATAAGATGAAACAATATCAGAATAATTGGGATTCCACAAGAAGAAAGGGGGGGTAGAAGGTATATTGGAGTGAATTATATTAGAGAATTTCCCTAATATGGCAAAAGGAACAAGCATCAAAATCCAGGAGGCACAGAGACCCCCACACACACACAAAATCAACAAGAATAGGTGCATACCCCATCTTCTAATAGTAAAACTTATAAGTCTTAGTGACAAACAGAAAACCCTGAAAGTAGCCCAGGACAAAAAAGCCATAGCATACAATGGTAAAAATATTAGATTGACAGCAGACTTATCCACAGAAACCTGGCAGGCCAGAAAGAACTGGCATGATATATTCAGAACACCTAATGAGAAAAACATGCAGTCAAGAATACTGTATCCAGCTAGGCTATCACTGAAAATAGAAGGAGGGATGAAAAGCTTCCAGGACAAACAAAAATGAAAAGACTTTGTAAGCACCAAATCAGCTCTACAGGAAATATTGAAAGCGGTCCTCTAAGTCTAAAAATAGTAGACTAGAAAGGAACAGAGACAATATACAGTAACAGTTACCTTAAGGCAATACAATGGCACTAAATTAATATCTCTCAATAGTTATGCCGAGTATAAATGGGCAAAATGCCCCAATCAAAAGACACAAGGTTTCAGAATGGATAAAAAAACAAGACTCATCAATATGTTGTCTGCAAGAAACTCATTTTAGACCCGAAGACATCCCCAGAGTTAAAGTGAGGGGGTGGAAAACAACTTACCATGCTAAGGGACATCAAAAGAAAGTTGGGGTGGCAATCCTTATATCAGATAAATTAGATTTTAAGCCAAAGACTATAATAAGAGATGAGGAAGGACACTATATCATACTCGAAGGGTCTGTCCAACAACAAGATCTAACAATTTTGAATATCTATGCCCCTAACATGGGAGCAGCTAACTCTATAAACCAATTGATAACAAAATCAAAGAAACACATTGACCAATAATACAATAACAGTAGGGGACTTTAACACTCCTTCACTGAAATGGACAGATCATCCATGCAAAAGATCAACAAGGAAATAAAGGCCTTAAATGATACACTGGACCAGATGACATCACAGATATATTCAGAACATTCCATACCAAAGCAACAGAATACACACATTCTTCTCTAGTGCACATGGAACATTCTCCAGAATAGATCCCATCCTGGGTCACAAATGAGGTCTCAACTGGTACCACAAGATTGGGATCATTCCCTGCATATTTTCAGACCACAATGCTCTGAAGCTAGAACTCAATCACAAGAGGAAAGTTGGAAAGAACTCAAAAACATGGAGACTAATAAACATCCTACTAAAAAATGAATGGGACAACCAGGAAATTTAAGAAGAATTGGAAAAATTCATGGAAACAAATGATAATGAAAACACAACTGTTCAAAATCTGTGGGACACAGCAAAGGCAGTCCTGAGAGGAAAATATATAGCAATCCAAGCCTATCTCAAGAAACAAAGTTCTCACATACACTACCTAACCCTACACCTAAAGAAGCTGGAGAAAAAACAGCAAAGGAAATCTAAACCCAGCAGGAAAAGAGAAATCATAAAGATCAGAGCAGAAATCAGTGAAATAGAAACCAAAAGAACAGTAAAACAAATCAACAAAACTAGGAGCTGGTTCTTTGAAAGAATTAATAAGATTGATAAACCCCTGGCCAGACTTACCAAAAAGAAAATAGAAAGGTCCCAAATTAATAAAACCATGAATGAAGAGGAGAGATCACAACCAACACCAAAGAAATACAAATAATTATAAGAACGTATTATGAACAACAATATGCCAGCAAATTTGACAATCTGGAAGAAATGGATGCATTCCTAAAGACATATAAACTACCAAAACTGAACCAGGAAGAAATAGAAAACCTGAACAGATCCATAAGCAGTAAGGAGATCAAAAATCTCCCAAAAAAAAGCCCAGGGCCAGACGGCTTCCCAGGGGAGTTCTACCAAATACTTAAAGAAGAATGAATACCTATTTTCCTAAAACTTTTCAAAAAATAGAAATGGAAGGAAAACTTCCAAACTCATTTTATAAGGCCAGCATTATCTTGATCCCCAAAATAGACAAAAGACCCCATAAAAAAAGGAGAATTACAGACCAATATACTTGATGAACACAGATTCAAAAATTCTCACCAAAATCTAGCCAATAGGATCCAACAGTACATTAAAAGGGTTATTCGCCATGACCAAGTGGGATTTATTCCAAGGCTGCAAGGTTGGTTCAACATCCACAAATCAATCAATGGGATACATACAATACATTGACAAAAGAAAGAACAAGAACCATCTGATAGTCTCAATAGATGCTGAAAAAATATTTGACAAAGTATAACATTCTTTCTTGATCAAATCTCTTTGAAATGTATGGATAGAGGGTACATATCAGCAAGGTCATCTGTGAAAAAATTACAGCAAATATCATTCTCAATGGAGAAAAACAGAGCTTTTCCGCTAAGGTCAGGAACACGGCAGGAATGGCCATTATCACCACTGCTATTCAAATAGTATTAGAAGTCCAAACCTCAGCAATCAGGCAACAAAAAGAAATTAAAGGCATCCAGATCAGAAAAGAAGAGATCAAACTATCACACTTTGCAGACTGGAAAACCCAAAAGACTCCACTTCAAATCTGTTAGAATTTGTACAGGAATTCAGTAAAGTGTCAGGATATAAGATCAATGCACAGAAATCTGTTGCATTTCTATTCACCAACAACAGGACAGAAGAAAGAGAAATTAAGGAGTCAATCCCATTTATAATTGCATCCAAAACCATAAGACACCTAGGAATAAACCTAACCAAAGTGACAAAGAATCTGTACTCAGAAAACTATCAAATACTCATGAAAGAAATTGAGGAAGACACAAAGAAATGGAAAAAATGTTCCATGCTCATGTATTGGAAGAATAAATATTGTGAAAATGTCTATGCTACCTAAAGCAATCTACATTTTTAATGCAATCCCTGTCAAAATACCATCCATATTTTTTCTCAAAGAAATGGAACAAATAATCCTAAAATTTATATGGAACCAGAAAAGACCATGAATAGCTAGAGGCATGTTGACAAAGAAAGCCAAAGTTGGTGGCATCACAATTCCAGACTTCAAGCTCTATTACAAAGCTGTCATCATCAAGACGGTATGGTACTGGCACAAAAACTGACACATAGGTCAATGGAACAGAATAGAGAGCCAGAAATGGACCCTCAACCCTATGGTCAACTAATCTTTGACAACGCAGGAAAGAATGTCCAATGGAAAAAAGACAGTCTCTTCATCAAATGCTGTTGGGAAAATTGGACAGCCATATGCAGAAGAATGAAACTGGACCATTTCCTTACACCACCCACAAAAATAGACTCAAAATAGATGAAAGACCTCAATGTGAGACAGGAATCATCCAAATCCTAGAGGAGAACACAGGCAACAACCTCTTCGACTTCAGCCACAGCAACTTCTTCCTAAAAACATTGCCAAAGGCAAGGCAAGCAAGGGCAAAAATGAACTAGTGGGACTTCATCAAGATCAAAAGCTTTAGCACAGCAAAAGAAACAGTCAATGAATCCAAAAGACAACTGACAGAATGGGAGAAGATATTCACAAATGACTTATCAGATAAAGGGCCAGTATCCAAAATCTATAAAGAAATTATAAAACTCAACACCCAAAGAACAAATAATCCAATCAAGAAATGGGCAGAGGATATGAACAGACATTTCTGCAAAGAAGACATCCAGATGGCCAACAGACACATGAAAAAGTGCTCCACATCACTTGGCATCAGGGAAATACAAATCCAAACCACAATGAGATACCACCACACACCAATCAGAATGCCTAAAATTAACAAGTCAGGAAATGATGGATGTTGGTGAGGATGTGGAGAAAGGGGAACCCTCCTACACTGTTGGTGGGAATGCAAGCTGGTACAGCCACTCTGGAAAATGGCATGGAGTTTCCTCAAAAAGTTGAAACAGAGCTACCTTATGACCCAGCAATCACACTACTTAGTGTTTACCCTTAAGATACAAATGTACTTATCTGAAGGGACTGTGTACGCAAATGTTTATGGCAGCAATGTCCACAATAGTCAACCTATGGAAAGAACCTAGATGTATATCAAAAGATGAATGGATAAAGTCGAGGTGGTATATATATTCAATGGAATACCATGAAGCCATCAAAAGAAATGAAATCTTGCCATTTGCAACTATGTGGATGGAACTAGAGGGTATTGTGCTGAGCAAAATAAGTCAATCAGAGAAAGACAATTATCATATGATCTCCCTGATGTGAGGAATTTGAGAGGCAATGTCGGGGGTTGGGGGTTAGGGAAGAAGAAAATGAAAGATGGTATTGGAAGGGTGACAAACCATAAAAGACTCTTAATCTCACAAAACAAACTGAGGGTTTCCAGGGGGAGGTGAGTATGGAGAGGGCAGTTGGATTATGGACACTGGGGAGGGTACGTGCTATGGTGAGTGCTGTGAAATTTGTAAGCCTGACAATTTACAGACCTGTACCCCTGTGGCAAATAATACATTATATGTTAATAAAAAAAAAAAGTAAAAAGTCCCAAATCTCATCATCTAAATCAGGTATGGGAGAAATTTTGAGTATAATCCATTTTGAAGCAAAATATGTTATCACCCGTGAATCTCTGAAACTAGAAAACAAGTTATTTGCTCCAAAGGAATGGGAGCAGTGGTAGGATGGGCATATAATAACAAATATAGACATCTCCATTCAAAGAGGGAGGAATGAAAGGGGGGGAAGGGGGAAGTAAACAGTTATAAGCAATTTAGAAAACCAACTGGTCAAAGTCCACTAGGTTCAGGGACTAGGAATAATCCTTTGTAGTTCTGAACTCCATCCTCAGCCCTGTCCTTTGTGTCTTACTTCCTTTTTCATGAAAGTTAACATATACTTGCAACTGCATAGTTTTATAAGCCTGTTTCTTGCCTGCAAGAATAAATTCCTTTACAAATCCAACAACCTTCTTTTATCTTGTCTTCTCTTTGTACCTTTCAGACCTAATCAGCAGTATCTTCACTAATATACCATCCTCACAGACCTTGTAGGTATCTCATGTATGTCACAGGGATTCATCCCATTAAACAAAAGCCTCCTCCACAGATCTTTCCTGGATAACCCTCTGGATTGTACTGGGAAGGCTGAGGAGATCTATGAGATGCACACCTCAAAGAGCCCTGCATCTGATGAAATAGATTTTTTGATCCTGTGGACACTAGAAAAAATATATCCAGTCACACTTTTGGCTTTCTCCCCAGGACACACTTTCTTGAGAGTGAATCTACAAATTTTAGCCTCTTTTTCAAACTAAACAGGATTAGACTGTCTCAAATAATCAAATTAATTAAAAAGTTAGATTTTCCACCCCTGGGGATAAAAATATATGTTTATAAAAAATAAAAAATTATAAAAAAAAAGTTAGATTTTCCAGCTTTTTTCTTTTATTGTTGACATTTAGTTTTGTACCATTGTGGTTAGATAGTATACTGGGTATGATTTCAGTCTTCTTGTAATATTTGTTATGTCTTTTTTTAATGCAATTTAACCAGGGGATTCTTCTGTGTGTACTTGAAAAAAATATGTATTCTATATTTCTTGGATGGAATGTTTTATATGTATCTTTTAGAGCCATATATTCTGAAGTATGCCTCAAGTAAAGAATGCTCTTATTGAAAAAAATGTTATTCACTCATTTTATCTTTTTTGCTATAGGTAGAAGAGAACATGCTGCACATTCAGCACTGTGCTTGGAAATCTCAACTAAATATCCAAATTTGTCACTTACTATCTTGCTTTTGATATAACACAATTCTGCTAGACTTCCTGCTACTGTATAACACTTCCTTTCTTTCAGTTTTCAATAATATGTTCCTCATTTACTTCTCAGTCTTTATCAGAAGCACCTTCAACAATATTCGTGTCTACCAATACTCTATCTATGATTTGGGTATTCTGTAAGATGATATAAGTTTTCTCTACCATTCTCCTCACTTTGTTTCTGAACCCTCGCAAATATTGCCTTTAATATCCATCTTTTTACAAACACTGTAACAATATAGGTATTTTTTAAGACAATATAGGTTTTTTCCTACCATTTCATCTTGTGAGCCCTCACTGACAGAATCTCTAGTATTCATATTTCTGTTCAAGGCAATCTAGACTTTTCCTGTTATACTACTCAAAATTCTTCCAGCCTCTAGCTACTGCCCAATTCCAAAGACATTTCCATATTTTTATGTATTTGTTATAGCAACATCCTACTTCCAGACACCAAAATCGCATTAGTTTCCCAGGGCTGCCATAACATATTACCACATACTTAGTAGCTTAAAGCAACACAGATTTATTCTTTTACACTTCTGGATGTCAAAAGTCCAAAATGATTCTCACTGGGCTAAAATCAAAATTTTGGCAAAGCTGGTTCTTTCTAGAGGTTCCAGGGGAGAACCCACTTCCTGCGTTTTGACCACCTACATTCATGGTCATCATCACTTCAACCTCTGCTTCCATCATCACTTTTGCCTTTATTTTTTAAAGACCATTGTGATTACACTGGACCCACCTGGGTAATCCAGGTTATCTCTCCCATCTCAAGAGCCTTAATTTAACCACATCTGCAAAGTCTCTTTATCATGTAATGTTATGGAGTCAACTTGTGAAGATCAAGATGTGGACATCTTTAGGGAAAACTAATCTTCGTACCAGAGCAATTTTCATTATTAACTAAATTATCTAAAATGTTAAAAAGAAAAAAAAATTATCTAAAATGTTTAACCCAGGGGTGCCTGGGTGGCTCAGTTGGTTAGGCAACTGCCTTCGGCTCAGGTCATTGTCCCGGAGTCCCAGGATCGAGTCCCGCATCAGGCTCCCAGCTCCATGGGGAGTCTGCTTCTCCCTCTGACCTTCTTGCCTCACCTCTCATGCTCTCTCTCACTGTCTCTCTCTCAAATAAATAAATAAAATCTTTTAAAAAATAAATAAATTAAATAAAATAAAATGTTTAACCCATATTTTCAGTTACATTGTTTTAAGCACTCCAGTTATTCACTACCCAAATTACTGGATTTTGAGTGTTGTTTCTTCTAAAAGCTTCAGTAAGAAGTTCAGCAACAGAATAAGTCTATATATTGAATCACACAACTCTGAGAGCTGTTGAGATCTGAATAATTCCTTGACTCATTATTATTGTTTGGAGTATTTCCAAAGTACATAGTAGTTTCATTACAGGGAGAAAAAGTTAAATCCCTATCATAAAAATCATAACTATGCTGAAGCTGAAAGATACCTAATGAGTCATCTCAGTTTAAAGGATGAGAAAAATAAGACCCAGGGAAGTTAAATGATTTATTTGATGACACAACTCTAATGTAGAAGACAGGGAGCATAAATTTATTTTAATAATATATAATGCCCAACTATGGAAGTACATTTTAAGAGCAAGCATACAGAAAGCTGCTGCGTTTTCATAAAAAGAATTCCTTAATCTCAGGCTCAGGTAGATTTTTATTTAGCCATTTGAACTTCTTAAGTTTTCAGGCAAATATTAATAAGGTAGTATTCTAAATGGCTAGGGGAGTTTAAAACAAACAATACTAGTTTAATGAAAACAGAGATATATTTTCCAGAATGCTACACATGATGATTATCAGGCCAGTAATAGAAGTTCTACTGTTGATGGTCTAATGAATGGTCTGGAAAAATTCCTGAAAGTTCATAGGTCCTACAAGTACTGCAGTTGTCTGATTTTCCCAGAGACAAGAAAATTATCTCATGCTTTAATGGAACGCTAAGATAAATATCTTGTAATAAATGTGCATGGCATAAAAGTGCTTTTAAGAAAACAGGTATATTTTCACTTTATTTTTTAAAGCACCTAAACTAAATTATTGTTTCCAATGTTAATTATTCTTTTCAAAAACACCAAAACCACTGAGATACTTTTCAAATGTTAGTTTGATTACTAAATGTATATTAGGCTTATTGTTTTTTCTAATTATAAGAAAAGTAATAGAGACATAAAGTAGAAATTAAGATACAAGGACTTTAAACAGGCCAGCAAAAAATTGCTATTGGAATGTTAACAGGCTTCTTAATAAACAAAGGAAAAATATTCATATTATCAGAAATAACCAGATATTTCAATATGAAGGGAAGAAAAAATGTTTGTTTTGACCTATAGAACAAACTAATGATTCAAAAACTATGGCTTTACATGTGTGTGTTATGCCATTATACCAATAAAGATCTTAATCTTCTTGCATTGATAACATTTATAACAGCTGGCAAAATTTCTCAGATTTTCTATATGTATAAACAATATGATAGTGTTAAGAATAAAATATGTGATGTTTAAGTCTCTTTTCACTGTATAGTCAGCATAGAGATGTCTAGGAAAAAGCTTAAAGTCTCATCAGCAATGTGAGGGTGTATCAAAACATAAAATGTATCATGGCTGTAAAAATAGACATTGCTAATAAAAATAGTTTTATTTTTTCCACTAATAGAAATTATCCTAATAAAAATAGAAAGTATAAAGAAAATAAAAGTTATACCACCCAGAGATAAGAACTTTTAACGTGTCATTGAACATACTTTCACATGCAAACACACACAGAGATGATCTTACGTACACTGAACCACTCATACACTTGTTTGAAATCTTTTTTGCTTTGCTCTCTATCCTTAAAAAAAAAAAAATTCAGGAATATCTTTTCCTGTCAAATAGGGAACTACATAATGATTTTCATGACTGCAGAGTACTTTATCACAGAATACTCCATAATTTATTTAACCAAACCCCTATTGTAAAATATTAATCTCATTTGTGATCTTTTTTTGCTACAATAAACCTTGATAAATACCCCATACTAACCTATTTACCAACTTGTCCAATTCTTTCTTCAAGGTAAATTTATTTTTTTAAGATTTCTATTTATTTGACAGACAGAGATCACAAGTAGGTAGAGAGGCAGGCAGAGAGAGAAAGAGGGGGAAGCAGGCTCCCCGCTGAGCAGAGAGCATGATAAAAGCCTCAATCCCAGGACCCTGGGATCATGACCTGAGCAGAAGGCAGAGGCTTAACCCACTGAGCCACCCAGGTGTCCCTCAAGGTAAATTTCTACAATTAATTCTAATTGACTAAAACTAAAAGTAATGGATAAGAGAGTATGTATATTTTAAACTCATACCTAACAGAAATTTTACCTAAACCTTTTGGAAAGCAATTTACCCATATATTAAGATCCTTCAATGGGTCCCTGGGGCAAGAGGTTGTGCTGACCTAAGGTAGATAGGTTGGAGTAGTAAGGATGGGTAGGGAGCAGTGGAGAGGACAGTGCCCCTGCTCTGAGGGAGAGGCTGTTGAGCAACAGAGACAAAGGGCTGTGTGATGGGCACAGGTCACAATGGGCAGGAGAGTATAAAAGGGGTACTGTGGGGTGGTTTAAGCCTAGGTAGAGGCTTCAGTTTGGGAAGAGAGGAGCAGTACAAATACAACTGGCAGTTAGGTTGTGGAATCCAAAAAAGCAGAGACTATTGTGAACCAGTGTGTCAGGCTCAAGAGGAGGTCCCCTCCCCACTCCAAGTGAACACCAACATCTACATGCCTCAACATCTGCATACTCTGACATCTATTGGGACCCCAACATCTGAGCACCTCAACATCTGTGTACCCTGACATCTACTGAGGCCTGGATCTCTTGCTCCTCCACATCTGCATACCATAACATCTACTGGGCCCTGACCTCTGTGGGTCTCCACATCTGTGCACCCTGGCATCTACTGGGGCCCCAACATCCGTGCACCTTGACATCTACTGGGGCCCTGACTTCTACTGCTCTACATCTGCACATGGTAACATCTACTGGGGCCCTGACTTCTCCACTCAACATCTGAGCACCCTGTCATCTACTGGGTCCCTAACACTGTGCACCACAATATCTCCATGTTCTAGGCAGAGCACAGTCTGGTGCAGGTGCAACTGTCTCTAGCATTGAGCAATTGGTAATAAGTACCCCCACCCTGTTCTCAGTTACTCAGAAACCAAAAAAGCCTGCAAAAGACCACTGCTAATTCACCTGCTAGAGAAACCAGGGAAATAGGACGCCCTCCCAAGTGTGGTAAAGTGTGGGGGACCCCTAGGAGTCCTTGGTAAAAGATAGTCATGAAAAATCAATCTAAGTTACCACATTATACAGCCCAAAGCAGCCCCGCAATGGGGATGTTTAATACCTCCATGGGGAAACTGCAGCAACAATTGTATAAGGGGGAGTATACGATATTTAAGTATGCCCCAATGTTTGAGAGTGACTTTATACAGGTCAGCAAAAAAGGAGAAGTGATTGACGTGCACAACCGTGCCCGAATGGTGACTGTGGGCATTGTTCGCACAAGCCCCCACTTCACACTACCTGATGTCATGTTGCTGGCTCGACCAGCTGCTATCTGTGATGACTATAACAGACATGGTCCTGCCACCCAAGAAAAAGGTTACAAGCCTACACAGATCTTAGAGCTAACCAGACTGTTTCCCTTGAAGTTTGTAACAATATCCATCCATAATGGTAAAAAACAACAGCTCCGCCTGAAGCTTGCCACTGGCCGCTCTTTTTACCTTCAGCTGTGTCCTCCTTCTAATACAAAAGATCTTTTCGTTTACTGGGAAAACCTTGTTTACATTCTGAGACCACCAGTAGAGGCTTACAGCGGTTCCCAGGCCATCCCGGTTGGAGACACGCTGGACATAACTGGGTTTGAAGAAGAGGACAATAGCCCAGAGGTAAGTCTTCACAGAGACTCTAAAAGATGGGGCCAGGGTGCTATGGGAGAGCAGCTAAAAGGCCTGCAGAGCCTTTGGTACCGAGGTTCACCTAGAAAATCCATTACATTTAGATGGGTTCAGGGCTAAAAGAACCTCCATTTGGAGGCCATGTCACATTGGGGAAGTTCTGGATGTTGCAAAGTGTTCCCCAATGCTATATTTCAGATCTTCCTTAGCTGTTAGCAACTCTTAATTTCATGTCCAATACTGTACTGCCATCTGTGGCATCCTGACCATAGCCTCCCCACCATATCTCTCCGTGATCACCATGTACTGATTTTGTATACATCAGATATACAGGGATGTGCTTGTGACTATTGTTAGTAGCTATCAGAATATTAAAGTGCATGCCATGTAGCCAGCAGAAATACTAACACAAGTGTATTTAAAAAAGTATATGAGGATATTCATTCGTGAATTATAATAATGTCCTGGCTGGCACTAGAATTGTCGAAGCAAAACTGGAATGATCATGTGGTCATTGTGGGAACACTGAAGAGAAGGATTCCTGCAACAAACAGGAGATTGAACTTGAGATCTCAAAATTCTTATCATAAGCTCTTATTGTTTCGCTATAGGAATAAAAGGTCTCACTTTCTTTATTTCACTCGTTTGTCTCTCCCATAGGCAAATGCCATTCATTTCTATGGAAGGGATCAAGATCAAGTTGACATCAGGAGTCTTCACATGAACCCTGAATTGTTTGGGACCACCTCTTATGGTTATGGTGGGGAGGAATGAATTCATCATGCCTCCCACACTTAACTGCATTCAAGAGTTCACACACTTCTGCAGTCACAAAGCCTACAGTATCAGAGAAAAGGGCAGGGATGGTGACAGGAGCAGCCTTCACAGACGCTAGAATGGTCATAGTGGGAGCATTGGACATGTCTTAATATTGCTGTTAGCAAGGGCTGTAAATCCTTCTTATACTCAGAGGTTACTTTTAGAACATCAGTAGGAGCTACTGACCTCTTCCCAGAGGGCAGCATAAATATGGTGATTCTAAGAGCAGAAACTACTGGCAAGCCCATTGCAAAAACAGCTAACAGCTCAGTATTCAGACCTCCTCATTACAAACTTACAGAGTGAAGGCTACATGAGTGAACAGGATGGAAGCTAGAGGTTTCCATCCAGCATGACTGACTCTTCAGGAAAAAAGAGTTTCAAAGCCCTATTCTGCACATGGTGCAGAGGTGGACATCTCATATAAGACTGTGGAGGAAAGCAACATCATCCATCCTAATACAATTCAACTCAAATTCTCTGCTCTAATAATATATGCTCTATTAACAGGGAAGGGTAATAATAAAAACAAATGGCAATTTCTGATCAGGCTCTGACCTATCTTTAACTTTCCCTTAACTAGATATTTGTGATTAAATGCACAGATGACAGAATAAATGCTAAAGATTACTCTCAAAGACCCTCATCTATTTTTCATCTACATGTGTTAACAAAAAAAATTCTAAAATCCCCAAAATATAACAACAGGGACAGAAACAAATGGTGGTGATTATTTATTATAAAAGTATTATTATCAGGAGTGTTGAAAAACTATTTATACTTTCTAGAAAGGGATTCATTTCCCCAGTCTTTATTCTTGTATTTTGCACAACTTAAATGTTATTTAACTGCTTTGATTCTAAAGTACCCAATATATTGTATAAATCTTAATTTTAATTTCCTGATGTTATTTAAATTCTAAATTTCTTTATAGATATTTGGAATTCTAAATAACATCTTGTCACAATGGAAGAATAAAATGCCATATTAAAACTAGGAAAGCAGAATAATTAGCTAAAACTAGAATATAGGATCAATTCAAAATCAAGACAAAAACTAGGGTTTAGATCATCTTAGAAGTGTAAAATCTACAGGATCAACCAGTGTGCTAATTTTGCAAGTAAAAAATCTATTTAAGATTCTAAAAGCAGGGGCGCCTGGGTGGCTCAGTGGGTTAAAGCCCCTGCCTTCGGCTCAGATCATGATCCCAGAGTCCTGGGATCAAGCCCCACATCGGGCTTTCTACTCGGCAGGGAGCCTGCTTCCTCCTCTCTCTCTCTCTGCCTGCCTCTCTACCTACTTGTGATCTCTATCTGTCAAATAAATAAATAAAATCTTTAAAAAAAAAAGATTCTAAAAGTAATACATCACATAGTTTTAATTAAGTCTGAATTTTCATAATCCTCCCGTTTCTGAAGTTTAGTACTATGCTTTGAATATAGATATTTTATACATGTGTGTTGGATCCAGTTAAATTAGGAGTTATAAATGTGAAATAAATATATTTTATTTGAATCCAACAAATCTGAGTATACAGAAATTCGCATAGCACTATACTAATTCCACTGATCACAAAGGCTCCTATACCAAACTGTAAGGTAATGGTTTTTCTTGAGACCTTATATGCACAGTGGTTGGCTTAATGATTTTTATTTCAGATCTAAAAAAGAAACTTCAAAATAAAATCCTGTTATTCATGAAATTTTAAGAAAACTTATTTTGAAGCTGGCCTACAAAATTCTATGTTCAAAGCTATTGCAAATTGTAGGACAAATTTACATTTGATATGATGTCTCCAATGTCACAACAAATGTATTAAATTTTATTCTAAGTATATACACATATGTTAAAGAGTCCATCAGCAAATTGAGAACTTTAGTAGAAGTCCATATGAAAATATTAATAAAAGATTTCTATTCTTCATTCGTTACATTAAATAGAGTAAAAAAATATTATATCTCAGATAACTTATAGATGTAATACAATAACAATTAAAATACTAATAAGGATACTTTTATAAAATATAAATTTTTAAGCGTAAACAATAATGTCAGCTAATTAATGCAATCATGATTTCTCCTGCATTATATGTAAAAATACCAAAACTGAGTCATATGGTCTTAAAATTGAACAATAGAATAAGAGATTTCAGAAGAAAATCCAAATCAAACAGGGTGTAATATAATGAGAGAAATGGGAATTATCTCTAGATGAGGCAAGTTAAACAAACAAACAAAAAGATGAAGTTTAAAGAATTTGATAGTTTAAAAAATGACACAAAATACACTCATATACAAATTAAGGGGGGAAATTAAAGGTGGTAAATGTAAGTATTAAAATATTGTTATTTGCCGGGGCACCTGGGTGGTTCAGTGGGTTAAAGCTGCTGCCTTCGGCTCAGGTCATGGTCCCAGGGTCCTGGGATCGAGCCCTGCATTGGGCTTCCTGCTTGGTCGGGAGCCTGCTTCCTCCTCTCTCTCTCTATCTGCCTGCCTCACTGCCTACTTGTAATCTGTCTGTCAAATAAATAAAATTTAATAAAAATATATATATATATTGTTATTTGCCAATCTTCACCATAAAATGATCAAAGGGAAATATCTAGTATTAAGTTATAAGCCAAAATTGTTACTGCTGAGCCTACTACCAAAGCCTAATAAATGAAAATAATATTTAGGAAGGCAGTAGAGAAGTAAATTATAGTCATATATTATTGATGGCTCAGAGTCCTAGTACTTTATCTTATGAAACAAGTAAAATAGATAAAAGCATTTGATTACTAGTAAAGTCTTAAGCAGATGAGGTTATATAAATAAAATAAAATCTGTATTTCTTTTGTTCCTTTCTCCTATTTCCTTACAGATATGAGGTAAAACTCTTTGAGGAAATGAAACTCCCAAATACACATATTTGTTCATCATTCCACTCAACTACTACTTACTATTGACAATATACCAAGAACTATGTTGGCCTTAGAAATAGATGTAATACAGTAATCTCTATCTTTATGGAACTCATGGTCCAGTATATTGATAACAATTCTGTAATAAGGATAGTGTCTTAAAGTCCTAAAAATAGTTCATGTTAAGGTGAAGAGATTCTTTAAGCACTATATTTTATTTGATTTTCTCTACAATAAATTAATATTGGAAGTTGAGTGGCTCTGGTCAATTTGTGACATAAGACATGAAAAAAGTGATATTTTTCTTAGACACAATTGCTTCATACTTGAAGCAAAACAAAATATTTTTGAGATGTTATGCTATTCTGGACAATTACTGCAAATTATTATCTGTCCGAGACTATTTTTCCACACAGGCACTATGTAGTTAGACATATATACCTTTGCCATTACATTATTTTTGTATTAAATGTTTCTTCATATTTTCATTGTGGCATTGAATTTCCCAGCTCTGGATAATTTTACTTATTTTTGAAACTCCTCCATAAGCTTGTGGTCCAAAATACACGATGGTAATTTGAAGGTAATGCAATAGAATAAAACTGACTTAACAAATAGTGAGATGGTTTCAAAATTATAGTCAATACTTTAGAGTTTTGGTCTCATTTTTGGATTGTCCTACATAATTTCAATGATGAACATTATTCTACAATGTTTCATTGTGCTAAAAAATTAAAAGACTCAGTGACAATGCTTATAAAGAGCCCTTCCATGTTTCCTTGAAAATCATTTTCTATTATTTTAATATAAATTATAATTGAAAAAGCATTCTTTAAATGAACCATTTCTGGATCATAAACATTAAAAATCTCAAAAACAACTCAATTTTTCGGGAACTAGCATCATGATCAAAATAAAACAACCACATAAAATGATGTAAAGTATGTGTTTGAGTATGCACACATGTACAGCAAGTTAGATAAACTGACCTTTAACTGAAGAAAAATTACAAAATGTGTAAGATATTTATTAGATTTCCAGGAAGAGAGAAAAAAAGATTTCCTTAAAAACATGGGCAAGTATTTTTATGTTTTACTACATCTTGAGAAAAGTAAGCCATTACCTGTGCAAGAATGGGGAAGCCAAGGTTCCTACATCCGTTACAAGGAGTTAATGCTTCCCAGAGTCCTGAGGGCCCACAAGTGTTTTCGTCATCATCATCATCTTCCACTTCTCCTGGTGACAAATTTATTGTAGATGAAGTTCTCTGAAATTAAATTTATATTATACCAATATATTATCTGAATGTTATTTAGATATCTTAACATCAATTAAATTACATTATTTTCTTATAGTGTATGTTAGCAAGCAAAATCAGTTTAATATTCACCATAGTTATGTGGCTATGCCATAGGACTAAGACAAAAACTTGGATAACTCAATTTAAGTTGAATGTTTAAAAAAAATTGAACGTGAAAAAACTGGGTGAGAAAGACTATTAATATTCAAAGTTCATAATGAAAAATAGACATGAAAATGACCCAAGAAAATATCTCAGCAGCAACAAACTAGAGAAATCTTATCATTTCTAAATGCAATCAGAGGAATAGCAGGAAAATACTTTATTGAAATAAGAATTGCTAAAAGCACATTTTTTTCACAATTTTTTTCCACACATTTTTTCATTTTTTTCAAAAAATGAACTTCATAAAATTTTATATTATATGTGTAACGAGAGTAATACTATAAAATTAACAATAGGACTTCAGTGTTGAACCATTTGTAAAAATGGTCTAACATGCATAAGGACAAGGACAACAGGAGAGAGATTAGCAGAGGAGTAATAACAAAACTTTAAGATAATGATAAACAAATGGATAAACAGATTAGCAGATGAGTAATAACAAGAAAACTTTAAGATAATGATAAACAAATGGGTACGAATTACCTGATCTAGCAAACTTGAGAAAACTGAAAACAAAATGTCTACAAGGGAAAAAAAAGCAGCATGTTTATTCATGACTCAGTGCCACCAAAGGGACTTAAGAATCAGAGACTGACTTTCCATTAAGATGTATGTGCAGGTGAGCTGCAACAGGATAGACTCAGACCCATGTTCTCAACTGGCCAAGGAACTAAACCTTCACCACTGACAAAAAAAAATTGGAGGTTTATTTTTTGGTGGCATTGAAACAAAGAGATTAGGAATTCTAACACTCCATGCACAGTTAACAGAGGGGTGTCTCTGAAAAAACAAAGAAAATAACTGAATATCTAGTAGTTGTAGCTTCCCAACCCATTCCAGTGCCTGCCCACATTTGCCCTAGATAATATGGCAGCTAGGTTTATATCCCTCAGGCGGGAGATGACAATATAGTCCCCTCTGCAGAAACTGACCTCCCAAGAAAAAAAGATCTATAAGTCCCTAGTAAAATGATGGGAGCCTATGCCTTAACTCTTACTGTGAAGCCCATCTCTCAAAAAATCTCTACCCAGATAAACAGTTTTAGGTAAATATGAATGAGAATCCAAGCCATCATCACACATCTGAAGAAAGCCTTTAACAGAGATAAAATTAATATACAGAAAAAAGTTATAACTAGTATCCACAAATAGAAGATACTTGCATCCATGAAAGGAGAACAGAATACTATTAAACAAATACCTAAAACCCAATAGAAGGTGAAAAATAAGTCTGAGGAAATCTCCCAGAAGATAGAACTAAAGATGAGGAAAAATTAAAAGTTAACAAATCAGGGATCAAATTAAGAGCTCCATGTAGAGGTAGAAGGAAATCATCAAAGTAACAGTGCAAGGAATTTTGCCAAAACTGATGAAAATTCCATATTCAAAGAACCTGATGCATGTTCAGCAAACTGATTCTTTTGTTTTAAAAAAAGGTAAAAGTCTTCAGAAGGTAGTATTAGACACATACCTACATATTATGACTATTGAAGTTAGTAAAAATACTCCATATATTAAATTGTAAATGGTACCCCCTTGACTGCCCCAGAAGTTGTGACTTTAAAATATAAGACTTTAGGGTGCCTGGATGGCTCAGTCGGTTAAGCATTCATCTCTCAATTTCAGCTCAGATCATGATCTCAAGCCCACGCATGGCTCCTTGCGAAAGACTCTCTCTCTCTCCTTCTGCTCCTCCCCCATCCCTGTGCTTGTGCTCTCTCACACTCTAAAATAAAGAAATCCTTAAAAAAAACAAAAGACTGTATTCTTCTACATTCACATCTTAAATTTCCCTTGATCAATTTTCAATAACTGAGAAATCATAAACTTAAAAAGCCCCATAAGCAGTTACAGCCTGTAAGATACAACAATAATAATAGCTCTGTTTGATTGAGCATTTACTATGTGACACTTTTTATTTTAATTCACACAAACTATGGCACAGGGAGGTCAAGTAAAACTAAGATCAGAGAGCTGGTAAGTGGCAGAAAAAGGATTCCAATCCACACTGCCTTACTCCAGAGCTGACCCCCTTGACCACTATGTTACATTGCTCTCAGTCAACGCAATATCCTGTAAAAAGGAGGGCATGTATTGCATGGAGCACTGGGTGTGGTGCATAAACAATGAACATTGGAACACTGAAAAAATAAAATTAAATTTAAAAAAATAAAAAATAAAAAAAAGAATAACCAAGCTGATGTAATTGCAGTTCAATTTTTTTTTTTTTTTTTTTTTTTTTTTTTTACAGGCAGAGATCACAACTAGAGAGGCAGGCAGAGAGAGAGAGAGGGAAGCAGGCTCCCTGCTGAGCAGAGATCCCGGTGCGGACTCGATCCCAGGACCCTGAGATCATGACCTGAGCCGAAGGCAGCGGCTTAACCCACTGAGCCACCCAGGCGCCCTGCAGTTCAAATTTTTAAAAAGTGTATTTGTTAATATATTTATGCTATATGATGACACTCCTGAAAACAATTTGCTCTCTGTGATGACTAAAATTTCTATGCTTTTGTACATAGTCACCTATCCTTTCATGAAAACACATTTCTGAAATCAGTAACAAAAGGTGAAAATCACAGGGATTTTTCATCCTACAGACATCCTGGTGAGAAAATCTTGGGGCATCTAAAACTTTAATCTAGCAAGAGCATCTGTGTGTATGGTCAATGCTGTCTACAAAATAGAATGAAATAACCAAATAAAGGATTTCTTTATTTTAGAGTGTGAGAGAGCACAAGCACAGGGATGGGGGAGGAGCAGAAGGAGAGAGAGAGAGTCTTTCGCAAGAAGCCATTTGAAGGCCTCTCCTTCACCACTCACGATCAGTTGTTTGTTTGACCGTCAATGTTGACATGGCATAGCACCATAAATCAATACATTCATGGTAAGAATTATCAACATTTCACAAATTAATAGGTTCTTTTGTATTTATGTTAATGGTACTATAATTATTTGATCCAATTTTACAGAGAATTTCCTCTATCTTCTCTCCAGAGAAACACCCTGTTTATGTGTCTTCTTTGCTCATAAATTACTTCACATTGTACAGTAAATAATACCCAAATTCCTCAAGGTTCTATGGTCAAACTATTTTTCAAAACTTGTACTTCCTCTACTATACACTAATCATGTTCAATGCATTTATTCATGCCTTCCATCTTACTTCTCCATGCAGCATTGTACTGGTAAAAAGGTTAGGCTCTAAAATTCATTCTGAATTTTCAGCTTACCAACTTATTAGCCTACTTATTAGCGTGATTTTTGTCAAATATGACCATTGTCAGCCTCTCTTGCCTTATCTACTCAATGGAAATAATATAAAATAATCTCCCTCAGAATTCTTTTGATAATTACATAAGGTAATGAATATAAAGTGCCTGGCACATGACAGGTTTCAATACATATTAACTACCATTTTAGCTATTATTATCTTATGAGCCCACTGATTCCTCAAAATACAGCTCAGATTCCAGTTTTTAGATTTCCCACAAACAGAAATGATATGGCTCTCTTCTAAATGTCTGTAGCTCTTTGAGTGAGTTTGTGTATTATAATATTTCACATAGACCTTGAGATGATGGATGGCAAAGTGACAAAGAGAAGTAGATGTGACGTCAAATAGATATATATATTTAAAACACATCTTTGCTGTTTTCAACTGTGTTACTTAAAGAAAATCACATAATCTTATTATTCCTAGCTTCTTTATTTGAAAAGTAGGTAAAATAATAATTCCTACTTGATAGGGTTGTACAAGGATAAAATTAATTGCATGATAGTGACTGTGTCACGTGAAAAATAATACATACTGTTATTTTTATTATTATTTTTATCCTGAAAGAGTTGTATATACACACACACACTCACACACAACTTATTTATCCTAGTTAACTGTAAGTTATTTGAAAGCAAATGTTGTCTTATTCACATTTATATCTCTTATAATGTGTATGCATTATAGAATTTAACAATTATTTATTGAATGAATTATCAATGAATTTCAAACTATTATTTTCACTTAACTACCTAAAAAATTTTACTAATATTAAGGGATACATATAATTGCATTGTAAATCTCACTATAGTTACTTTAGTTTTATTTTATATTAACCCTTACCAGCAGCATTAGCAGAAATAACAAAATTTATCAGTGGTCTAGTACTGCCCCCTAAAGACAGTATATAAATTAGTGGTGTAAAACAATTTCCACGTGCTGCTTTACAATTAAAAAATGCCTGGAAAAGGTTTTTATCAAACTAAATATAATCTTCAAGTACTTATGAAAAGAAAGCCACATGAACACACTTAAACTTGGGAGTTTCCTTTTTTCCAAATGCCTTTGAAACTTTTTATTAGAGACTCAACTGTGTTCCTAAAGTTCCAGGAATTCTTCCATAGAATATAGATCTAAATTGTCATGATTTATGCCTATTAACCTTCTTGGCTAATACATAGTAATTATGTGGATGAAAGATTGGACCAGTTCTACATTGTCACAAAGGACTAAAGTCATAATACATAAATATCATGGGGAGACAAATTTGAGCTCAAAGAAAAATACTTCTAAAATAATTACATCAGTCTAACATTAAAAAAGCAAAAAAAAAAATGAGCATTCTTCTGTCTTCATTTTTAGAATTACAGGGTGGATGTGTGTGCCCAGTTTTTTTTTTGTTTTGTTTTGTTTTTTAAGATTTTATGTATTTATTTGACAGAGAGAAATCACAAATAGATGGAGAGGCAGGCAGAGAGAGAGAGGGAAGCAGGCTCCCTGCTGAGCAGAGAGCCCGATGCGGGACTCGATCCCATGACCCTGAGATCATGACCTGAGCCAAAGGCAGCGGCTTAACCCACTGAGCCACCCAGGCGCCCTGTGTGCCCAGTTTTTAAAGCAGTTTAGATTATGTTTTCCAGGGAAGGTCAAGTCTGCGAATTTATGAATTGACTTTCTTGAAAGGATTATAGTTTCACTATTTCAGTTCTAAATCATATTTTTGATATGCCGCGTGCCAGAAAGAATCTACCTGTTCTGGGGGAAAGGAAAAAAAATCCTATTCTACTATCTGAAGATAACTTTCAGAACAAGTTATCACTGAGAAAGCCTTTTTGGTTTCATTTTGAAGTTAAACAGATGCTTTTGAGCATCTGCCTGTTCTTTGATTTCTGAAGTAAGAATGCAAGCACGGTGCATTTTGAAGGCTTTGCAAAATGCAAAGGCTCACTCCCAAACTTGAGACACCTGGGTGGCTGTGGCTGTCTTTGGCTCAGGTCATGATCTCAGGACCTTAGGATCAAGTCTGCCATTGGGCTCCCTGCTCAGCGTGGAGTCTGCTTATCCCTCTGTCTGCTGTTCCCCCTGCTTGTGCTCTCTCTCTCTCTGAGAAATAAATAAATAAAATCTTTTAAAAATTTTTAAAATGAAATACTTGAATTGTGAGAAAATGCAACCTCGGTTTGTATTAATCAGTTTTTGAGGAAGTGTAATAATCCATGAAATGTGAATAAATGGAAAGTAAACAAAATGAATGGTTTCAGATATTAAATAGCCCAATAAAGTAGCACTGGGATTTCCCCTGTTTGACAAGTGAAAAAGCTGATATTCTTACAATGTTATTTAATTTGCAAGATCATCCTACAAATGAGACTAAATTATGATCCAAGTCTTCTGACTCTAGGCACTATAATCTTTCTTCTACCATGGAACCAAACTCCTGACAACAGATATTCAAGATGTTCAAAATATCCAAAAAGAAAATTTTTTTCTGTCATAGTTTATAAATGAAGGCCTTTACTTTTTAACTCTAAAATTCTAAAGTCCATGCAGTTGAAATGAAGGATTAAGGACCTGTTATGATGCCACAGAGCCCCTTCACCAGTCAATTCTCTAATGCATATCTTTATAAACATGGCAGTGGTGGGGCAAAGACGGAGGATATCCCTGTCCTGTCTAAATGTCACTGGAGGAAACCTGGGTTGCTCAACTTAGCCAGAATATAAGAGAACAATGTATGGGAGGGGAAATGGGATGATGGAATAGACAAGACTGTTGCTCTTCCTACCAGAAGTACAAAAAACAAAATGAAAAGTAGAACAGACATCTAATGGAACTGTCAATGCAAAGGGACCAGACAGAAAGACAGATTCCAGGAGGCAGGCAACCGTCAGAAATGGAGGTCCATACAAAGGAAGACCATTTGGAATAGGAGTCATCAATCTGGACAACTATGCAGCTAAGTCCCAAGTGTTTTTGTCTTTGTTTTTCAAAAGATGAAGTTGATTTATTGATTTTTAATGAAACTCTAATACATGCATATTGCAAAACAAGTTATTCAAAATTAAAAGTTGTTAAAGGAGAAAGTGAAGTTTTCCTAACCTCATTCTCACTGTAAGCACTCAGTGCCTGTCTTTCCAGATTTTGAACTTGTCTGATGATTTTGTTAGGATAAATTCATAAATATGTAATTGTATTTCAAAAAGCATGGCTCAGTGGGTTAAGCCGCAGCCTTCGGCTCAGGTCATGATCTCAGGGTCCTGGGATCGAGTCCCACATCGGGCTCTCTGGTCAGCAGGGGACCTGCTTCCCTTCCTCTCTGTCTGCCTGCCTCTGTCTACTTGTGTTCTCTGTCTGTCAAATAAATAAATAAAATCTTGAAAAAAAAAAAAGCACAACCATTTTAAACTTTGTATATACTGCCAATGTTGTCTCTAACTTACTCTCCACACAGTGTGCAGAGAAGTTTTTTTTTTTAATATGAAAATATGAACATGTTACCCTCATCCTTAAGAGCATTCAAGTTTCATCATTCTTTAAGTAAAATGCAAAATTCTTTATCATCCAAAAGACTGGATATGACTTGCCCTCACCTGCCTCTCTAGTTTTGTCCCCCCATCATCCCTCTTCTTCCCCTTTGCTCATGACATTTAAACACACTACACTGTCTCTTTCCTGGAATATATCAAGCTTCCTCCTACCTAGAACTTCACTTATGAACTTCACAACTAACAGTCTCCCAGGATACATTCTCTCTTCTTCCATTTGTCTTAAGAAACAGAACACCTAGCCCTCTTTTTCTATAGTTATAATAACAAACCCTTTTAGTCAGACATATGCCTACCTTGAATAAAGACATTTCCCAAGCTCCATTACAGGTAGGTGTGGGCATGTGATTAACTTAATCCCTTTGGGTAAAAGAAGTGTTCTTAAAGTGATGAAACGTGTCCTTCTTCCCCCCGCTTTCTTTTTCTATTGATGGGGATGCTAATAAAATGGCTGGAGCTGAAACTGTCATGTTGAACCATGAGGTTTCCTTGAAACTAGAGAACATTCACAGTGGAACAATAAAATAGAATAATCCTGGATTCCTCTTGCTGATGAGTACTACCAGCCTTAGACTGCCTAGTCTAAGCTTTTCATGTAGAAGGGGGAAAAAAATCCTTTTAAAGATATTTTAGATTTCCTGTTCCTTGTTATTGTACCAAATCCTAAAAAAATAAATTGTGGGAACATTCTCTTATCTTCATCAGGATTAATCTTACTTGTGCTTTAGGTGTGAACTTAACTCCCTTCCTTTGGTAGCCTTTCTTGATCCCACAGCCAAAATTAGTTTCCTTTCTTACGTGATTTCATAGCATCCTACTTTTTTTTTTTTAATAGCAATTATCAAAATATAAGTTTACAGTTACTTGTATGATTTTGGTTCAATATCTCCTATTCCTACTCAGTTACAACCTACCTGATTGCTGAGATGTCTGTTGGGTTAGCTACCACAAGCACTGTACTTAGCACAGTGTCTGAAACATTAAAGACCTTTCCATTCCATATGTGTTTGATGAAGAAATGAGTTAATGAATAAATGCCAGCTTGCCTTCAAAATTAACATGGGCATTCATACCAATTTATAACCCAGATCTGAGTGTACTTTATCTTCTGACTCTACTAAATTCTCTTGCTTTCATTGTGTTTGTCCTATATTCAAGCCAATGTAGAGCTCAGCATCTACTGATTTCATTAAAGAACACATTCACACATTTCCCCTTCCACTGAGAAGTGCCTAGCTTCTTTGATGTCTATTTCCTCCCATAGGTTTATTCCATTAGCTCTTTGAATTCCTTTCTTTCATTATGCAGAACGATTTAACTCTAGCATACATTTCATCTCCAAATGTGCATAGCCAATCTCATTACACAGGTGACTTTACACAGGATTATTTTTTTGTCAACTTGGAAGACAATAGAAAAAGACAGATCAATAATATTTTATTTTTTATATTATTTTTTGAATTGGGGAACTAAGGGATATGGTGAGAGAAAGAAAATTGTAAGACATTAAGCTGGCTTATTTATAAACCGAAACTATGACAGGGCCAATGATCAAACAAATACAGGTCAGTGATCATATTACTCAAAAAGAAGCAGACTCTTAAATTCAGTCCTGAAAAAGAGATCACATGCCACAATTTAATAATAGCAATGCTCGGAAAACTTAGTGTCAAAAATAATACCTTCATCAGCTTATTAACACTAAACATCTGTTTAGTTTTCTGAAAATAATTTCAATGTTACCCTAGACTAGCTTTGCACTTCAACCATTCCAGGTTAGTGAAATTCACCAAAGCTGCAACATTTAAGTTCCCTGAAAAACAAAATTTCTCTCAGATTTATTTGAAGTTACCTGGGAATGCTAAATAGCTTTTATATCTGCAAGGAAAAGAAAGGAAGAAGAAAAACAAGTCTTTATGCCACTGAACACACTGAGTCCCCCTCTTACGATCCACAACACCAAAATGATGTTACTCTGTACAGTGGTATTTGGAACTAGGAGATTTGCAAGTATCAGAGGTATTTCACACTTTCTGAAGGATGGACTTGCTAGTAAAGCAATTATTTTTAGTTGTAAGAAATATTGAAGAACCGGGGCGCCTGGGTGGCTCAGTGGGTTAAAGCCTCTACCTTCGGCTCAGGTCATGATCCCAGGGTCCTGGGATCAAGCCCCGCATCGGGCTCTCTGCTCAGTGGGGAGTCTGCTTCTTCCTCTCTCTCTCTCTCTCTCTCTCTCTCTGCCTGCCTCTCTGCCTACTTGTGATCTGTCAAATAAATAAATAAAATCTTTAAAAAAAAAAAAAAGAGAAATATTGAAGAAGAGACTAAGGAGAGCCAGAAAGCCTCTGGCTAGGTGCAAAGGTTTCAGAGACTATTTCTCTTCTCTAAATCCCACAGTACAGATGGTGCTGACAACTCAGTCTACTGTTTTGAACTATCTGTTAGATGTTACATAAAGTATATCTTATGTTTATGATTAGGGGACCAAAATTTTCTATTATTTGTGTAACCTGAAAAATGACTAGCACAATTCTGGACACCTTAAATGCATGTAGTTGTGACTTGACAACTCTGGTCCTTTCTCGTTTTTTATGTCTTCTTTAAACAACTGTAAATAGAAATGCCCTTTAAACAAATGTAATATAAAAAATGCTAATGTGCTAGTTCCATACATACATAATGTATGGAAATACGTATATGTTCATGTGTATGCGTGTGCGTGTATGTATTGGACTAAAAAACAGAAAATAAAAAGTATGTTTGACCAGGAAAACAGGCCCAAAAAGACTTTTAATAATCTCATAATCAAAGATAAAAATTGTCCACTCTTAAATCGCAATATTTTACCATGTTCAATATGTAATTACATATTATTTGCCATTCTTCACATTTATATTTCATCCATTTTATGGGGAAGCAGTTGCTCGGTTATATGAAAATAAAATTTTTGAAAAGCAAAGAATGTGCTTGAAAATATATTAATTAAGCCGACATAAAGTAACAAAACTTACAACTGAAGCATTTTACACTGAAAAGTAAATGAATACAAATTAGATATTAAGTTTGTCAGATGAGTAGAAAACTGATTAACTCTAGGTCATAATGACACTAAATCAAAATAGGATAAATAAAATAGGAATAGAAATTGGGGATTTTTCACAGCCTGTTAATGTTATATCACCAAGGGTAGGTTAAGGACACATCACTGCTAAGAGATGTGGAACAGATGGTTTCGACTAATGATTTGATACTACTGGATAACTTCCATGATTCACATAATTGGTTGGAGGAAATTACACAATAAGCAGTGGTCTTAATTTTATTTTTAAAATAATATTTCTCATATTACAAGAGAAAATAATTTCTTAACTTTATCATCTCACAGGAGAATGGAAATAAAAAACTAAGATCATTAGTTCAGGCCCATGAAAAGCTTAAAGCCACAGAAAGCAAGACTAAAATACTAACTAATGTTTTAAAAATATAAAAGATTTTAGATATGTTAGTGTTTGTAAATTCAACTGCAGGATCAAAACATTCTTTTAACAACACTAGACAAAACCCTGGGGAGAAAAGAAAAAAACTTAGGAAGTTAAAAAATGCATGGAGAACATAACAAAGGAAAACTATAAGTGGTCAAAAGAACAGCTGATACAGAATCTTTTAAATGCACCCAATTAGGATGTCTTTAAGATGCTGATTTTCAAGTGCTTTCATTAATAATTACTAAATATTTATTAACATAATGAAATAAAATCATAACACCTCTATGTGATGCATGTATTACTAACTGCTATGAATTGATATTACTATTGTATGGTATTTGGGGTTCTAATAATAAAACACCTTCACTTACAATGCTTTTACTTACACAGCTTTAGACCTAATGTGTCAGCTTACATAAAGAGCTATGAAAATTGAAATTCAAATAATTACAAATGAACAAGTCGAGTTTTCTTTATAAATAATAGTGCTACAACAATTATATATGTCTAAATAATCCTTTGCCAATCAGATCACACAATCGACAAAATCTTCATAGGTTTTGCAAACATTAGAAAAATGAACCTCAAAACATCTTCCGGGATAGATATGATTTCCTTTTTTTCCAGTTTATACACAAAGATCATGCTAATCCATAGGGTGAAGTACGTATGTAAAGGTGAAAGATGTATAAAAACTGAAATCTAGATCACAGTTTGGTCACATCGTTACTGATTACATAGCAATTAACAGCAAAAATACATATTTAAAGGTGTTTTAAATATTTAAAAATTCTCTGATTCATTAAAAAAGGATTTGAGGGGTGCCTGGGTGCTCAGTGGATTAAAGCCTCTGCCTTTGCCTCAAGTCATGATCCCAGGGTCCTGAGATCGAGCCCCACATCAGGCTCCCTCCTCAGCAGGGAGCCCCCTTCCTCCTGTCTCTCTGCCTGCCTCTCTGTTTACTTGTGATCTCTGTCTGTCAAATAAATAATTATAATCTTTAAAAAAAAAAAAGAATACTTGTTAAAAAATAAAATAAAAAAGGATTTGATAGAATACATACAACAATGTAATATAAGAAATTACATCCCCACAGAAGGTATTTTTGTTGTAAGATGTGTGTGTGTGTACATGTTAAATATACCTGGTGAGTCTGTTTTCCAGTGCAGAGAAGTTAAATTGTTTAATAGGGTTCTTTAAAGTCATGTGTCCTGATAGAAACCTTTTAGGTCTGTGTTCTTGTCTTACAATAAACTCATGCTCAAAATAACTTTAGATTTAGGTTATTTTCCAATCCTAAGAGCATTTTCCTCAATTTCACCAGCCACAGTGAACAGGATAGTGTGCATATGAGAGAAAGGAAAGGGTCTGAATGAAATCTTGAGAAGCAAACTCTTTAAGTTAATTTTTCATCTAAAGGCTCAACTTTGACCTGGTTGATTTAGTCATAAACATATTATCTAAAATAGAATCCTTTCCCAAGGGTAACAGAAAGAGGGAGGTCTATATCTTACTTATGTTTGTACTCTTAGTATCTAGAGTAGTATATGGCACAGAGTGGGTATTTGAATGCTGAATTTAATATGCTTCTTTTATATGCTCAACACACCCAATAAATTTTTTGATTGAAATATTTCACTAATTTACACTAGCAAAGAAACTCAAAACTAATGTTTTCTCCCTGATAAACTACCTTTAAGTAATAATCAGATTAGCTATACTTGAGTGTCTTAAAAAACCTCTTTCTTGAGATAATTTTTTAAGTAAAAAACTTTCCAGAGACACCAGGACAAGCTAAACCTAGATGGCAATATCCTTTAATCTGTGCAACATTCTTGCCATCTGCCAGCACTTAATGAAATTTCCCAGATCCAAGATCAAACACCTGAATTGAAATGCCAGGGCCACATTGTGTCTAGACCTGGCACTAAACCTATGCTGGATAAGTCATTTTGTCTGAGATACTAAGTGGGATGTACCCATGACAATCAAAAACATCAGCAGTTTCTGATTTACCAGATGTTACTGTGGAGTCATTCCCCAGTCTTCCACAATGATCACCGTAATTGAGAACTAATTTCCATCTACAAGAAAAGAATTTTTCTGTTCCTCAACTATGGATTTCTATCATCTGAAAAACCCTTTCAAGGACACACAGCTCTGACCAAACATAACTGCTCCAAACAGATCTGACCCTATACCTAATTAAATCTGTCACTTACATCACAGACAGTGCCATGCTATCATTACCTAAAGTCAAAGTCTCTTCCTAGAGCAGCCTATATCTAATAACTAGCCAAAGAAATCCAGTTATCTTTTCCCAACCTAGGACAACTCTGAAGGGCCATCCACAGAGCTCCCTGTGATGTTGGCCAACCCGTAAGGGACCACCTAGTGGGCTGCAACTCTACTTTCTCCAGTGAGGTCTGAACCACAGTCTTGTGGAAAAGGCCTCTCTTCCAAGTTTGTCTTGCCTGGGTACTTTCCCTCAGCCATAAACTACCTTTACAAAATGTTGTCTTAAAATCTTTTATGTCAAGCTTCGTCTATTGAATTGCTATGTGATATCTGTCTCCTAATGTGACCCAGACTAAAACAATACCTTTTAGCTTCAAGCATGTGCCATGGTTGAAAACAGAAATCGATGAATGGTGCCGAATCCTGGAAAGTTCAGTCAGTTACTGAAAAACAGTCTGAAGAGCTGGAGCTTTTCACACTAAACACTGTATTATTTAAGGTACAACATTTTTCAAAGGACAGAAAAAGGTATTTGATTCCCTAGCAAACTCTAACAAAAGTTAAAGAGCTTAACTTCATTCTAGAAAATGTCTCTTTAAGTGGATGCTTGTTAGACATCACAAATTGACTGCTATATCAACCTATCATTAAAAGTTTAGATGTGAGAATGAAAACTTATTAGACCCAAAAGAAAGATGGGATTAATAATACCAATGACCAATTGAAAATATAGGGTCTAAAAAGCCTTTACTTCATTTAAAAAAATGAGCAAGTGGCAGGGTACCTGGGAGACTTGGTTAAGTGTCTAGTTCTTGCTTTTAGCTCAAGTCATGATTTCAGGGTCGTGAGATCGAGCCCTGTGGGAGGCTCCATAGTGGACATGAAACCCTGCTTAAGATTCTCTCTCTACCTCTGCCCCTTTCTTTCATATGCTCGCTCTTTCTCTCACTCACTGTCTCTGAGGGAAAAAAAAAAAAAAAAGAACAAACTGCAAAAAGGCTCTCATGGGAGGAGACTATTAAAAGATATTGTAAGGAAACATAAGGAAAGGAAATAGTTTCTAGGATATATCTTTTTCTCTGATACTGGTTTTATATGATACAAAAAAATTAGCAAATTTATTTAGCATCTTTTAAAACATTCAAAAACTAGCCAGTATGAAATTGTGCATAAAAGAAGCAACACAGCATAGCTTTCTACCCTTTGAAAAGTGTTTACAAGTAGTCCTTGTCTGGTCACTGGGAACTTGGGATTTCTGAGGAATTCCTGTCACTTGGACAAGAGTGGTTGACTGTGCCTAAATTGTTTCTGAAAAGAGATTTATGCTGACCATTTGATTTCCTTCTAGGACTCTGGGATTGTGGTACATGCTAGGGTGTCTACATGACTAGCCCCCAGGAAAGATCTGGGATATGAGTCTTAAATGAGCTTCACTGGTTGGCAACATTTCACAAGTGTTGTCACAACTTGTCACTAGGAGAATTAAAGGCATCCTGTTTGACTCCACTGTTAGAGAACCCTTAGAAGCATGTGCCTGTTTTCTTCCCAACTTCATCCATGCATTTTTTTCCCTAGCCTGATTTGCTTTGTATATTTCCCTGTAATAAATCATTACTGTGAGCACAACCATTTGCTGAGTCCTGTAAGTCCTCCTAGTAAAACCTGGAGATTACCTTGGCGAATTTCAACACAAAAACATCAACAGAGAATGACAAGAAAAGAAAAGGCTCGGGTTGAGACAAAGATACAAATAAAACTGGTTGAAATAAGAAAAGAATGGATCATAAAATTCTTTTTGGAAGTCTCTAAGAGCCAAATTGATGTTATAAAATGTCATTTAGTGTTTTGATCACCAAATTAAAGAAGCTGGCCCAAATCCACAGAAGGAGGATAAAAATTTGTCAGAAAATCTGGTCCATCAGAAAAATCAAGAACACTGATCTACTCAAAGAACAGATAATCCTGACAGGATAAGCCTCAGCAATGGATATAGAGGAAATCATCAAAAATAGAATAGAAGAAAACTCTCTAGAATCAAGAAAGATCTGGTCTACAGCAAATGCCTCAAAAAATTAATGTAAAAGAATTGTGTCCAGACATATCTTGGCAAAATCTTTTAATTCTAAGAAAAAAGAATAAGCTCTTCAAGCTTTCAGAGTGAGCATTCAGGCTGCCCCCTATACTAGTGAGAATTCTTGGATACAAATAACAGAAACTAACCTGGCTAAATGAAGCAGAAAATACAATTATGTAAGTATTGGATACCTCGCAGGATCAATAAAAAGCCTAAAACTTCAGGCAATGAGAGGACACCACGGGAATCTCAACTCTCTTGTAACCGTAGTAACCAGTTTGGAGATCTTTGCCAATAGGAAGGTTTTCACATCCTATGTACCCAGAAAACAAAGAAAACTTTAAAAATCCAACATCTACCATATCTACCAAGAGAAAATATCATGCTGACTTTATATTTTTGCAATATTAGCAATATTAAAATCATCACATGATAGAAAATGTCCACAGATTTTTCAGGGTGCAGAGTTGTAACTCAAGAATTTTATGCCTAGCAAAGTTACCAGTTGCACTTGAATACAAAACGTAGACAAGTCAGCTCTCATAAACAATTCTTGAGACAACAAATTTATCCCAGCTGAAGATAAGTTCTATCCTATCACGAGACAAGTTAAAGGATCCAAAACATGCAACAATGCAATATAAAGGATAATTAGTGAATATTTAACTCAACTAAATAAAATTCTAAATATAATATTGTTTGCTAATATGGTTATAAGTTTGAAAGTGAAAGCAAAAAAAAGGTTTATAGGATTAAAATAACTTTTATATTAAAAGGATTGGAGTTTCAGATTTAATTAACAATATCTTGAGACGGCAAATAAGACAAGTTAAAGGAAGCTAAATTTCTCATCGTACTAAAATTTGTAGTTTTGTTCTTAAACTTGATAACTGGAAAAATACATCCTAAAGAACGTATTGAATAAACTTTAAGACAGTAACTATTAGGGGCACCTGGGTGGTTCAGTTGGTTAAGTGACTGCCTTTGGCTCAGGTCATGATCCTGGAGTTCCGGGATCGAGTCCCACATCAGGCTCCCAGCTCTGCAGGGAGTCTGCTTCTCCCTCTGACCTTCTCCCCTCTCATGCTCTCTTTCTCTCTCTCCCTCTCTCTCTCTCTCTCAAATAAATAAATAAAATCTTTTAAAAAGTAAAAAAAAAAAAAGTAAAATAAGAATTTCTATATTCCAATTCACTATAAAAACAAGATAATAAAATGTAGCCTATGTAATGAAAGGCAAAAAAAAGGGGGGGAGGGCAGCAATAAAGCACCAAAGGTATATAAGAAACCAACAACAAAAATAAAGATGGGAAATATTAATTATAAATACAGCTGAAATACAAGGTTTTAAATAGGGCTAATTATTATATGCCAAACTCAAAAAGTATAAAAAGCAATCCTAAATATTAGGCTCCGAAAACTACCATTTATTTTGTGATTAACATATATGAGACATGTGGTAAGTTCTAACTGTAAAAATTGTGATTTTAATCAAATATCAAAGTATAAAGCAAAATTATGAAAATACAAAGATAACAAGTAAATAATTATGAGAGACCACTCCACTCTATTGTCAATCTATAAAGATATAGAAAGCAAATAAAATAAAATATAGTGATTGAATAACAAAATTAATAATGAAAATTATTATAAAATATAAAAGGTGTATTTATTCTTCTCCTACCCACTTAATGGGAGGGAGACAAACCATAAGTGACTCTTAATCTCACAAAACAAACTGAGGGTTGCTGGGGGGAGGGGGTTTGGGAGAAGGGGGTGGGATTATGGACATTGGGGAGGGTATGTGCTTTGGTGAGTGCTGTGAAGTGTGTAAACCTGGTGATTCACAGACCTGTACCCCTGGGGATAAAAATATATGTTTATAAAAAATAAAAAATTAAAAAAAAAAGAGAGATACCATAATCTTGATTGAGAAGGCTGAATGTTCCAAAGATGTTAAATCATCCTCAAATAAAGGCATATTACTTGTGATTACAATCAAAATTCTATAGTAAATTGAGGGCTGATGTTGTCCATATATAATTATATGAGACTAGAACTGCACATAACAGACCATAGTTGAACAATAAATACTTTTTATAAAAGATTTTTATTTATTTGCTTATTTGATAGACAGAGATCACAAGTAGGCAGAGAGGCAGGCAGAGAGAGAGGAGGAAGCAGGCTCCCTGCTGAGCAAAGAGCCCAATGTGGGGCTTGATCCCAGGACCCTGGAATCATGACCTGAGCTGAAGGGAGAGGCTTTAACCCACTGAACCACCCAGGTGCCCCAACAATAAATACTTTTTAATGAATGGTTAAAATAATAAATTGATCTCTGTTGGATTTGAGGGGAAAGGTAGCAAAATGAATAGAAAGTTCAACAGAATAAAGAGAAAAAAACTAATTATGAAAAAGAAGATAAGTACCATAAAAGGTGAAATATTAGTACTTGTGCAAAAATTATAGAAGAAATAGTACTAGTTCAGATAGTAATATATAATCTTTATTACGTTAATACCTAACACAAGAAAAAGGAAGCACCAAAAAATCTATTGAAAACGAGTGGATTACTCAATAAACTATAATGGGAAATAAGTTTATAATGTCTGGGGCGGGGATGTTAAGCTTCTTTCTACATACCATAGCAAATGGAAACCATGTGAATTGGAAGTCTCTTGTGGAGGGGGGAAAAAAAGCACTTTCTTTTAAAGAACTATCTAATAAAAAAAAATTAGTAAGCATGTAAAATAAATTATTTAGAGACATTATTTCATTAAAAAATTAAACCCTGTATTTGCATATTCTTAATAAAATTTGAAAATGAATTACATTCATGGAAAATAATTTACAATAAAAACAACAAAGTAATAATATCCTTAAATGAAAAGACCCCACAAATCCATAAGTAAAATAGCATAGTAATTTTAAAATATATAAAAGACTTGAAAAGATCATTTTAAAAGTAATATAATTAGCCAGCGATCCTACAAAAAGTGCTTATTAGCACTTAAAGAAATAGAAATACAAATAGCAAAGTGCTAGCTTTCACTGATTGAATTAGCACTCTTTTTTAAGCATCACATGTAATGCTGATGAGGGGATTTGAGTTAGGAAGAGAACTTGATTAAATCTTTTGAAAAAAAAGATTTTGTTGTTTCGTTTTTAAAGAATTTATTTATTCATGAGAGAGAGAGAGGGAGGGAGGCAGAGGCAGAGGGAGAAGCAAGCCCCCGACTGAGCAGGGAGCCTGATGTGGGACTCAATCCTAGGACCCTGAGATCATGACCTGAGCTGAAGGCAGACTCCTAACCAACCGAGCCACCCATGCACCCCCAAAAATAAGTTGATAGTGTGTATAAAGAACCTAAAAAAGAATTTCTTCTTCTTCATCACTTTTTTTTTTTTTAGATTTTATTCATTTATTTGAAAGAGAGAGAGAACACGAACTGAGGGAAAAGGGATTCCAACATGGGGCTCCAATCCCAGGACCTTGAGATCACTTCACTACACGAGCCAACGGCAGACACTTAACTGACTGAGCCACCCAGGCGCCTCCTCTTTCATCGCTTTTAAAAAAATTCCACTTCTAGATATCTATACTAGAGGAAAAATGTGACATTTAGGCTAAAGGATTATATGATTGAAAGAACTTAACATGTAACAGAAAAACATTATTAAATAAATTAGGTTATATCTATACGATGAAATATTTATAAATCATATTCTCAGAAGTTACTATGGACAATTTTCATTTTAATTCATTTTTTTAAAGCAGTATAACAAACCCTGGGCACGTTAATTTGGTTTTTAAATTTTTAATCAAAGTTGTCTCTAAATAGTGAAATAATGGCCAATTCAGATTATTTCTTTACACTCTTCTAAATCTTGCAAACTTTCTACAATCAAATTGGAATACTCTTATAAGCCAACAAATATTATTGACTATATGCTTTAACAAATTTATTTCAACTCTACCAACCTAATCACACAAAAATGTGTATATATACCTTTTTTAGTATGTTTCTTAGTATTATTTTCTTAGTATTATTTATGATCAAATAAATTTCTGAGCAACCTAAATGTCTAACTGTAGGAAATAATGAAATTATGCTACCTCCATATACTGGAATATTATTATAGGTAAAATTTCTGAAAAGTTATTTGCATGGAAAAATTCCCATGAAAAGTGAAGACTTAAAATACAGTTTTATTTTTAGTCATCTATATATGAAAAAACTAAGATAAAATATATCTCTGGAATTCAAGAGGCAGAGTGGGGGCTTGGAGGGTAGGGAAGGAAAAAATGAAACAAGGTGGGATCAGGAGAGAGACAAACCATAAGAGACTCTTAATCTCACAAAACAAACAGAGGGTTGCCAGGGGCATGTGGGTAGGGAGAGGGTGGTTGGGTTATGGACATTGGGGAGGGTATGTGCTATGGTGAGTGCTGTGAAGTGTGTAAGCCTGATGATTCACAGACCTGTACCCCTGGGGCAAGTAATACATTACATGTTAATAAAAATAATTAATAAAAAATATTTTATATATAAACATACATATATCTCTATGAAAGGTAAATTTTCATTTTCTTTTTCATACATTTTCTATTTCCCAAATTGTCTGTAACAAAAAATGTCTTTTAAAAAAAAAAAAAAACTGACTGACTATTACTCTTTTTGTGATTCCAGTAATGATACTAAGTTGGTTAAATGTCTACCAGAAAGCAGAGGCAGTCCTAAGAATTTAAGTGAATTTCATAATTTTCATATCTTATCTTCACATTTTATGTTTTACAAATAATTTATAAAAATAAGTAAGATTCACTACGTTTATTAAGAGAAACCAAGCAATTTTTGTTAATTTGAAGTATTCAAATAATGGTTCTTTCTAACTTGAGTTTAAAAAATGTACTCTTGGTTCTCATTTCTTTTTAGGTCTTTCACTTCTGGAAATGTTAAAATAACATGACTACTAAATATACTTCCACTTCAAAGTGCCATCTAGCTACTCTGAAGGCAAAATCTGGAAAACAAATGAGAAAATGTAATCCTTACTGTTGGCAAGGAGTATTATTCTATAAATGTAAATTATAAAATGACACAATTTGACTTAAAAAAAAAAGAGGGAGTATAAGAGAGTAGGCAAATGTGTTGTGAGACACAGGAAGAACTGAGGTGTAAATCTTGATAACATATACGCCAAATGAATCAAAGCAAACTCAATATTGCATGTGTCCAGATTAATAACATCTATCTAAAAATAATGTTAACACATTCTTTAACAAGATTCCAAAATACTTAGAAGAACTTATTAAAGCGAATCTTTAGGGATGCCTGGTTGGCTCAGTCATTAAGCGCCTGCCATCGACTCTGGTCATGATTCCAGGATCCTGGGATCGAACCCGCATGGGGCTCTCTGCTCAGCGGGAAGCCTGCTTCTCCCTCTCCTACTCCCCTGCTTGTGTTCCCTCTCTCACTGTGTCTCTCTCTGTGTCAAATAAATAAATAAAATCTTTAAAAAAAAAGTGAATCTTTGCATTTTTCTAAAGACAACTTCTTTCAAAAATCTTTCTTCTCTCTCTCTTTCTAGGCCTGCATCTTTTTTCTAGTTTTTAGCCTCATCTCTCTCTCCATGTCCTGCTCAACAGAGGTGAGATCAGAAGGATAGCCATGCACCAAGACAAGACTGGTGTAAGTAAAGTCTTAACAGCACTATCAGTTGTTCTTCTAAAATATTTTTTACCCTGAAGCCTATAAAATAGCAAATATTATAGCCTAAAAAAATACATAATTTAGTGGGGGCTTTTTGGGAGGTGGGTGTAGGGAAGGAATGTGATTACTGTATTTAAAACTGCACCAGTGGGAAATAATTTCCAAGTGTTTTCCATAAAATATCTTATAATTAGAGTCTCTTCCTAAAGTTCTAGGACTTTGAAGTAAAAGAAAGTCTGCTGCTGAGAACACTGTTGAATTGCAGTTAACTCCTACCGGGAATCAAAATGACCCAGTCAAATCTCCAGCTGCTTCTGTTCCTCTGAATAAATTCTCCATTTCTTTATAAAAAGAAAAAAGTTCACTTAAAAGTTACCCAATAAAACAACTCTCTCGGCAGAAATTGCAACACTTCTAAAAAGGGGGGATATTTAGGATGTTGCATAATTATTCTGTGATATATATTACCAGACAACCAAATAAGATTGAACCTAATTTCTGTTGGAGAGTTGGGGAATAGGATTCTTGGAAGATGATAAGACTATGTCCATATTCTCTATTCCTTCTCTTTCCTAAGTCCCTGGAGGGGTCACTCGAGCTCAAAAAAAAAAAAAAAAAAAAAAAAAAAAAAAAAAATATATATATATATATATATATATATATATATATATATCTACCCTGGAGGCCAAGAGAGGAACCCAGAATCACCTGGTATCTCAAGTCCTAAGAAAGAAAATACAGTTCTGGCCTGACATTTACTGGCAAGGTGTGAGAGAGTATAGCCTCTTCTAGGTTTTCCTCTCTCACCAAATGTCACAGATCCATGGATATCCCTGAGTTAGGAGAGAAACTTCTTGTTCATTTAAAAAGGCCAGATGTTACTTTTCATTGGAGAGGAATTACAGGATTGGGCTAAATTCAATGCATCCACGATTGCACTTGAAAAATACAGATCTCCCTTTAAGAGCTAAATAAGCTTTCCCACTAAAAGCTCTGAGGGTAAATCCAGCCCTCTGAATTTTTAATTACCACTTTTCAAGAGATTCCAAAGCCTGGGCAGTACAAGTGTGGAAGGATCGCATACCCAATTATACGAACAGGCAGAGAAGGATCAATAAGCCATTTAAGCTGGCAGAGCAACTAAAAAGGAGCAAACTTAGATGATCAACAAGATGGTAGAGGCAAAAACAATGGAGGACACAGAGGGAAAAAAATGAAGAAAAATCTATTGTGATCCCCTAAGTACATAAAATTAGAATACATAAAAAGGGTCTCCAGAACCCAAATAAAGGGTACTTGAATTTTAAAATTCACCCAAGAAAATGATAAAGGCCACTGAAGAAAATTAGTGTTCTAGAAAATCAGATGGAGACAGTGCAGAATTTAAAAAAAAAAAGAAAGAAAGAAACCTTTATTAAAGGCAAGTATAAACTTAGCATTTGTAAGTTCATAAAATGGAGTAAGAACAAATGAAAATGTAATAATAGCAAAACAACAGAAAAACTTTCTGCTCTAAAGTTATGTTCAGATTAAAAGAGTTTACAAATTCCCAAGGATTACTCTAAAAATGACACATATTAAATAAGCAAGTAAATTCATTAATTACTAATACATATTTAAAGGTAACCTGATGAAACTGGACTCTAAGAGTAAACAGAAAATGTTACCACTTCAAAGTGGAAAGAAGGGAAAAACAAAGCATGTTACTGACAAAGACAAAAGAACTAGATTAGCATCTGTTTTAATTCTATATATGCTACAAATCTCACAATATAGTCAATTATATTTCAAGGAGAATAAAAAATAATTAGATAATCATCTTTTACATTTACCCACACATTTATTATTTGGGATCTTTTCATTTTTTGGCAGATCACATTTCCATTTGATACATTTTGTCTTCTACCTAAAAAATTTCCTTTAATCTCTCTATGGTATAGGTGTGGACAGAGAATTTTCTTTGTATTTGTTTTTCTGAAAAGTTTTCATTTCACCTTAATTTAGAGATATTTTATCTAGAGATAACAAATATGACAGTTGAGTTGAAATATGTAAATATGCTTACTAAGAGTAGAAACCTGGGTTAACAGCTTTTTCTTTTAGTGATTTAAAGATCATCACTTGATACTCATCAAATATTAATCTTGTCACATAGTTTGCGACAAGAAGTCTGTTTTCATTCTTATCTTTGTTCCCCTGTGAGTAAGGTGACTTTTTTCTCCGGTTGCTTTTAGAATTTTTCTTTTCATCACTGGTTTTTAGTAATTTTATTTTATTTTGTAGATTTCTTTGTTTTAGTGTTGGGGGGAAAGGGCAGAAGGAGACAGAATCTCAAGCAGACTCTCCGCTGAACATGGAGCCTGATGCAGGGCTCAACCTCAAAACCAGGAGATTATGACTGAGCCAAAATCAAGACCTGGAAACTCAACAGACTGAGCCATCCAGGCACCTCTTCAGTAATTTTATTTTAATACACCTTGGTGTGATTTTCTTTAAGTTTACTAATGGTTTGTTGGGCTTCTTGGATCTATAAGTTTATAGTTTCCATCAAATTTTGAAAAATTCACACATTATTTTTCTCCGCTAATTTTTCTATCTCTCGACCCCTTTCTTAGACATTGAGGACATGTTTCTTAGCTGAGGAGATTGTCCCACAACTCACTGATGCTCTGATCATGTTTTTGCCAGTCTTTTTCTTTTGTTTTTTTTTTTCCTGTGTGCTTCATTTTAGTTTCTATTGCTATATCTTTAAGCTCTTGATTTTTCTCCTTCATTCCTAGTTAATATTGATCCCATCCAGTGTACTTTTCAACTCAACTGTCATATTTGTTATCTCTAGAAGTTCCATTTGAGTCTTTTTTCTCCTCATCATGCTCGTGAATACCCTTTACATTCTTAAGCATATTTATAACATTGTAATAGCTGTACTAATGCCCATGGTTGCTCAGTCCATCATCTCTGTCATTTCTCCATCTGGCTGATTCTTTTTCTTCTCTGAGTTACTGCTTCTTTACATGCAAATAATTTTTTATCATTTGGGAAACATTGTGAATTTCACATTGTTAAGTACTGGATTTTGTTATATTCCTTTTTACTCATACATAATTTACTTGCAGATCACTTTAATTATTTCAAGTCTTTCTCTCTAGATTTGTTAGGATGGTTCCAGAACAATCTTTATTTTAAGTCTACTTTATCACCATTATTAAAGTGAGACTCAGGGCACCTGGGTAGCTCAGTTGGTTAAGCGACTGCCTTCAGCTCAGGTCATGCTCCTGGAGTCCCAGAATCTAGTCCCACATCAGGTTCCCTGCTCAGCAGGGAGTCTGTTTCTCCAGCTGACCTCTCTCCTCTCATGCTCTCTCTCATTCTCCCTCTCTCTCTCCCTCTCTCTCTCAAATAAATGAATAAAGTCTTCAAAAAAATAAATAAAAAAACAAAGTGGGACTCTTCTGAGTATTCTATTGAGTGCCCTGTGTCTTAGAAGTTAGATCTTTCTTTCTGGCTAGTAGGAATACAAAATATTTCCAACTCTGTGTGAAATCCTAGAATCAAGAGAACTGCTTTCTTGTTCCTCTTCCACATTCTTGAATGTGCAGATCAGTACTTAATCAGAACTGATAGAAACCTTCTGCAGACGTTCAGATCTCACTGAATCCACCTCCCACCTTCACAGTACACTATCTTACAAATCCTGGCAACCCTGACCTCCCTGAAATCTAAACTCTGTCTTCTCAATTCATGGAGAACACTGACCTCTGTTTAGGTTTCTCTCCCTGCTATTGTCCGTGAAATGCCTCCAGACAGAAAGCAGGAAGATATTGCAGCTCATCTCATTTTTTTCTCTTCCTCAGGGATCATAGACCTGTGCTGACTAACAGTCAACAATTGAAAACAGCTGTTTTATATATTGTGCCCATTATTCTAGTTCTGTACAGTGGGAAGGTAATTTCCAAAACAATTAATTCCTCTTGGTAAAACAATGTTTTTTTTTTTTTTTGCAAAATATCAATCTAAAGAAAAAAATCATTAAAGTTATAAATTTCTTACAAACAATATAAAATATGTAATGGTTCAATGGACAAAAAATTCTTATCCAATTATCTTGGCCCATTTATTTAGTACAAATTTCTCATCCTCAGCTCCTCCAAGAATGAATTAAGGGAGTCCTGCTCCCATATTACTGTAGTGTCTATCATTTGCACTACTGTGAGTCATGAAAACTAAGCTACTTTCTTCATGCCATTAGTGTATGATCCAGTATGACACAAGTAAGTGGTGAATAAATGTTTGCTGGATAAATAGAATTGCAATGTGTACAAATCTGGAATCACTGTGTTTAGTATGGAAAAAAAAAGTTTCAGCAGATATCATAAGCTACTCATTATCTTTCTTTTATATAAAATTTATACACAAAGGAAATATTAATCTCCCCAGTGGACAAATGGACAAAAAACAGAAACAAATTTATCACACTAAATCTATAACTATTAAACATACATATTGAAATATGTCTAAGTTTGCTAATTGTCAAATAAATAAGTACCATCTAATATTTATAATATTACTTTCTTCTCAAATTTATATATATACACACATATATATGGTATTTTTTATATATGGTATATGTATATATATAAAAAAACATACATACATACGCTGGTGAGATTATGGTAATAATAAGATACTTAAAATCTGGTGGTGGCAGTGGAATTTTTCTAGAAAGCTAAGATTTGAACCAGTTCTTTCTGACCATGAAACCTTTTAAAAACTGATATACTATACTTATTTGGATAACTAATTTCATGTGTCAACTCGACTAGATCATTGTTCCCAGCTGTTTGGTCAAAGAGAGCCTGGATATTGCTGTGAAGGTACTTTTTTTTTTTAAGATGTGACTAACTTGAATCAGTACACTTTGAGTAAAGCAGATTACCCTCCATAACATGTGTGAACTTCATCTAATCATTTGAAGTTCTTCAGAGAAAAGACTGAGGTTCACCAAAAGGAAGGAATTCTCCCTCCATACTTTTTTTAGACTCAGACTGCAACATCAACTCTTGACAGAATTTATGGGTTTCTGTTTATTCTGTTTCTCTGGAGAACCCTGATGAACATACTTAATGAAAATTCATCCTAAAAAAATATACAAGAGGGGTGCCTGGGTGGCTCAGTGGGTTAAAGCTTCTGCCTTCGGCTCAGGTCATGATCTCAGGGTCCTAGGATTGAGCCCCACATCAGGCTCTCTGCTCAGCAGGGAGCCTGCTTCCTCCTCTCTCTCTGCCTGCCTCTCTGCCTGCTTGTGATCTCTGTCTGTCATATAAATAAACAAAATCTTAAAATATATATATATATATATATATATATATATATATATATATACAAGAGAAGGTAAAACTTACAAATATGTGTTTTAATTTTGACTTTTGACTCACCACTTATGTTAAGCAAGTTTCTTAAGTTTTTAGTTTATCACTATAAAACAAGGATAATAATACCTCTCTTACAGGGTTGTCACCAATGTAAAGTGCAAAGCATAGTTCCCTAAATATAACAAGCACTCAAAAATGGATATTTTTGGATATATTGCATCAATGGATATAATGCATCAATTATATCTTTATCATGCTTGATATAAATATTGGTAATATAAATATATACATCAATAAAGAAACAAAGGGAAGTAAAGGAAAAGCAATTAATATCTAATAAGCTATGATGGGAATTTTTCATAACTCCTTAAATTATCATAAAAGCTCTATAAGGGGGATGTATTACTGTCACTTACAGACAAGGAAACTGGGCTATGAAAAGCTAAATAATTTGACCTATGCCATACAATAAATAAACAATAAAATGAGATTCAGTGAAAGTCTGTTTTATTTAAAAATCCAGTGTTCTTTTTTACTATATCATACTTGCCTCTCTAGAAAGGTACTTCTTCTGATTAAAATATTATTGTTGATAATTAGTAAAACTATGCAACAACAGGTAAAGCCTATTAGATACTATATATTTAATATTATTAGATATTAGATATCTATAATCTATTAGATAAAAAGGTATGACATAAAATTGTATAATTATTGTGAATGAACCTATATAAAATCTAAGAGCAAATGGAAAATGACATAAATACAACAGAAAGTGAGACCACAAAGACTTTATTTTTTAAGATTTTATTTATTTATTTATTTATTTATTTATTTGACAGAGAGAGAGGCATAGCAGGAGAGGGAACAAAAGCACGGGGACTGAGAGAGGGAGAAACAGGCTCCTCACTGAGCAGAGATCCCGATACAGGGCTCAATTCCAGGACCTTGGGATCATGACTTGAGCCGAAGGCAGATGCTTAATGACTGAGCCACCCAGGCACTGCCACAAAAAGACTAATAACTTTGAAGAATATGACTGAAATATTTGTAGATTTAGAAGTTCCTAAGACTGAAATAATTTGTGTTTTTCCCCCTTTTATTATATAAACCATACCTGAAAACTGCAAGTTACTTATTTGGACTCTAAATAAGTGAATTTTATTTATTTATTGTTATTATTTTGTATTTGATTTCTTTTGTCATACTTGTTCTTTTTTAATTGAAATTCAATTAACATATGGCATATTATTACTTTCAAAGGTAGAGTTCAGTGATTCATCAGTCTTATATAATATCCAGTGCTCATTACATCATGTGCCCTCCTTAATGCCCATCATCAGTTACCCCATCCCCCCACCCCTCCCCTACAGCAACCCTTAGTTTGTTTTCTATTATTAAGAGTCTCTTGGGCACCTGGAAGCCTCAGTTGGTTGAGCTTTGGCTCAAGTCATGATCCCCAGGTCCTAGGATCAAGCCCCCTTTCAGGCTCCCTGCTCAATAGGGAGTCTGCTTCTGCATCTGCCCCTTCTCCTGCTTATGCTCTCTATCTCTTTAAAGAGTTTCTTATGGTTTATTTCCCTCTGATTTCCTCTTGTTTTATTTTTTTCTCTCTTCCCCTATGATCCTCTATTTTGTTTCTTAAATTATACAGATTAGTGAAATCATATGATTAACTCTCTCTGGCTGACTTACTTCGTTGAGCATAATACCCTTTAATTCCATCCACATCACTGCAAATTGCAGTATTTAATTTCTTTGATGACTAAGTAATATTCCATGGTATATATATACCATATCTCCATTATCCATTCATCTATCAATGGACAGCTGGGCTCTTTCCATAGTTTGGCTATTATGAACATTGTTGCTGTAAACATTAGGGTACAGGCACCCCTTCAGATCATTACATTTGTATCTTTGTGGTAAATACCCATTAGTGCAATTGCTGGGTGATAGGATAGTTCTTTTTTCAACCTTTTGGAGAACCTCCATACTGTTTTCCAGAGCGGCTGCACCAGCTTGCATTCCCCACCAACAGTGTAAGAGTGTGCTCCTTTCTCTGCATCCTCACCGACATCTGTCATTTCCTGACTTGTTAATTTTAGCCATTATGACTGGTGTGAGGTGATATCTCATTGAGGTTTTGATTAGTATTTCCCTAATGTCGAGTGATGGGAAGCATTTTTTCATGTGTCTGAGGCCATCTGTATGTCCTCCTCGGAGAAATTTCTGTTCATGTCTTCTGCCCATTTCTTGATTGGTTTACTTGTTCTTTAATGTTGAGTTTTCATAAGTTATTTATAAATTTTGGATACTAGCCCTTTATCAGTTAAAACATTTGCAAATATCTTCTCCCAATCTGTGGGTTGTCTTTTGGTTTTGTTAACTACTTCTATTGCTGTGCAGAAGTTTTTATCTTGATGAAGTCCCAATAGTTCATTTTTGCCTTTGTTTTCCTTGCCTTTGAAGATGCATCAAGCAGAAAGTTGCTGTGGTCAAGGTGAATGAGGTTGCTGCCTGCTTTCTCCTCTAGGATGTTGATGGATTCTTATCTCACATTTAGGTCTTTCATCCATTCTGGGTCTATTTTTGTGTATGGTGTAAGAAAATGGTCCAGTTTCATTCTTCTTCAAGTTGTTGTCCAATTTTCCTAGCATCATTTGTTGAAGAAACAATCTTTTCTCTATTGAATATTCTTTAATTCTTTGTCAAAGATTAGTTGACCACAGAGTTAAGGATCCATTTCTGGGTTCTCTATTCTTTTCCACTGATCACTGTGTCTGTTTTTTTGGCAGTACCATACTGTTTTTGATGACGATGATGATGATGATGATGTTATGTTAGTCACCATACTGTCTTGATGATTATGGCTTTGTAATACAGCTTGAAATCCAGAAATGTGATGCTGCCACCTTTGATTTTATTTTGCATTCCTTTATCTATTCAGGGTCTTTCCTGGTTCCATACAAGTTTTAGGATTATTTGTTCCAGCTCTGAGAAAAATGTCAATGGCATTTTGATAGGGATTGCATTTAAAGTATAGATTGCTCTGGCTAGCATAGACATTCTAACAATATTTCTTCATCCAATCCACAAGCATGGAATGTTTTTCCATTTCTTTGTGTCTTCCTCAATTTCTATCATGTATGTACTATAGGTTTCAGAGTATAGATCCTTGGCCTCTTTGGTTATGTTTATTCCTAGGTATCTTATGGGTTTTGGTGCCATTGTAAATGGGATCCACTCCTTAATTTCTCTTTTTTTTGTTTCATTGTTAGTGTTTAGAAATGCAACTGATTTCTGTGCATTGATTTTATATCCTGCTACATTCCTGTGTGGAATTTTGGAGAGGAGTCTTTTGGGTTTTCCACATAGAGTATCAAGTCATCTGTAAAGAGTGGGAGTTTGACTTCTTCTTTGCCAATTCAGATGCCATTTATCTCTTTCTGCTGTCTGATTACTGAGGCTTGGACTTCTTGTATTTTGTTGAATAGCAGTGGTGAAGAGTGGACAGTCTTGCCTTGTTTCTGACCTTAGAATGATATTCACCGTGGGCTTTATATAGATGGTTTTTACAATATTGAGATATGTTCCCTCTATCCCCATACTTTGAAGAGTTCTAATCAAGGAAGAATGCTGTACTTTTTCAAATGCTTTTTCTGCATCTATTGAGAGGATCATACAGTTCTTGTCCTTTATTAATGTAGTGTATCACACTGATTGATTTGTGGATGTTGGACCACACTTGCAGTCCAGGAATAAATCCCACTTTGTTGTGGTGGAGAATCCTTTTAATGTACTATTGGATCCTATTGGCTAGTATCTTGGTGAGAATTTTTGCATCCATGTTCATTAGGGATATTGGTCTGTAATTCTCCTTTTGGTGGGATCTTTGCCTGGTTTGGGATCAAGTTAATGCTGGCCTCATAGAAAGAGTTTGGAAGTTTTCATTCCATTAATAGTTTTTGAAACAGCTTCTAAAGAATGGGTACTAATTCTTCTTCAAATGTTTGGTAGAATTCTCCTTGGAAGCCATGCAGACTTGGACTCAGTTTGTTGGGAGATTTTTGATGACTGCTTTAATTTCCTTACTGTTTATGTGTCTCTTCAGGTTTTCTATTTCTTCTTGGTTCAGGTTTGGTAATTTATAACTTCTTTTTTTTTTTAAGATTTTATTTATTTATTTAACAGAGAGATAGAGAAAGAGCACAAGTAAGCAGAGAAGCAGGCAAAGGGAGAGAGAGAACTCTGCTGAGCAGGGATCCTGATGAGGGGCTCAATCCCAGGACCCTGGAATCATGACCCGAGCCAAAGGCAGCCACTTAACCAGCTGAGTCACCTAGAGGCCCCCAGGTTTGGTAGTTTATACATCTTTAAGAATGCACCCATTTCTTCCAGATTGTCAAATTTGCTGGCATATATTTGCTCATAATATGTTATTATAACTGTTTGTATTTCTTTGGTGTTGGTTGTGATCTCTCTTCTTTCACTCATGATTTTATTAATTTGCATCCTTTCTCTTTTCTTTTTGATAAGTCTGGCCATGGGTTTATCAATCTTATTAACTTTTTCAAAGACAAGCTCCCAGTTTTGTTGATATGTTCTACTGTTCTTTTGGTTATTTCATTGATTTCTTCTCTGATCTTTATTATTTGTCTTCTCCTGCTGGGTTTAGGCTTTATTTGCTCTTCTTTCTCCAGCTCCTTTAGGTATATGGTTAGGTTGCAACTTGAGACCTTTCTTGTTTCTTGAGAAAGGCTTGTATTGCTATATACTTTCCTCTCAGGACTGCCTTTGCTGCATCCCCAAGATTTTGAACAGTTGTGTTTTCATTTTCATTTGTTTCCTTGGATTTTTTCCAATTCTTCTTTAATTTCCTGGTTGACCCATTCATTCTTTAGTAGGATGCTCTTTAACCTCCATGTATTTGAGTTCTTTCCAAATTTCCTTTTGTGTTTGAGTTCAAGTTTCAAAGCATTGTGGTCTGAAAATATGCAGGGAATGACCTCAATCTTTGGTACTGGTTGAGACCTGACTTGTGACCCAGTATGTGATCTATTTCAAAGAATGTTACATATTCATTCAAGAAGAACATGTTGCTTTAGGAGGGTAAGGCCTGAATATATCTTTGAAGTCCATCTATCCAGTGTGTCATTCAAAACACTTGTTTCCATGTTGCTCTTTTGCTTAGATGATCTGTCCATTATAGTGAGGGCATATTGAAGTACCCTACTATTATTGTATTATTATCAATTTTTTTTAAATTTTGTTATTATCTGGTTTATATAATTGGCTACTCCCATTTTAAGGATATAAATATTTACAATTGTTAGATCTTGTTGTATAGACCCATTAATTATGATAGTGTCCTTCCTCATCTCTTTTTACAGTCTTTGGTTTAAAATCTAATTTGTCTGATATAAGGAGTGCTGCCCCAGCTTTCTTTTGTTGTTGATCAGCATGATTAGTGGATCTCCACCCCTTCTCTTTCAAAACTATGGAGGTATCTTTGGGTCAAAAATGAGTTTCTTGCAGACAGCATATCAATCAATGGGTCTTGCTGATATCCTGTTTCTTTTGATTGAGGGATTTAGTCCATTTACATTCAGAGTAACTACTGAAAGATATGAAGTTAGTGTCATTTTATTATCTGTAAAGTCACTCTTTCTATATATTGTCTCTGTTCCTTTCTAGTCTATGTTACTTTGGGGTTCTTTCTTCATTTAAAGGATCCCCGCTAATATTTCTTGCAAGCCTGGTTTAGTGATCACAAATTCTTTTAGTTTCTGTTTGTCCTGGAAGATGTTTATCTCTCCTTTTATTCTCAATGACAGCCTTGCTGGATAAAGTATTCTTGGCTGCATATTTTTCTCATTTAGTGCCCTAAATATATCATGCCAGCTTCTCTGGTCTTCTAGGTATCTGTGGACAGGTCTTCTGCCAATTTCATATTTCCACCTTGTAGGTAAAGGACTCTTGTCCTGAGCTGCATTCAGAATCTTCTTTGTCCTTGAAATTTGCAAACTTCACTATAACATGTCAAGGTGTTAACCTATTTTTATTGATTTTTGAAGGGGTTTCTCTATGCCTCCTGGAACTGAATGCCTGTTTCCTTCCCCAGACTAGGGAAGTTCTCCACTATAGTTTGCTCAAATATACCTTCTGCCTCTCTCCCCTCTCCTTTCTCTTCATCTGGGATCCCAATTGTTCTAATTGTTTTGCTTTACAATATTACTTATCTCACAAATTCTCACCTCTTGTTTTGGTTGTTGTTCATTCCTTTTTTCTCAGCTTCTTTATTCCCCATCATCTTGTCTTCTGTATCACTAATTCTCTCTTCTGCCTCATTTATCCTAATGGTTAAAGCCTCCATTTTTTATTGCATCTCATTAATAGCCTTTTTGATTTTGACTCAGTTAGATTTTGGTGCTTTTATTTCTCCAGAAAGGGATTCTCTAGTGTCTTCTAAACTTTTTTCAAGCCCAGCTAGTAATTTTATAATAGTTATTCTGAACTCTAGTCCCAACGTCTTACTTATATCCATACTGATTAGGTCCCTGGCAGTAAGTACTGCCTCTTGTTCTCTTTTTTGAGGTGTTTTTCCATCTTGTCATTCTTTCCAGAGAAGAATAGATGAACGAGAGAACAAAATACTAAAACAGCAACAACCCAGACAAATAGACACTGGACATATCAGAAGAGACCTGAAAGTAAAATTTTAAAAAGAGAGAATATATAATCAGACAGGTGAACAGAACAGAGCAGTACACTAGATTCTGGGTGTATTTTGGTATGTTTGTTAAAAGAAACTACATCCAAAAATTGTAAAAAAAGAAAAACTTATATATATATACTAAAACAAAATTAAATGCAATGAAAGGATAATGTATTGTAAAAATTTTAATTAAAAAGTTTATAAAAAGAATTAATAAAGTAAGGAATTGGGTGAAAAGGAAAAAAATTAAAATTGAAAGAGTAAATAATCATGAGAAGAAAATATGAATTCTATATTCTATTTTCCTCTAGCTGTGGAATTTTGCAATTCACTGTGATTGGTAAACTTGTTATTAGCAGGATGTTCTTGTTGATCTTCTGGAGGAGGGGCCTGTTGTGCTGAATCTGTGTCTTTGCCTTGGGTTGAATCGCACTGCCTTTGCCAGTGGGCCAGGCTCAGTGTAAGCCATCGAGATTGCTTTATGTGGCTTTTGGTCCCTAAGGGCTTTCTGCACTTCTTCAGAGGATGAAAATGAAAATGGCAGCCTTCTGATCTCCAGCCCTGGAGCTAAAAGTTTTCACCTCCCACTCTTCAATGAGCTCTCAAAGAAAAGTAGTCAATCACTCTTTCTCTCTGGTTTTTGTCCACACTCTGTGTTCATCCAGCCTGTGACTGAGCATTTTTATCTCAGGCACACAACACCATTTTGAGTCTCCAAACTTTGCAGATTCTTGTGGTGAGGACCTGTGCCCCCATCCCAGGGGAAGGGGGGGGTCTCACTCCAGTTCTGTGGTTTGCTGGTCCCTTCTCAGAGAGTAGTTGTCTGATCATACCACAGCTCTGGGTTTATGGCAACACTGAGCTGAAAGCCCACTTCTGGGTTCACTGATTGCTGCCAGCTTTCCTGCTCTGATGCTTGGGTACTCTGCCACACCCAGGCACCCCCATTCTTTCTGTGACTCTGGGGTCCTTAGACCACACTGTCCAACCCAGGATTCAGCCCTGCTTTTCCACCTGGGCGCCTTTCATGCAGGGATATCCCTTACTGAAGAAGACTCTGAAAAGTTCCAATTTTGTGCTCCATGGCTATGTCACTTTCTGGTAGCTGGCTTATGGAGGCTCCCTACCCTCACAGTTTGTCTTCCCATATATCACCTTGGATTCACTTCACACCTCCTACCTTGCAAGAAGTGGTCACTTTTTTATTTGTAGAATTTCAGCAATTCTTTACTTAGATCTCTGGTTGAGTTTGCAGGTATTCAAAATGATTAGATAGCTATCTAGCTGAATTCCTGGGACCAGACAAAACTGAGGTCTCCTCCACCTCCTCCTCCATTTTTCTCATCTCTGAAGCTAAGTGCACTTTTTTAAAAAGTAAGTTATTTACATAGAATTAAAATAAATAAGTTCTACCATGAAAATAAGTCCTATACTACATCATTCATTTATTCATTCATTTGTTATCATTTGTTTCCTTCATTTAGACAATAAATACTGATTAAGGTACTGCTTTGACTACAGGTAATATAATCAGTAAATAATACAGAGGCTTCACTTAATTCTAAGGTTGTTTACACTCTAGTTGTGAGAAGGAAAAAAGGATGACGATTGACAAATAAACCAGCAAATAAATAAGAACCTATCAGATAATTGAAAGTTCATGCAGAGAATTCAAATTCAAAATGATTGCATGGCCTCTGGATTGTATTATTAGGACATAACTCTCTAAGAAGCTCTTTTTAAAATGAAACCAACCTAACAATTAGAGTCAGCCATGTAGAGATTAAGAACCAGACAGAAGGACATATAAAGCAAAGGAAAAAACAGAACTACAAACTAAGTTTTGTCTGTGTGGTAGGCAGAATTCTAAGATGGCCCCCAAGATTTCTACCTCCATATAATCCCTATCCCTCAGGTATGGGCCCAATCTGTGAGACGAGATATCACTCTTGTGGTTATCTTATGTGCAAAAATGATTTTATAGATGTAATTAGGCTCTCTAATCAGTAGACTCTGAGTTAAGCAAAAGGGACACTATCTTAGTTGGGCCAAACCTAATTAAGTTAGTGACTAGAGCTTTTCCTCAAATCAGGAGGATTTACCTGCTTTGAAAAACTGAGCTTCCATATTGTGAGTTCATGTAGCTAGAATCTGAGACCAGCCTCTAGATATTGATAGCAATCCAGTCTAAAATACCATAAGATAACAGAGACCTCAGTCCTGCAACTATAAAGAAATGAATCCTAACAACACATGAGCTTGGAAAAGAACACCTGAATTTCAAATGATACTACAGTCCTGGCTAGCATTTTGATTGCAGTCTTGTGATACCATGAACAGCAGACTCAGTTAAACCATGCCTAAATTCCTGACCTACAGAAACTGAGAGATAACAAATGGATGGTGACTATTTAATTATGAATTCAACTACATTTTATTTTTTTAAAGATTTTACTTATTTGGGGTGCCTGAGTGGCTCAGTGGTTTAGCCTCTGCCTTTGGCTCAGGTCATGATCCCAGGGTCCTGGGATTGAGCTCTGCATCGGGCTCTCTGCTCAGTGTGGAGCCTGCTTCCCCCTCTCTCTCTGTCTGCCTTTCTGCCTGCTTGTGATCTCTGTCTGTCAAATAAATAAATAAAGTCTTTAAAAAAAAAAGATTTTACTTATTTATTAAAGAGATAGGGAAAGAGGGCAGAAGTAGGCAGAGCAGCAGGCAGAGAGAGAGGGAGAAGCAGGTTCTCTGCTGAGCAAGGACCCCAATGTGGGGATCGAACCCAGGACCCTGGAATCATAACCTGAGCCGATGGCAGCCACTTAACTGACTGACTCATCCAGGCACCCTCAGCTACATTTTAAAATATCTATGTAGATTCTATAAGATAAACCACCTAAAAAGAGTCTCATACATTGCATGATTTATGAATGAATAAATATGTGAATTTATTTATGAATGTTCATTATTCATACATAATAAAAATTACTTAGAAAACTCAAATTTCATAAAGATGATCCCCCTAAAGTGGTATGAAATGATTTACAGGATATATTGTTCTGTGAAAAAAAGTTTCATGTCCTCAACTTTACGATTTACTATAAGCCTAGGTTAATGAAGACAGTGTGGTACTGGTGAAAGAACAAATAAATTAGTAGAACAGAATAGAAAGCTCAGAAATAGAACCACACAAATATAGTTAACAGATCTTTGACAAGAGGTCAATGGCAATTCACTAGAGAAAGGATAGTCCTTCAACAAAAGGTGCTAAAACATCTGGACATACACATGAAAAAAAAACAACTGAATTTAGACACAAGCCTTACACCTTTCATGGACTAACCCAAAAGGATTGTAAATCTAAATGTAAACCATAAAACTATAAAACTTCTAGAAGACAATAGGATAAAGTATAGGTGACCATGTGCTTAGTGATGACATTTTAGATACAATGCCAAAAGTATGACCCATTAAAGGAAAAAAAATTAATAAACTGGACTTCACTAAAAGTAAAAACTCCTGCTCTGAGAAAGATGCTCTTAAAAGAATGAAAATACAGCTACAGACTGGGAGAAAATCTCTTTAAAAAGTATTTGATAAAGACTGGTATAAAATATACCAAAAAAAAACTTTTAACATGTAGAAATAAGGAAACAAATAATTCACTTTTTTAAATGGGCAAAAGATCTGAATGGATACTTCACCAAAGAAAATACATAAATAGCAAATAAGAATGTAAAAAGGTAATAACATTATATGTCATTAGAGAATTGCAAATTAAAACAATAATGACATATCCCTAACACATCTAGTAGAATGGCCTAAACCCAGGAAACTGATAACACCAAATGCTGATACTATAGAGCAATAGGAACTCTCACTCCTGGTGGAAATGCAAAATGATGCTTCCAGTATGGAAGTTTCTTAGTTTGTAAGCATAGTCTCACCATACAATCCAGTAGTCATACTCATTGACATTTACCCAAATGAACTGAAGGTATAAGCACATAAAAACTTGCACAAGAATGTTTAAAGAAGTTTTAATCATGATTGCTAAAACATAGAAACAACCAAGATGTCCTTAAATAGCTGAATGGATAAACAAATTGTAGTACACCCATACAATGCAATATTATTCAGTACAAAAGAAAGGAGCTATAAAAACATGAAAATACATGAAGGAAAATTAAATGCATGCTGTTAAGTGAAAGAAGCCACTCTAAAAAGTCCGTGTAATCATACTGTATGATTCCGACAAAATGAGATTCTGGAGGAGGCAGAACTACAGAGATTCACTGGTTGCCAGGTGTTAGAAGTAGAGGTGGAGGCATGAATAATTGAAGCTGAGGATATTTTTTACAGCAATGAAACTCTTCTGTATGATACTGTAGGGGTGGACTCATAACATTATGTATTTGTCAAAACCCATAGAACAGTACAACACAAAGACTGAACCCTAATGTAAACAAAGGATATCGGTTAATGATAATATATCACTATTAGTTCACTGATTTTAGTAAATATATCACACTAATTCAAGATCTTATTAAAAGGAAAAATGGGGAAGGTGGGGATATAAGGGAATTTGCTGTACTTCCTTCTGAATTTTTCTGTTCTAAACTTTCTGCTCTAAAAAATAAATTCTGAACATTGTGTGTCAACTATATTCAAAGTATAAAAAAGAATGAAAATAATCACTATCTTATACCATACAAAAAAATTAATTGCAGTCAAAATGGATTGTAGTCTTGAATGTAATATCTGAAACCATAAAACTCTTTCCAAGTAAACATAGGTGGCAAGGTCTTTGATATTGGTCTTATTGATGATTTTTTGGATCTGACTCCCAAAGCAGAGGAAACAAATTAAAAATAAACAAAGGGGGACTACATTAAACTAAAAAGCTTTTGCACAGCAAAGGAAACCATCAACAAAATGAAAATGCAACCTACTGAGTGGGAGAAAATATTTGCAAATCATATATCAAATAAAGGGCTACTATCCAAAATATATAAAGAATTCCTAAAACTCAATAGCAAAATAAACAAAAATGGGCAGAGGGATCTAAGTAGACATTTTTCCAAAGAAGACATGCAGATAGCCAACAGGCACATGAAAAGATCACCAACATCAATATCACAAAGCATCATGTAAATGTTAATTAAAACCATAATGAAGGGCGCCTGGGTGGCTCAGTGGGTTAAGCCTCTGCCTTCGGCTCAGGTCATGATCTCAGGGTCCTGGGATCGAGTCACGCATTGGGCTCTCTGCTCAGCAGGGAGCCTGCTTCCTCCTCTCTCTCTCTCTGCCTGTGTCTCTGCCTACTTGTGATCTCTCTCTGTCAAATAAATAAATAAAATCTTTAAAAAAAAAAAAACCATAATGAAGTATCACCTCACACCTGGTAAAATGGCTATTATCTAAAAGTGAGAAATAACAAGTACAGCAACCTCTTTGACCTCAGCCACAGCAACTTCTTCCTAGGAACATCACCAAAGGCAAGGGAAGCAAGGGCAAAAATGAACTATTGGGACTTCATCAAGATCAAAAGCTTTGGAACAGCAAAAGAAATGGTCAACAAAACAAAAAGTCAACTGACAGAATGGGAGAAGATATTCACAAATGACATATCAGATAAAGGGCTAGTATCTATAAAGAAATTATCAAACTCAACACCCAATGAACAAATAAAGAAATAGACAGAAGACATAAACAGACATCTCGGCAAAGAAGACATCCAGATTGCCAACAGATACATGAAAAAATGCTCCACATCCCTCAGCATCAGGGAAATACAAGTAAAAACCATAATAAGATACCACCTCACACCAGTCAGAATGCTTAAAATTAACAAATCAGGAAATGACAGATGCTGGCAAGGATGTGGAGAAAGCAGAACCCTCCTACACTGTTGGTGGGAATGCAAGCTGGTGTAGCTACTCTGAAAAACAGTACAGAGGTTGATCAAAAAGTTGAAAATAGAGCTACCCTATGATCCAGCAATCGCAATACTGGGTATTTACCCTAAAGATACAAATGATCCAAAGGGCACATGGACCTGCATGTTTATGGCAGCAATGTCTACAATAGCCAAACTATGGAAAGAACCTAGATGTCCACCGACAGATGAATGGATAAAGAAGATGTGGTATATACATACAACGGAATACTATGCAACCATCAAAAGAGATGAAATCTTGCCATTTGCAATGATATGGATGGAACTAGAGAGTATTAGGCTGAGCGAAATAATCAGAGAGAGGCAATTATCATATGATCTCTCTGACATAAGGAATTTGAGAGGCAGGGCAGGGGTTTGGGGGGTAGGGAAGGAAAAAATGAAACAAGATGGGATCAGGAGAGAGACAAACCATAAGAGACGCTTAATCCCACAAAACAAACCAAAGGTTGCTGGGCGGTGAGTGGGGAGGGATAGGGTGGCTGAGTTATGGACATTGGGGAGGGTATGTGATATGGTGAGTGCTGTGAAATGTGTAGGCATGATGAGTCACAGACCTGTATCTCTGGGGCAAATAATACATTGTATGTTAATTTTTTTAAAAGCCAAAGAAAGAAAGAAAGAAAGAAAGAAAGAAAGAAAGAAAGAGAGAAACAGGTTCCTCCAAGTATATGGAGAAAAGGGAAGGCTGTGCTCTGTTGGTGGGAATACGAATTGGTATAGCTACCATGGAAAGCAGAATGGAGGTTCCTCAATAGAACAACCATGTGATCCAGCAATTCTACTTTTGAATATTTACCTGAGGAAATCAAAAACACTAATGCAAAAAGATGTATGAACAAGTTGGCCAGGATATGGAGAAAAAGGAACACTCCACTCCATGCACTGTTGGTAGGAATGCAAACTGGTGAATCCATTGTGGAAAACAGTATGGAGGCTCCACAAAAAATTAGAAACAGGATTATCATATGATCCAATAATTACACTACTCGGTGTTTACCCAAAAAATACAAAAACTCCAATTTGAAGAGATATATACATCCCAATGTTTATTGCAGCGTTATTTAAAATACCCAAACTATGGAAGCAACCAACCCAAGTGACCATAGATGAATGGATAAAGAAGAAATTTTATATAGTTTATAACAAATTTTTAAACACAATACTGTTTCTACCCTCAGGACAAAAAATAATTACAAAGAAATCTTCAACTTTACTTGTTATATCTGATGGTGCTGGTGGTATTAGTGTAGTAATTCCAGGTGTGTGTGTGTGTGTGTGTGTGTGTGTACACCTAGGTGCAAGCACATGTGTTAAAACTGAGTGAATGGGCAGTTATGCTTCTGCTGTTGGGAAACAGAATTTGCACTATGAGAGAAAGGAAATACAAATACAGATCAAATGATAAGGAGAAAGAACTTCCCAGTATTAGATTAGAATTTGAGTTATCAATATGAACTCATGATTTTAAAAAATATCTATCTACACACACACACACACACACACACACACACACACACACACACGTTTTCTAGCTCACTCACTGAAAAGGCATAGAGAAATAACACCCTATACTTACCCATATAGTAAGAGCAATAACACCCTATACTTACCCATATAGTAAGTATATGCACACTTAGGACCCAGTTTTTTATTTCTTACATTTCTAAATATTACTTTCCACATAAAAGATAATAATAACCTCCTTAGACAAAAGTATGATTTCAGGGCTGAGAGAGAAGTTCAAGGAGACTCTGAAACATTTTGTTATTCCACAAAGGAGGTACTCAAAACTGATAGAGGCATGTCAAAGGACACAGAAGCCAGCTCCAGTAGGCTCTCACTGGCCAAAATTAGATACAGTCTGAACATCGAAATGAATGATTACAGGAACTGATTATATTATACTGATTTAGAAGAGAGTCCATGAGTCCAAATAAATAAAGGAGGGAGAAGAGATAGCCAAAGAAAAATAAATAGAAATATAAATAATACTAATAAATAGAAATAAAAGTACAAAATGGCAGGTTTATATTGCCATTTATAAAATCTTCCCATTTTATAATTTATACAGGTAACAATCAATGAATGCTAAAAAAGAAACAAACAAACAAACAACAACAACAACAAAACCCTGGGGTTAGGATATTCATACAGTTTCTCAAAGAACTGTCCCACATATTACTTCTTCATAACATAGGGCTTATATGTACTTTATGATGAAGAAATGTGGCAATACAGTGTTAAGCAAGTGATCAGCCTCAATGTCGTCATGATGAGACTGTCCACCTGAAGTGATGCTTTGAGGACACATTAACTGATGTAGAATTCTTGCCAAAACCCTATCTAACCTCTAAGGTACAATTTAAATGTTCTCATTTCTTTCCCCCATCACTGAAATTTTCTAGATTTGCATCTGGATAATCGCAACACCCTTCTGATTACCCTGCTTGTCTTTTTCTCCCCACTCCATTCCAGCCTGCACACTGCAGCCAGAGGACTTTTACTAAAATGCAAATATGATCATCTTTTATAACTGACAGTGCCTTCCCAATGCCTTCAATTTTTTTGTTTTATAATGGGTTCACAAGGCCTTCCGTGCCACTATTTATCTCTCCAGTTCGTTTCTCATCACTTCCTCAGTCCCTACCCCTGTGTAAGTTCCCTTTTATATAGTTAACCCCCCATTTTGATGAACCTAACCTTCTCCTTTCCCCAAGGTGGGACACACTCTTTCCTTCTTGGAAAAAATTTTTCTTGTTTTTGCCTGTTTGATGTTTAGTCATTCATTCTCAATGTTTTAGCTAAGTATGACTACTCTGGAATGTGATAAATGATTATCTGTTTATTGCTTTAAGGACTTAGGATAGTTTCCCACTACTCAGTAGGTCTCCAAATATACATGCTCTGCCTGGAGGTAATTTATCAGATTATTCTGGACAATTGTATAAAGCTTGTCTTTTTTTCTACTGCCTTTGTTCTTTTTACTATCTCAAACAGACTTGCTTATTCTTCAAAATTTATTCATGCATTCATTTCTTCATTCATTCAAATTCATTCAACAACACAGGCAATGTGGTCATGATTCCCTCAAGTTTCATCCTATACTTGGAAATGTATCAATGATCCTCCTTCACCATGACACATGCATGCACTCACATACATGACACATACACAACATGTATATACAATCTTCAAATTCTACTCCTTCTGTAAATTGTTCTCTAAGTAACAGAAGAGAGAGAACCATCTTTCCCATGTGTGCTGTTCTACAGCTGCAGCACCCATGAATCTGCCTCTCAAACAACTGATTCTTTTGATAAATATTTTAATTACTTGCTTAATTCATGTATTCATCCTGTTTTGCTCATCTTGGTCTCTTCAGTGTTGCCTTTCTTAAACCATAAAATCCTAGAGAGTAAAAAATGCACCTTTTCACCCCTGAGTCCTTAGCCTACTAGTCAAGAAGACTTTCAGTAATACTTGATGAGGATAATACTTCAGCATTATGCCCAGTGGGTACACAACATTGTTGACTGGCAGAACAGAAATAATATCCTTGAAAAATGTTAAAGGATGGGGCCTCTTTGCATTGTAATTTTAAGTATCCTACAACCTCTGGTCAAATCCCATTACTTGCTAAAAAAATGTAAAATTTAAATAATTGGTAGGACTTGCTTAAGATTTTATACTTTGGGGGAGAGTGTATCTTCATCAATGCAAGTAAGTGAAACAGAAGAGTGAAATAAAAAAAAAATTTGATGAAGTTATTGCATTTTAATTTCAACAAACAGGTGCCAGCACTGATAAATGAAACCTGAAGATTTAATTCAGTGAAATCTTCTCCTCCAAGCATATTTGAAATAAGCTGCATGCATTTTCCTGCATATGATTATTATAACCCTGAAAGCATCTTTTAAATATGGATTGTAAATCCAGCTGCCTTAAAATGAAACTAAAGCAGATTTCCACCCCCCCCAAGTCTTTAGTAAATAAGAAATGGATGTAATAGAATTATTTTGAGCTTAAAGGGTTAAAACTTCCAACAAAATAGCTTGTTTAACTTTTTAATGTATTGTGAGCTTACTGAAGTTTTACAGAATATAGTATTTTAAATGTTAAAATATTTAATGATGCTTGATTTTTTAATCCTGCAATTTTTCTGTTGTGTTGTCCCTTCTTCAGGAGGGACATTTCACAAAGGCAAGCACCCCTCCATTGGGCAGGGCAGGCTCAACAAAGTGCTTGGAATGAACTTAGGGAATTCAAAAGCCATGATATTCCTCGTAAGATACTGCCATTCTAATTGCCAGGATCCACAGTTCCTAATGAGAAATGAACTTCAGAGTAAGCTAAAGAATTTATCTTCTGCCATTCAGTAAAAAACTGTCCTTGACAGTCTCAGATCATTGGCTCAAAGCAGAAAGGATTTTTCTTAATGACTAAAGAGTAGTCTTCCATTCCCTAACTGCTGAACAGGTGCTTATCTCTCACTTGCAATATCTTATGAGGAATGCAAGAAGCTTACAAATTCTGTTATTCTGAATATTTCCTATGAAGTTGAGCTTTTGTGGGCATGAAAAGTTCCAAGAAATAGTGTTGGCAGTTTAACTTTGTTATCAAGAACTAGTTTGTCAAGCTGGGACATAGGAACCTAACCCTGCTCCTGATTCATGTTGCTTATTCCATATTTTAGAATTTGTCAGTTACACACCCATTTCTAGATACCAACAGAGACACTTGGGGTTGCAAGTGATAGAAATATAATTTGAACTGACTTGATCATAAACTGAAACCTATTATCTCTTAGAATCCAGGGAAGGATTAAACAATAAAATGTTGGTGAGCCTCAATAAAAATGAATCAACAAGAGATGTTCCTGCTTCTTTTTGAGGTTTAGATTCATTCTCCCTTATTATACACTTTCTTTTTCCACAAGGTAAGAAACATAACAAACAAACATAAGTTCTACATCTGAATGTTTTATCAAGTATCAGAAAGAGATAGACTCTCTTTCTTTCAATTCCAGTTTTAAAATTGCTGAAGATAGTTCTCACTGGCCTGAGCTGTATTAGGCCAATCTGAAATATACTATCTTTGAGAAGGTCTAAGGTGACCAACTATTCTGGCTTACTTACAGTTAAGGAGTTTCTTAAATGTAGAATTTCCAGTGATAAAACCTGAATAGTCCAGGGCAAACCAGGATGGTTGGTCATCCTAGGTCATGTAAGGAGACTGATACCTGCTTATAAGGGAGTGGGAGGCAGGGTAGTGAGAAGTTCCCATGACTATACAGACAAGGTCACCAATGTCCACTAGTCTAATAATTTACTGATTAGCTGTGATAGATAACAAAGTGGCCACAGCTCTTTGGAGCTACTTTCATCAAGAAGTGGAGTCTATTACTCTACCCCTTCAATATGGGTTCACACTGGGACATGTTCTGACCAAAAAAACCTGTGGGGAAAGCAATAATGTATTAGCTCTAAGCCTAGGCATCTTGAAGGCTTTGGCACACCCTCACTCTTTCAAGACCTGAGACCACAATATGAGCCATCCCTGGCTAGCCTGGTAGACGACACAAGACCTTGTAAGAGTGACTCTAGGTTTTCATACTCTGCTGAAGCCGTCATTAATTTGGCAGCCTCCACTGACACACCAGTTGGCTACAGTTACATAAATGAAGCTAGCCAAGGTCAGCTGAGCTAGCCCATGACAGATGAACTACCCAGCTGACTCTAGCCTAAATAAACAAATTACAGGTATTCAGTTTAAAAATGGTTGTTGTATTAATCTACTAAGTTTGGGATGGTACGTTGCACAACAAAAGCTAATAGACACTTTGACCTATAAGATTACAGTTGATTATTTGTATTAGTAAATGTAACATGTCTGATGTGTTCAAGTACTCAGAATCTTTTAAAAAGAAAGTGAATTAACTAACTAGCTTTCATTATTCTTATCAAAATGTTTCTATATTTTCTACATGTCTTCACAAATGCTATTCTCACCTCTCCCTCCTTATTCACATGTCATAATCCTCTTCTTCATTTAGACTTAGTTTAGTCCACACTTTTGTGAAGTCACTCTGAACCCCACTCTCCTCCCCTGGGAGATTCCCTATTTAGTGTTCTATTCCCAGTATATGTTTCTATATTTATCACATAATCCTGTGTTGTAATAACTTATTTACCAAATGTGTCTCCTCACCATCCCATAAGGTTCATGAACCCAAACCTCTGTATTTCCAGTAACTAACAAAGCCAGGCATAGTGTGAGTACATCATAAAAGTCTGAAAAACTGAATAAGAAATCTAAAATGAGAGTATTTTTATAATTTGGTTTGGATATAGGGCATTATGTACTATTATTTCTGTGATCAGTCTGCGATTAATAGCCATTTCCTGTGACATATTTATGTAGCCAACCCTTAAACAACATATGTTTGAACTGTGCAGGTCCATTTATTTGCAGATTTTTTTCTGATAGTACAATACTGTAGATGTATTTTGTCTTCCTTATTATTTTCTTAATAACATTTTCCTTTTTCTAGATTTATTATAAGAATACAGTATATAATACATATAACACACAAAATATATGTTAATCAACTGTTTATGCCAACAGTAGGGCTTCTAGTGAACAATGATCTATTACAGTTAATTTGGGGGGGAGTCAAAAGTTATACAAGGGATTAAGGGCAAGATGGTGGAGAAGTAGGAGACCCTGTTTCAACTGGCCCCCTAAAGTGAGCTAAATATCTACCACAATACCGAACACGCGTGAAATCAGCCTGAGATGTAGGATTATATGCTTCCAAATCTCTACGGGGACAGAAGACATCAGTGGAGAGGTAAAGGGGAATGGGAATGCTCGGACTGATATCAGAGGATAAACAGAAGGGGGAGGGAGGGAGCCACCAGAAGTGACCCACTGGAATGTAATACCCCAATAATAAATGCCCTGTGATTGGGGATCAGCATTAACTTGAAGTCTTGTTTAAAGCACTCAAAAAGAGCAAAAGATCTTAAGGGGCAACTGGTGGAATCAGGTGGTCATGGGCACAGGCCTAAGCCCACAGACCCAGGATGGCCACTGAGGGTGACCATCCTGCCAAAGAGAGTACAGCAGTACTTCCAGTTCCTGGTCCCTGAGCCCTTGGCATTGCATGGCTTGCACTACCACTTAACTGGGTACACTCCCACCCCTGCATGAGGGAGTCTGTGTGGGCACCAGCCTGCTTTCTCTAGAGCTACAGCCTTTCATGCCCTCCATGCACTGTGCGACTGGGGTCCATCCTCACTCCCTGCCCACGCCTGGAAGAGCTCCTTGTGGACAACAGCCAGCAATTTCTTCGACCTTCAGAGGGTCTGGATGTTTCCAGCCCCACCTGAAGGAACTCAGGGTGATCTCTGGTCTGGATCCCTCTGCAAGAACCTGTGCAACCGTGAGGTCTGGACTCCAAACAGCAGTCCCAGCAAAGGCAACCACTGGAAGCAGACTTCTTGGACCAATATCGGTTGCAGTTTTAGTGGAACAGGTGTAGAGACAAGCAGGTGCTTTGGGTGACCCCTGAGACAGTGGCTGGAGGCGTGCACTGCTTGTGGCAGTTCGCACAGTTCAGCAGACTTTGCAGAGGGGGAGTCTGTGTGTTCTGGACCACCCAGAGGGGAGTAGACTGACGCTTCTCTCTGAGGCAGAGGTCTGGGTGCAGTTTATTTTCCACTAAACTTCTGAAAAGCCACAAAACCTGCAAAAGAACAAAATACCTCCAGAGAACAAAAGCCTGAAAAGCTGGTTTCCACAGAACCCAGCCCCTTGATAGGGGGCAAGATGATTCAACCCACACAAGACTGACTGAAAAACAATAGGAAAGGCCCCTCGCCCAGAAAGCAAGCCAAAAGAATGAGAGGACAACCACCACAGGGTCCCCATAAAACTGTATAAGTCCAACATTAGAGGAAAACAATATATATTAAGTTCCTGATATTGCCCTAAAACCTGTATAATTCATAGATACAACTTTTATTTTTAATTCATTCTCACTATTCTTATTCTTTTTAATTTTTTTAACCTACTTAACATCATAACTAGATGTTTAATACAACATATTCCATAATAACCTTTTAATTTGAACTTTTTTCATACATATATTGTGTTTTTCTTTTTTTTTCTATTTTTAATATATATATAGATATAATCTTCAAGGTAATCCTCTTTCCCTAATCAATACTACCCCTATAATAAGCCAGCTTTAATCTCCCTTTAATATCTGGAAAGTTGAGTCCTTTAACAAAGATATCAAGATACACCCAGGAAGAATCAAAATAACCTTCCTCGCCCACATTGAGGATTTATAACCACCCTCCCATCTTTTTCTTCTGTCAGTGATTCTGTGTATTTGTTTTTGTTCTGGTATTATATAAATCTTATCCTTGGGGTTCATTTTGGCTGGGTTCTTTTTTTTTTCCCCCCTGTCATTTACTTTTGTCAATCTTTTTGTTTGTTTTTATCTGAATACGTTATAAATCTTATTTTGGGGGCTCATTCTGGCTGGGTCTTCTCTTTCTTTTCTCTCTCTCTTTCTGTCTTTTTCTTTCATTTTCATGGTGACTTCTTATTGCTCCAAAGCATTCCAGGTTGCACCTTACCTGGATCATGATTGATATATTCAGCTATACATCCCCTCAAATACCTCTCACCAAAATGACTAAGAAGAAGAACACCCAACAGAGGAAAAATTCACAGTGCCCTCTCCATTGAACTATTGGATATGAACATAAACTGTATGTCGGAAAGGGAATTCAGGGTAACAATTATCAACCTAGCAATGGCTAGGTTAGAGAAAACCATTAGTGACAACATAGAATCTCTAAGGGCAGACATGAAAGCCACCCAGGGAGAAGTTAAAAATGCTATCAGTGAGATCCAATCTAATCTAAATACTCTAGCAGCTGGGATAACTAAGGCAGAAGACAGAATTAGTGATCTAGAAGACAAACTGACAGAGAAAAAGAATCAGGAGGAGGCATGGAAGAAACATCTTAGAAGCCATGAAAACAGAATTAGGGAAATAAATGATGTCATGAAATGTTCCAACATCAGAGTTACTGGGATCCCTGAGGGGGTGGAGAAAGATAAAAGACTAGAGATATAGTTGAACAAGTTCTGCATGAAAATTTTCCCAATCTGTGGAGTGGAACCAGCTTTCGTGTCCTAGAAGCAGAAAGAATGCCCCTCATGATCAATGAACCTAGAAAGACCTCAAGGCACTTGATTATGAGACTGACAAATCATAATTTTAGACAGATTCTGTGGGCAGTTAGGGAGAAGAGATTCCTTACATACAGAGAAAGGTCCATCAGAGTAACATCAGACTTGTCCACAGAAACCTGGCAAGCCAGAAAGGGCTGGCAAGACATATTCAGGGCACTAACTGAGAAGAAGTTGCAGCCAAGAATAGTTTATCCAGCAAAGCTGACATTCAAAATGGATGGAGAGACAAAGAGCTTCCAAGACCGGAAAGGTTTAACATAGAATGTAACCACCAAGCTGGCACTACAAGAAATATTAAGGTGGGGGGGGGGGACTACTATAAAAGAAGAAAGAACCCAAGAGTAACATAGAACAGAAATTTACAGAGACAATCTATAGAAACAAGGACTTCAGAGGCAACATGATGTCAATAAAAATCATATCTTTCAATAATCACTCTCAACGTGAATGGCCTAAACACTCCCATAAAATGGCACAGGGTTGCAGACTGGATGAAACAACAGGACCCGTCCATAAGCTGTCTACAAGAGACCCATTTGGAACCTAAAGATACATCCAGACTGAAAGTGAAGGGATAGAGAAGCATCTTTCATGCCAACAGGCCTCAAAAGAAAGCTGGGGTAGCCGTTCTTATATCAGATAAATTAGATTCTAAACTAAAGACTGTAGTCAGAAATAAAGGACACCACGTAATTCTTAAGGGTCTATCCACCAAGAAGATCTAACAATTGTAAATATTTATGCCCCTAACACGGGAGCTGCCAACTACATAAGACAACTGCTAATCAAGGTAAAGAGTCATATTGATATGAATACATTAGTCATAGGGGATCTTAACACACCACATTCAGTAATAGATCATCCAAGCAGAAAATCCATAAAGAAACAAGAGCATTGAATGATACATTGGACCAGATGGATCTCATAGATATATACAGAAGTGAACAGAATACTCATTCTTCTCATGTGCACGTGGAACATTCTCCAGAACAGAAGACATACCAGGTCACAAATCAGGGCTCAACTGATAGCAAAACACTGAGATTATTCCCTGTATATTCTCAGACCACAATGCTTTGAAACTGGAATTCAACCATAAGGAAAAGTTTGGAAGGAATTCAAACACTTGGAAGCTAAAGACCACCCTGCTTAAGAATGTTTGGATCAATCAGGAAATCAAAGAAGAACTTAAACAATTCATAGAAACCAGTGAGAATGAAGACACATCAGTCTAAAACCTATGGGATATGGTAAAGTTGGTCCTAAGGGAGAAATACATAGCCATCCAAGCCTCACTTTAAAAAACTGAAAAATCCAGAATACACCAGCTCTCTTTATACCTTAAAGAACTGGAAAATCAACAACAATTTAAGCCAACCACACACAGAATAAGAGAAATAATCAAGATTAGATTAGAGCAGAGATCAATGAGATAGAAACTAGAGATACAGTAGAATACATCAACGAAACTAGAAGCTGGTTTTTTGAAAGAATCAATAAAATCAATAAACCACTGCCCAAACTAATCCAAAAGAAAAGAGAGAGGACCCAAATAAATAAAATTATGAATGAAAAGGGAGAGATCACAACTAACACCAAGGAAATAGAAATAATCATCAGAAATTATTATCAACAGTTATATCCAGTAAGTTAAACAACCTAGAAAAAAATGGAAGCATTCCTGGAAACGTATAAGCTTCCAAAACAGAATCAGGAAGAAATTAACAACCTGAGGAGACCAGTATCTAGTAATGAGATTGAAGCAGTGACCAAAAACCTCCCAAAAAGCAACAGTCCAGGACCTGATGGATTCCCTGGAGAATTCTACCAAACATTCAAAGAAGAAATAATACCTATTCTCCTGAAACTGTTCAAAAAAATAGAAGCAGAAGGAAAACTTCCAGACTCTTTCTATTAAGCCAGAATTACCCTGCTCCCAAACTAGGCAAAGACCTCATCAAAAAAGGACAACTTCAGACCAATATCCCTGATGAATATGGATGCCAAGATTCTCAACAAGATTCTAGATAATAGGGGCGCCTGGGTGGCTCTATGTGGGTTAAAGCCTCTGCCTTTGGCTCGGGTCATGATCCCAGGGTCCTGGGATCAAGCACCGCATCAGGCTCTCTGCTCAGTGGGGAGCCTGCTTCCCCCTCTCTCTGCCTGCCTCTCTGCCTACTTGTGATCTCTGTCTGTCAAATAAAAAGAGAGAGAGAGAGAGTTTCTAGCTAATAAGATCCAACAGTACATTAAAAATATTATCTACCATGACCAGGTGGGATTTATCCCTGGGATGCTATTGTTGTTCAACATTGGCAAATTAGTCAATGTGATAGAACAAATCAATAAGGGAACAGAGAAGAATCATGGTCCTCTCAATCGATGTAGAAAAAGCATTTGACAAGATACAGCATCCGTTCCTGATTAAAACAATTCAAAGAACAGGGATAAAGGGAACTTTCCTCAACTTCATAAAATCTATCTATGAAAAACCCACAGTAAATATCATTCTCAATGGGGAAAAGCTGACAGCCTTCCCTTTGATATCAGGAACACAACAAGGATATCCACTCTCACCACTGTTCTTCAACATAGTACTAGAATTCCTAACAACAGCAATCAGACAACAAAAAGAAATAAAAGATATTCAAATCGGCAAAGAAGAAATCAAACTCTCTGTCTTCAAAGATGACATGATACTTTATATGGAAAACCCAAAAGACTCCACCCCCAAACTACTAGAACTCATACAGCAATTCAGCAATGTGGCTGGATACAAAACTCAATGTACAGAAATCAGTGGCTTTCTTATACACTAACAATGAAAATATAGAAAGGGAAATTAGAGAATCAATTCCATTTACTATAGCACCAAGAACCATAAGATACCTGGGAATAAACCTAACCAAAGAGCTAAAGGATCTGTACTCGAGGAACTATAGAACACTCATGAAAGAAATTGAAGAAGATACAAAAAGATGGAAGAGCATTCCATGCTCATGGATCAGAAGATTAAACATTGTTAAAATGTCTATAATGCCTAGAGCAATCTATACTTTCAAGGCCATTCCGATCAAAATTCCACCAGTATTTTTCAAAGAGCTAGAACAAACAATCCTAAAATTTGTATGGAATCAGAAAAGACCCCAAATTGCTAAGGAAATGTTGAAAAAAAAATGGGACATCAGGTTGCCTGATTTCAAGATTTACTACATAGCTGTGATCACTACAGCATGATTCTGGCACAAAAACAGACACATAAGACGGTGGAACAGAGTAGAGAGCCCAGATAAGGACTCTCAACTCTATGGTCAAATAATCTTCAACAAAGCAGGAAAAAATATACAGTGGAAAAAAGACAGTCTCCTCATTAAATGGTGCTGGGAAAAATTGGACAGCTATGTATAGAAGAATGATAATCGACCATTCTCTTACACCATACACAAAGATAAACTCGAAATGAATAAAAGACCTCAACATGAGGCAGGAATCTATCAAAATCCTAGAGGAGGACATAAGCAGTAATCTCTTTGACATCGGCCACAGCAACTTCTTTGAAGACATGTCTCCAAAGACAAAGGAAACAAAAGTGAAAATGAACTTTTGGGACTTCATCAAGATCAAAAGCTTCTGCACAGCAACAGAAACAGTCAACAAAACAAAGAGGCAACCCACAAAATGGGAGATATTCTCAAATGACACTACAGACAAAGGGCGGATATCCAAGATATATAAAGAACTCCTCAAACTCAACATATACAAAACAGATAATCACATCAAAAAATGGGCCATATACACTATGGAGTATTATGCCTCCATCAGAAAGGACGAATACCCAACTTTTGTAGCAACATGGACGGGACTGGAAGAGATTATGCTGAGTGAAATAAGTCAATCAGAGAGAGTCAATTACCATATGGTTTCACTTATTTGTGGAGCATAACAAATAGCATGGAGGACATGGGGAGAAAGAGAGGAGAAGGGAGTTGGGGGAAATTGGAAGGGGAGGTGAACCATGAGAGACTAAGGATTCTGAAAAACAATCTGAGGGTTTTGAAGGGGCGTGGGGTGGGAGGTTGGGGTACCAGGTGGTGGGTATTATAGAGGGCATGGATTGCATGGAGCACTGGGTGTAGTGCAAAAATAATGAATACTGTTATGCTGAAAATAAAAAATAAATTTTTTTTAAAGATTTTATTTATTTATCAGAGAGAGAGAGGGAGAGAGCGAGCACAGGCAGACAGAATGGCAGGCAGAGGCAGAGGGAAAAGCAGGCTCCCCGCTGAGCAAGGAGCCCGATGTGGGACTCGATCCCAGGACGCTGGGATCATGACCTGAGCCGAAGGCAGCTGCTTAACCAACTGAGCCACCCAGGCGTCCCAAAAATAAAAAATAAATTTAAAAAAAATGGGCAGGGGCGCTTGGGTGGCTCAGTCTTTAAGTGTCTGCCTTCGGCTCTGGTTATGATCTCAGGGTCCTGGGATTGAGCCCCACATCAGACTCCCTGCTCCACTGGGAAGCCTGCTTCCCCTTCTTCCACTCCCCCTGCTTGTGTTCTCTCTCTCGCTGTTTTTCTCTCTGTCAAATAAATAAATAAAATCCTTTTTTTTTAAATGGGCAGAAGACATGAACAGACACTTCACCAAAGAAGACATACAAATGGCTATCAGACACGTGAAAAAATGTTCATCATCATTAGCCATCAGGGAGATTCAAATCAAAGCTACATTGAGATACCACCTTATACCAGTTAGAATGGCAAAAATTAACAGTGCAGTAAACAACATGTGTTGTAGAGGATGTGGAGAAAGGGGAACCCTCTTACACTGTTGGTGGGAATGCAAATTGGTGCAGCCACTTTGGAAAACAGTGTGGAGATTCCTTAAGAAATTAAAAATAGAAAAAAAAAGAAAAGAAATTAAAAATAGAGCTTCCCTATGACCCTGCAATTGCACTACAGGGTATTTACCCCAAAGATACTGATGTTGTGAAAAGAAGGGCCACCTGTACCCCAATGTTCATAGCAGCAATGGCCACAGTCGCTGAACTGTAGAAAGAACAAAGATGCCCTTCAATGGATGAATGGATAAAGAAGAAATAGTCCATATGCACAATGGAGTATTATGCCTCCATCAGAAAGGATGAATACCCAACTTTTATATCAACATGGATGGGACTGAAAGAGATTCTGCTGGGTGAACTAAATCAGGCAGAGAGAGTCAATTATCATATGGTTTTACTTACTTGTGGAGCATAAGGAATAACACAGAGGACATTGGGAGATAGAGAGAAGTGAGCTGGGGGAAATCAGGCAGGGAGAGGAGCCATGAGAGACTGTGGACTCTGAGAAACAAACTGAGGGTTTTGGAGGGGAGAAGTTGGGGTGGGGGGTGAGCCAGGTGGTCGGTATTAAAAAGGGCACGTATTGCATGGAGCACTAAGTGTGGTACATAAAAAATGAATCTTGGAACACTGAAAAAAAATAATAAAATGACCAAAAAAAAGTTATACATGGATTTCCAACAGTGTGTGTGTTGTAGGGGAGGTGGTGGTGGCAGTGGTCCATGCCTCTCAGTTCTGTGTTGTTCAAAGGTTCAACTGTATTAACATTTAAATTATAAAAGACAGTGGATCAAGAAGAATATTAAGATTGCTAAAATCAGTAACACAATTTCTTTAAAGAAGTTAATTGCAAGCTTGACTTTGCTTTAAGCCCAAAGTTTATAACTTGTTCCTAAATAGAAGTTAAATAATATCAAAATAGAAGTGTAAATAAGAACAGAAAGTATGAACATAACCAGCCCAGTTCTCTGACAGGTGGGTTGGAGGCTGGGATGCATAAAACAGTAAGGAAAGTCCTCTGTGGGCTAACGTGGGAGGGATAATTTGGCTTCTTCTCTCTACAGGCAGATGGAGGCATTTTTTCCTCTGCATAGTTTCTGAGAATGCAGTGAGGACGGATGATTGGGATATTCATGTGGAAAATGCATAGTATTTGGCTTAGGTTACAAAATAGAATGAGATGAGTATCCCCAGTGAGAACTAATTTACCCAAGACAAGACACTTCAACATTTCTAGACTAATTACCCTGTTACTGTGCACACAGTAGGTACTGATACATAATATACAAATAAAACATATATAATATGTCAAATATATACTTTATAACTATTACATATGTATATATACTTTCTAATGGAAATTGTGCCAATTTCTATATAAAGTTAAATCAGATTTCAATTTTGCCTCATTAGGAAATGAGGTTCTCCAGCTTAGTACTGGCACTCCTAAGTCAGACCAAGAAACTGGGAGCTAATAAGCAGTCTGAGAGTTCCCCAGTTAAATCTCAAGAGAGATAATACATTTCTGGTAGTCCTTTAAATTAAAGAAAATTTCCAAGACTTAGTAGGAAAAAATGGCAGATTGAACACACACACACACACACACATATATACACACACACACAGAACTACTTTCCCTTCCACTCAAAATGCCATTAAAATGATAGAAATGTATTTATAAAGGCACAGTCACATAAAGACAAGAAGAACAGGAGAGAAAATTATAGTAACAAAATTCTGGAAACTGTAAAGTAGATACATAACACAGGATTATGCAGACTTGAGAAAATTACAAAGTAGACAATAGGAAAAGCTAAAAAACCAACCTAACGATATGAAAAAATCTCATGAATTTCATACCAGGTGTGTCTAGAAGCAGAAGTGAAGAGAAAGGGAAAAAGCTGAAGATTTATTTGAGTATACTTAAACAGCAGTCAGATTCCCATATGCCTTCCCCACTCCTTATAGCCTGATAATTATCTTTCCCGCAATCTTGTAAAAGACTGAAAGTTTATTCTCTGGGGAGAGTAAAATAATTGTCTAAAACCA